>NC_035438.2:22001334-22673861 GCF_002127325.2 Helianthus annuus | reverse complement strand
GTGCTTACGCAAGGGTACCTTCGCCTTTCTCGCCCACATCGTGGAAAAGAAGGATAAAGGCCCAAGCATAAGTGACGTTCCTGTTGTACGTGACTTTCCGGATGTATTTCCCGAAGACCTTCCTGGTCCTCCTCCTGCTCGTTCTGTCGATTTTCGCATCGATTTAGTGCCTGGCGCTACGCCTGTCGCTAAGTCCCCCTATCGTTTAGCACCCTCTGAGATGCAAGAGCTCTCGAGTCAACTTCAAGAGCTTCTTAACAAAGGCTTCATACGCCCTAGTACTTCTCCTTGGGGCGCTCCCGTTTTATTCGTCAAGAAGAAAGATGGGTCCTTTCGTATGTGTATTGACTATCGTGAGCTCAACAAGCTTACTATCAAGAATCGATACCCTCTTCCTCGCATTGATGACCTCTTCGATCAATTGCAAGGCGCAACCTGCTTTTCAAAGATCGATCTTCGTTCTGGGTATCATCAACTTCGAGTACTCGAAGAAGATGTGCCTAAAACCGCCTTTCGTACGCGTTATGGTCATTATGAGTTCGTGGTCATGCCCTTTGGTTTGACCAACGCACCTGCTGTCTTTATGGACTTAATGAACCGCGTGTGCAAAGCATACTTGGACCGTTTTGTGATCGTCTTCATCGACGATATCCTCATCTATTCCAAGACGCAAGCAGAGCATGAGCAACACTTGCGCCTTATTCTTGAACTCCTTCGTACTGAACACCTATATGCCAAATTCTCCAGGTGTGAATTTTGGTTACAAGAAGTTCAATTCCTTGGTCACACTGTCAACAAACTTGGTATTCACGTTGATCCCGCAAAAATCGAAGCTGTGAAAAATTGGGTCGCACCTAAATCTCCGTCCGAAATCCGTTCGTTTCTTGGTCTTGCTGGTTACTACCGTCGTTTTATCTCCAACTTTTCGAAAATCGCTGTTCCTTTGACCTCCTTGACTCAAAAAGAGAGACCTTTTGTTTGGGGTCCCGAAAAAGAAGAGTCTTTTCAAACGCTCAAGGACATGCTTTGCAATGCTCCTATCCTAACGCTTCCTGATGGTAACGATGATTTTGTCGTGTATTGCGACGCTTCAAACCTTGGTCTTGGTTGTGTCCTTATGCAACGTGACAAAGTTATCGCTTACGCATCGAGGCAACTCAAAATTCATGAGAAAAACTATACTACTCACGACCTTGAACTTGGTGCGGTCGTTTTTGCATTGAAGATTTGGCGACACTACCTTTATGGTACTAAATGTGTAGTCTTCACCGACCATAAGAGCCTTCAACACATCTTCAATCAAAAAGAACTAAACATGCGTCAACGTCGTTGGGTGGAATTGTTAAACGACTATGACTGCGAAATCAAATACCACCCGGGTAAGGCGAATGTAGTAGCCGACGCCCTGAGTCGTAAAACTCACGTCCAAAGTATCCGTTGTTTCCAACTCGTCCACGATCTTCAAAATCGCATACGTAACGCCCAGTATACATCCGTTAATGAGGGTAACCTCTACAACGAAATGCAATGTGGTGCTGAGAATAGTCTTGTGTCCAAACCCGATGGTATTCTATACTATCTCAATCGCATCTGGATTCCCAATCGTGACGATCTTCGCAATTTCCTGATGAAGGAGGCCCATAACACGAAATATTCTATTCACCCTGGTGCCGATAAGATGTACCATGATATGCGTACTTCCTATTGGTGGCCTGGAATGAAGAAGGATATAGCCACCTTCGTTTCTAAATGTCTTACGTGTTCCAAAGTAAAAGCCGAACATCAACGTCCCTCTGGCTTGCTCGAACAACCAATAATTCCCGTTTGGAAGTGGGAGAGCATTGCCATGGATTTCATCACTAAGCTTCCTCGCACTACAGCTGGTCATGACAGCATATGGGTCGTCGTTGACCGATTGACCAAATCAGCTCACTTCCTCCCCATTCGTGAAGACTTCAAAGTCGAGAAATTGGCTAAGGTCTACATGAAGGAAATCATCTGTCGTCATGGGACGCCCATTGATATCATTTCTGACCGTGATGCTCGTTTTACGTCTCGTCTTTGGGAAACTTTTCAATCTGCTATGGGTACTAAGCTTAACCTTAGCACCGCCTTCCATCCTCAGACTGACGGTCAAACCGAGCGTACTATCCAAACCTTAGAGGATATGCTTCGTTCATGCGTAATAGATTTTGGTGGCAACTGGGATTCATACTTGCCCTTGGCTGAATTCTCGTACAATAACAGCTATCACACGAGTATCCAAATGGCTCCTTTCGAAGCATTGTATGGTCGCAAGTGCCGTTCGCCTATTTCTTGGCACGAGATTGGTCAAGCCCAAATCACCGGTCCCGAGCTTATACAAGAGGCTACGGACAAGATTTTACAGGTTCGAGACAACTTATTGAAAGCCAGGAACCGACAGAAGAGTTACGCTGACAAAGGACGCAAACCTATGGAATTCGAGACAGGTGACAACGTGCTTCTCAAGGTATCCCCTTGGAAAGGCGTGGTTCGATTTGGCAAGAAAGGGAAACTCGCACCTCGCTACGTTGGTCCTTTCAAGATTCTCGAAAGGATTGGCAAGGTTGCGTATAGACTGGACCTGCCTGAAGGACTCAGCAATGTACACCCTGTCTTCCATGTGTCCAACTTAAAGAAATGCCTAGCTGACGAAGGACTCCACGTTCCTCTCGAAGACTTGCAAGTCAACGAAACACTTCACTTTGTAGAAAAACCGGTCGAAATCATGGACCAAGGAACCAAGCAATTGAGGCGCAGTCGAATTCCTATTGTCAAAGTTCGATGGGAAGGAAAACGTGGCGCTGAATTTACTTGGGAGCTCGAAAGCGAAATGAAATCGAAATATCCTCATCTTTTCCCTGAGTCTTCCTAAATTTCGGGACGAAATTTCCTAAAGGAGGGGAGACTGTAACGCCCTGTGTTTTGTACTTTCTATTTATAGCTTGTCTTACTCGTGTTGCTAATTTTGGAAGCTTTGTATCATTGTACTCGTTCCTTCTAGTACTCGTTGTAAACTCGAGATTTTGATCATGAATGAAAACTTGCATTTCCTTGTTACATACTATACATACACCATAATACGATCAATCATGAGATCATTTGATACTTCTTTGTGATACTTACAAACATATGTTGAACTTGTAAATATGTGACATATACTTGTTACTTACAAACATGTTACATACTTGTACATTACACTTTTTGCCTAGTTAAATCATGTTTTATTTCATATTTCACCTTGTTACAAGTTAGGGGAAACATTGTTGCATATTATTACACAACTTAACTAATAAAATTACTCATTATAATGTTTTAAAAAAATAAAAAACTAAAGAAACATGGCAGCCCAAATTCAGCAAAATTCAGCCCCATATAGTTGGGTTTTGTGGGCTAGTTTCAAGGTGTAACCCCTTCTAAACACTTCCAAAGCCCAACCCATTGAAACCCTAATCCTTCCCCCTATAAATACCACTTATAACCAGCCTCCCTACCACTTTTGCAACACTAAAAACTCTCAAAACATCCTCCAAACCGTAGCTGAAAGCAAAGGTTCGAGTAGATTGACACCCCTTCACGAAAATGAGCATAACTCACTCAATTCTTATCCGATTCACTCGATTCTTTTTCCTACTTGCTTGTATAATCATGGGGTTCGATTCCTAGACTTCTCCTTGGAGAAATCAGACCTGGAAATGCCCCGAAATAGTCCATAAACTTTCTGTTTGTTTTTATGTTCATCAAAAACTTGTTTAAATCTATGCAACTTGTGTCCAACACATCTCATACCTATGTCCTAATGCTTACAACTTATCCCATGGTTGGTTAAGCTTAAAAACAAGGTTGAGACATCTAAATCAGAGGTTAAAACCTCATAAACTTTCTGTTTTTAATTAGGGTTTTACCCACAAGTAATGTTCAAGTGTGAAACTTGTTGAATGTGTGATGGTTGGATTAGCTTGGGCTATCCTTCATAAGAATCCACTCATTACTTGATGTTTTGCTATAGATTAGTTGTTGTTAATACCTTGATACTTGTATGTTCATGACCCTCCTTGTTGTTTATAACAACAAGTGTAGTGGTGAACAATAGAGGTGCCTAAATGGAAGCTTGTTCTTCCTACCTCATGTATGTATTCTATGACACAAAGAGGTACCTAAATGGAGACATTAATCTCCTACCTCATGCTTGAATCATAAGACTTGTAAACTATATAATATCTAAGTTATTCTATATGTATACATCTAAGTAACTAAGACTTGATGATGACTTAATAGATATTTGTTAAGTGGACGTTACATCATCTATGACCATGCCCTTGTTACGACTCTAATGGATCTTAGAATCCATGAAATCATACCAACTCTTTTGAGTTTCAATAGTGTCAAGAACAAGAGTTATGCGTACAAGATGATTATTTTCACCTATGTTACTTTCTATATATTAAAAACTCCGAATCTATAATCTTCCGTTATACGCCAAACTCACACACCTACGTTTCCTTGTGTAGAAGGACAAGGTGCTCCGAACTAATTCATCTACAAACTTGCTCTCGGAATTTCAAGTCACCACTTGTAAACCGTGAGTATACTCGTATTTCCCCCTTTTTACTTTTACCACTTTTGGGGTGTAACATGTTTACCTATTAACTTACACATGAACACTTTATTAAACACATGAACGTTCCTATAACATGCTTGTATACGTGATGACTTGATACTTTAAACTTGGGTTATTCTTATGTGTTGAACTTATCATTAACTTCGTACGAGCCAAACCTTGACATATGTAGCGCTATAGGATTAACGACCCGCCCGTAAACTTGAGGTTATGTCTTGAGCATATTGCGTTTTCTTGGTTTGATATGTTAGACACATGCCATATTTAAGGTTTATCTTGAATCATATGCTTGCCATGAGGAATTGATCACACTTTTTAACTTATGCTATGTACGTACCAAACTTGTATACTCGCCTTTGCTTTTGCATTGAATTGTATTTTTAAACATGTTACAGGTTGATGATGATGAAATGAAAACGGATAGCAAAGATGCCTAAATACTCACTTAGACGTTTAGGTTTAAAGTGTTGTATCAATTTTGTTTATGTTATGTTGAACAATGTTGTTATTTGCTTTTTCTTGTAATGTTTTGACATTTATTTTGGAAATGAAATTTGGATTATTAAATTATTGTCACAAATAGCGTTATGATGTCTCGAGCAATCTTCACACTTCGTCTCATCCCGATGTTTCCGCCATTGGTTGGGGTGTGACACCAGCATCTGTTTAACAAAAGATTTATCCACTGTTTAAAGGTATTGTTTGTTCTCATAATTCCTGTTTTTTGTAACGACTATTGAGTTGCTACTATTGGCGACATCTGTTATTCTCATTAGCGCTTTCTAAAGGATTGTCAATGATTAACTTTATAGAAGTTCTAAACATCTGTTATTGCTCAACGTCTTTAAATGAAGACGTTTTTACCGCTGTTGATTTACCACTGCTCAACAGTGCTGAACAGCTGTTATTGGTCAACTGTTATTGCAAGTGACATTTGCTACTGGTGCGAACATCTGTTATTTCCAACAGCAGTTTTGAAAGAATTGTCAATGATTAACTTTATTGAATTTCTGAACATCTGTTATTGCTCAACGTTTTTAAATGAAGACGTTTTTACCGCTGTTAATTTACCACTGCTCAACAGTGCTGAACAGCTGTTATTGGTCAACTGTTATTGCATCTCACAGTTGCTACTGGTGCGAACATCTGTTATTCCCAACAGTAGTTTCCAAAGAATTGTCAATGATTAACACAATAGAATTATGAACATCTGTTATTGCTCAACGTCTTTAAATGACGAGGTTTTTTACTGCTGTTTATTTACCACTGCTCAACATTTCTGAACATATGTTATTGCTCAACTGTTGATTTATCATTGTTTGCCATGTAGATTATTGTTGGTCTTTAAATGAAGATATTTTTTTTATATTTCTTTATGGCAGAGGTTTAAAATTTGTCCTTTCAGTTTCTTAATATTTAATTTTATAGTTTTCACATGAAAATTTATTATTTAAATGTTTTGCATTAAATGGCTGCTGATATTTAATTCAATTTATTCGTTTATATTAAAAGTCTGTTGAAAGGACTGCTAAGTTACTATTGTTGTATAAGATCTGTTGTTGCCCAACAGTGGTTTCCAAATATTGTTGAAGGGTATTGTGAATTGTTTGTTCTCTTAACATCTGTTGTTGGCCAACAGTGGTTTTTGCGACAACTGTCAACCATTATCAGAGCAGAGGTTGTGACATGGACATATGTTAGCCATCAGATCTTTCTAACTTCTGACACGTCAGCATTCACCTTTTCACTTTATAAACCGCCGTTTCATCCCCAAACAGAGGTTTTACTTTCTTCTGGAGTTTAAAATTCAGCAGTAAGGTTTCCACCTTCTTCTTCAACACTTCTTCGTCAACCTCTCGCAACTTTCAATTCCGATCATGACCTTGGTGATGAAAAAATCGCATAACTACGTTGCTATTTTTGAGAAACCGAGAACAATACTCTATATCATTCGATGATTGATATTCTTACATCATCAAAATATAAGGTCATTCTTACCGCCGACCCACCCATTTTCCAAGAGACGCTTCGTGATTTTTGGGCTAATGCGAATATTGAAGAACAAAACAATGTGGCTGTAAGTATAACTTCAAAAGTCATAGGTGAATCGGTTGCTATTACCCCCAGTACCATATCAACAACATTTGAGGTATACGACTTGGCAGGTAAGACCTCTTTGCCGAAAAATGAGATTCAAACATACTTGAAGGGGAGGGGATATGATGGAGAGTTGAAAAAGGCAACTATGTTTAAAGGTAATTTTTCACCGCCGATGAAATTTCTGTTCCATACTCTCTTAATCTGTCTCTCAAATAAGACTACTTTTTTTAACGAAATACCTTTGAAAATTCAGTCATTGGGGTATGAAATTTTGACAAATACTGATTTTAACTACTCCCAAGCACTGTTTGCTGATTTGGTTGCAAATTTAAATAACATTAAAGAGGGCAAAATTGCTGCTATTAAAAAGGGCAAAACTGCTGCTACTAAAAAGGGGAAAGCTGCTGCTATTGAAAAGGCGAAAACTGCTGGTTTTCTTATGTTTCCTAGACTATTAAGCTACTACCTGCAAAAACATGTTTCTCAAAAAGCTTTTGAAAAAGGTGAAGCTATTAAAATGAATAGTCTAACTTTTACTCGCCTTATGGCTAAAGAGTCAGATGTTTTCAAAACTGAAGCAAAGAGGAATGAGGAAATTTTAGATGAGTCTACAACTGCTCCTCAAACGTCTGTTGTTGAGCCCACTGCTCTTGGTGATCACAGCACTACAACCACTGCTGTGAGACCCCCACCAACAAAACTCATAAAGACCAAAACAAAATCCAAAAAGCCCACCGAAACCAGCAAAATGGGTCTTCTAGAGGATGAGATCCCAGAGGTTAACCCTGTGACAACACAGATGTCACTACAAACCACTGTTGCTACTTCCTCACAACATGTGGAAAGATCTCAACTCATAAACCAAACTCCTCATGATTCCTCACAAAAGGAACATGTTGTATTCAAAGGGACACCACAATATGATGTCATACCCTAATATGAGAGTATACTTAAAAGCCCTTCTCCCGCGGCAATGTCGCTTTCGACAACAATCCCTTCATCTTCCATTCCACCAAAGTTTGTAACACTACTTCAAGCTATTGACATTCAGAGTGATAACAATCCCTCTCACGAACACTTTACTGAGAGTTTAACTTCAACAATAGCTATGTCTGAACCTTTTCAATTACCTAACCCAGAAATAGTTGAGGAGGCTACACCTCTTGAATTTCAGCAAATTCTTGATGGTATTTCAAGTGGAGCAGCTACTACAAATGTCAAATCCACTGATTTACATTTGGACAATAGTTTCATCAGTCAGACTCCCTTGAAGGCAACCATTGCCATGTCTATCAAGGTATCCACTGGTGAGTTCAAGTTAACAACGGGTGAGATCACTAAGGTAACTACTGATGCAGAGGGAAGTTGATGTGCACAAAATGCAACATATAAATTACATCAATTGTGGCATAAAACTAACCATTTTTTAGTACTAATGTTGGAAAAAGTGTGCTTTTGTCTTCCTTTTGTATTTTCAGGATTAAATGAGCTCAAATAAACAAAAGAAGCAAAAAAGGCAGCTAAATCTAACATAAATACAAGAAAAGGAACAAACGTGGCATGCCCGACCTCCCGACAGCATCTTCCCGAGCAAAACAAGGAAACAGAGGGCTGAACACGCCCCGTGCTCAATGAGCACGGGGGCGTGCCCAAGTGTCAGCAGTAACGACAAAGTTATAGAAGCTTCCATCGCCCACCACGGGGCCGTGCTCAGCGGACACGGGGCCGTGGTCAACTATAAGATTCGCGGAATCCAGGCAAATCTTGATAGTACAGATATGCTTCTGCACACGGGGGCGTGCTCAGCGGACACGGGGGCGTGGTCAACTAATGTAGACAAACTGCAATTAATGAAGAAAGAGAGGAGGATGGACACAGGGCCGTGCCCAATGGACACGGGGCCGTGCCCGAGCTTCTGTTCAGCCTATAAATAGGAGTGCTTGGAGCTCTTGCAACTCATCCCTTGGCACACCACCTCTCTCACACTTCACACTTCACCCACCACCCACCACCATCACAACACCATCATCCACCACCATCATCCATTGTCCATCATAGAGTGTGTGAGTCGTCTTGGGATCCAAGATTGATCGTAAGAGTTCTTGACAATCAAAGGCCACTCTTACATCACTTGGTGAAGACAAGTGTTTAGTGTAATACTTTTTATTTTTAATCTTTTCGCACTTTTTAATTGGTTATGTATTAATGACTTTAATAACTAGTTTCTTATGTTGAAGGTGATTCTTCCTTATCGTTTGTCCATGGTGTCTTGGAATTATTTTACTATCTATATAAAATAAAAGATTTTCACCATTCATATCTCCACGGTCTATATGGAGGTATGTTGGCTACCTGGTCGGGGGTTAAGGGAATGGTTTGGTAAGAGTCTTGCCATTGTTCAGTGTATAGATCCTACAAAGGACCTGGGTCAAATTTAGTAGGACCTCCTTCAATACCCAACGGTATTGGATGGCGGGGGTCCAAACTCTTTGACCCCCTCATAAGTTAAACTACTATTAAAACTTTAACCCGGCTACTTAGGACTGTATCCCTGCTGACTCAGACTACTTAGCCGAGGGTAACGTCACCTTCAAAAGAGGGGCCTACCACATTATGCATTAATAACTTAATTAATTATCTTTCAATAATCCGACCCTTTAGGATTGTATCCTTGCTGACTCAAACTACTGGGTTGAGGGTAACGTCACCTTCAAAAGAGAGGCCTACTACAATAACTAAGATAATCTCTTAAACAAGTGCAAAAGTGCGGAAATAATCAAAGGTTACACTACACACGAGTCGGATCCAAGTGATTCATCTTGTCTATCTGTTTTTATTTTTATTTTACTTTTCAGCATTTTAGTTAGTTTTATTTTTCTAGTTTAAAAACCTTTTTCTAACCTTTTGATTTGATTAGACGTTGAGGATAAACCGGTATTAAAAGCTCTTGTGTCCTTGGACGACCTCGGTATCTTACCAACACTATACTACGTCCACGATGGGTGCACTTGCCCATATGTGTGTTTAGTGTTAGTAAATATCGTGTTTTATAAATTTAAAACTTGGCTAAAAAGTGTAAAAGGGCTTAAAATATACACCTAAAATATATCACACCTAACGCACATCAGAAGTCTCCAGAACCAAGAACAAGGGGCATCTGCTAATGAAAATTTGGAGATACCTCCTCTTTCAAAAGCAGATACAACCACCTCTGGTGGGAATTCAGATGATCATATTAAGTTAGGTGATGGATTAAAATACCAGGATTTGACGGACATGATATCTAACTTGGTAACAACTGTTGCTGATATGAAAGATCAATTGAAGTAGTTGGTGGATGCTTTCAAAAGTCGACCTTCTCATCAGCAGTTATGCCAAGAGCTTTGGAATTCGGTACAACCCGTTCTTGCAGCTCAAATGGAACTGGCTGAGATTCAACTTAATTCCCACATGAAGCTAATTAGAGTTATGGTTGAAGCAAGATACAAAGACACACAGGCTGACATCAAGGGCATAAAAGAATGCATTGTAAAGTTAACTAGTACTACCCCTACACCTGTGTTTGAAAAAGAAGATGAAGATGATGCTGATAAAGGGAAAAGGATTCCATGAAAAACTTTGGCAAACCAACACCAAGGAATCAGCCAAAACAAAATCCAAAGGCTGCCAAGCAAACTTCTGCAAAATCTCCTGGAAAATCTGATACTGGTAAGAAAAAGGGAATTGATGATTCCGTTAACAAACAGACAGATAAGGAGTTTGAACGAAAACAAAAGAGGAAGCATACAATAGAGGAAGATGAAGTGCTCAACATTGGAACTTCAA
Organism: Helianthus annuus; assembly: GCF_002127325.2. NCBI lineage: Eukaryota > Viridiplantae > Streptophyta > Magnoliopsida > Asterales > Asteraceae > Helianthus > Helianthus annuus. The sequence continues at coordinate 22,663,294 of NC_035438.2, read as the reverse complement.
ATAGTAGAAAATCACAGAAAGATAACGAATCACCACTAGAAAAACCAACCACTGCTGCGAAACTCAAAACCACTGCTGAACCTAAGAAGTCAGATTCTGATACACCTAAAACAAAACTCTCACAACAAAAACCACATGTCAAAAAGCAGAATACAAAATCCTCATCACCACTGCCAACCTCGACTGAAACAATTGCTGATGCAACAAATGTTTCAACATATGTTAAGACAACAACGGTTGAGACACCAGTTGTTTCAACAGTTGTTAGTCAATCCACTGATTCTAACCAATTTTAATTTCCATCACAATCAACCCTTACAGTCATGGCACCCTTTTCTTCCCTAACTCCTCCTTCTCCAAAATCTGTTTACACAAGAAAGAGAAAATTCATGGTGTATGAAGAAGAGAAGGAAGATATACCCGCACCAATTCCGTTATCAGCTACTCCGTTCATTCAAAGTTCACCTAAACCATTCGTCCCACCTTCATCAACAAAGATCAACCCATTGGCAGTAACTTTCCCTCTGGAACTGCTTGCAGTTCAAGATGAAATGACTCAATTTTACACAGAGGATGATCCATCGAAAAGAACCTTCCCATCTCTTCAGGGATTTGAAACTCCAAAGAATATTTATGAATATCTGAAGCTCAAGGGCAAGCAAGCAGAAGATAAAGCAAATGAAGAATGTAAAGGACTAGGAGACATTAGTTTATCAGCTCGCATGCAACATTGGCTTGGTGAAGTCAAGAAGCTGGAAGATTTTGCTAGAGACCTGAGTAAGAATATGTCAAATCTGTCACCAAATGCTGAGCTAGAAAAGACATTAAGAAATGAGTTCTTGAACACTATCATGGAAACCAAGCCCTACGAAGCCTACAGATCTGATTTTAAAGACTAGCCCCTTGAGGCTCTTAATGAGGAAGTTAATAGAATTGAAAAGATGAATAAAGATCCTCAAATGCCAAAATCTGCTCCCAACTGGAAACAATACAAAAAGGTTGAAGTGGATGAAGCGTTGAAGTTTAAGAGAATGAAGGCAGAACTTGTAGCAGCTAAGGTTGGGACTGCTAGACATATTGGAAAATGGACTAAGCAGTCTATTGATCTAGCTTACAGTAGGTTAGAAGAGCGAAGAAAGACAGATTCATCCCTTCCTAAAAAGCCAGTATACAAAGATGAAACGATAAGGAAACGTCGGCAGACCGTTACATCTAAAAAGCTGTTCTCATCAGCAGATGTATCCATTGCTGCCTTGAACCAAAGAAAAAGACAACAACTGATGGATGAGGAAGATGAAAATAGGTATGCTGAGCACATAAAAGAGTCTATCACAAATCAGTTACGATATGGATTGGATGATGCTTCATTGAAATTACAAGCTCAAGTTGCTGAAACACTTCAGAAGTTGGCAAGCAGGCCTCAATCGCCAAACTCCTCTCAAATAAAACTTCTCCCAAGAAACCCATCAGACCCAAAAATACTAAAGTGGAAGTCTAACAAACAGACCCATGAATTGACTTTGATGAAGTCTGATGGTAGTGTTGAAAAGATATCAAGGGAGAATGCACTTGGTCTGAATCCAGTTGACCTCTAAGATCTTTTTAACCTTCAGCTTGATAGGGATGAAGATGATACTGATTCTTTGGATTTTGAGCTCCAATTCAAAGGGCAAATCCGGGAAATGTTGATGAGAGAATAAAGAAAAGCTGATTTCTAAAATCTGCTGATTCCTTGATTTAGTTTTGCTGAAAGTTGTTGAAGCAGGTGATTGTGTTTTTGTAGTTAACGTTTATTGAACTTTAAGTTGTATTCAAATTCTATGAAGTACGTATGTCTATAAACAGTTTATATTGTCTTTTTGGGTAAACAGTTAAATTGTATGTAATTGATATATTAACCGATAATCTATGTTTATAATTGTCTTTTAGCAATAATAGATAACGCGTTTTGGTACAATATCTATGCACGTATCTATATGTTCTATTAATATGTGTTATGCATGGTTGTCTAAGAAATGACTTGTGTTTGCAGCTCTCATTTTTAATGAGAGTACTAAATTCTTTGTTAATAACATTATTCTCTTAACATTTGTTTACCAACCTTTGTAATTTCTGTTGACCGACCTTTTTAACATAGGTTGACTAACATGCATATTTGTTTACTATCTATCCATCTGTCAAGCTCTGTTGTAGACAATGGACAAATTTTTTTTAGTAAAGTCTGTTGGAAAGCAACAGAGGTTTTTAACAGTTAATAGACAACAGTAGTTTGCTATCAACATAATGGAATTGCTGTTCAATAAACCTATTGACCATTAGTGTATATCAATTTTATAAGTCTGCACTAATTATTTTTTTACTCTCTGTCAATATGGGCTATGCATGGTTTTCTAAGAAACAGATGTTTGTGCTTAAACAGATGTTTGGCCATAAACAGATGTTTCACCGTAAATAGATGTTTTGTCTTAAACAAATGTTTGGCCTTCTATATCTGATATTTGGACTTAAAGAGATGTTTGGCCATAAACAGATCTGTGGCATTAAACCAAACATCTCTTTAAGGTCAACATCTGTTTGACTATTGGTCAATATCTGATTAACTTTTGGTCAACATCCGTTTCAATTTTGGTCAATATCTCATTTAGTCTTCAACAGAACTTTGAATAACTCAACATCTGTTCAATTTGTTGTTTCGTTTTCTTGAATTCTATGTAATTTTGTAAAGTAGTACAAAAACAAACATTTTTACAAAATCTTAAGTCACCCTATCATTAAAGTAATTTTATAAAGTAGTTTGCTCTCAACATAATGGAATTGCTGTTGAATAAAGCTATTGATTATTAATTTATATCAATTTTGTAAGTCTGCACTAATTTTTTTTAATAAACCTATTGACCATTAGTGTATATCTCTTTTATAAGTCTGCACTAATTATTTTTTTTACTCTCTGTTAATATGGGCTATGCATGTTTTTCTAAGAAACGACCCGTGTTTGCACACGGGTCTTACCGCTAGTATGTAACAAAAAAATAGTATAAATAAGAACGTGCTTTTTAAATAATTATATAGCATGACAAAAATACAACAAAAAAAAGACACTAGGGGTAATAGTGGCCATGACAAAGAAAGGAACAATGTATACCTGATGGGTCAAAGAGAACAAAACATTACAAGCACAAAAGTTCCCATCATCTTCCTGTACATACATTTTTTGCCCCTTTCATCGTTTTTCTTCTTTTACCCACCCCACAAACCTACAAAAGTGGATATATCTGAACTAATGCGACCTAGTAAGTGCTTATTACTTTTATTAAAACAAGTTATAGATTCCTAGTTTGATAAACACTTTTATTAAAACAAGTTAAAGATTCCTAGTTTGATAAATAATTGATTTGCTTAAAATAATAGCATATTTGAATCAACAAATGGTGATTAACAACTTATGTGATTTTGTTAAAAAGATAATAATCTATCTTTTTTAGAGAATTAGCTTTGTGTTTACGTGTTAATGGAATTGGATTTAATAGGCACTACGATATCTGAAAAATAAAACAATATCAAATACGGTTTGGGAGGAGGCACCCCGTGACCTTCCAACGTGGAAGTTATGGGTTTGAGTCTCATTTTGTGTAATTTGCTCTAACTGGGTCAGAGGTTTTGCCACAGTGGGCCTTAGGGCGGTGGATTTTTTCTAGAATGGTGGGCGGGCCGGGTCATCAGCGCTGCCTGTGTTTGCAGAGCGTGGGTGACTTTTCGCCAATGGATTTATCTGGGTGATCGGGCTTGTATGGTATTCGCTGTTCAAAAAAGATTGAATATGGGTGTTGGTTATCAACATAGATGTTTGGAGGTTCATTTTCAGGTTATCTATTTACCATTTGTCAAAAAAAAAAAACATGGATCTAAAGAAACTCTTATTTAACCCCTTAAAGATAACGAAATAACAAGATCAACAACTCTCAAGTAACCTCACAAGCAGATCATCAACACGATGATATGCAACACTCTAATACAAAGAATCTGATGTAAACAGGATCTTAACACAAGATCTTCAACGAACACAATCAGAACTAAAAGAGCGAAACCCTAAGTGAGAGAGACTGAACGAACGGAGAGAACAAACTAAACAAATGAATGAACTCCCGATTGAAAAATTAATAATATCTCGCAAGGCTTAGTCTTTTATATAATCAGCGAGACCCATTCAGCAACAGCCCATTTAGCGAGGCCCATTCAACAACAGCCCATTCAGCAGCAGTCCAGTAGTCCAGTAGCAGTCCAGACATGAAAAACAAAACAAACATATATTTATAAAAGTGAAATAAAAGAGAAATGAATATATTTTATATTTTCAACACCCCCTCACTTTTATTACTAAAAACATCAAACAAATTTAACCAAAAACATACCAAGTTATGTTGTGTAATTAACAAACCCTTAGTAAATATATCAGCCACTTGTTTATCAGTTTTGATACCAACAGTCTTTATACAACCAGACTGAATCTTTTCTCTTAAGAAAAACAAATCTAACTCAAAGTGTTTCGTCCTGTCATGAAACATAAGATTTGTTGCAATAGAAATTGCAGCACTGTTATCACAAAATAATGAAACAGGCAACTGAACTTTAACATTTAGCTCATTTAACAAGTTTATTAACCAAATAATCTCGCATGTCGCAGTGCACATTACTCGGTACTCAGCTCAGCTGTGGACCGAGAGATTGTTGACTGCTTTTTACTTTTCCAAGCGATTAAAGATGTACCCAGAAAAACACAATAGCCATTGACAGGCTTCATTGAAACGAAACACTTGGCCTAGTCTGAGTCTCCAAAGTCTCTTAACTCAGGATTCAAATTTTTAACAATTAGAATACCTTTACCAGGAGAGTTTTTGAGATATCTCAAAACTCTCATGGCCAACAAAAAATGTGCTCTTGTTGGTTTATGCATAAACTGACTCAACACATGAATCGAATACGAAATGTCTGGCCTGGTATGAGACAAATATATCAACTTACCCACTAACCTTTGATACCTAGTCACATTAATAAAATTTTCATGTTCTTTTTCACAAAAAGCAGTTACAACATGATTTTGTTCAATGGGATTATGCATAGGCTTACATACAGATATACCATATTCAGCAAGCAGTTCTAGACAATACTTTCTCTGAGAAAGACATAAACCACCTTTAACTTTTAAAACCTCAACACCTAAAAATATTTCAAGGTACCTAAATCTTTAATCTTAAACTTGGTTTGCATAAACTGTTTAACTTTTTCAATTTCTTGTTCATTATTACCAGTGATGAGTATATCAACATACACTAACAACAAAACAAATATAGTATAAGACGATTTAACAAACATTGAATGGTCACACTTGCTTTGAACAAATCCTAACTCAACTAGGACACCAAGAAGTTTAGCATTCCACATCCTTGGGGCTTGTTTCAACCCATATAAGGATTTATTAAGTTTGCACACTCTAATATCGTCTTTAGAAAATAACCCTCTGGCAATTTCATATACACATCTTCAATCAAATCACCATATAGAAATGCATTATTAACATCTAATTGATAAACATGCGATTGACTTTGCAAAAGTAAAGCTCGAGCTACATTTAACAAATGTCTGTGTTTCCTCTCCACAATTCCATTTTGTTGTGGAGAGTAAACACAACTAGTTTGATGTATGATACCATTTTCCATAACATACCTTTTAAATTGGTTATTCACAAACTCAGAACCATTGTCACTTCTAAGTATCTTCACATTTTTTTCAAACTGTGTATTAACCAATTTTACAAAATGTACCACATTTTCAAACACCTCATCCTTGTGTCTCATTAAATAAACCCAAACAGACCTAGTAAAATCATCCACTATAGTTAAAAAATATCTAAATCCTTCTTTACTTTTAACTTTATATGGACCCCAAACATCAAGGTGAATCAACTCACCCAAACCTTTTGTTTTATGCTGACTTAGCGGGAAAGGTTCTCTATGTTTGGATTTATTACAAGTTTCACAAGGAGTATTATCATCAAAAACTTGTAAATTTAAGTCATCTTTTAAAACTTTCAACACAATTTCAGATGGATGACCCATCCTAGCATGCCATAGACTGGTGAAATTTGCACTAGTTCAACTAAAACAAGCAAGCACAGAAGACTCACCACAGAAATACAAACCATCATGTTGTTTACCAGTCAACGGGATTTTCTTTGTTAACGAATCTTGAAGACAACAACTACTTTCATTAAACATGACAGTTATTTTACTATCCCTAGCCAACTTATGTATAGAAATAAGGTTAACACAGTAATCAGGAACAACAAACACATCATATAGAATGACATCATTAGTTAATTTAACATCACCTATCTTGGTAACCATAGCACTAGTACCGTTTGGATGATTTACTTTAATATTAAATTCAGATACATCCAACTAATTTATCATTTTTTTGTCATTCATAACCATGTGCTGATTAGCTCCTGAATCACATATCCAACCCATTTCTTTTAATGAAGACCTCAAGTTGGTAAAACAAAACACAAGTTTACTATTACCAGTAAAACAAAACAAATCAGAACTCCTACCTGAAACATTACAGCTAACATTTCCTTCTTCTGATCTTTGATTTAACAAACCTAATAATTTTGTTACCTGATCAGAAGACAAACTAGGTGCATCAACTTTATTGAATTCAGAATTATTACTTACAACCTGCTTCTTCCCTAGATTAGACTTAGACTTCATCTAGGAAGGATATCCAATAAGTTCAAAACATTTGTCAACAGAATGACCAAGCTTATTGCAGTTAGAACACTTCAAGTTTTGATTCAAGTTTTTATTGAATTTCTTCTTGTTTTCAACACTACTATTAGACTTTGAGAAAAAAACCAATAGTTGGTTCCTTAGAAACCGAAACATTCGAATTTATGGGACTCTTCCCTGGACACAATAGAGAAGGATTCCTTTACACTAGGAAGAGGTTCCTTTCATTGGTAAGGATTTGAGCAGACTTGGTTAGTTGATCCACAATTACCCAGACTGTGTCGTCTCTTGTTTTGGGTAATTTGGTAACAATATCCATTGTTATCAATCTCATTTCCATACTGATGTCATTGAGGTAAACCTAAAGGGTTCTAATGTTTAGTTTTAAATTGCTAATAAACTAAATACTTGTAACTTGCTACACCCTTCTTCATTCCTATCTATCCGCAATTTAATCTAAGAGCACATACTTATTTCGGCTTCTTATGAAACTTATGACTTAAGGTATCAACTACTAATTATTCTTAACTTTGTGATACAACAATCGGTGTTGTTCCTAGTCTCAGATAAATTCTGAGTTTCTTCTTACGCTCGGGTGATAGTCTAAGTAGATCCTCTGGGAGAACGTCGGTCAGAATTTCTTTCATTTCCATGTCCCTAGTGTTAATGAACTCCGAGACCATATACGCTATGTCTTACTTTCGTGCATAACTCATAGCTTTCACCCCAGAGACGAACTTTGTCGGTTGGTCTGTCCTGTCTCCTTGTGGTCACTTCTCCGGTTGGCTTGCAAATCTAAACCTAAGTCAGCAATCACCTCCGGAATCATTGTTTCCATTTGTTCCTTTCTTTATGAAGCAGACAGAATTTCTGTCAGTTCTTTTCATACTTTCCATTTTATGGCATATGTCTTGATCATGTGTTTCGAAGCTCGGGTCTCATTATCTAAATTTCTAAATTTTGAAGCATACATTACTTCGTTCTTCTTAGCATAGATACTAATGGTTATGACACTTCAGTCCTTTAAGCCCATGTATTGTTGCATCAATTCTTTTATTACTGGTAATCTTAGTAGGATTATTGGTGAAGAAAGTCTTTGTAAGTACATCTAATCATGGTTACTCTTATCCTCGCAAGAGTTCTTAAAGAAAGTAGAATTATTCTCATTAGCGTAGGTTTTGAGACGTTTAGTGCCTAGCACAACTTAACTATAGGTTTCCTAATGCGTTAATAATCTAAGGTAGCGCAAAGGGAATTCTTATACGTTCGATGACATTCCAACATAAAGGGTTCATATACATCTTGTTGCACGAGTTACGGGATGAATGATCAAATGAAATAGTTTTTGATATCAAAATTATAGATGTATACGAGAGATTCCTAATAAAGAAATCTAGAATTATCATTGACACACATGCTCGTGCTTTATTCTAAATTGTCAATCCTTATGGTTTTTTGGATTTCCTTATAGATATACATATCTATATAATCATATATTTCACATACTGTAATATATATACCATTCATAAGGTCAATGTATTTAACAGATTCCTATTTCCAAAAACAAGTCAGACATCAGGTCATGATACTATTTAGGGAATTCTGTTACTTATTTGAAATATTATATACCCTATCTTACCCGGTTCTCGCCGGAGAGGTAACCTCATCTTACACGGTTCTCGCTGGAGAGGTAATTTGTATTTCCCATAAATAGAATCTTCTCAATTCATGATTTAAAATGAATCTTTTATTAGGGCTTTTATCAAAGAACAAGGTAATTAGTATTCACATGACGGATCATATTCCAGAACCCAGTAGTACCAATAAATAAGAAATAACAGTGGCCAAGTGTAATTGCTTATTTACCATACTTGCAACGTTCTAGTCATCATCTTCATGGCATACCAATACCCATCATAATTTATTTATACCAGCTTATCTCGAAGCTAATACTAAAGTATCTTTCTTAAGTTCAAGTCTAAATACTGTCCTTGTTGCTACCAAATAACAATTTCCTAACTCTTTCGTTTAAGCTTATGTATTGTTACAACACCTAATTGCTTAAACCAGTGGCTCTGATACCACTTCTGTCATGACCCCCGACCCCACCCTGGACGGGAGCGGGAGCCGTGAAGCAGCCAAGTGGTACCGGTGGTTTATTTTGAAAAGTATTGCAGCGGAAAATTTCATCAGGACCGTGAGTTAGGAAAATTATCAGAGTTTAGAAAACACCGGATTTTATTTATTAAATAGATGAGATAAAATCATGTTTTGAAAGGTAGCTGTAATATGGGATATACCCGAATACGTAAAACAACATTTAATTTAATTTAATTTATTTGATAAAATAAGCCACTTCTTTAAGCCTTTCGGTGTCGTCTCGCCACTCTTGTTCCAATCTACTGTAATTACCTGAAACGCGTTTTAAAAACATTTGGTCAGCAGGAAATACTGGTGAGTTCATTCATTTTGTACAAAAACACATTTGTTATAATTCACACCATTAAGAGTTTTCACATTTGCCCATATCTATTAATTAGTTGGTTCAGTTGTCACTCGACCGTATCTATGACCGTGGACATATCACTAAATTAGGCTCGCCCACCTAACGTGATAAATCATTAGTAGTAATGTGCACAAACCCCCCCACATACTGCCAGCAATTAAAGATTAGCAAAGACTTAATCACTGCAAAGTATAACTGGAAAACATTTAGGTATTGTAAAACACGTTTGATAAAAAGAGAATGACTCACCTTGTTAGCATATAGTCTTTGATTAAACAAGCCTCCTGATTCTATGCCTTCTGATAACTAAGCATCTACTTTATAGTTCTGAATCTTCTGATGATTAAACATCTTGTTTGATTGTAAGTGTATAGTTTAGAGTTTTCTGATAGTTAAACATTTAGTTTAACAGAGTGGAATACGTATTAGTGTTAAACCATATCAAACCTAACGATGGTCACGAGATCAGAACCTTAACGAAATTCAAACAAAGTATAGTCTTATTCAGACAACACTTTGGCATTCGTTAGTTGGTTCCCGAATCGATCAGAAAGAATATCGTATCGGTGATTATTGGTTAGAACACCAACGTATAGAGAGAAGAATAGAAGGAATGAGTAAAGAAAAATAAATCCTGAGCTTCCTATTTATAGGTAGGAAATATGAAATTTCTAGGAAGTTTCCTATATACTTTTCTAGGAAGTTACCTATACATTTTCTAGGAAGCTTTTTACCCACATATATATCTTCTTACACCTTCCTGGCACCTTCCTCATATATATCTATTAGGTGTTTAATTAACTTCAGTTAATTAATCTTACTTAGCTGATTAATTAAGCTTACTTAGCTTAATTAATCTTGCTTAACTGATTAATTAATCTTACTTAGCTTAATTAATCTTGCTTAACTGATTAATTAATCTTACTTAACTAATTAATTAATTAACTGACTTAACTACTTAACTGATTAATTTATCTTAACTCTTATAATTTGCTTAGTCGATTACTTAACTTAATTAGCAGATTAATTAACCTACTCAGCTTGCTTAATTGCTAAGTTTCTTAACAGCTAAGTGTACGTAATCAGTAAGTACTCAACTAGGTCTTTGCAGTATTCTATTTTGTCAATGTATATACTTGTACCAAAGTGATTATATCTAGTCTTCCATAACATGCATCTCTATCATGAAAAAAAGGTTATTACAACATACTACAGATGTTGCATTAGTTAAGTGGTTAAACATTGGTTGCTATATAATGTCAATTGGAATTTCTTATTATCAATGATGGCATAAATGGGATCCTTGGATCGTTGGTGTTTATGGATGAAAGGTATCATGGAATCGACGAGATCCGCGGTCCTTGTTAATAGCTCCCCTACTTTCGAGTTTCATTGCTCAAAAGGTCTACGATAAGGTAACCCGGTCTCTCCGTTCTTGTTCTTAACGGTTATGGAAGCGCTTTCATGTATGTTCGAAAAGCAAAAGATATTGGTGCCATATTAGGAATTAAAATGTCGAACGATGGCCCGATTATCTCTCATCTCCTTTACGCGGACGATGCGATTATCCTTGGGGATCGGTCTAAAGAAAATATTTTGAATGTTGTTCGTATCCTTAGGGTTTTCCACATGTGCTCGGGCCTTAAAATCAATATTGCTAAATCTAATATTTATGATGTTGGTGTGGGGTCGGCTAAGCTAGGAAAGGCAGCGACCCTTATCGGATGTCAAGTGGGGGAATTACCTTTTATCTACCTTAGCTTGAAAGTTGGCGCTAACATGAATCGGATGTCCAATTGGAGCACGGTTTATGACATTTTTTATGCAAGATTATCTAAGTGGAAGGCGTCTCAACTATCGATGGGGGAAGGGTCACGCTTATCAAGTCAGTGCTCGAGAGCCTCCCGAATTATTACTTCTTACTTTACAAGGCTCTAGTCAAAGTTATAAAAGATTTGGAAGCTAAGGTACGGAAATTTTTACGGGGAGCAAATGACTCTAACAATAAACTTCATTGTAACACCTCGAAAATTTTCGTCAAATGAAATAACGACGCGTGTCATGTACGACAAAAGTATTATAAACCCGGATTTAGTTAAAGATGTATGGCAGGATTTTCGAACATGTCGACATGTTAATTTATACCTCTGAACGACTTCGTTATAAATCCCAAGACCCTAACATGATTAATAAACATCTAGTATACCTTTAATCCAGTGATTACTAATAATGATGGATGTCCAAATTTGCAAGAATGGATCCTATGAAAATAATGCTCAATAAAACCTTCGTTTGTGAATACTATCATTGTTCAACCCAATAATATTGCAAGATAGGTAGACACAACTGATCAAGCATGGGTAAAACGGCCTCATACTGACATTTCCAGGCTCAAAATAATGCTATGCAAGTTGCCTGTTCAATGCATGAAAGGTTAGTTTTTTTACCTTCTGGCAAAGGCTTACGGACCGTAAAGGTCCTGCCTTACGGTCCGTAAGGGGTGCCCAGCGACAGCAGCTTGGCTGTTGGCTGTTATAAACATTTAACCGACTTAGTAAGATATTTTCAGCAACATGGGCGACCCCTAACAGTTCCTAGGCACTAGGAAACACTTATAAATGATCTGGGATCAATGATAGACCTAGTTATCATGATCTCAATGGATTAAGAACACTATATAAAGCCACATTGTCGCAACATTGTGTTCATTCCTTCCTTCTGCATTTGTGGAGCTTTCTGGAGCACAAGTGCCTTCTCTAAGTTTTCCTAATCGTGCATAGGACTTCAGTAAGTATGCTTAACCTTTCTTAGTTGAGTTTTTACTTAGTTTTAGCTTAAAAGTCAAACCGTCGTAATTAACGGTTGACTTAACGATTAATCATTAATGGTCCAGTGATTAATCGAATCAAAGGTAGTTATAAGTTGGTAATTATGTGGGCATTAAACCCTCAAAAGGGCACCCTCTGATTCCCACTCTAACTAGATCAAATGTCGGGTCAAAGTTGTTTAGAAAAAGTCAACAGGAGCTTAATTTTTGAATTAACATGTAATTAACAATGTAGGAGGCATGTAACCTATTTTATCACTCATATAACTTGGTAATAAGTATAGCAACTGGTCTAAGCCTGTTTGATCCGACCATTTTCTGTTTTGACCCGGTTCGGAACCGAAAGTCGCAAAACTTTGACTTTTGCTTTGACTTCAGTTCTGACCCGTTTTAGTATGACTTGGATATGCCTTAGGACTTCCTTAGGACCAGGTTACATGAGGGTATGACCCTCTGTGACTGGTTCGTTGTTTGTCCGAGTCATTTGCACATTTCCGTTATATGCTTAAAATTTGACCATAATGCCCTTTTGACCTTAAAACGAGAATTTTGGATATGTGAAAGGACAATAAACTTAGTTACTGATTTCTAAACATGTCCCTAAAATTTCATGTCAATTCGAGGTCTAGAATAGGAGTTATGCTAAATAGCGCAATTAAGAAAACTTTTGTTAATTAAACGGCGCACTTAGCATAAAGCCGATCTAAACCCAAATTTCGACACCAAACCTTTTACACACTGATGTAATATAATATTTTGGGATTTTTAAAGATTTTTAATTATTTTTAACCTGCTCATAACCTAAGGTTATGACCTTGATTCGGTAAATACCGAATATACCCTCTTCGGACATAAAACGAGTTCTACATAGTATTTTGACGCCAGTCCAATTACTACTGATTTTAAATAATAAATAAAGCATTTTAAACTATATAACCTGATCAGAAAACTCAGATTTCCTGTATAACCCGGAAATCACTTAAAACGACTTTCTACGCGTATTAAACGCATAGTTTGGGTTTAAAACCATTTTGTTATATAAGACTTATTACCAACTGATGAGATCCATTAAAATAAGTTATTTTACTAATGTATCCAGACCCGAGTCTCAGAGATTATAATTAATCTCTTTTATAATGACCAAAATACCCCTACGGGGCTTATTATGGGATTAAACTCGTTATGGGCATAATGGAAGGTATCCTACTGATATCACAACATATTTAGAGCAGATTGACTTAGGAAACCTGTGTAAGACTCTTACGGTTACCCGTTACGCAATTTACGCGTTCGGTTCGGTTTATGTAACTAGTTTACATAAATTAGCCGAAACGAGTCAAACCTTGTCGTTTTTATCTCAAAATCCAGAAGGTGTTTAGTTTACCCATATTATACAAGTCTTTAAGCTTGTCGGGACTAAAACACATTCTATTCCGGTCTTCACCTAATCGTACGTTCGAACCGTATCCTTCGTTAAAACTAACCGGTCTAAGTTTAGGCTTAATTAAAGACCCGTTAGGATTCTAATAGGTTATTATAAACCTTCGTTCCAGAATAGGAGACCCGGTAAAAGCTACCCGCACTTGCTATTTATGATTGATACTTGCAAAGGTAAATACTTTTAACTTATTTCCCTATACGGGCTTGGGGTACGGTATATAGAATACCGCTTGGTCCAGCATTGAATCCTTAATCGAATAGAGATTAAATCATTGATATGCTTTGTTTTGAAATGTTTTGTTTGCTTAAAGCCTTTGGGGGGTTAATGACCATGTCCCGGATATCCTTGGCATCATCTTACGATATGGCCACGACTTGAGTACGGGGTGTAGGCGTACACCCGTCTTACGATATCCTTGGCATCATCTTACGATATCCTTGGCATCATCTTACGATATGGCCACGACTTGGCCACGACTTAAGTGGTATGTCTATTGATCTTTAACCCGGACTACGGATCGGGCTACTGAACACATAAGAAACATGTAATTTGTTTACAAGTATTATATTAAAATAATTATCCCAAGTTATAAAAGTTTGTGTCACGTGCATTCAAATCAATTTTATTAAACCTTTTCAAAAGTGTCGGTTGAATGTATTTACCAGTGTAAACTGACGTATTTTCCCAAAAAGGTTAAGTGCAGGTACTATGCGAACTAGGCTGGCTTTCTCCTAGCGTCCACAATAAGTCTCGCAAGCTTGGATGTCAACTGTTGAACAATATTTCCTATTTATTTTTGATTCCCCTGCGGATTATTTTCAACTGTTTGTGATACATGATATTACAATAACATTCGGTTGAAATATATCTATCTTATGCTTCCGCTGTGCATTTAAATATTGTGTTGTTTAACTGTAATGTTACCAACTACGTCACGATAGTCCCCCACCGGGCCCACCGGTGAAACGTGTGAATATCGGGGTGTGACAGGTTGGTATCAGAGCCAACGTTGAGTGAATTAAACACTATCCTTATGTGTTTAATCTCAATGACACAATTGCACATACTCGAGTCTAGACAAGAACTTAAGACGAATTCGAATTGTTGCATTAGTTTGTCCTTTATTGTTTGTTGTTGATTTCAATTGTTTAAGCAGGAAATATGCCACCGGCAATCAGAAGAGGAGGAAGAGGCAAAGGGCCAATCACTACCCACAACAATCACGAGGCCGGGCCTTCACACATGCGAGCTCCTGCCAGCACAATGAGAGCCGATCCTCAGAGAAACAGAAGGAACCTTTTTGAGCCTGCTAGACGGTCTATCTCGCACAGTTCAACACCTTCTTACCGTCACTCTTTTGGGCCGAACTCGGAAAACGAGCCCGATAACCCTCAACCTCCATTCATACCTCTCCAGCGTTCCGTTTCGCACCGTTCTTTTGGCGACCCTACTCCTGTCTTTCAGGGCCGGTTCAACCCGGCAAACTATGTCCAAGAACCAGTGGGTTTTAACCCATTGGAACCGGAGGACCATTTCTCAGAAGACAAGGCAATGGACATGGACGAGGACACGGATCCCGTCGAGCCTGCAAGAGGTACCCCAAACCATCCCATCGAGATCTCTGATGGATCATCCTTCCATGGAACACCCTATCAGGGTCCAGACAGTTACCAAGCAAGGTTCAACTAGTGTGAGTGGTACTTTACACCCTCTCACCATTCTTCGCCTCATGAGCAGCAATAACAGCAACAGCAGGATCCCTCCGAGGATTCGCGTTTCGTGGCAGTCACGCCACCGCCTCCACCGCCACCAGTTCATCAAGCACCTCCAGATCCACCAAGGTGTAGGAGAACAGGCGCGCGGATGTCCACACGAGGAGGGGATTTTCACTTTAGCACCCCTCGCCACTCAAGTGGAAGTCATTATCTGCCACTGCCTGAAGACCCACAAATGGGTAGACCTTCTAACCCACCTGCAGAGGTGAATTCTGCACCAGTTGCACCACCTCCGCCACCATTCGGTTATGATAACCCGATACCTACATACGCCGGTTCCACAGCATACAACCCGTTTGAGATGCCAGCTCACACTCACTACAACTATATTGATGTCGACCTATACGTTGAAGCGGCGGCAAATTACAACGCCCTTCATCCCGAAGGACCTTATGGAACTCCTTGGGGAATGTGATACTCAACCCATGGGTATCCAGTACCTGCTAGACCTCCGGCTCAGCACCTATCGCAGCAGCCACGTTTTTTCCCACCAGAACAGGAAGAAATCCTCCACCGTTTGAATAGGGTAGAACGAGATTTTGAGCAAGAACGTAAGAACAACCGTGGATTTCTCAAAGGCCTAGCAAATCTGTTAAAAGGAAAGAAGAAGCGAGATAATTAGTCTCTATATGTACTATTGTATTTCCTATTTCAATCAAGTCCCTGCGTGGACATTTATTTATGTATTTAGTCCCTGCGTGGACTTGTCTTTCAGTCCCTGCGTGGAATTGCCTTTCCAGTCCCTGCGAGGACCTGTTTTTCTGTTTAACCTCTGCGTAGGTAATTTTTCTGTTAAAAAGTCCCGTTTAGGGCAATGTGTAATCCTTTTTAATATGTACTGGAATGCTAAGTTAATAAATTTCATTTTTGTCATTATATACATAAATATATGAGATAAATAAATCAAAAAATCATTCCTTTTAAAATTGATCTGCCTATTCAAATATTAATAAAGAATCTTAAGGTGTAACCTAGCCTTCGTGTCACTATAAGACCTGGCCAAGATGGTAAGACCTGGTCAAAAGATTCAAATTCCTGTTAACCTCTGTAAACATGTTAACACTCCTGGCAGACGTGATTCGTTATAAATCACACACGTCATTTTGTACAAGGATCCTTCGAGGGATTCCTAACCCTAACTTAATGATCTATAAATCATGGGTTTAAATCATCAATTAAGATGATCACATATCAAGCATCCATTAGTGATGTAGTGCCTACGGGCCATATTCACTGTCATATAAGGCAAAAGACAGTAGTAGTCTATGACTCCCTGTCAAGAAAAGGTAAGAGAACTATGTTCAAACCTTCATGCCTTGATTCTCTGAAATCATGGCTTATAATTCAAAACATCCCTGTGACTAGGCTTTCGTGCCACTAACAATATTGTCTATAATTAGGATAAGTTATATTAAAATCCTAAATCAATGTGAGTAACAAATTAACCTAATATGGTCTATGTTTACCATGGTTAATGAATTGCCAAAAAGGGCAATTCCATAATAAACTACCAAATAATTTTTGTCACTATCTTATGTAGCAGTTCAAGATAAAATGGTGACTCGGATGAAATAAATAGTCACCCAAAGGAGAATCTGAATGATGCCCGGATTAATATAACGGGTGCTGAACTGAAAGCGTTAGTAGACAACGCTGTTACAACGGCCTTAGAACGGCAGTATGAGGAATATAGCGGGACTCGAAGTAGGACGCTATCCGCACCGCATTCTAAGCCCAAGACTCATTCCGAGGCACACAGCAAGCCACCACCCTCCAAGAAAGAAGAACCAAAGAATGATGATGACGATCGTCACTCTTCAAACCATCATAGTGTCCCGTCTCAAAGGGTCGTGTTGAATCAAGGACCCCGTGATAAGGGTTGCTCCTACAAATACTTTGTTTCATGCAAGCCCCGGGACTTTACGGGGGAGAAAGGAGCAATAGACTGCATGACATGGTTGGATGAGATGGACATAGTGGTTGATATCAGCGGGTGCGCTGAGAAGGATGTAGTGAAATTTGTGTCTCAATCGTTTAAGGGTGAGGCCTTAGCCTGGTGGAGATCATTGATTCAGGCCACTGGAAAGAATCCACTGTACGGTATGTCAGGGGAACAATTTGTTGCCCTCATTCGAGAGAACTACTGCCCTCAGCATGAGGTGGAAAAGATTGAGTCGGATTTTCTGTCGTTAGTTGTAACAACTCTCATTAAAAATTAATAATTAGAATGGTAATTAGCTATTAAGAAAACCCTAATTGAAACACCCAAATAATCCTGCACTAACCCTAAAATTTTCATAACAATCGGAATCAGGATCAGGGCCCCTAAAACTCAGGGGGGGGGGGTAAAACCCTATTCGGTAAAATCTAAACAGTTTGCTGTCAAAAACTTAAAATTACACGAAACCAACTCAGCCATGCTACTGAAACACGAAGCAAACCTAGGGTAGACTAGGGCCTGTCGCGCCACGCGACAGGAACAGGAGGACCCCTCGCGTGTCGCGAGGGGGGTGATTTTCTACCTATAAATAGTCGGCTGTGGGACTAGAAATTCTGCGTTGATTCGACGTTTAAATTCCAAATTCACTTCGAGTTATGATAGAAATAGTCTGAAAACACACACTAATATCGAATCGCTGCCGCAGAACAGGGTAATTACTCGATCGCTATTACGATTCAGTTTCCGGGATCAATATACCCAAAGAATGTCTAAGTGCCGCCCACATTGGGCTATGCTTTGTCGTTGTCGATAATTCGATAATGAGTTGAAGCATTATACTTTGTCGTTGTCGATAATTCGATAATGAGTTGAAGTACTATACTTTGTCGTTTGTCATTTTGATAAATGAGTTGAAGTATTGCACTTGGTCATTCATTGCGAGTATTTGATCTCGGGAAATTATCGTAACTGCTGTATTGATCACTAACTCTGTTTTGTGTGCATTATTGTGAAATTAGGTTAACAGGGATAAAATCATATTCAATCATATTCTGTCAGTACTAAATCTGCAATGTGAGTCATTCTCTTTTTATCAATCGTTTTACAATACTCCAAACCAATTTTTTTTTAAAGTTATAATTACAGTGATTAAGTTTATGTAATCACCAAATTACAGCCGGTATGTGGGGTATTGTGCACAGTATTATTATTGTTTTAATCACATTAGGTGGGCGAGCCTAAAAAAAGTGATATACGTCACTCATTGGGCCAGCCAATGGTGATATGACCACAGTCACAGAGCTGGTCTGTGACAAATACCTATTCTTGAAATGTTGGTTGATAATAAACATATGTAAAAACTCTTAATACTGTGAATTATAACAAATGTGTCATTTTCAGTAAAATGAATGATTCACTCAGTATTTCCCCGCTGACAAAATCTTTTTCAAACATGTTTCAGGAGATCTGCTGTAAATCAGGAAAAGTGCTGAGGAGCATTTCAAGCTTAAAATAGTGACTCAATATAAAATAAATAAAGATGTTTTAAAATAAGAATTTATCACTAAACTTATGTATTGTAAATTATCGGGGTTTTATCCCGAATTGTGAAATAAAAATAATCGGGAAACATTTAGCTTTACAACGATCCTGATGTTCAAAATGTTCCGCTGCAAAACTCAATTAAACAAATATCACGGGGTTTCTGTCCCGCGGCTCCGGAAACAGTTCAAACTGGGTCGGGGGCCGTGACAGAAACAAGGTGGTATCAGAGCCACTGAGTTAAGCTAATTAAGTATTTAACCGATACTTAATTTTTCCTGATTACTATTATGTGATTATGTGATTATGTGCTTTTAACTGATTATTTGTTAGTTACAGTATGGGTAAACCAAAGTTGCAAGATATCTATCTTAAATTAGATAGATCAATTTACGAGAAAGGAAGTTCGTCTGAAACTAAAATTTCAAGGCTCCCTACGATTCCTGAGGAAGGAATATTTGTGCAAAAAGCGAATTATGAAAATCCGCTTTCTCCTAGAAAAAGGAGTATGATTATTAAGAAAAGTAAGGAGCAAATCCGAGAAAAGAAGATTAAAAAGGAAACCCAGGAGTTACTTAAGAAATCACCTTGGGAAGATAAACTCGATGAAAAATGGGCAAATTTATATATGCTAGCCACTGTGGCAGAACATGCAAATCTTTAAAGATGCCCTAAAATTTGCAAGCAGTACTTCCCAATAAGTAAATAAATAAAAGTAAAATAAATTTGAGTGTATTCTCCTGTATTTTGTACAAATAGTGTGCAATAAAACTTCCATGTTATTTGTTAAACTTTGTTCCAAAGTTTTAACTTGATATTTTATGCATTTTGCATATATGCTACACAGCATGAACGAGATATCTGAAGCTTTTCAGAACCTCAATCTGTACCCAGTGAATATAGAAGTTTCTCATGAATTCACGGGATATCTTGCTGATGTAGACCAACCTGTAAAACTCCCTACTCCACCAGTGACCAAACCAAAAAGGAGGCCAAAGAAAAATTATGTATGGGGAAGCCGTATACGTAAGAGAAAGACAGTTACAAAAACCCCTAAAACTAGTAAACCTTTAGACAAAGGAAAAGCGATTGTAATCCAGGAAAACCCTAATCCGCAAGAACCAGAAACTGACGCCAATGACGAATCCAGGCAAATGGAGGAGCAGTTCGATCAGTATTCTCAGGATATAGCAATAGAAATAGGGCAAGGTTCTAACCCAACCCAGGTAGAAGTTGGAGAAAGTTCTAATCAAACCAAAAGAGTTACTTTTCAGGATCAGATAGATATTTTACTAGAAAAATGTGAGACTATGCAACCTGCCAGTCCGGGTATTTTTACTTATCCTATCGAAAACCCAATTCCTATGAATTTTGCACCAACCATCACTGAACCAATAGTCCATAACCAACCTGTAGAAATGGAAGAATGGTGGACCAACGATTGGCAATTTCAAAATATTGTCAATAACGCTTACTCATTTCTTCCACAATTCGACCCAGAACCCCTACCCAATCCACCAATGAGCAATGAGAATTTGGCTGAACTTCGCCATTTCGGTGAAGAGTTGATGGATGCAGGGAATAGAATTAGGGAAATAGGGGGACAGATTGCATGGAAGTATGACGAGAGGGAACTTCGTTTTTAGGATGACAAGTAGGAGGACGGAAACTATCTTTGTATAATAGTAAAAGTAAATAGCAAAACTAGTTGTAACATAACAAATAAAACGTTGTGAGATATTTGTGTGTATTGATGCATACTATGCTGATATGAAATGCAATCGAGAAATCGATAATTTTGGACTTTATGTGTTATAACTTGTTTAATGATTTGTATAAATTGTTAATTGCTAATTATTCATAATCAATTATTATCAGATGGCAAATAACGATAACGAACCAGTAAATGAAGTTAATCAATCGGAGCAACACCCAGAAGATCAATATATGACCAAACAAGATATTGAAAATATGGTTGCCCAAGGAATAGCCAACGCAATTCCAATGTTCGTTGCTGCTATGAAAAATCCAACCGATCCACAACATATCATACCTAGCAAACATACTATTGAAGATAATTTCAGTAATAGTATAAACGGGGGCAATGATCATATAAATCATGACAATGAATCTCAGCACACGCAGCGCCCTAAGAAACGAAAGGCTGCAACACCTGGTTGCACTTTCAAAGAATTTCTTGCTTGTAAACCCGCTGAATTTGCAGGCAACGAAGGAGCAACTGCAACACTGCGATGGTTAGAGAAAACCGAAGCAGTAATTGCAATAAGTAAATGTGCTGACAAAGATCAAGTCATGTATGCCTCAAACCTGTTTAAAGAAGGAGCACTAGAATGGTGGAACACAGTGCTACAGGCAAAAGGCAGACGGGTAGCTTATGCTATGACTTGGGACGAATTTAAAAATCTTGTCGAAAGAAAATTCTGTCCTGAATATGAAAAGGAACAAATGGCAAATAAATTCCTAAATCATCGAATGACCGGGGTAGATTGTCGCGGCTATACTTCAACATTCTTCGAATATGCGAGAGTGGTACCTAACCTGGCTTCGCCAGAACCAGTACTCATTTCTCGATATATTTGGGGATTAATTAGTGAAATTCGCAATATCGTCAAGGCTGCGAGACCTCGTACTATTGACGATGCGGTAGAATTAGCTAATACCTTAACCGACGAACTGATCCGCACAAGAGATGAAGATAGAAAGAAGGAATTAGCTCAGAAAATTACCCAAGGATTCAGAATGGGTAATAGTAGTAATTTCAAGAAAAGGGGAACAGGACAATCTTCAACTATGCCATTCTGCAAAATTTGCAAAAAGAGACATTTTGGAAAATGTAATAGAATTTGCAATTTTTGCAAAACAACCGGACATCAGGAAGAAAACTGCAGAAAGAAATCCATAATTTGTTACAATTGTGGAGAAGCTGGACATATCAAACCAGAGTGTCCTACGTTAATCAACCCAGCAGACAACAAACCCAAGGCAGCTGAAGGAACTACTAAGAAGAATGTTAGAGCATTTCAGCTGACTACTCAAGAAGCAGAACTCATTCCGGATGTGATCGGCGGTACGTTTTTAGTCCACAACGTCTATGCAAAAGTATTATTTGACTCTGGTGCGAACCAAAGTTTTATAAATACTTCATTCTGTCAAGCTCTTAAGTTACCATTAACTACAGTTAGGCAGATCTTTACAGTCGAAACTGCAGATGGAAATTCCATAGAAATTAATCAGGTTTTGCAAAAAGTAGAAATAGAACTTTCAGGTCATAAGTTTGTTGCAAATCTATTACCTATGAAATTAGCTGAGTTTGATGTTGTGTTAGGAATGGATTGGTTAATAGCCAACCATGCTCAAATCATATGTGATAGAAATTCTATAGAAATTCAAGCACCTACTGGAAAGGTAATTAAGATTTCAGGAGATAAACCTAGGAAGCCATTAAAGTTCATATCAGTAATGAAAGTTGCTAATTATGAACGAAACCAAGGAATAGTATATATGATTTCCGTAATCATTTGTACTAAAGGCAAAGAACTCAAGGAAATTCCTGTAATCTCAGAATACCCAGATGTATTTCCAGAAGATTTATCTGGGTTACCACCAGACAGAGAAGTAGAATTTAGGATTCATCTAATCCCAGGAACTACACCAATAGCCAAGACACCATATCGATTAGCTCCTACTGAAATGCTAGAATTGAAAAAGCAATTAGATGAATTACTAAGTAAAGGATTTATACAACCTAGTTCATCCCCTTGGGGTGCACCAGTGTTGTTTGTGAAAAAGAAAGATGGATCAATGAGAATGTGTATTGATTATAGAGAGTTGAATAAGGTCACAATTAAGAATCGATACCCATTACCTAGGATTGATGATCTTTTCGATCAATTGCAAGGAGCTAGGTATTTCTCTAAGATAGACTTAAGATCTGGATACCATCAATTGAAAGTTCAAGAAGAAGACATACCTAAAACTGCTTTCAGAACTAGGTATGGTCATTATGAGTTTACAGTCATGCCCTTCGGATTAACCAATGCCCCAGCTGCATTCATGGACATGATGAACAGAATCTGTAAACCATATTTGGATAAATTTGTGATCGTGTTTATTGACGATATACTTATTTATTCCAAAAGTCAAGCCGAGCATTGTCAGCATTTACATGCACTCTTAACTTTGTTAAGAAAAGAAAAGTTGTACGCTAAATTCTCAAAATGTGAATTTTGGTTACAAGAAGTGCAATTCTTAGGCCACATGGTGAATCACGAAGGTATTCAGGTAGATCCTGCTAAGATTGAAGCAATCATCAACTGGAAGGTTCCCCAAACTGCAATGGAAATTAGAAGTTTTATAGGTTTAGCCGGTTATTATAGACGGTTTATTAAGGATTTTTCCAAGATAGCTGTACCATTAACTAAGCTGACCTGTAAAGCCACTAAGTTTGAGTGGGGACCAAAACAAGAAGAAGCTTTTAGAATCTTAAAGCAAAAATTAACCAATGCGCCAATCTTAGCCTTACCAGAAGGAACAGAAGATTTTGAAGTATATTGTGATGCTTCAAAATTAGGATACGGATGTGTGTTGATGCAACGCAAGAAGGTAATTACGTATGCCTCTAGACAGTTGAAAAAAACACGAAGAAAACTATACGACTCATGATTTAGAACTAGGAGCCATAATTTTTGCCCTTAAGATTTGGAGACATTATCTGTATGGAAGTAAGTTTACTGTTTATACAGATCATAAGAGTTTAAGGTATATATTCGGGCAAAAAGAGTTAAACATGAGACAAAGGAGATGGATAGAAGTCCTGAGTGATTACGACTGTGATATTCAATATCACGAAGGAAAGGCCAACGTAGTAGCAGATGCCTTAAGTCGTAAGTTCCATGAATAGCAAAAGCGAGTCCGTGCTCTTAGAATAAATCTACAGGTAGATTTACGAGAACAAGTGAAAGAAATTCAGAAAACGGCAATCAATGACGAAGCAGAAGGAATGAAAGGTTACCTAAAAGAATTGGAACAAGGAAATGATGGAATTTGGAAATTTCACCAAAGCAGAATTTGGGTACCTAAACAAGGAAATTTAAGATCGAAAATCTTAGAAGAAGCTCATAAATCTAGGTATACTGTACACCCAGGAAATAATAAGATGTACCAAGATTTAAGAAAGAATTTCTGGTGGATAGGAATGAAAAAGGATATAGCTGAATATGTATCTAAGTGTTTAACTTGTTCACAAGTTAAAGCAGAACACCAGAAACCCTCAGGCTTACTACAACAATTAGAAATGCCAGTATGGAAATGGGAACTCATAACAATGGACTTTGTTACTAAGTTACCCAGAACCAGAAAAGGTAATGATGCAATTTGGGTAATCGTGGATCGATTAACCAAATCAGCTCATTTTCTACCAATAAAAGAAACTTTTAGCATGGAAAGGTTAGCCAAGCTATATGTGGATGAGATAGTATCCTTACATGGAGTCCCGCTCTCCATTGTATCGGATAGAGATAGTCGTTTTACCTCTCGATTTTGGACAAGTTTCCAAGAATCAATGGGAACCCGACTTAATCTAAGTACCGCATATCATCCACAGACTGACGGACAAAGTGAAAGGACAATCCAAACTCTGGAAGACATGCTCCGAGCTTGTGTAATTGACTTTGGAGGTAATTGGGATAACCATTTACCATTAATTGAATTCTCCTATAACAATAGTTATCATTCAAGTATCGAAGCCGCTCCATTCGAGGCACTATATGGACGTAAATGCAGAACACCTGTATGTTGGGCAGAAATAGGAGAAAGTCAATTATCAGGTCCAGAAATCGTGCAAGAAACCACAGACAAGATAACCCAAATCAAGGAAAGATTGAAAACAGCCAGAGATCGCCAGAAAAGCTATGCCGACAATCGTCGCAAACCACTTGAATTCCAAATAGGAGACAAAGTACTACTAAAAGTATCTCCTTGGAAAGGTATTGTAAGATTTGGTAAGAAAGGGAAACTGAGTCCCCGATATGTTGGACCATTTCCAGTGATTCAATGAATCGGGCCAGTTGCTTATCGCTTACAACTACCAGAAGAACTAGCTGGAGTACATGATGTATTTCATGTATCCAACCTTAAGAAATGTTTATCAGATGAATCTCTGGTAGTACCTCTTCAAGACATAGAGGTAAATGAAAAACTGAAATTCATAGAAAAACCTTTACAAATAGAAGACCGGAAAGTCAAATTCCTCAAACACAAGCGACTGGTGTTGGTAAAAGTCAAATGGAATTCCAAGAGAGGACCGGAATACACTTGGGAATTAGAGTCAGAAATGAAGCGCAAGTATCCTCATCTATTCCAGTGAATCTCGAGGACGAGATTTTTCCTAAGGTGGGGAGGATGTAACAACTCTCATTAAAAATTAATAATTAGAATGGTAATTAGCTATTAAGAAAACCCTAATCGAAACACCCAAATAATCCTGCACTAACCCTAAAATTTTCATAACAATCGGAATCAGGATCAGGGCCCCTAAAACTCAGGGGGGGGGGGGGGGGTAAAACCCTATTCGGTAAAATCTAAACAGTTTGCTGTCAAAAACTTAAAATTACACGAAACCAACTCAGCCATGCTACTGAAACACGAAGCAAACCTAGGGTAGACTAGGGCCTGTCGCACCACGCGACAGGAACAGGAGGACCCCTCGCGTGGCGCGAGGGGGGTGATTTTCTACCTATAAATAGTCGGCTGTGGGACTAGAAATTCTGCGTTGATTCGACGTTTAAATTCCAAATTCACTTCGAGTTATGATAGAAATAGTCTGAAAACACACACTAATATCGAATCGCTGCCGCAGAACAGGGTAATTACTCGA
Organism: Helianthus annuus; assembly: GCF_002127325.2. NCBI lineage: Eukaryota > Viridiplantae > Streptophyta > Magnoliopsida > Asterales > Asteraceae > Helianthus > Helianthus annuus. Next base: position 22,637,584 of record NC_035438.2, on the reverse strand, counting down.
TCGCTATTACGATTCAGTTTCCGGGATCAATATACCCAAAGAATGTCTAAGTGCCGCCCACATTGGGCTATGCTTTGTCGTTGTCGATAATTCGATAATGAGTTGAAGCATTGTACTTTGTCGTTGTCGATAATTCGATAATGAGTTGAAGTACTATACTTTGTCGTTTGTCATTTTGATAAATGAGTTGAAGTATTGCACTTGGTCATTCATTGCGAGTATTTGATCTCGGGAAATTATCGTAACTGCTGTATTGATCACTAACTCTGTTTTGTGTGCATTATTGTGAAATTAGGTTAACAGGGATAAAATCATATTCAATCATATTCTGTCAGTACTAAATCTGCAATGTGAGTCATTCTCTTTTTATCAATCGTTTTACAATACTCCAAACCAAATTTTTTTAAAGTTATAATTACAGTGATTAAGTTTATGTAATCACCAAATTACAGCCGGTATGTGGGGTATTGTGCACAGTATTATTATTGTTTTAATCACATTAGGTGGGCGAGCCTAAAAAAAGTGATATACGTCACTCATTGGGCCAGCCAATGGTGATATGACCACAGTCACAGAGCTGGTCTGTGACAAATACCTATTCTTGAAATGTTGGTTGATAATAAACATATGTAAAAACTCTTAATACTGTGAATTATAACAAATGTGTCATTTTCAGTAAAATGAATGATTCACTCAGTATTTCCCCGCTGACAAAATCTTTTTCAAACATGTTTCAGGAGATCTGCTGTAAATCAGGAAAAGTGCTGAGGAGCATTTCAAGCTTAAAATAGTGGCTCAATATAAAATAAATAAAGATGTTTTAAAATAAGAATTTATCACTAAACTTATGTATTGTAAATTATCGGGGTTTTATCCCGAATTGTGAAATAAAAATAATCGGGAAAAATTTAGCTTTACAACGATCCTGATGTTCAAAATGTTCCGCTGCAAAACTCAATTAAACAAATATCACGGGGTTTCTGTCCCGCGGCTCCGGAAACAGGTCAAACTGGGTCGGGGGCCGTGACATTAGTGATGAAGAATCTGGATTGCCTAGCTTACCTTACGAGCTTTAATACAATGTCAAGGTTGGTTCCTTATCTGGTGACCCCGGAACCCAAAAGAATAGCTCGTTTCATAGGGGGCTTAGCTCCGGAGATCAAGGCAAGTGTAAAAGCCTCTCGGCCAGCTACATTCAGGTCAGTAGCTGATATATCCTTATCCCTCACACTGGACGCGGTCAGGCAGAGATCGCTGAGGAACAAGGATGCCGAGAAGAGGAAGCATGATGATGATGACAACTCGCGTCGATCAAATAAGAAGCACCGAGGGAACAATGACCACGGGAAGGGATCTGGTTCAAGGAAAGATGGGCATCAGTCTGAAGATAAGCCCAAGTGTAAGACTTATCAGAAATATCACTTTGGAAAGTGCAGACTTGACTCAAAATCCCAATCTCAATCGAGACCTTGTGGGATTTGCAAATCCACGGAACATAAGACCCTGGAGTGCAAGAAACTGAAAGACGCAACATGCTACAGTTGCAACGAAAAGGGGCACATTAAGACAAACTGCCCAAAGTATGCAAAGAAAGCGGATGAAGTAAAGAAGACTAATGCTAGGGTCTTCAGAATGGATGCAAAGGAAGCTGTGCAGGACGACAATGTGATCACAGGTACCTTCCTTATAAATGATGTCTATGCAAGAGTACTATTTGATTCAGGAGCTGATAAATCTTTTGTCGACAATAAGTTTTGCAAAGTGCTGAATTTACCTGTCAAAACCTTAAGTGTGAAGTATGAGGTGGAATTAACGAATGGCACCATAGAAACCGCCTCCACCATATTAGAAGGATGTTTCATATCCATTAAGAACCACTCTTTTCCCTTATCCCTACTTCCTTTGAAATTAGCTGGATTCGACGTAGTTTTGGGTATGGACTGGTTATCACATAACCAGGCCCAGATTATCTGCGATAAGAAGCAAGTGGTGATCAAGACTCCGTCTGGAGAGTCACTTACCATTCAGGGAGATACCCAGTATGGACTGCCTGAGCATGTGACTATGCTCAAGGCCTCTAGGTGTTTGAAGAAGGGTTGTGTCATCTACATGGCACAAGTGACTATTGATGAGCCGAGACCCAAGATTGAAGATATCCCCGTCATTTCTGAATATCCTGAAGTTTTTCCTGAAGAACTACCTGGTTTACCACCAGATAGGCAAGTAGAATTCAGGATCGACATTATCCCTGGAGCAGCACCTGTTGCAAGAGCACCCTACAGATTGGCACAACAGAGATGAAGGAATTAAGAACACAACTGGATGAATTGCTAGCCAAAGGTTTCATTAGACCTAGTTCGTCTCCTTGGGGAGCACCAATCTTATTTGTCAAGAAGAAGGATGGATCCATGCGTCTGTGCATCGACTACCGTGAGCTTAACAAGGTCACTATCAAGAATAGGTATCCATTGCCCAGGATCGACGATCTGTTCGATCAACTTCAGGAGCAAGTTACTTCTCTAAGATCGATCTGAGGTCAGGCTATCACCAACTAAAGGTTAGAGATGAAGACGTGCACAAGACTGCATTTAGGACTCGTTATGGTCACTACAAGTTCCTAGTGATGCCTTTTGGGCTCACTAATGCACCAGCAACATTCATGGATCTCATGAACCGTGTCTGCAAGCCATACTTGGACAAATTTGTTATCGTCTTCATTGACGACATTCTGATTTACTCAAAGAACCAAGCTGATCCTGAGAAGCATCTTCGCTGTATTCTTTCACTACTTCAACAGGAGAAGCTTTACGCCAAGTTTTCGAAGTGTGAATTCTGGCTTTGAGAAGTCCAATTCCTTGGACATATGGTTAGTGAGCGTGGTATCCAAGTGGATCCCGCTAAGGTGGAAGCTGTCATGAATTGGCAAGAGCCGAAAACGCCCACAGAAATTCCCAGCTTCTTGGGATTGGCAGGATATTACAGACGCTTTATTGAAAATTTTTCAAGGATTGCTGCACCCCTAACTTCTTTAACTAGAAAGAATATTAAGTTTAACTGGGGCCCTAAGCAGCAAGAAGCTTTTGATATCCTTAAGCAGAAGCTAAGAAATGCACCTGTGTTGACATTGCCTGATGGAATAGAAGAGTTTGTAGTATACTGTGATGCATCACACACCGGGATGGGATGTGTGCTTATGCAGAAAGGCAAGGTTATTGCCTATGCTTCACGTCAGTTAAAAGTGCATGAAAAGAATTATACCACCCATGACTTGGAGTTGGGTGCCGTTGTATTCGCACTGAAGCTTTGGAGACACTATTTATATGGCATTAAATGCGTGATCTATTCTGATCATAAGAGCCTCCAGCATCTGTTCAACCAAAAGGATTTGAACATGAGGCAGCGGCGATGGATGGAAACTTTGAATGATTATGATTGCGAGATAAGATACCATCCTGGCAAGGCAAATGTAGTCGCCGATGCCTTGAGTCGAAAGGAAAGAGTGAAGCCTATTAGAATCAATGCCAGGAGCATTGAGATAAAGAATAGTTTGAATGAAAGATTGTTAGCTGCACAGAAGGAAGCTGTGCTAGAAGCTAACTATCCTAATGAAAAGCTAGGAGTAACTGAAGAACAGTTATCCTATGGAAAGGACGGAATTCTAAGGTTAAATGGACGAATATGGGTTCCAATTTATGGAGGACTACGAGATGTTATCCTCCAGGAAGCCCACAGTTCCAAATACTCCGTTCATCCTGGAGCTGACAAGATGTACCAGGATTTGAAGGCAAACTTTTGGTGGATAGGCTTGAAGAAGTCTATAGCTACCTATGTAGCAAAATGTTTGACTTGTGCGCAAGTCAAAGCTGAACACCAAAAGCCGTCAGGTTTGCTACAACAGCCTGAACTTCCCACATGGAAGTGGGAAATGGTGACGATGGATTTCATCACCAAGTTGCCAAAGACAAGGAAAGGAAACGATACGATATGGGTAATAATTGATAGGCTGACTAAGTCAGCACATTTCCTACCCATTAAGGAGACTTATAGCTCCGACATGCTAGCCCAATTGTACGTAGATAAGATTGTATCTCTACATGGCGTGCCTGTTTCTATTATCTCTGACAGAGATACCAGATACACGTCACATTTTTGGAAAAGTTTCCAACAATCTTTGGGCACGCGCTTAAACTTTAGTACGGCTTACCGTCCTCAGACGGACGGACAGAGTGAGCGTACAATCCAAACCTTGGAAGACATGCTTCGTGCATGTGTGATTGACTTAGGTGGTAGTTGGGATAACCACCTGCCATTAATCGAGTTCTCGTATAACAATAGCTACCATACAAGCATTAAAGCTGCTCCTTTCGAAGCCTTGTATGGTAGAAAGTGCAGAACGCCCGTTTCTTGGGCGGAAGTGGGAGATGTCCAGTTGGCAGGACCTGAAATAATCTTTGAAACGACGGACAAGATTGTCCAGATTCGTGACCGTCTGAAAGCTGCCCGAGATAGGCAGAAAAGCTACGCAGATTTGAAGCGTAAAACTTTTAACTTCGAGGTAGGCGACAAGGTATTGCTTAAGGTATCACCCTGGAAGGGGGTGATGCGATTTGGTAAGAAAGGCAAGTTAAGCCCGAGATACATTGGACCATTCGAGATCATCGAACGTGTCGGATCGGTTGCCTATAAGTTAAACTTACCGGAAGAGCTCAGTGGTATTCACAATGTTTTCCACATCTGTAATCTGAAGAAGTGTTTCACTGATGAATCACTAATCATACCACATATAGATGTACACATAGATGAGAGCTTGAAGTTTGTTGAAAAACCTGTGTCGATCGAGGATCGACAGGTTAAGAAGCTTCGAAGGAAGTATATACCGATTGTAAAGGTTAGATGGGATGCTCGTAGAGGTCCCGAGTATACGTGGGAGGTAGAGTCCACGATGAAGGAAAAGTACCCTCATCTGTTTCAGTAAATCTCGAGGTCGAGATTTCTTTTAAGGGGGGTGAGGATGTAACACCTCGAAAATTTTCGTCAAATGAAATAACGACGCGTGTCATGTACGACAAAAGTATTATAAACCCGGATTTAGTTAAAGATGTATGGCAGGATTTTCGAACATGTCGACATGTTAATTTATACCTCTGAACGACTTCGTTATAAATCCCAAGACCCTAACATGATTAATAAACATCTAGTATACCTTTAATCCGGTGATTACTAATAATGATGGATGTCCAAATTTGCAAGAATGGATCCTATGAAAATAACGCTCAATAAAACCTTCGTTTGTGAATACTATCATTGTTCAACCCAATAATATTGCAAGATAGGTAGACCCAACTGATCAAGCATGGGTAAAAAGGCCTCATACTGACATTTTCCAAGCTCAAAATAATGCTATGCAAGTTGCCTGTTCAATGCATGAAAGGTTAATTTTTTTTACCTTCTGGCAAAGGCTTACGGACCGTAAAGGTCCTGCCTTACGGTCCGTAAGGGGTGCCCAGCGACAGCAGCTTGGCTGTTGGCTGTTATAAACGTTTAACCGACTTAGTAAAATATTTTCAGCAACATGGGCGACCCCTAACAGTTCCTAGGCACTAGGAAACACTTGTAAATGATCTAGGATCAATGATAGACCTAGTTGTCATGATCTCAATGGATTAAGAACACTATATAAAGCCACATTGTTGCAACATTGTGTTCATTCCTTCCTTCTGCATTTGTGGAGCATTCTGGAGCACAAGTGCCTTGTCTAAGTTTTCCTAATCGTGCATAGGACTTCAGTAAGTATGCTTAACCTTTCTTAGTTGAGTTTTTACTTAGTTTTAGCTTAAAAGTCAAACCATCATAATTAACGGTTGACTTAACGATTAATCATTAATGGTCCAGTGATTAATTGAATCAAAGGTAGTTATAAGTTGGTAATTATGTGGGCATTAAACCCTCAAAAGGGAACCCTCTGATTCCCACTCTAACTAGATCAAATGTTGGGTCAAAGTTGTTTAGAAAAAGTCAACAGGAGCTTAATTTTTGAATTAACATGTAATTAACAATGTAGGAGGCATGTAACCTATTTTATCACTCATATAACTTGGTAGTAAGTATAACAACTGGTCTAAGCCTGTTTGATCCGACCATTTTCTATTTTGACCCGGTTCGGAACCGAAAGTCGCAAAACTTTGACTTTTGCTTTGACTTCAGTTCTGACCCATTTTAGTATAACTTGGATATGCCTTAGGACTTCCTTAGGACCAGGTTACATGAGGGTATGACCCTCTGTGACTGGTTCGTTGTTTGTCCGAGTCATTTGCAAATTTCCGTTATATGCTTAAAAGTTGACCATAATGCCCTTTTGACCTTAAAACGAGAATTTTGGATATGTGAAAGGACAATAACCTTAGTTACTGATTTCTAAACATGTCCCTAAAATTTCATGTCAATTCGAGGTCTAGAATAGGAGTTATGCTAAATAGCGCAATTAAGAAAACTTTTGTTAATTAAACGACGCACTTAGCATAAAGCCTATCTAAACCCAAATTTCGACACCAAACCTTTTACACACTGATGTAATATAATATTTTGGGATTTTTAAAGATTTTTAATTATTTTTAACCTGCTCATAACCTAAGGTTATGACCTTGATTCGGTAAATACCGAATATACCATCTTCGGACATAAAACGAGTTCTACATAGTATTTTGACGCCAATCCAATTACTACTGATTTTAAATAATAAATAAAGGATTTTGAACTATATAACCGGATCAGAAAACTCAAATTTCCTGTATAACCCGGAAATCGCTTAAAACGACTTTCTACGCGTATTAAACGCATAGTTTGGGTTTAAAACCATTTTGTCATATAAGACTTATTACCAACTGATGAGATCCATTAAAATAAGTTATTTTACTAATGTATCCATACCCGAGTCTCAGAGATTATAATTAATCTCTTTTATAATCTTTAAAATGACCAAAATACCCCTACGGGGCGTATTATGGGATTAAACTCGTTATGGGCATAATGGAAGGTATCCTACTGATATCACAACATATTTAGAGCATATTGACTTAGGAAACCTGTGTAAGACTCTTACGGTTACCCGTTACGCCATTTACGCGTTCGGTTCGGTTTATGTAACTAGTTTACATAAATTAGCCGAAACGGGTCAAACCTTGTCGTTTTTATCTCAAAATCCAGAAGGTGTTTAGTTTACCCATATTATACAAGTCTTTAAGCTTGTCGAGACTAAAGCACATTCTATTCCGGTCTTCGCCTAATCGTGCGTTCGAACCGTATCCTTCGTTAAAACTAACCGGTCTAAGTTTAGGCTTAATTAAAGACCCGTTAGGATTCTAATAGGTTATTATAAACCTTCGTTCCAGAATAGGAGACTCGGTAAAAGCTACCCGCACTTGCTATTTGTGATTGATACTTGCAAAGGTAAATACTTTTAACTTATTTCCCTATACGGGCTTGGGGTACGGTATATAGAATACCGCTTGGTCCAGCATTGAATCCTTAATCGAATAGAGATTAAATCATTGATATGCTTTGTTTTGAAATGTTTTGTTTGCTTAAAGCCTTTGGGGGGTTAATAACCATGTCCCGGATATCCTTGGCATCATCTTACGAGATGGCCACGACTTGAGTACGAGGTGTAGGCGTACACCCGTCTGTGCATAAATGAATAAATAAATGATGTGGTGTGTCTATTGATCTTTAACCCGGACTACGGATCGGGCTACTGAGCAGATAAGAAACATGTAATTCGTTTACAAGTATTATATTAAAATAATTATCCCAAGTTATAAAAGTTTGTGCCACGTGCATTCAAATCAATTTTATTAAACCTTTTCAAAAGTGTCGGTTGAATGTATTTACCAGTGTAAACTGACGTATTTTCCCAAAAAGGTTAAGTGCAGGTACTATGCGAACTAGGCTGGCTTTCTCCTAGCGTCCACAATAAGTCTCGCAAGCTTGGATGTCAACTGTTGAATAATATTTCCTATTTATTTTTGATCCCCCTGTGGATTATTTTCAACTGTTTGTGATACATAATATTACAATAAGATTCGGTTGAAATATATCTATCTTTTGCTTCCGTTGTGCATTTAAATATTATGTTGTTTAACTGTAATGTTACCAACTACGTCACGATAGTCCCCCACCGGGCCCACCGGTGAAACGTGTGAATATCGGGGTGTGACATTCATTGGGTGGCTTGGGAGAAGGTGACTATTCCGAAGAAGAATGGAGGGCTCGGGCAAAGCAAGTTGAGGAATATCAATATCTCCTTGCCTGCGAAGTGGGGTTGGAGATTCAAATCGGATAAGGGTAAGCTATGGACGAAAGTCATCGAAGCTATTCATAACACAAGACTATGTTGGGAATTTATTCCGGTTAGAAAAACCATGGGTGGAGTGTGGAATAACATTGCCAGTGTTCTATCCAAAACAAAAATTGAAGGCACGCCATTAAGGAATTTCTTTAGAAGTGTCGTTGGAAATGGGGAAGATACGACATTCTGGCTAGATCTGTGGCTGTGTAACGAGCCTCTCAAAGATAAATTTTCGGAGATCTTTAATGTGGAATCGGAGAAGAGGTGCAGAGTTGATGAGCGAGTTAAAACAGGAAAAAAATGGGACTAGTTACATTTGGGTTTGGAAGAGGCCGATCACCACAGGCCTGGAAGTAAACGAACTGCTTGGGCTGTGCAACTTGCTCTATAACATTTCTCTTACGACTAACCGGGATTCTTGGAAGTGGATTGGCAGCAAAGACGAGAATTTCAGTGTTGGGGCGGTGAAACGGGTGCTCGACAGTAGCAAGGTTCGGGATGATATTGTTGATGCGAATGGCTTCCGGCAAAATCTAACATTTTTGTTTGGAGAGCTGGCATGAACAGAATTGCCACTGCTGAAGCTTTGAAGATCAGAAACATTACTTTAGAAGACGATAGTTGCAAGCTATGCAGTGAGGGAGAAGAAATAGTTAACCATATTTTTACTTCTTGTTACTTTGCAACTATGGTATGGAATCATGTTAGTAGATGTTGTAATGTTCCGAACATGTACTTCTTTGAGTTCAAGGATTTGTTGCGTATTCATGAACATGTCGGTTTGAATGGTTCTAAGAAGGCGAGGAACGAGGTTACTTTTAATAACAAAGAAGCTAGGATTGAAGACATTATTAGTGAAATAAAATCTTTGGTTTTTCTGTGGTTTAAGAGCAGGATAAATGGTAATACAATTACTTGGTGCGATTGGTGTAAATTTGTAATTATGTAATGTGCGTTGTTTTGTGGTTGGATGCCTTGGTTTGAGGTGTGCCTGTTTGTTAATGAAATTTATCTTTCAAAAAAATTGATCTTGTGATTGTATAAAGCTCCGATATACTTGGATCGCCGTCATCAATAGAATATTCATGCATTAATTGTAGCAAAACACACATATTTTGGAGAATACGCAACACGGATTCGCTAAGCAAAACCGGTGATGAGAACCTATAAAACCGGTGATTTGGTTTCTATATTTGTCTAAATTCATGAATTGATGTATCAGACACGATGAAAAAAGTGTTACGTAAGAACTCATAGAAATTTATTCATGTAATGAGGTGAGATATACGAGCTAAACGTGATAGAAGATCATTTGTCGCCTAACTCCTCATTGATATGGTATATCACGTCGTTTAGACGACAACTTTTATTCTTTTCTACAATTATCAAATATACAAATAAATATATTAACAAAGTTATTAACCATCTTAGGCTTTTATAAAGCTTATTAAATTTGTTACATCATAAACCTATTGTGATAAAAATATATCTTTTGTTGAACAAAACAAGTGCCATCAAGTCATAAAACATTTATATTTTATACACTTTTTCGTAAAACCTAATTTACACATCAACCTCTCTCTCTCTCTTAAATTTCTCTCTCTCCCTACCCATCTATATATATCCACACCCACATAGTACATACACACACGTAGTGTGCAAACTCAGATTGATCAAACAAGTGTGTGTGTGTGTGTGAATCTTGAACTTGTTTAATGGCAGGAGAGTCTTCCTCAGATCTAACCATAATTGTTCACAAAAACCCTTCTGAATCTCATCTTTCTGAACTCGGTATCAAATCTTGGCCCAAGTAAACCCCCCCTCTCTCTCTCTCTCTCTCTCCTAGAACTTGTACTTTGTGCATGTATAATTGCACTCATCATACATACAAGATTCAAGAATATATAATTAGGGTTTCATGGATAGATCATTCATATTATTATATTAACTTATAATATTAATTTTGAAGGTGGGGATGCTCTCCCGGAAAGTACCAGTTGAAGTTTGATGCACAAGAGACATGTTATCTACTCAGAGGCAAAGTGAAAGTCTACCGGAAAAACTCGTCGGAGGTGATATCGGAGTTCGGTGCCGGCGACCTTGTTATCTTACCGGAGGGTCTGAGTTGCACCTGGGATGTCTCGGTTGCCGTAGATAAGCACTACAAGTTTGAATCAACTACTTCTTCTTCTTCTTCTTCATGATATAATAATATATTTTTAATCTTTTTTTTCATGTTTATAAATTATAATAGTTTAAAGTTTAATAGTTTAATTGGTAGTTGTAATTATTCCTAATTAAGGGTCTCTCTCTTTATCTCTAGAAATCTTGTGTTTTTATTTTACTCTCTCTCACAATATGAAGATTAAAATATGATTAAATAGAGACAAAGTATGATATCATTATTTTATTGTTGGTCGAGTTCATCGTAATTGACTTTACATTTCAAAACAAGCATCTCTTTCAATCACTTGCATATAAATGGATATTGTATTAAAGAAACTTAACCAATTTAAATAAAACATATTAGTATTTTGAAGTCAATTATTTTATTTAAGAACAAACGTTTTACAAGAATAAAAAGTTCAAAACCCCCTTTCCCCAAATCATTTCAAGCATGTTTTCAAGTTGACATTTTATTATATTTTGTTTTATATTAAATAACTAAAGGAAAATCAAAATATCAAAGTTACCTTCCAAAATATTTTTACCATTAATTTGTCAAATTTCTTCTAGTTTTGTTAATTTCTAGCTCATATGTTGATTTAATATGGTTCGATTTACTCTATTTTATTCTATCTTTGGTTTTTATGAAATGTGTTATTTCTAAAAAAGCATGATTAGCTTTATGGTTAAGTGATGAATTACTAGTCAATAAATTTGGTCAAAAACATCGGTCAATGCACGTCTCATTCAAACTAATCTTTGCTTTTAATGCCACTTTGACTGGTCAACACTCTCATGTGTTGATTTCATAAATGTTATGTTACATTTCCAACCCTTGAACATTTACAAAAAGTTATGGCATGTCCTTGCCTTTTGATTAGGCAAATTGAGCCCTTTATCGTGAAGAACACTAAAGCCATATAAAGATTTGAATTTATTGTGGTTTCAATTTATCTGTTTTGGAAAAAAGGAAGACATATAGACCGAGGCACGATTGGTTTGTGAAAGCCACTTATATCTTATCCAGTGTTCTAGAAAAGAATTAGACAATGAACAAACATTTGAAAATGAGTGTGTAGAGTTGTTCAAATGGTCACTATCGGGTGGTTTACTAATTGACTAACAAAGTCGATCTTGAATCAAGAATCATGTGTTACGGGACAAAAGTTATTGTTTATGCGATGTAAACTTGACTAAAATTCAAGCATAAAGACATATTTATATCCAACATTCTACTTGTTTGTGATAATTATAGCACGGTTTTAGGTTGTCGCGGTTAGAGTTATTCAAACGGTCGCTATCGGGTGCTTTACTAATTGACCAACCAAGTCGACCTTGAATCAAGAATCATGTATTACGGGACAAAAGTTATTGTTTATGTGATGTAAACCTGATTGAAATTTAAGTATAAAGATATATTCATATCCAATATTCTATTTGTCTACGATACTTGATTATGGCAAACTTTTAGGTCGTCATGTTTACAGTTATTCAAATGGTCGCTTTCGGGTGGTTTGCTATAGACCAACCTAGTCGACCTTGAATCAAGAATCATATATGTGTTACAAGACAAAAGTTATTGTTAATGCGATGTAAACTTGATTTAAATTTAAGCATAAATAAATATTTATATCCAACGTTTTGTCTCTTTGTGATACTTGATTATACAAGGGTGTTAGGTTGGTGTATGCGTTGGTTAAGAAAAAAAATCATTTAGATTCACATTAATACCTCTTTATTACTTCGCTTATTGTATTTTAATAATCCTAAGTTTCACCTGTTGGCCGATAATAATCACAACTTTAAAAATTCCCTACAACGACCTCAACTTGTAAGAATTTGGCCCCCGTTAATCATTTTCTAACATATAAGAATTTGGACTGCTCAATAGATTCTAGTACACCTACAGACTCCTTAAATGATTTAAATGTACCTATGTTGGAAAAATTATCAATGGAGGCCAAATTCTTACAAGTTAAGATCGTTGGAGTGAATTTTTAAAGTTGAGATTATTATCGGCTAATAGGTGAAACTTAGGATTATTAAAATCCAATAACCTTTATTATTTTAATAGGTTAAAGACCTATTTATTACACAGGTTGAATAACTCTTTTTTTTAATATTTATTTTAAATAAAATGTCATCATAAGGTGTGTTCATGGTTCGGTTTTTATGGTTTTAAGGTTAAATCGTGAGCCAAATCGTTAGTAACGGTTTTGGATAATCGAAAACCAAAACCGAACCGTTGAAAATTATAACCAAACCAAACCGAAGTGTTACTAACGGTTTGGTTCCGATTTCATTTCATGGTTTGGCCGTACTAACACTTTATAAAAATTGCATAAAATATAACATGGCTAGAACAAGCTCCTAAAAATGCATAAAGCGAGCAAATTAAATGCAATCTATAATCTATAAATTGTAATAAATCAAAACCATCCTAGTTTACATGGCTTTCTCTTAAACATCTAATTGCCACGTGACAATTATATAAACATCAACGTTTGTTGACATTCAAAAAAATTAGTTAACATTAAAATTTCAAATTCCATTAATTTTGGCTACATTAATTATTTTTCTAAATATTACGAGTGAATTTTGTTAATATAGTAAATGTATATTTTGTAGATAGTTTTGCTATTTAAGGTAAATTATGGTTATCATTAATTGTAACTAAAAAGGGTTTTCTTGATTTAAAAAATACAATTAGACGTAACTATATTATTTTGTTTTATGTAAGTATACTATTGTTTTGTTTTACTTAACAAGTTAATATATGTCGTTTATTATATATAAAAAATAATAATAACATTAATAAACTATTCCGAGTCTTGACTTCTTAAGTTAGGGTAGATCTTCCACAAGATCATACCGAAGCCGGGAATGTATGTCTTTGTCACGCAACTCCATAAGGATGTTTTCGTCAAAAACTAACTCGACGGGCACATCCCTTATGTGGACATGTGATATCGCATGGCCCATGGCCGTTGTCCTTCAAGATCATGGAATGTAATCCAAGTTATAAGAAGTATTTCCTTTAAACAGTTTGTGTAACACATGAGAACTTAAACTAGTTACTCTATAAGGAAGTCAGTGTTTGAGTGTTTGGTAAGGGTTCATTGTAACAACTGCCACTAAAATCAATAATTAGGATAATAATTAGGCAATAAGAAAACCCTAATTGAAACACCCAAGTGATTCCGCATAAACCCTAAAATTTTCATAACAATCGGAATCAGGATCAGGGCCCCTAAAACTCAGGGGGGGGGGGGGGTAAACCCTAGTTGGTAATATCTTAACAGTTTTACGTGGGAGCTAAGTTTTCAGTCGAAACCAACTCACCCAAGCTACCTGTACACGAACACACCCTATGCTAGACTAGGGTCTCTCGCGCCACGCGACACGCGCAAGGAAATCCTTCGCGTGGCGCGAGGGAGTGCATTTTTCAGATATAAATAGGGGATGTTGGCACTTGAAATTCTGTGATAATTTGACGTCCAAATTCCGTTTATACACGGAGATATCGTCTGAATACTACACAACCACACACTAAACTCGAATTGCTGCCGCAATCAGGGTAATAACTCGATCGCTATTACGATTCAACGTCCGATCGATTATAACTATCCAACAATTGTCCGAGTGCTGCTCAAATTGAGCTTGTACTTTGTTATTCATTGTGATTTCGACTTGAATGTTTGAGTGCTGTTCGAATTCGGACTATGCTCTGTCATTCGTTGTGAATCCATTGAATTGTTAAGTATTGCACTTGATAATAGTTGTGAGGGTTTAATCTCGTGAATTGACGTAACTGTTGAATTAGTTACTAATCCCGTTTGTGTGTGCATTGTTATTTAAATTAGGTTAGAAGGCTAATCAGTAAAGCTTATACTCTGCTCGTAAATTTGCAATGTGAGTCATTCTCTTTTTATCAAACTGTTTTACAAAACTCCAAATTATTTTCAAAGTTATAATTACATGGATTAAGTCTATGTAATCACCAAATTACAGCCGGTATGTGGGGTTTTGTATACATTACTTATTTCCCGTCACACTTGGACAAACGGGTGGCCAAGGGGTGATCTGACCACAGTCACAGACACCATTGGACAAATGGGCTAGCCAATGGATGGTCGGGTGACAAATACTGTGGGTAGTTGGTTTGATATCAGAAACATTGTAATTCCCCTTAATACTGTAGATTATAACAAATGTGTCATTTTCAGTAAAATGAATGATTCACTCAGTATTTCCCTGCTGACAAAACCTTTTTCAAACATGTTTCAGGTGATATGGTATGAGCAAAGAAAAGTGCCGTGGAGCACTCCCAGCTTAGAAAAGTGGCTCAATGTAAATAAATAAATGAACATGTTTTGAAAATAAAGATTTCCCTGAGAAATCACATTATTGTAAATTTTGGGAATTTATCCCTAAGTTATGAAATGAGCAGTTTAATTTATTAAAAAGATCCTGTGTTAAAAATCACTTCCGCTGTCGCCTAAATTAATACCACGGGATTCCTGTCCCGCGGCTCCTGAAACGGGTCAAACCGGGTCGTGGGCCGTGACAGGAAAAGGTGGTATCAGAGCCACTGTTTTAAGCTTTCTGATTAAGCTCATTGTTCTAATTAATTTAAGTTTATCGAAAGTTTTATTTGTTATTCTGTGAATATATGCTTATTAACTGACTAATTGTTAAAATTACAGTATGAGTAAACAAAAGATTTTTGCTATCTATCGCAAATTAGATAGTACACCTAAAGAACAGGGAATCTCTTCCTCCAAACCTCCCACCAAATTAAAAGAGGGAATCTTTGTCCGTAAGGCCAATTATGAAAACCCACTTACACCGGAGAAAAGGAATTCAATCCTTAGAAAAGGTCAAGAGAAAAAGAAACCCCGAACCAAGAGAGTGAGGTTTAACCCAGAAATTCAGGAAATTAATAATAATCCACCAGGGGAAAATAACTTAGATGAAAAATGGGCAAATCTGTATCTGCTCGCTACTGTAGCAGAAAATGCAAATATTTAAGCTTTAAACCTAGAAATATTTACTTCCCAGTAAATAAATAAATAGATCTGAGTGTGTTCTGTTTGCTGTATGTTGTACAAATTGGTATGCAATAAAAATGTTTATCTGTTAAGCTTTGTTCCAAAGTTTTAACTTAGCATTTTGTGCATTTTGCATATATGCCGTACAGCATGAATGAGATGTCGGAAGCATTTCAGAATCTCAACCTCTATCCTGTGCCGATTGAAGTCTCCCACAGTTTGATCCAGAACCTGTCCCTAATCCGCCAATGAGCTATGAAAATTTAGCTGAGTTACGTCAGTTTGGTGAAGAACTGATAGGCACCGAGAATAGGATCCGGGAAATGGGGGAGCAGATTTCTTGGAAGTACGACGAGAGGGAACGTCGTTACTGAAACTGCCAGTGGACCAAAAGATAGGAAGGGTTGGAAAAGTTTGTTTGTATTATAACTAATATAGTAAAACTGATTCTGTAAAATGGGCAATAAAACACTGTAAGATAAAAAGTGTGTATTGAAGCAGGTATAATATATGAAACAAAATAGAAGTCGAGACATCGACAATTTTGACTATGCTTGCATGTTATGCTGATCTATGTGTTTTTCTGTATGTATCCGTAATTTTGATATTAATAATTAGACACTAATAATTTCTAATTAGCAGATGGAAAACGCTAATAGTGAACCAGTTAATGAAGTAAATCAGTCTGAGTAAAATCAGGAAGATCAATATATAACTAGACAAGATATTGAACACTTTATTGCTCAAGGGATAGCCAATGCTATTCCAGAAATCGTGGCTGCTGTTCAGAAACCTGCCGAACCACAATTAATTCCTAGTAAACGTATTCCGGAAGATAACGGCAGTAACAGCATAAATGGAGGCGGCAATCATGACGATCATGATCCGCAACAGGCCCCACTCCCTAAAAGAATGAAAGCTGCAATGCCTGGTTGCACTTACAAAGAATTTCTTGCCTGTAAACCCACAGAATTTGCAGGTAATGAAGGGGCAACTGCAACATTGCGTTGGTTAGAGAAAACCGAGGCAGTAATTGCAATAAGTAAATGTGCTGAAGAAGATCAAGTGATGTATGCATCAAACTTATTCAAAGAAGGGGCGTTGGAATGGTGGAACACGGTGCTACAAGCAAAAGGAAGAAGGGTGGCTTATGCAATGAATTGGGAAGAATTTAAGCGTCTTGTCGAAAGAAAATTCTGTCCCGAATACGAGAAGGAACAAATGGCAAATAAGTTCCTGAGTCATCGTATGTTAGGTGTAGACTGTCGAGGATATACTTCGACATTCTTCGAATATGCGAGAGTGGTACCTTCCCTGGCTTCGCCAGAACCGGTACTTATTTCCCGTTATATTTGGGGATTAATTGGAGAAATCTGTAACATCGTTAAAGCTGCGAGACCACGCACGATTGACGATGCTGTGGAATTAGCTAATACCTTAACCGATGAACTAGTCCGCACCAGAGAAGAAGATCGCAAGAAGGAATTGGCTCAGAAGATTACCCAAGGATTCCGCGTAGGTAATAATAGCAATAAATTCAAGAAAAGAGGAACCGGGCAATACTCGTCACCTCCTTTCTGTAGAAATTGCAAAAAGAAACACTATGGACAGTGCAATATATTTTGCAACTTCTGCAAGGCGAAAGGACATCGGGAAGAAGACTGCAGAAGGAAAACAAAAGTTTGTTATAACTGCAGAGAAACAGGACATTTCCAGTCTGAATGTCCTAAGTTAGCTAAACCAGCAGACAGTAGAGCTAACACGACTGAAGAAACTACTAAGAAAAATGCACGAGCATTCCAGCTAACCACTCAAGAAGCCGAACTCATTCCAGACGTGATAGCGGGTACGTTCTTAGTGCATAACGTCTATGCAAAAGTATTATTTGATTCTGGTGCAAACCAAAGTTTCATTAATACTGCATTCTGCCAAGCTCTTAACTTATCTCTAAATACCCTTAGGCAGATCTTTTCTGTTGAAACGGCAGATGGAAATTCTGTCAACATAGATAAGATTTTGCAAGAAGTAAAAATAGAATTGTTAGGTCATAAGTTTTCTGCAAACCTGTTACCTATGAATTTAGCCGGATTCGATGTAGTATTAGGAATGGATTGGTTAAGAGCCAACCATGCTCGAATCCTGTGTGATAAGAATTCCGTAGAAATCCATACCCCCACAGAAGAAATAATTCTAGTTACAGGAGATAGATCTCGGAAGCCACTGAGATTCATTTCAGTAATGAAATTGGCTAGTTATTCAAGGAAACAAGAAATGGTGTATATGATTTCTATAATCATTAACACTAAAAGTAAGGAACTCCAGGACATCCCTATAGTTTTAGAATATCCAGATGTTTTTCCTGAAGAATTACCTGGTTTACCACCTGATAGGGAAGTAGAATTTAGAATTCATTTAATTCCAGGTACTGCACCAATACCTAAGACACCTTATCGATTAGCACCTACTGAAATGCTAGAATTGAAAAAGCAATTGGATGAATTACTAAGCAAAGGATTCATACAACCTAGTTCATCCCCTTAGGGTGCACCAGTGTTGTTTGTGAAAAAGAAAGATGGATCAATGAGAATGTGTATCGATTATAGGGAATTGAATAAAATTACAATTAAGAACCGATACCCATTACCTAGGATTGATGATCTTTTTGATCAATTGCAAGGAGCTAGGTATTTCTCTAAGATAGATTTAAGATCTGGATATCACCAGTTGAAAGTACAAGAGGAGGACATACCTAAAACTGCTTTCAGAACTAGGTATGGTCATTATGAATTTACAGTCATGCCCTTTGGATTAACAAATGCTCCAGCTGCATTTATGGACATGATGAATAGAATCTGTAAACCATACTTGGATAAATTTGTAATCGTGTTCATTGACGATATACTCATTTATTCCAAAAGTCAGGAGGAACATTGTGAGCACTTGCATACACTCTTAACTTTGTTAAGAAAGGAAAAGCTTTATGCAAATTCTCAAAGTGCGAATTCTGGCTACAAGAAGTACAATTTTTAGGTCATATGGTGAATCACGAAGGAATTCACGTAGATCCTGCTAAAATAGAAGCAATCACAAATTGGAAAGCTCCACGAACGGCTATGGAAGTTAGAAGTTTTCTAGGCTTAGCTGGATATTATAGACGATTTATTAAAGATTTTTCTAGGATAGTTGTACCTTTAACTAAGCTAACCTGTAAAGCCGTTAAGTTTGAATGGGGATCTAGACAAGAGGAAGCTTTTAGGATTCTAAAGCACAAATTGACAAATGCTCCAATTTTAGCTTTACCCGAAGGAACCGAGGATTTTGAAGTATACTGTGATGCTTCAAAATTAGGATATGGATGTGTGTTGATGCAACGCAAAAAGGTAATTGCGTATGCCTCTAGGCAATTGAAAAAGCACGAAGAAAATTATACAACTCATGATCTAGAGTTGGGAGCCATAATTTTTGCCCTTAAGATTTGGAGACATTATCTGTATGGAAGTAAGTTTACTATCTATACGGACCATAAGAGTTTAAAGTATATATTTGGGCAAAAAGAGTTAAATATGAGGCAAAGAAGGTAGATGGAAATCTTAAGTGATTACGACTGTGATATTCAGTATCACGAAGGAAAGGCGAACGTAGTTGCCGACACCTTAAGTCGTAAATATCATGAAAAGCAAAAGCGAGTCCGTGCTCTTAGGTTAAATCTACAATTAGATTTAATGGAACAAATAAAGGAAGTTCAAGGAACGGCAATCAAGGACAATGCCGAAGGAATGAAAGGTTACCTAAAGGAATTAGAACAAGGAAAAGATGGAATTTGGAGATTCCACAAGAAACAAATTTGGGTACCTAGGCAAGGAGAATTAAGAAATAAGATTTTAGAAGAATCTCATAAATCTAGGTATACTGTACATCCAGGAAATAATAAGATGTACCAGGATTTAAGAAATAATTTTTGGTGGATAGGAATGAAAAATGATATAGCCGAATACGTATCTAAGTGTTTAACCTGTTCACAAGTTAAGCCGAACATCAGAAACCTTCAGGACTACTACAACAGTTAGAAATGCCTGTATGGAAATAGGAACTCATAACAATGGATTTTGTTACTAAGTTACCCAAAACCAGAAAAGGTAATGATGCTATTTGGGTAATTGTGGATCGATTAACCAAATCAGCTCATTTTCTACCAATGAAGGAAACCTTTAGCATGGAAAGGTTAGCCAAGTTGTATGTAGATGAAGTAATATCCTTACATGGAGTCCCACTCTCCATTGTATCGGATAGAGATAGTCGTTTTACTTCCCGTTTCTGGACAAGTTTCCAAGAAGCAATGGGAACTCGACTTAATTTAAGTACCGCATATCATCCTCAAACAGACGAACAAAGTGAAAGGACGATACAAACCCTGGAAGACGTGCTCCGAGCATGTGTAATTGACTTTGGTGGTAATTGGGATAGCCATTTACCATTAATTGAATTCTCCTATAACAATAGTTATCATTCGAGCATCAAAGCTGCTCCATTCGAAGCACTGTATGGACGCAAGTGCAGAACTCCCGTTTGTTGGGCAGAGATAGGAGAAAGTCAGTTATCAGGACCAGAGATTGTGCAAGAAACTACTGACAAAATATCGCAAATCAAGGAAAGACTGAAGACTGCTAGAGATCGTCAGAAGAGTTATGCAGACAATCACCGTAAGCCATTAGAATTCCAAGTCGGAGACAAAGTACTATTGAAAGTATCTCCTTGGAAAGGAATAGTACGATTTGGTAAAAAGGGAAAACTGAGTCCCAGATATGTTGGACCATTCCCAGTAATCCAACGAATAGGACCAGTAGCTTATCGTTTACAACTACCAGAAGAATTAGCTGGAGTACATGATGTGTTTCATGTATCCAATCTCAAGAAATGTCTATCAGACGAATCCCTGGTAGTACCTCTTCAAGATATAGAGGTAAATGAAAAGCTGAAATTCGTAGAGAAACCCCTACAAATAGAAGATCGGAAGATTAAGTTTCTCAAACATAAACGACTGGTGTTGGTCAAAGTCAAATGGGAATCCAAGAGAGGACCAGAATATACTTGGGAACTGGAATCAGAAATGAAGCGAAAGTATCCTCATCTATTTCAGTAAATCTCGAGGACGAGATTTTTCTCAAGGTGGGGAGGATGTAACAACTGCCACTAAAATCAATAATTAGGATAATAATTAGGCAATAAGAAAACCCTAATTGAAACACCCAAGTGATTCCGCATAAACCCTAAAATTTTCATAACAATCGGAATCAGGATCAGGGCCCCTAAAACTCAGGGGGGGGGGTAAACCCTAGTTGGTAATATCTTAACAGTTTTACGTGGGAGCTAAGTTTTCAGTCGAAACCAACTCACCCAAGCTACCTGTACACGAACACACCCTATGCTAGACTAGGGTCTCTCGCGCCACGCGACACGCGCAAGGAAATCCTTCGCGTGGCGCGAGGGAGTGCATTTTTCAGATATAAATAGGGGATGTTGGCACTTGAAATTCTGTGATAATTCGACGTCCAAATTCCGTTTATACACGGAGATATCGTCTGAATACTACACAACCACACACTAAACTCGAATTGCTGCCGCAATCAGGGTAATAACTCGATCGCTAATACGATTCAACGTCCGATCGATTATAACTATCCAACAATTGTCCGAGTGCTGCTCAAATTGAGCTTGTACTTTGTTATTCATTGTGATTTCGACTTGAATGTTTGAGTGCTGTTCGAATTCGGACTATGCTCTGTCATTCGTTGTGAATCCATTGAATTGTTAAGTATTGCACTTGATAATAGTTGTGAGGGTTTAATCTCGTGAATTGACGTAACTGCTGAATTAGTTACTAATCCCGTTTGTGTGTGCATTGTTATTTAAATTAGGTTAGAAGGCTAATCAGTAAAGCTTATACTCTGCTCGTAAATTTGCAATGTGAGTCATTCTCTTTTTATCAAACTGTTTTACAAAACTCCAAATTATTTTCAAAGTTATAATTACAGGGATTAAGTCTATGTAATCACCAAATTACAGCCGGTATGTGGGGTTTTGTATACATTACTTATTTCCCGTCACACTTGGACAAACGGGTGGCCAAGGGGTGATCTGACCACAGTCACAGACACCATTGGACAAATGGGCTAGCCAATGGATGGTCGGGTGACAAATACTGTGGGTAGTTGGTTTGATATCAGAAACATTGTAATTCCCCTTAATACTGTAGATTATAACAAATGTGTCATTTTCAGTAAAATGAATGATTCACTCAGTATTTCCCTGCTGACAAAACCTTTTTCAAACATGTTTCAGGTGATATGGTATGAGCAAAGAAAAGTGCCGTGGAGCACTCCCAGCTTAAAAAAGTGGCTCAATGTAAATAAATAAATGAACATGTTTTGAAAATAAAGATTTCCCTGAGAAATCACATTATTGTAAAATTTGGGAATTTATCCCTAAGTTATGAAACGAGCAGTTTAATTTATTAAAAAGATCCTGTGTTAAAAATCACTTCCGCTGTCGCCTAAATTAATACCACGGGATTCCTGTCCCGTGGCTCCTGAAACGGGTCAAACCGGGTCGTGGGCATTTAATTTGTGGTGTAAAAAACTACACGCACAGCATTTAATTTACGGAACTCGTAAACCACAAACTTGTGGTGTAAAAAACTACACGCACGGCATTTTTTTTTAAATTTTTTTTACGAATGTGTTTATAATACATGCATCTACGTTTTTGAAAAAAAAAATTGGTCCACCTCGCCCCGGATCAAGTAGTTCTCGCGGTTCTTACAACTCGAGGTTGTTCTCATTCTAGCGGCCCCCTATATATATATATATATATATATATATATATATATATATATATGGGAACGCTAAAATGAAAACCACCTCCAATTGTAAAAACCACATGAACCACTTTCTAGCCATTAGATCTAGAAGATGGATGGATGAGATTAAAAGTAGTTAATATTAATATTAAAAGCTTTTTGTCTTATTATGTTTTTAATATTTTATTGTTAAAGGGTATATAGGTAAAATTGTTTTTTTTTGTCTTTTTATACATATTATTTTAAATTGCCTTTTTTTGTCTCATTCATTAATTACTTTTTGTCTTAATAATTTTTTATTAAGAAACTGATTTTTTTATCTAAAGACTTTTTTGAAATCAGATATTTATGATAATTCGTTTTTAAGATTTGTTTAAAAAAACGTTTTGAAGATCCGTTTTTTACGCCCCGTTCGTACGCCCGGCTTTTTCAGGCGCCGTTTTTTTAACGCGCCGACATTTACGTTAAAAACTTTACGTTTTGCGTTAAAAAATAAACGACACACGTTAAAAAAATTACGTTTTTCCATTTTACGTTAAAAAATTATGTTTTTCAGTTATTACGCCCGGCTTTTTCACGCATCGTTTTTTTTAACGGGTCGTTTTTGCACGCCGTTTTTTACGCTCGGCTTTTTCAAGCGTCGTTTTTTAACGCGCCATTTTTTACGTCACATTTTAACGCGGCGTTTTTTACATCCCGTAAAATTTTTACGTTTTACGTTTTACGTAAACTTTTTAACGTTTTACGATTTACGTAAAACTTTTACGTTTTACGTTAAAATTTTTGCGTTTTATGTTTTACGTTAAACTTTTTACGTTTTAAGTTTTACGTTAAACTTTTTACGTTTTACGTAAAACTTTTTACGTTTTACGTTAAAATTTTTACGTTTTACGTTTTACGAAGTTTTACGTAAAACGTTTTACGTTTTATGTAAAACTTTTTACGTTTTACGTAAAATTTTTTACGTTTTACGTTAAAAATTTTACGTTTTACGTTAAAAAGTTTACGGTTTAACTTTTTTGTTTACAAAATTTTTTTTTTCAAAAACGAACGCACCCAGAAATCGCAAACTCGGGAGGTGTCTCAGATATATTGTTATCATCATCGACTAGGGGGAAAAATTAAAAAGCCAACAACATCAAAACAAAGTGTATCTCGAAAAAAAACGGGGTTTGGCTCAGATTATCCGATAATTAAAAGGCTGCAAAAGTGGGGTTGCATGTTCAAAAAACTACCCTCCGCCGTCCTTGCCGCGCCATCGTCATCAAAATCTACGTTTTTTTTTCATCATCGCCGCCCAATCGACCATATCAAACTGATCATCTGACCAGGTTAAAAAAACGGGGTTTGGCTGAGTATCGGTTCGAGCCGCCGACCCGAACAACTCTGAATCTAACCCCCGATTTGACTGAACCACCGACCCGAAGCTTCCGAACAGGGTTGAACCAAACTGATCATCATTTACACATCATATTATATATAAATAATTGATTAAAAAAACAAATTAACACAAACTAGTTTATGAAGGTTGTCCAAAAAAAAATCAAATTAACACAAATTGTACATCATTTACTCAACATATTCTATATAAATATAGATTGCCCTTCATGAATTATACAGATAAACCAACGATTGAACTCCAAGATTATGGTTTCAAAAAACCCCAAATATTGATTATACTTCACAAAAAAACCAAAATGAGATCTAATTCGAGATGTATAATCTCCGCCATCAAAAAAATACCTTATGCCGGCCAACACTGTTACGGTGGCGGCAGACGGCAGACGGGGGGCAGGCCACCACTGTACAGTGGCGGCAGACGGCAGACGGGGTCGGCCACCACTGTACGGTGACCGTTTTACCCGATAAATGGATGAAAGGGGGGTGCTGGAGACAAAAAGGAGGTGGTGGTTGGTTGAGGCCAAATCAAGACTGGTGGCTACCGTTGTTGCTACTCAACGGAATGACGGCTCCGCCGTCAGTCGCTGCTGCCGTCGGTGCCAGGTGAACGGCGGCACATCTCCATTCCTGACAAACCCGGTAAACACCTCCCCACCACCGTCTTTCGACCAACCACCTCCCACCACCGTCTTCCGCCACCGACCAACAACCTCCCACCACCGTCAACCTCCGCCGACCAACCACCTATTTTCAGATCTAGAAGTTTTGAAGATGACTATGGGTTCTTGAAGATGATAGTGGTTTCAAGAGAGAGAGAGAGAGAGGAGAGATGAGATATTTGAATTGGGTGGTTGATTTGAAAGCTTTAAAGAGGCAAAAAGAAACAAGATTAGACATTTGGGTTAAATGACAAAACTACCCCTTTTTCTGATTGGTTAATAGTGGTTCTCGCGGTTCTTACAACTGGGGATGGTTTCTATTTTAGCGGCTCCCTATATATATATATATATATATATATATATATATATATATATATATATATATATATATGGGAAGGTTCATTGGGGAACACTAAAAAAGTGGGCAACAGCGGGGAACCAACTCAAACGAACTCCGATTGGACTCATTCCAGTGGCGTTGGAACCGAATCGTCGAACCCTAACTAGGATCTCTTAACCCTAAACCCTAAATCCTAACTCCTAAACTCTTAACCCTAAAGCTAAAAAATAAGGCTAAAACATAAACTAAAACGTAAAATCTAAACTATAAATCCTAAAAGCTAAACCCTAAAGGCTAAACCTAAAGCTAAACCCTAAAACTAAACCCTAAAGCTAAACCCTAAACCCTAAAGCTAAACCCTAAACCCTAAAGCTAAACCCTAAAAGCCAAACCCTAATATATTTAGGGTTTATGGGTTATGATTTAGTGTTTAGGGTTAAGAGATCCCAGTTAGGGTTCGACGAGCCGGTTCCAACGCCGCTGGAATGAGTCCAATCGGAGTTCGTTTGAGTCGGTTCCCCACTGTTCCCCATTTTTTTAGTGTTCCCCAATGAACCTCACACTATATATATAGGGTAGGGATAGTGTACAAAGTGTCTAAAGTGTGAGAAGTGTTTCGAACCATTAGATCTTTGATCTAATGGTTGAGATCAGTAGGAACCAAATTATAAATTGTGTTTTAATTATTTGGACTGATTTGAAAATTGTAGGGGTAATAGTGTCTTTGTATATGTTTCAAATTAGGTAACATCTCCTAAATTCTAGTGATTCACTCCTAAATTCTAGCGATTCTATTTTAAACTTATTTTAAAATCCGGACATTCTAAAAAATGTAGAAATATGTAACTGCTACAAGAAATATATAACACTATACATCCATCATATATCACCATATAATACTATATAACACCATATGACACCGTATAACACCATGTAACTATAACATCATATAACACTATGTAACACTATATAACATTATATAACAATATATAACATTATACATCTATCATAGACATGCTATCAGAAAAATAAAACACTATATAACTCTAAATAACACTATATAACACCATATAATACCATATAACACCATATAACACTATGTAGCACTATACATCCATCATATAACACTATATAATACCAAAAAAACACTATATAACACCACATAACACCATATAACACTATGTAACACTATATAACACTATATAAAAGTATATAACACTATACGGGTGAAGTTATTGTAAAAAAGACCAAAAGTGTGAGAAAGGTAAGAAAGAATCTCAACCATTAGATCCATTAGATCTAAATTAATTGAAAAGAGTATAATTGTAAATGCATTAACAAATTCAAATATGGTAATCCTTGATTTAAGGATTTGGAGAGAGAAAATCCTTGATTTAAGGACTTATAACCGTCCATAAATATAACACCATTCAGAGCATGTTCATACATGGTGTTTTAAATACAACATCATTCAGAGCATGTTCATACATGGTATTTTAAATACAACACCATTCAGAAAATATAACACCATTCAACACAAATATAACACCATTCAGCACAAATATAACACCATTCAGTACAAGAATATAACACCATTCAGCACAAATATAACACCATTCAGCACAAATATAACACCATTCAGCAGTAAATAAAATAAACACCATTCAGTACAAATATAACACCATTCAGTAACGAAATATAACACCATTCAGCACAAATATAACACCATTCAGTACAAATATAACACCATTCAGCACAAAAATAACACCATTTCAGTAACGAAAATATAACCCATTCAGTAACGAAATATAACACCATTCAGTAACGAAATATAACACCATTCAGTAACGAAAAAATAACACCATTCAGTAAAAGAATATAAGACCATTCAGTAAAAGAATATAACACTATTCAGTAAAGAATATAACACCATTCAGAAAAGAAAATAACACCATTCAGTACAATGTATGAATTGAAAAAAACTTTTACATCCAAAATTCTGTATCTCATACACTCCACCGATTCAGTACAATGTATCAATTGAAAAAAACTTTTACATCCAAAATTCAGTACAATGTATCAAAGCCGAAGACGTACGTTTACCATTCATCCCGTGCTTGGTTGCTCCAACCGCCACCGATCACCACTGATTGCACTGCCGTACGATGGTTGGAACACCTACGTTTCTGCCACCGATCACCACCGATTGCACCGCCGTAGATCGGAATTGTAGAGAGAGAAAGCATCTGTTCGAGCGATTGGAGAGAGAGATCGAAATTGTAGGGATTTTGATTTACAGTTTCCTATTTTAAATGGATATAAAGACTTTATTACCCCTATAATTTTCAATTCAGTCCAAAAAATAAAACAGATTTTACAATTTGGTCCCTATTAATCTAAACCATTAGATCAAAGATCTAATGGTGTAGATTCTTTCTTATCCTTCTCACACTTTTGGTCTTTTTTACAGGATCCTCTACCAGTTCTGAATGGTGGTTGCAGTGTTATATATAATGTTGTAGTGTTATATAGAGTTATAAAATGGTTATATGGTGTTATATGCTATTCGTAGTGTTTTATAGAGATTTGTAGTGTTATATAAAAACCTTCATTCTGCATCCATCACTATATAACACTCTATAAATTTTCATTCTGCGAACTTCAGAATTAATAATTGATGAACGAGATGACACAAATTCGTAGATTAATTCTTAATTCGTATTCCTATAATTAAGGGTGGCGGTTATGGAAGGTTATCAATTAATTAAATCAATAAGAAAATTACTTATTTACCCTTCTGAATTAATTTAGATTGAGGACACATGTGATCTCCACAATATTTTTCACACTTCTCACACTTTTGAATTAATATACAGGATCTTCGATCTATATATATATATATATATAGGGTAAGGTTATTGTAAAAAAGGTTAAAAGTGTGAGAAGTGTGAGAAATATTGTGGAGATGACATGTGTCCTCAATTTAAATTAATTCAAAAGGGTAAACAAGTAATTTTATCATTAATTCAATTAATTCAAAACCTTCCATAACCGCCACCTTATTTATAGGAACATGATTTTTTTAAAAGATCTCTACAAAAATGTAACACCCCTAAAAATATTAAATAATATATGCATGGATACATGTATAATTATTATTATAAAAATAGGAATATTAACCTAGTTAAATATGAGATATAAAATATGGGTAATCAATGAATTCTAATCAAATTACCTATTCTAAAAACTAGAGGAACCAATTGGTTAATAATTGAAAGTTGATTTAAAACACTGGATAATATAAAAAACACACACTCTGTGTGTGTTATTGCGTTCGACCAAACACCCAGGAGCAACATCCTTGTTCTTGAAACCCTAATTCACTAAATTCTACTCAAAATCAAAGAGAGAAATCGAATTTCAATCGATTCTAAGCTAAATTCGTGATCCTCATACATAGTAGATCACAAGGTATGTGTAAATTTTATATGTGATGATGTCTTGATTATTCTTGAATTCTCATAATTGAAATTGTTGAAGAATTGATTCATGTTATTGCTAAATTAAGGTGAATACATGTCTAGGAACAAGCCCTAGATATGAATTTGATGATTTTGGATCATAATCACTTAAATTGATGAATTATCATATGGGTTTTGATTAAAAAGGATGAACCCTTTGATGATGGTGGTAAATTGATGTTGTTTAAGGGGTTAGTGTATAATTCTAGATGTTCTTGTTGGATATGAGACATCAAATCTTGAATATGATTAATTAACATGGTTAAAAATATTCATCATGAACTTGTTAGTATTAGAATAACAATTTCGCACATAAGATGTTTGATAAAATGCTTGAATGAATTTGAAATAGGTGAAAATTATGAAAGAATCACTTATTTGACTAAGTTGAAAGCATTGGATGTTGAATATAGAAATACGAGTTCTAAGTGATGTGTCCGAATTAAATTCTAAAGGAAATTTGGGTGGAACCTCAAGTAATCAAGGAGGATCGGATAACCGTTTGAAAGGAAAGCTTTAAAAAGGTACGTGGCTATACGCTTCGTAAAATTTTGTTATATTGTTATGTTCAATTATATTGGATGATAGAAGTATTACTTGGAAGTTCGGTTGATATAAAACGGTGGATTCCGTATGATAAACCGGATGAATTAATTAAGAAATTAAGTTGACTTTGAAAGCAAAAGTGATGGATTTCACAATAATAATCAAACGGGTTATATTGACTCGAGAAATCAATGTTTGGTGAAATAAAGCGATGGATTTCGCTAGTAAAATCAAACGGGTCAAAACAACTAAAGTTATGATATTTGGTTGTGTGAAAGCGATGGATATCGTTAAAAAGACCGAATGGGTAAATTGTGAGTCTTGATGCAAACCGGGAAGGTTTCCTACTAAATGACTCCGAAATTATACCCGGTTGATATGTGTAAAATACAACATATAAATTACATCAAATGAGGCATAAAACTAACCTTTTTTTAGTACTAGTGTTGGAAAAGGTGTGCTTTTGTCTTCCTTTTGTATTTTCAGGATTAAATGAGCGTAAATGAATAAAAGAAGCAACAATACAGCTAAATCTAACATAAATACAAGAAAAGGAATAAACATGGCATGCCCGACCCCTCGATAGTATCTTCCCAAGCAAAAACAAGATATCAGAAGGCTGAACACGCCCCGTGCCCAGAGGACATAGGGGCGTGCCCAAGTGTCTGCAGAAAAGACAAAGTTGTAGAAGCTTCTATTTCCCAACACGGGGGCGTGCCCAGCTCCACACAGCCGTGGTCAACGCTACGATTCGCAGAATCCAAGCAAATCTTGATAGTAAAGATACGCTTCTACACACGGGGTCGTACCCAGCGGACACGGGGTCGTACCCAGCGGACACGGGGGCGAGGTCAACTAATGCAGACAAACTGCAATTAATGAAGAAAGAGAAAGTGGATGGACACGGGGCCGTGTCCGGGCTTCTGTGCAGGCTAAATAGAGGTGCTTGGTTCATTTCAAAGGCATCCCTTGGCAAACCACCTCTCTCCCACTTCACCCACACTCCACCACCATCACAACACCCACATCCACCACCATCATCCATCATAGAGTGTATGTAGTAGTCTCGGGATCCAAGATTGATAGTAAGAGTTCTTGACAATCAAAGGCCATGTTTGCCTAAGTCTCTTACATCACTTGGTGAAGACAAGCATTAAGTGTAATACTTTTGTTTTTTAATCTTTTCGCACTTTTTATTTGATTTTGTATTAATGACTTTAATAACTAGTTTCTTATGTTAAAGGTGAAACTTCCTTATCATTTGTCTGTGGTGTCTTGGCGTTATTTTACTGTCTATATAAAATAAAAGATTTACACCATTCATATCTCTACGGTCTATATAGAGATATGTTGGCTACCTGGTCGGGGGTTAAGGGAATGGTTTGGTAAGGTTCTTGCCTTGTTCAGTGTATAGATCCTGTAAGGACCTGGGTCAAGCTTACTAGGACCTCCTTCAATACCCACTGGTATTGGATGGCGGGGATGCGAATGGCTTGATCCCCTCATATGTAAACTACTATTAATACATTAACCCGGCTACTTGGGATTGTATCCCTGCTGACTCAAACCACTTAGCCGAGGGTAACGTCACCTTCAAAAGAGGGGCCTACCACATTACGCATTAATAACTTAATTAACTATCTTTCAATATTCCGACCCTTTAGGATTGTATCCTTGCTGACTCAAACTACTGGGTTGAGGGTAACGTCACCGTCAAAAGAGGGGCCTACTACTATAACTAAGATAATCTCTTAAAAAGTGCAAAAGTGCGGAAAACATCAAAGGTTACACTAAAGGCGAGTCGGATCCAAATGATTCATCTTGTCTATCTGTTTTTATTTTATTTTTATTTTCAGCATTTTAGTTTTTATTTTCATGTTTAAAACCTTTTTCCAAAATTTTGATTTGATTAGATGTTGAGGATAAACCAGTACTAAAAGCTCTTGTGTCCTTGGATGACCTTGGTATCTTACCAACGCTATACTACGCTCACGATGGGTGCACTTGCCCATATGTGTGTTTAGTGTTAGTAGAATATCGTGTTTTATAAATTTAAAACTTGACTAAAGTGTTAAAAAGGGCTAAAAATATACATAAAAATATATAACGCTACACACGCATCACCGGTTATGGGTAAAAGTCATAAAATGCATTATCCGAGAATAGGAAATGCAGGTCTATAGTCAAAAAACTCAGATTTAGTATGACTAAAACTTCAATATTTCATAGAAAGGAAATTATAAAATGAAGGTTCGACTAGTTATAGTCGAATGGGTCGAACAAGTATTGCATTAAATTCATAACGGACATATAAAGTTATGATTAACGCCTTACGAATAGGAATTACTCATTTTAGTAAAGTGAGTGTAAAAATAAAAACTATTGGTGACAATAGTGATGTTTAAAACTTAAACGGGTCAAAATAAATTGAAATTTTATAAGCCACGAGCTTAAGAAATTAAGAAAAATGTTCGTGTAAATGTTGGATTTTGATTCCATAGTATAAATGACTGAATTATGATCATGTAGAAAGAAACTTGACTTCATTCGGATCAAAAACGAAGAAGTTATGATGATTTTTGTAAAACTAAGTTTGGCTGGGAATAACACAGACCTGAACAACAACTTTCTGTTGAATCATGCTTGTCGCGTCACACGACCGAGAGGGCATCACAGCCTCGCGGCACGCGACAGGTTGGCTAAGAGGTGTCATGGCACGCGACGGAACCCCTAACTGGCAAATTATTTGTTGTTTCTCGTTTGAATGTCAGGAAATTAAGTAAACTTGTTTTAAGGCTCATAACTAATAAGTTTGAGTGTTTTTGTTTTAGGTATCGCATATAAATCTTCGGATGACGATCAAGCATATGAAAGGATCGAACACACAAATTATCAGCTTCCGCTACTCTAATAGTTTCTTTTGTCGTTAACTATGTGTAATGATTATAACCACCTTTTTGGGATGTTTTAAACTTTGTAAATATAGTTTGAAGGTTTTAAAATTTATGTTAAAAATCGTTTTATCCATGATAAGAACGAAACGAAAATTTTCATGCATCAGATGTTATATAGAAGTAAAATATTATGAAAGGGTGTTACAAAAAACACTACGAATAACACTGCAACCAACATTCAGCACATATATAACACCATTCAATAAATATATAACACCATTCAATAAGTATATAACACCATTTTAAAGATCTCTACAATAACACTACGAATCACACTGCAACCACCATTCAGCACATATATAACATCATTCAATAATTATGTAACACCATTCAATAAGCATATAACACCACTCAATAATTATATAACACCATTCAATAAGTATATAACCCCATTCAATAAGTATATAACACTATTAAATACACAAAAAAAAACACCATTCAACAGTTTATAACACTGTAATAAGTACATAACACTACAAAACAAGATATAACATTACAAGTGACTATAAAACACTATGAATGGTATATAACACCATATTACCATTTTATAGCTCTGTATAACATTACAACCCCCGTCGTTCCACTGCCGGCACCACTGTTGCTCCGTCGCCGTTGTTCTCGCGGTTCTCGCAACTGGGGATGGTTTTCATTTGAACCGATCCCTATGTGTGTGTATATATATATATATAATGAGGATCAGTACAGAATACTAATTATTGCGAGAAAACAAAAAGAACAACTCTAAATCACTAAATGTTGGGATTTAAGGTTCATATCTTTTAAATTTTATGTTTCTTATATTCATATGTGTATTATATATACATAAAAAAACATATTTTTTTACTTACATATAGCATACATGCATGTAGATAATTTAACCTACACATAACCTACATATGTGTAGGTTATATAAAAACTAGGGCTGTAAACGAGCCGAGTCGAGCCGAGCTAGACCCAACTCGAGCTCGACTCGAACTCAATTTGAGCTGGCTTGGCTCGAGCTTGAATTTTAAATTGAGCTGAGATTTGAGGCTCGAGCTTGACTCGATTAGAATTCGAGCTAGCTCGTCTTGGCTCGATCTAGCTCGAACTAACAAAGAACCGCAGAATTTACTACTTAAAAAGCCCTTAAAATGAATTTCCTCATAGACTAAGGGCCATAATTGCCATTTAATTTAACCATATGGCTAAATATGCATGTATAAATAGTTAATTCACTTAGTACATTGTCTTTACCTTCTTTTATAGGGGAGATACTCCCTTAGTTTTTGTTTTCTAAGTGATGTGGGACAAAAAAATGAAGGATGTAAATCTTATCGAGCCAGCTCACGAGCTCACGAGCCGAGCCAGACCAAACTCGAGCTCGGCTCATTTACAAACCGAGCCGAGCCGAGCTGGCTCGTTTACAACCGAGCCAATTTCGAGCCGAACTTTCTTCGAGCTTTTTTCGAGCGAGTTTCGAGCAAGCAACGAGCCACGGGTTTAGGATTAGGTTTTTGGGTGGGGTGGGGGGGGGGTACGGGTGGGGGTGTAGGTATTTGGGGAAGATTATATGCAAAACACTAATTATTGCGAGAACACACACAACAAAATGAGTCACCAAACTTTTCAATCCTAAAAACCTAAAAATTAAATAAAAATGTTACAAATGTAAGATTTATTGTTTCTCACACTATAATTCAAAACAAAATATGGAAAATTTTTAGTTTTTATTAGGTTCGGCTTGAAATTGGCTCGGTTGTAAACGAGCCAGCTCGGCTTGGCTCGGTTTGTAAATGAGCCGAGCTCGAGCTTGGCCTGGCTCGATAAAATTTACATCCTTCATTTTTTTGTCCCACGTCGCTTAGAAAACAAAAACAAAGGGAGTATCTCCCCTATAAAAGAAGGTAAAGACAATGTACTAAGTGAATTAACTATTTATACTTGCATATTTAGCCATGTGGTTAAATTAAATGGCAATTATGGCCCTTAGTCTATGAGGAAATTCATTTTAAGGGCTTTTTAAGTAGTAAATTTTTGTTGTTCTTTGTTAGTTCGAGCTAGATCGAGCCAAGCCGAGCTAGCTCGAATTCTAATCGAGTCGAGCTCGAGCCTCTAAATCACAAAATTTTGGGATTTAAGGTTCATATCCTTCATCCACCTTCACCCCTCCCTTTCACCTGGACCCCCATCGATTCCCACTTCACAACCCCTTCACCTGGACCCACTTCACCACCCCTTCACCCACCCCTTCACCCATCATTCACCGCCACCACCGCCTTTGACACACCGCCGCCCCTAACCCACAACAACAACCACCCCTTCACCCATCATTCACCGCCACCACCGCCTCCGAAAAACGTCGTCGTATCACTGTCGAAACCCCCAAAACGTCGAAACCCTCTAAACGTCGCTGAGACAGAGAGCGCGAAGTGATGGAGGTGGTGGTCGGAGCGTATCTCCGTTTGAGAGAGGGAGAAAAATGAGATGAGGGACGACAGGCAGATTACTCCGGAGTGGTGTGATGCCGGCGACGAGTTCATCCGGGGTCGGCGGCGAGTTCAACAAGTCCAGGGGTCGGCGGGATGAGACGAAGATGATGGTGGTGAATGATTTGAGAGAAAGATGAGATGAGATGAGGGATTTGAAGATGATGGTGGTGAACGATTTGAAAGAGAGATGAGAAAAGTCTAGAGACTTTAAAAGCAACAGACGGAGACAGAGAGATTAGACATTTTAAGTAAATGACTAAAATTCCCGTTACGATATAAAATAATAGTGCATATGTGGCATAGTATGATTGGTGGAGAGTGGTTCTCGCGGTTCTCGCAACTGGGGATGGTTTTCATTTGAACCGATCCCTATATATATATATATATATATATATATATATATATATATATATATATATATATATATAGGGTCAGGATCTAGAGAAAACGGTGAAAAGTGTGAGAACGGTGAGAACGCTTATGGGTCGTCCGATCAAAACAATCCATGGACTAGATTGTGCGGTGACGTTTTCGTATATAACATCAACACCAGCAAAACCGGCCTCCAGGTATACCTTCCTACCCTGAGTTGTACCAGCAGTTCCAACATATGCAAGTTTCTCAAGATGCTATCAGAGCAACTCAAGACACCATGAGAGCCGAGCAGGAGGCTATACGAGCAACTCAAGACGCTATGAGAGCCGACCAGTTAGCTATGCGGGCATCTCAACACACCATGCGGGAGGAAATGTATGCAGGTTTTTCATACATATTTAGAGGGTTGCAAAGCTTATATCCTAGCCACTTCAACAACCCGCCACAGTTTACGTTTGGAGACACAGGTACCTATGGGGCGGGTTCATCTGTAACATGCCACCATGATGGTGATGATGAGGAGGAATAGGAGGAGGTAGGGAAAAACAGTTCAGAAACTAATGTTTATATTTCAGTACTTTGTTTGGGATAATTTTACTTTATGTATGTTTTAAGTATTTTAGTAGTATGTTTGCTTTGTTTGAATAACGGATCTGGTTGAATTATCTAACATTTTGATCAATGGTAATGTTGGCTATTTTAGCGAGTAACATAATTGGCAGATTTGTAAAAGAAATGCACACAGAGTTGAGACGACTTCAATCAAAGTCTACTCAAACAAGTCAACTCCAACTCTGAGGGAGTACCTCTTTCCCTTTTCATATTATTAGTTTAGCTCTTCATAATTGCTTAACTAATATGTATTTCACATTGGGGACAATGTGAAGTTCAAATGTGGGGAGGGGTTAAAAGGTTTAAAAAGGTCTTAAACTTTGTTTGTCCTTAATTGTTCTCATTTCTGTATATATTTTTGAAAAATAAAACAAAAATGGTCAATTTGTGTTCTTTAGGAAGCATCAAAATTTGAAAAAAATCGACAAGCCAAATTAATTTTTGAAAAAGATAATTAAAAAGCGGTGATAAAACAAAACGACTTGCGTGTTTATCTTTATATTTATACCCATTCCTTCCGTTTACGTGAGCATATTTTTTAGCCTTTACAGCTTTCTTGTCAAATGCTTCTCTGTTTTTTCGGAAAAATGAGTGAAGAGTGAGTCGGATGTTTTATGTAATTTAGAACTTGTCATTTGTATACTTTTCAAAACCATGAATATGTGAAATTACATAAAAATGATAGAGGCACTTAGGATACCCTTTTGTGTTAGCCTTTTTCTTTGTGAATATACCGCACCCAACACTATCCATTAGTTCGCCATGTTGAGCCTACTTTCCGTATTTTTCTTAAACTTTACCCAAATAATTAAACCTACTTACCCAAAGTTAACCTTTTCTCATTTACCCTTATTTTCGTTAAAAATTTGGCCATAAGCTTTCTAGATTGATATAAGTTTCACTGAAAAACAAATCGTTTGTCAAAACTCTCTAAGGAAATTATGAAGAAACTATCAAGAAAGAAAATAGAGAGTAGAATTGTGAAAAAGAATAAACTATGAACACCTACGCAAGTAGCTTAGCAACGTGTTCAGAGTCCTAGAAAATAAAACGCCAAGTTTTTGGCCAAGTTTTAACCTTTCTTGCCACTTTCAAATATCCATTCCATATAGCCTATCATTACAAACCATCAAAGACCTCTTGATTTATGCTTTTCACATATTAATTGGTGGAGATTAGATCTTTTGACAAGCTTATGATATTGCATGATTCAATGACTAGGCATCGAGTGTTTTACATACACATTATATGTATGATTCAGAAATTTAACCGAGTGTGTGTGAACATTGTGAGAAATATAAGGATTTGCATGCTAAAGACATTCTAAAGTTGAATTATTGCTTTATAATTATCCTTTCATAACATCTAACAAAGCTTGTTTGTTTTAAATCTTTGATGATGACTTTTTGAAAACCAAATGGACCACCAAACAAATTAGTAAACCTTGTAAATATTATGTTTTGTTTCCGTATTTTATTTTAAGTTTGCTTGAGGACAAGCAAAGTTCAAGTGTGGGGATGTTTGATATACGTTAAATTATACATGTTTTTATACCCCAAAACACTTCCGTTTTAAGCATTTTTTACCGAAAACACGATGTTTAGGTACCAAATTCGGTACTTTTATATTTTCAGGTCTTAAACAGAGCATAAAGGAAAATTCTGATGAAAACGGACAAATTCTGATGCATTTCTAATGAAAATGGCAAAAATCTGATGACTGCCAGGTATGGCATGACCGTGCCATCCATCGGCACTACCGTGCCGATCCTCCGATCTCGGAAGCACTACCAGTGAAAGGGCTGGTGCCAACCTTTCCTCGGACCGCACTACCGTGCCATCCGAGGCATGACCGTGCCAAGGCTTGACCAGGGTTTCTGACCAACATTTCTGATGACGCGGCACTACCGTGCCACCATCGGCACTACCGTGACGATCTGATGACCCAGGCAACTTGTCCACTAGTCCACTTGGCTGACTCGGGATCGGAGAAACTGACGTCACCCGACAACACCTGCCGCACGACCGTACCAAACTCGCACGACTGTGCCGATGAAGAAATCTCCTATAAATACAGCCATTCGCTACCGGTTCAGTTATTGGGTTTTTCTCCATGTTTCTGGGCGATTTCTGGGTTCCGAAGCAGTCCTGATCAGACCACTTTGAAGCTTCAAAACCGAATGGAAGCATAACTGTCACACCCCGATTTCCACACGTTTCACCGGTGGGCCCGGTGGGGATTACCGTGACGTAGTTGGCAACAATACAGTCAAATAACACAATATATAAATGCACAGCGGAAGCAAAAGATAGATATATTTCAACTGAATGTTAATGTAATATCATGTATCACAAATAGTTGAAATAATCCACAGGGGATCAAAAATAAATAGGAACATTGTTCAACAGTTTGACGTCCAAGCTTGCGAGACTTATTGTGGACTCTAGGAGAAAGCCAGCCTAGTTCGTTTAGTACCTGTAGTTAACCTTTTGGGAAAATACGTCAGTTTACACTGGTAAATACATTCAACCGACACTTTTGTAAAAGGTTTAATAAAATTGATTTGAATGCACGTGGCACAAACTTTTATAACTTGGGATAATTATTTTAATATAATACTTGTAAACGAATTACATGTTTCTTTGCGTTCAGTAGCCCGTTCCGTAGACCGGGTTAAAGACTAATAGACACACCACAGGTATAATACCCACAAGGTTAATCCTTAAGTGAGATACCATTTTTCATATGCAGCTGTCAGGTGTACGCCTACACCCCGTGCTTAGGTCGTGGCCATCTCGTAAGATGATGCCTGGGATATCCGGGACATGGTCATCAACCCCCCAAAGGCTTTAAGCAAACAAATCAAATTTTTAACGGGTCATCTTGATAATACTTAACCACCAATCGATTAAGATCAAACGCCCGACCAAGCGGTATTTTATATACCGTACCCCAAGCCCGTATAGGGAAATAGGTTAAAAGTATTTACCTTTGCAAGTATAATTCACAACAGCTAATGCAAGTAGCTTTTACCGGGTCTCCTATTCTGGAACGAAGGTTTATAATAACCTATTAGAATCTTAACGGGTCTTTGATTAAGCTTAACTTAGACCGGTTAGTTTTAACGAAAGATACGGTTCGAACGCACGATTAAGCGAAGACCGGAATAAAATGTGATTTAGACCCGATAAGTTTGAAGACTTGTTTAATATGGATAATCCAGTCACATTCTGGATTTTGAGATAAAATCGACAAGGTTTGACCCGTTTCGGCTAATTTATGTAAACGAGTTACATAAACCGAACCAAACGCGTAAATGGTGTAACGGGTAACCGTAAGAGTCCTACACAGGTTTCCTAAGTTAATATGCTCTAAAGAGGTTGTGATATCAGTAGGATACCTTCCATTATGCCCATAACGAGTTTAATCCCAATATACGCCCCGTAGGGGTATTTTGGTCATTTTAAAGATTATAAAAGAGATTTCCGGGTTATACAGGAAATCTGAGTTTTCTGACCAGGTTATAAAGTTCAAAATATTTTATTTATTATATGAAATCAGTAGCAACTGGATTCGGGTCAAAATACCATGTAGAATTCCATTTTAGGTCTGAAAAGGGTATATTCGGTATTTACCGAATCAACGCCATAACCGCAGGTTATGAGCAGGTTAAAAATAATTAAAAATATTTAAAAATCTCAAAATATTATATTACATCAGTGTGTAAAAGGTTTGGTGTCGAAATTTGGGTTTAGATAGGCTTTCTGCTAATTGCGCTGTTTAATTACAAAGGTTTTCTTAATTGCGCTATTTAGCATAACTCCTATTCTAGACCTCGGATTGACATGAAATTTTAGGGACATGTTTAGAAATCGGTAACTAAGGTTACTGTCCTTTCACATATCCAAAATTTTCGTTTTAAGATCAAAAGGGCATTATGGTCAACTTTTAAGCATATAACGGAAATGTGCAAACGACTCGGACAAACAACGAACCAGCCACAGAGGGTTATACCATCATGTAACCTGGTCCTAAGAGAGTCCTAAGGTATATCTAAATCATACCAAAACGGGTCAGAACTGAAGTCAAAGCAAAAGTCAAAGTTTTGCGACTTTCGGTTCTAAACCGGGTCAAAACAGTAAATGGTCGGATCAAACAAGCTTAGACCAGTTATAATACTTATTATCAAGTTATATGAGTGATAAAACAGGTTACATGCCATCTACATTGTTAATTATGCGTTAAATCGAAAATTAGCATTCTGTTGACTTTTTCCAAGCAACTTTGACCCGACATTTGGACTAGTTAGAGTGGGAATCAGAGGGTGCCCTTTTAAGGGTTTAATGCCCACATAATTACCAACATATAACTACCTTTGATTCGACTAATCACTGGACCATTGGTGATTAATCGTTAAGTCAACCGTTAATTACGACGGTTTGACTTCTAAGCTATAACTAAGCAAAAACTTAACTAAGAAGGGTTAAGCACACTTACTGAAGTCCTATGCACGACCAGGGATGCTTAGTGAAGACACTTGAGCTCCAGAAATGATCAGAAGTGTTGAATGAAGGTGTGTTTACAATGGTTGCATCTCATGGCCTTTTATAGTAACTTAGACACCTTAGATCATTGCCACACAAGTCTATAATGGATCCCAGATCATCAACACTTGTCCCTAGAGCCTAGGGGTTGTTTAGGGGGCGCCCATGCTGTTTAATAATGGCTCTAAGTCGGTTAAAACACCAAACAGTGCTTCTGTCCGCATTTTCTGTATCTGGCCATCTCACGCGGCCCGCGTCAAAGGTCCTTCAACCTTTACGCGGCTCGCCTGAATCTCTCTGACAGAACCAAATCTTTCTACTGTCCACGTGGCCCGCATAAGCTCAATGTAACTCTTGCGCGGCCTGCCTGAGACCTGCTGTAAGATTTTTCAAATCTTTTTACATTATTGCAGCTGGCTCTTGGCGTTTCGAAGGGGTAACTTTGCACTTTGGGCCTTTCTTATTTACGTATAAGGGCCTCGTGACTTTTACCCAACTTATTAATCCTCAGTTAGTTTATTATTACCCGAAAAGTCATAACTTTCAATGTTGACGCTTTTAACCCCTCATGTACGAATTCGATCATAACTTTCTCATTTTATAACGGAACTTGATGAAATTTATATCGTGCATTCTAGTGAGCATATTTTACCGTTACAAGGCCTCGGGTTTGTTAAAGGGTCACTCAGAGGTACAACTTAAACATGTTGACACATTTAACCCCTGTAGCTTGTAATCCCTCACTTTCTTCCACATTTCGTTCCGTATGATCCATGATTCATTCGTTTGAAGGTACGAGCATCATCTAGGGTTACTGTAAAGTATATTTATCCCTTGTTGACATTTTGAACCCTTGAATTCACATACTTTCTATGTTTATCAACTTTAGTCCCTCTGTAGTATTTATTACCACGTGCAACTTATGACACGTGTCATTACTTTATAGGACGCAAATTTTCGAGGTGTTACATCCTCACCCCCTTAAAAGAAATCACGACCTCGAGATTTACTGAAACAAGTGAGAGTACTTTTCCTTCATCGTGGACTCTACCTCCCACGTGTACTCGGGACCTCTACGGGCATCCCATTTTACCTTTACAATCGGTATATACTTCCTTCGAAGCTTCTTAACTTGTCGATCCTCGATCGACACAAGTTTTTCAACAAACTTCAAGCTTTCATCGATGTGTACATCTGTATGCGGTATAACTAGCGATTCATCAGCGAAACACTTCTTTAGATTGCAGATGTGGAAAACATTATGAATACTACTGAGCTCTTCCGGTAAGTTTAACTTATAGGCAACCGATCCGACACGTTCGATTATCTCGAAGGGTCCAATGTATCTCGGGCTTAACTTGCCTTTCTTTCCGAATCGCATCACTCCCTTCCAGGGTGATACTTTAAGCAATACCTTGTCACCTACTTCGAAGTTAAAAGGTTTACGCTTGAAATCTGCGTAGCTTTTCTGCCTATCTCGGGCAGCTTTCAAACGGTCACGAATTTGGACAATCTTGTCC
Source organism: Helianthus annuus (assembly GCF_002127325.2). Lineage (NCBI taxonomy): Eukaryota > Viridiplantae > Streptophyta > Magnoliopsida > Asterales > Asteraceae > Helianthus > Helianthus annuus. The sequence goes on along the minus strand of NC_035438.2, from coordinate 22,596,224 downwards.
GTCGTTTCAAATATTATTCCAGGTCCTGTCGTCTGGACATCTCCAACTTCCGCCCAATAAACGGGCGTTCTACACTTTCTACCATACAAGGCTTCGAAAGAAGCAGCTTTAATGCTCGTATGGTAGCTATTGTTATATGAGAACTTAACTAATGGTAGGTGGTTATCCCAACTACCACCTAAGTCAATCACACATGCACGAAGCATGTCTTCCAAAGTTTGGATTGTACGCTCACTCTGTCCGTCCGTCTAAGGATGGTAAGCCGTACTGAAGTTTAAGCGCGTGCCCAAAGATTGTTGGAAACTTTTCCAAAAATGTGACGTGTATCTGGTATCTCTGTCAGAGATAATAGACACAGGCACTCCATGTAGAGATACAATCTTATCTACGTACAATTGGGCTAACATGTCGGAGCTATAAGTCTCCTTAATGGGTAGGAAATGCGCTGACTTAGTCAACCTATCAACTATTACCCATATCGTATCGTTTCCTTTCCTTGTCTTCGGCAACTTGGTGATAAAATCCATCGTCACCATTTCCCACTTCCACTCGGGAAGTTCAGGTTGTTGTAGCAAACCTGACGGCTTCTGATGTTCAGCTTTGACTTGTGCACAAGTCAAACATTTAGCGACATAGGTGGCTATAGACTTCTTCAAGCCTATCCACCAAAAGTTTGCCTTCAAATCCTGGTACATCTTGTCAGCTCCAGGATGAACAGAGTATTTGGAACTGTGGGCTTCCTAGAGGATAACATCTTGTAGTCCTCCATAAACTGGAACCCATATTCGTCCATTCAACCTTAGAATTCCGTCCTTTCCGTAGGATAACTGTTCTTCAGTTACTCCTAGCTTTTCATTAGGATAGTTAGCTTCCAGCACAGCTTCCTTCTGTGCAGCTAACAACCTTTCATTCAAACTATTCTTTATCTCAATGCTCTTGGCATTGATTCTAATTGGCTTTACTCTTTCCTTTCGGCTCAAGGCATCGGCGACTACATTCGCCTTGCCAGGATGGTATCTTATCTCACAATCATAATCATTCAAAGTCTCCATCCACCGTCGTTGCCTCATGTTCAAATCCTTTTGATTGAACAGGTGCTGGAGGCTCTTGTGATCAGAATAGATCACACACTTTATGCCATATAAATAGTGCCTCCAGAGCTTCAGTGCAAATACAATGGCACCCAACTCCAAGTCATGGGTGGTGTAATTCTTTTCATGCACCTTTAACTGACGTGAAGCATAGGCAATAACCTTGCCTTTCTGCATAAGCACACAACCCATTCCGGTGTGTGATGCATCACAGTATACTACAAACTCTTCTATTCCGTCCGGCAATGTCAACACAGGTGCATTGCTTAGCTTCTGCTTAAGGATATCGAAGGACTCTTGCTGCTTAGGACCCCAGTTAAACTTAACGTTCTTTCTAGTCAAAGAAGTTAGGGGTGCAACAATCCTTGAAAAGTTCTCAATAAAGCATCTGTAATAACCTGCTAATCCTAAGAAGCTGCGAATTTCCGTGGGCGTCTTCGGCTCTTGCCAATTCATGACAGCTTCCACCTTGGCGGGATCCACTTGAGTACCACGCTCACTAACCATATGTCTAAGGAATTGGACTTCTCGAAGCCAGAATTCACACTTAGAGAATTTGGCGTAAAGCTTCTCCTGTTGAAGTAGTGAAAGAATACAGCGAAGATGCTTTTCATGATCAGCTTGGTTCTTCGAATAGAAGAGAATGTCGTCTATGAAGACGATGAGAAATTTGTCCAAGTATGGCTTGCAGACACGGTTCATGAGATCCATGAATGCCGCTGGTGCATTAGTGAGCCCAAAAGGCATCACTAGGAACTCGTAATGACCATAACGAGTCCTAAATGCAGTCTTGTGTACGTCTTCATCTCTAACCTTCAGTTGGTGATAACCTGATCTCAGATCAATCTTAGAGAAGTAGCTTGCTCCTTGAAGTTGGTCGAATAGATCGTCGATCCTGGGTAATGGATACCTATTCTTGATAGTGACCTTGTTAAGCTCACGGCAATCGATGCACAGACGCATCGATCCATCCTTCTTCTTGACAAATAAGATTAGTGCTCCCCAAGGAGACGAATGAGGCCTAATGAAACCTTTGGCTAACAATTCATCCAGTTGTGTCCTTAATTCTTTCATCTCTGTTGGTGCCAATATGTAGGGTGCTCTAGCAACCGGTGCTGCCCCAGGATAATGTCAATCCTGAACTCCACTTGCCTATCTGGGGGTAAACCAGGTAGTTCTTCGGGAAAAACTTCAGGGTATTCAGAAATGGGGATATCTTCAGTCTTGGGTTTCGGCTCATCGATAGTTACCTGTGCCATGTAGATGACACAACCCTTCTTCAAACATCTAGAAGCCTTGAGCATAGTCACTTGCTCAGGCAGTCCATACTGGGTATCTCCCTGAATGGTAAGTGGTTCACCAGATGGAGTCTTGATCACCACTTGCTTCTTATTGCAGACAATCTGGGCCTGGTTATGAGATAACCAGTCCATAACCAAAACTATATCGAAACTGGCTAGCTTCAACGGAAGTAGGGTCAAGGGAAAAGAGGGGTTCCTAATGGATATGGAACATCCCTCTAAAATGGTTGAGGCAGTTTCTAAGGTGCCATCAGCTAGTTCCACCTCATACTTCACATTTAAGGTCTTAACAGGTAAATTCAGCAATTTGCAAAACTTATTGTCTACAAAAGATTTATCTGCTCCTAAATCAAATAGTACTCTTGCATAGACATCATTTATAAGGAAGGTACCTGTGATCACATTGTCGTTTTGCACAGCTTCCTTTGCATCCATTCTGAAGACTCTAGCATTAGTCTTCTTTCCTTCATCGGCTTTCTTTGCATTCTTTGGGCAGTTTGTTTTAATGTGCCCCTTCTCATTGCAACTGTAACACGTTGCATCTTTCAGCTTCTTGCACTCCAGGTTCTTATGCTCCGTGGATTTGCAAATCCCACAACGTCCCGGCTGAGATTGGGATTTGGAATCAAGTCTGCACTTCCCATAATGGTATTTCTGGCAAGTCTTACACTTGGGCTTATCCCCAGACTGATGCCCATCTTTCCTTGAACCAGATCCCTTCCTGTGGTCATTGTTTCCACGGTGCTTCTTGTTCGATCGACGAGAGTTGTCGTCATCATCATGCTTTCTCTTCTCAGCATCCTTGTTCCTCAGCGATCTCAATCTGACCGCATCCAACGTGAGGGATAAGGATATATCAGCTACTGACCTGAATGTAGCTGGCCGAGAGGTTTTCACACTAGCCTTTATCTCCGAAGCTAAGCCCCCTATGAAACGAGCTATTCTTTTGGGTTCCGGCGTCACCAGATAAGGAACCAACCTTGACAATGTGTTAAAGCTCGTAAGGTAAGCTTGGCAATCCGGATTCTTCATAGTTAATGACAGAAAATCCGACTCAATCTTTTCCACCTCATGCTGAGGGCAGTAGTTCTCTCGGATGAGGGCAACAAATTGTTCCCATGACATATCGTACAGTGGAATCTTCCCAGTAGCTTGAATCAACGATCTCCACCAGGCCAAGGCCTCACCCTTGAACGATTGCGACACAAACTTCACCACATCCTTTTCAGCGCACCCGCTGATATCAACCACCGTGTCCATCTCATCTAACCATGTCATGCAGTCTATCGCTCCTTTCTCCCCTGTAAAATCCCGGGGCTTGCATGAAACGAAGAACTTGTAGGAGCAACCCTTATCACGGGGTCCTTGATTCAGCACTACTTTTTGAGACGGGACACTGTGATAGTTCGAAGAGTGACGATCGTCATCTTTCTTCGGTTCTTCCTTCTTGGAGGGTGGTGGCTTGCTATGTGCCTCGGAATGAGTCTTGGGCTTAGAATGCGGTGCGTATAGAGTCCTACTTCGAGACCCACTATATTCCTCATACTGTCGTTCTAAGGCCGTTGTAACAGCGTTGTCTACTAACGCTTTCAGTTCAGCACCCGTTATATTAATTCGGGCGTTATCATTCTCATTCTCCTTTGGATGACTATTAATTTCGTCCGAGTCAGCCATTGAAATCTTGAGCTGCTACATAAGATAATGACAAAATTTTTATTCGGGAGTTTATTATGGAATTGTCTTTTATGGCAATTCATTAACCATGGTAAACATAGACCATATTTGGTTAATTTGTTACTCACATTTATTTAGGATTTTAATATGACTTATCCTAATTATAACAATATTGTTAGTGGCACAAAAAGCCTAGTCACAGGGACGTTTTCATATTATAAGCCATGATTTCAGAGAATCAAAGCATGAAGGTTTGAACATAGTTCTTCACCTTTTCTGACAGGGAGTCATAGACTACAACTGTCTTTTGTCTTATATGACGATGAATATGGCCCGTAGGCACTACATCACTAATGGATGCTTGATAAGTGATCGTCTTACTTGATGATTTAAACCCATGATTTATAAATCATTAATTTAGGTTTTGGAATCCTTAGAAGGATCCTTGTGTAAAATGACACGTGTGATTTTAACGAATCACGTCTGCCAGGAGTGTTAACATGTTTATAGAGGTTAACCGAAATCTGAATCTTTTAATCAGCTCTTACCATCTTGGCCGGGTCTTATAATGACACAAGGCTAGGTTACACCATTAAGATTCTTTATTTAATAACTGGTAGGTAGATTAATTTAAAAGGAATGATTTTTGATTTATTTATTTCATATATTAATGCATATAATGACAAAAATGAAATTTATAAACTTAACATTCCATTACATATTAAAGGTTACACACTGCCCTAAACGGGACTTTTTAAATAGACGCAATACCTACGCAGAGGTTATACAGAAAACAAGTCCATGCAGGGACCAAATACTATGATAGATGTCCACACAGGGACTGAAAGACAATGTCCACACAGGGACTGAAAGGCAAGTCCACGCAGGGACTAAACACACAATAAATATCCACGCAGGGACTAAAACAAGTCCACGCAGGGACTAAATACTAAGACAAATGTCCACGCAGGGACTTGATTGAATATAGGAATTACAATAGTACATATAGATACTAATGATCTCGCTTCTTCTTGCCTTTTAACAGGTTTGCTAGGCCTTTGAGGAATCCACGATTGTTCTTACGTTCTTGCTCAAAGTCTCGTTCCACCCTGTTTAAACGGTGGAGGATTTCTTCCTGCTCCGGTGGGGAAAAACGTGGCTGCTGCAACGGCTGCTGAACCAAAGGTCTAGCAGGTGTTGGATACCCATGAGCTGAGTATCCCATTCCCCAAGGATTTCCATAAGGTCCTTCTGGATGGAGGGCGTTGTAATTGGCCGCTACCAAGTATGGGTCAGCGTCAGCATAATTATAGTGGGTGTGAGTCGGTAACTCAAACGGGTTATATACCGTGGAACCGGCGTATGTAGGTATCGGGTTATCATAACCGAATGGTGACGGAAGTGGTGCAACTGGTGCAGAATTCACCTCTGCAGGTGGGTTAGAAGGTCCACCCATTTGTGGGTCTTCAGGCAGTGGCGGAAAATGACTTCCACTTGAGTGGCGAGGGGTGCTAAAGTGAAAATCCCCTCCTTGTGTGGACATCCGCGCGCCTGTTCTCCTACGCCTTGGTGGATCCGGAGGTGCTTGATGAACTGGTGGCGGTGGAGGCGGTGGCGTAACTGCCACGAAACGCGAATCCTCGGAGAGATCCTACTGCTGCTGTTGTTGCTGCTCATGAGGCGATGGATGGTGAGAGGGTGTAAAGTACCACTCACACTGGTTGAACCTCGCTTGATAACTGTCTGGACCCTGATAGGGTGTTCCGTGGAAGGATGATCCATCAGAGATCTCGATAGGATGGTTGGGGGTACCTCTTGCAGGTTCGACGGGATCCGTATCCTCGTCCATATCCATCGCATTGTCTTCGGAGAAATGGTCCTCTGGTCCTAGAGGGTTAAAACCTATTGGTTCCTGGACAAAGTTTGCCGGGTTGAATGGGCCCTGAAAGACAGGAGTAGGGTCGCCAAAAGAGTGGTGCGAAAGGGATCGCTGGAGAGGTATATATGAAGGCTGAGGGTTATCGGGCTCGTTTTCTGAGTTCGGCCCAAAAGAGTGACGGTAGGAAGGTGTTGAACTGTGTGAGGTAGACCGTCTAGTGGGCTCAAAGAGGTTCCTCCTGTTCCTCTGAGGTTCGGCACTCCTTGTGCTGGAAGGAGCTCGCATGTGTGAAGGTCCGGCCTCGTGATCATTGTGGGTAGTGATTGGCCCTTTGCCTCTTCCTCCTCTTCTGATTGTTGGTTGCATATTTCCTGCTTTCACAATTTTAAATAAATAACAAACAATAAAGGACAACTAAAGCAACAATTCGGGATCGTCCTATGTTCTTGTCTAGACTCGATTACGTGCAATTGTGTCATTGAGATTAAACACAAAAGGATAGTGTTTAATTCACTCAACGTTGGCTCTGATACCAACCTGTCACACCCCGATTTCCACACGTTTCACCAGTGGGCCCGGTGGGGGATTACCGTGACGTAGTTGGCAACAATACAGTCAAACAACACAATAAATAAATGCACAGCGGAAGCAAAAGATAGATATATTTCAACTGAATGTTAATGTAATATCATGTATCACAAATAGTTGAAATAATCCACAGGGGATCAAAAATAAATAGGAACATTGTTCAACAGTTTGACGTCCAAGCTTGCGAGACTTATTGTGGACTCTAGGAGAAAGTCAGCCTAGTTCGTTTAGTACCTGCAGTTAACCTTTTGGGAAAATACGTCAGTTTACACTGGTAAATACATTCAACCGACACTTTTGTAAAAGGTTTAATAAAATTGATTTGAATGCACGTGGCACAAACTTTTATAACTTGGGATAATTATTTTAATATAATACTTGTAAACGAATTACATGTTTTTTTGCATTCAGTAGCGCGTTCCGTAGACCGGGTTAAAGACTAATAGACATACCACAGGTATAATACCCACAAGGTTAATCCTTAAGTGAGATACCATTTTTCATATGCAGCTGTCAGGTGTACGCCTACACCCCGTGCTTAGGTCATGGCCATCTCGTAAGATGATGCCAGGGATATCCGGGACATGGTCATCAATCCCCCAAAGGCTTTAAGCAAACAAATCAAATTTTTAACGGGTCATCTTGATAATACTTAACCACCAATCGATTAAGATCAAACGCCCGACCAAGTGGTATTTTATATACCGTACCCCAAGCCCGTATAGGGAAATAAGTTAAAAGTATTTACCTTTGCAAATATAATTCACAACAGCTAATGCAAGTAGCTTTTACCGGGTCTCCTATTCTGGAACGAAGGTTTATAATAACCTATTAGAATCCTAACAGGTCTTTGATTAAGCTTAACTTAGACCGGTTAGTTTTAACGAAAGATACGGTTCGAACGCATGATTAAGCGAAGACCGGAATAAAATGTGATTTAGACCCGATAAGTTTGAAGACTTGTTTAATATGGGTAATCCAATCACATTCTGGATTTTGAGATAAAAACGACAAGGTTTGACCCGTTTCGGCTAATTTATGTAAACTAGTTACATAAACCGAACCGAACGCGTAAATGGCGTAACGGGTAACCGTAAGAGTCCTACACAGGTTTCCTAAGTTAATATGCTCTAAAGAGGTTGTGATATCAGTAGGATACCTTCCATTATGCCCATACGAGTTTAATCCCAATATACGCCCCATAGGGGTATTTTGGTCATTTTAAAGATTATAAAAGAGATTTCTGGGTTATACAGGAAATCTGAGTTTTCTGACCAGGTTATAAAGTTCAAATATTTTATTTATTATGTGAAATCAGTAGCAACTGGATTCGTGTCAAAATACCATGTAGAATTCCATTTTAGGTCCGAAAAGGGTATATTCGGTATTTACCGAATCAACGCCATAACCGCAGGTTATGAGCAGGTTAAAAATAATTAAATATCTTTAAAAATCTCAAAATATTATATTACATCAGTATGTAAAAGGTTTGGTGTCAAAATTTGGGTTTAGATAGGTGTTGGATCTGAGTTTGATTTTGATTGTATTTTGTGTTTGTAATTAAAGTGAAAGTGGATGAGTGTGCAGCGGAATTAAGATGAAAACAAACTTTGCATACAATCAAACGAGAGTAATACTTTGATCAAACATCTTTACACAATGAATCGGAAGATTGAATTTATTTCAATAACGATTACAATGATTGATGAATGAATGCAAACTCCCCCTCAGCCAGAGCTCAGTTGTTTGTTCGTGCAAAGAAGACGATGGTGCAAAAGAGCTAATAGAACAGTACAAAGTACTGATCTATTTATAGGCACTTGCAAACTACTGAGCATCTTAGCTGACGTCACCATGAAAGTGACATCTAACCTCCTAACAAACTCAAACCTCTGATCTATACAAACACTGCTGTGTTAACTACTGCTATTACATTATAAAACAAAACAGACTATTGATCAGCTGCTGCAACCTTCTACTACTGTGAACCCAGCAGCACTTGTCCGGATCAGCAGAGCTTGACTCAAAGCAGTAGATTGAATCAGCAGGGCTTTAGTCTTTCATCAGGTCTTTACTTGAGCAGTAGTTGTAGGTCAGCATTTAGCAAGATCAGCAGATAGGAGGTCAGCAGTTGTTGAAATCACTTTCAAGGGGAGAGATTTGTATGTAAACATCTGCTTATTTAGGATCCACTGCTCTGATCCAGTTTTGGCTTTAATTATCTGTTCCTCTGATAGGGTTCAATCCCAACAATCTCCCCCTGGAACAGATAATGCCAAAACTCTTCATTATTGTGGACATTTATTGCCTCATCAACAGTTCCCTTATCTGACCTTTAAATTGTAGTTCAAAGTTAAGGGCATCTGTGTCTTCATCATCCCTGCTAAGTGGAAGATCAAGGAGATCCTGCAAATCTTCAAGACTCAGGCCAAGAGCTTGTTCCCTTGATATTTTCTCCACTTCTCCACCAGACCTGAGCAAAGTCAATACGCAGGTCTGTTTGTCAGTTTCCCACTTTTGTATTTTTGAGCCTGGTGGGTTTCTTGGGAGATGTCTATTTGCAGAGGTATTTGGTGAGGCTGGCCTATTCATAACTGGCTGACCAGTATTTGCAGTTTGACCCAAACCAAGAGTTTCAATGATCATTTTCTTTATGCCTTCTTTCACAAGGTCATCTCCTTTTATCAACTCTTGGATGGTTTCAGCTCCCAACTGTTTGTGAGACCTTCTTTTATAGATGGCAGCACCAGTTGGAGCAGTGGTTCTCCTGATTTGTAGCTTTGATGGTCTTTTTGAAACCTCAGCTTCAGGATAGTCAGGCTTTTGAGGAACTTTTGGATCTTTCTTTCTCAATTTCTCCAACCTTTTGTAGGTGATCCTGACCACATCTTCTTTCCATCTAGCAATTTGTCTTTTGTTTCCATATTCAGCAGCAACCAGTTCTTCTCTCATTCTTTTCAGTTCTACCTGTTTGTCAGGTACATTCTTTCTAAACTTTGCCCAGTCAGGAGGAGTGTGAGTGACTTTCCTTTTTATCATGTCTTGAATTCTTGCTGCTTCTTTCTCAAGCTCAGGAACAGTCCACTCTTTGTACATGTATCTCTCTCTCCTTTGTACTTTTTGTGAGCCATGATGCTTTCAATGTAGTCTTTCTTCAAAGTTTCAGCTGCTCTTTCTGAAATTTGTTGACTGACATTTTTTGCAAATCGTTCTAGGGAACTGACTGGTGTGAGCAGATATTGATAGTTTCTAGAAATTTCTTTGTCAGATTTCCCTTGTGTATTTCTTTTCGAGATATCCTCTGCTTGCTTGGCCTTGATCTTCAAATATTCATCAACATTTTTAGGCCAGGGATATCCTTTTATTGATAGCAACCTCCTTTTGGCAGGGTCATCCTCATAGTAAAAAGATTTTATTTCTTCTCTAACAGCTTCTAGTTCAAGAGGAAATTGAACACCTGCAGGAAGTAAGGGCTTGTGCATTTGAACTGAAGAGAGAGCAACTGGTTTTGGTATTGTGACAAGAGCCAAAGATTTTGAAGATGTTTGGGATGGTGAAGTGTCATCATCTTTGAGTATTAGCCTTCTCCTCTTTGTTTGAGGAGGGGCTGATGATGTTTTGGATGGAACAGTGGTGGTGGATGTAGTGGCAGTGATTTGTGATTGACTAACAGTTGTTGAAACAACTGGTGTTCCAACCACTGTTGTCTTTACAGCAGATGTTGTAACAACTGTTGTCTTCTGCCTTTTGGCAGGAGGTGATTTTGTTTTTGGTGGTGATGGTGGTAAGGCAGTGGATGTAGTGTGTGTTGAAGTGGTGTGTGTTGAACTGGGAGCAAATGTTGAAACCACTGAAGTACCAACAGTAGTGGGTACAGCAGAAGTTACAACAGCTGTTTTAGGTGGTGGTTTTGGAACAGACTTTGAACGTCTGGTTGGAATGGATTTGGGTAACCTTACTCTTCTTGTAGGCTTCTTCTTTTCATCAACAAGATTTTCATCATCTTTTGACCCTGAAGTACCCTGATCCGGATAATCCACCCTGGCTTTCCTTTTGGCCTCTCTATCCCTTTTTACACTTGCAACTGCTTCTGCCAGTGCATTTGTGGTTACATCAATTTTCTTGCTTCCATCTGGCAGAGGGATCTGTTTGGTCATGTTTGCATTTTCTGGTTCAATGTAGAGACCATCCTCTATTCCCTTCTTTTTCCACTCCTTAATTTTCTCCCCCTTTTTGGCATTATCTGGGGGAAGTTGATCAATGAAGAGAACTGATGGAGGAGCAGTGCCAGTGGTGTGCAGGATCTGAGTTTTGAGAGCCTTTAGATCAGCCTGAGTGTTTTTGAACTTTGACTCCATTGCATTTCTCAGCTGTTGAACATGTTTTTCATGTTGCTGATCTGCTATTTGTGCTTGATGATGGAGAAAAGGTTGAAATAGATTCCAGAGCTCATTTGTAGAAGATGCCTGTTGTGGAGCAGGTGCTTGAGGTGGAACAGCAGTGGATTGCATCTTGTGAGTTTTCAACACCTACTGTAGCATGTTTTTAAGATCTGCAACAGATGTATCCAACTTTTCAATTCGTTCCGTCAAATCCTGATATTTTAAATCATCACCCAATTTAATGGGATCATCTGATTTCCCACTAACAGTGGTTGTATCAGTGGTAGAGGTAGGGAGTTTACTCCAAACATTAACCACTGATGCCCCTTTTTCTTGGTACTGGGGTCTTCTTCCTTCAACACTTGACAACCTTTTGATGTTGCCAGTAGGATAAATAAATCCACTGGTGGTTGGCAGAGGTGCTATAAAAGGAATTGCCTCCAAGGAAGACTTATTGATGTAACCACTGTCCAACTGTAAACCAGTGGGTTCAACAGTTGTAGTGGCTGCTTCACTTGGATGACCACCAAGAGTTACTTGTAACTCAAGGGGTGTAACCTCCTCAGGTTGTGTTGGTGGGTTAGCAAGGAATGATACATCAGGCTCAGTCAGTTGTTGAGGTATATTCTCATTAACAGGTGATTGAGAAGGACTGAGTAATGCCTGGTTCAAATCGATTGCATCCAACAAAAGTTGTGTTTTTGGTGGAATTGTGGATGTGAGGTGGGGTGTAGAAAGAGGATTTGCCCCGGGCATTGGGCTGTGGATGATGGAAACGAGTGTTTCCAGAGCATCATAATGTGGTGGCCCTTTGTGTACAACCTGTTCTTTTTGTGAAGAAGCAGGAGGAGTTTTGGTTATGGGTGGAGATATTTGTACCAACTGCTGTGAGGAAGAAGCAGCAGTGGTTTCTTGTGACATTTGTGCTGTCACAGGCAGTAGCTCTGGTATCTCATCCTCCAGAGTTGCCGTTTTGATTGGTTTGGGGGGTTTTTGATTTTTCTTTTTGTGTGGCTTTTTGGGATTTGTAGGTGTGGGTTTCAAAACAGTTGGTCTGCTGTTTTGATCACCTAGAGCAGCAGGCTCAACAGCAGATACCTGAGGAGCAGTGGTAGCTGCTAAATTTTGCTCAGGCACCTCTGCTTGTGTTTTGCAAGGTGCTAACATTCTTGAAAAAGTTTCAGATGTTAGGCTGTTTATTTGAGTAATCTCACCTTGATTTATTGCAGCTAAATCATCCTTACTGAATTTCTTTTCAAAATAGTAACTTAAAAACCTTGGAAATAGTAAGAATGATTTTGTTTCAACATTATTAACCAAATCTTTAAAGATTTCCCGAGAATAGTTAAATTTTTCTTCTTGAAGAATTGCATATCCCAGATTTTGAATCTTTAAAGGGATTTCATTGAAAGAAGTGGTTTTGTTTGAAACACATAGTAGGAGGGTATGAAATAAAAATCTGGTTGCAGAAGGAAAATAACCTTTTTGTAAGGTAAGTTTCTTCATCATTGTGGCTTCATACCCTCTTTCAATGAAGTCAGTTTGTAACTCGTTTTTAGTGAAAGAAGTTTTACCTTTCTGATCATCGAGTTGAAAGACCTCTGTAATGGATTGTGGTGTGATTTGGATAGTTTTACCCTTTATAGAAGAGTGTATGGTGGTTGCAATGTCTCCTTGTTTTTCAAGGGTTGCATTCTTCCAGAACTCCCTTTGGGTCTCCAAATAGATTGGTGCATTGGCGGTGAACAAAGTTTTGTACTTTGACTTTGTCATGATGTTAATGATGGAGTCGAAAACATCGGTGGTTCCTGGTTTTGTGAGAAGACCCAGGAGATTGTGAGATGATTTATATGGGATTTCAGTGGAGATTGCCTTTTGAGAGGCTGTTTTCGATGATGATTTGGTTGTGGGTTTTGCAGATGACTTCGATTTTGTCATTTTTGAAGAGAATGATCGAAGAAATTTGTGAAAGGTGAGATGAAAAACTGCTTTGAGAAGAGAATTTTTGAAGAATTAAATTCGACAGTAAAACCCTGTTTTGGTGGTGAGTGGGGGATTTTATAGGGAAGAAAGTGAATGCTGACGTGGCAGCCGTTACAAAAGGTCTGAGCACTATGTACTGCCCACGTGACAACCCCTGGTGAAAGTGAAGGACAGTACTTTGATGAAAGTGAGAGATGAAGGCAGTGGTAAGGAAGCAGTGGATGATTTTCACTATCAGTGGATAGCATATCAGTGGATAAGACACTGCTTTTGAACAACAGAGGTTATCAAAGGAATGAGAGAACAGGGGTTGACTTTCAGCAGTGGACAGACTTTTGAAGTAAAGCAGACTTTTGAACAATCAGTGACTATGGCAGACTTTTAAGGATTTTAATGAAAATTTCATTTTTAGCTATTTTTAAGGATGGATTTTTGATTTTCTAAAAACATTTTGTTGCTTTTATTCAAAGAAAAACAAGATGTTGCTTGTTATTCCATGTTCAGCATCCCAATCCTAGAGACCAAGCTTTCAAACGTGGCTGTATCAAGTGCTTTTGTGAGCACATCTGACAGCTGGTCTTTAGTTGGGACATGATGCAGAGAAATCAAACCTTTTTCATAGCAATCCCTCACAAAGTGATGTCTGATGTCGATGTGTTTGGTGGTAGAGTGGGAAACTGGATTTTTGATGATATTTTCTGCTGCCTGGCTGTCCAACATGAGTGGTGTCTTTAAGGCAGTGATACCAAAATCCAGTAACTGATTTTGAAGCCGCAAAAGTTGGGCTGTACAGCTTGCAGCAGCAATGTATTCAGCCTCAGCAGTGGATGTTGAAACAGCTGCTTGTTTTTTGCTTTGCCAAGAAACTAAGCAAACACCTAGAAACTGGCACCCTCCTGAAGTGGACTTCCTTGTGGTGTGACATCCAGCAAAGTCACTGTCTGAAAAACCTGAAAGCTTGATATTCCCATTTGCTGGATACCAGATACCAAGTGTGCGAGCACCTTTTATGTATCTGAAGATCCTTTTTACAGCAATGAGATTTGATTTTCTGGGAGCTGATTGACTTCTTGCACAGACACATGTTGCAAACATGATGTCTGGTCTAGATGCAGTTAGGTACAATAAAGACCCAATCATGCTTCTATAGAGTGCGATGAGAAGAAAAAAGAAGGCGTTAAGAGACCCTCCTGGCCCAACCCTAGACACTCTAAGTTCGTTTGGAAATTTCCCAAAAAGCTAATCATAGGTCAATCAACTCATCCTTTTCATCAGACATGACTAGCTTATTTGTTGCCATGGGTGTGCTGCATGGTTTACAATCATTCATATCAAATTTGGTCAAAAGTTCTTTAGCATATTTGCTTTGATGAATAAAAGTTCCATTTTGCATTTGCTGTACTTGGAGACCAAGAAAGCATTGCAGCTCACCCATTGCACTCATTTCAAACTCAGCTGTCATGAGTTCTCTAAACTCTTCACACATTTTGTTACATGTGCTTCCAAAAATAATGTCATCCACATAAATTTGGACAATCATTAAATCCTTCCCTCTCCATTTAAGAAACAGTATTTTATCAATGGTACCTCTTTTGAAACCATTTGAGAGTAGGAAGTTGGAAAGAGTTTCATACCAGGCCCTTGGTGCTTGTTTCATGCCATACAAGGCTTTGTTTAGCCTGTAGACATGATCAGGATAAAATGGATCCTCAAAACCTGGAGGTTGACATACATACACCTCTTCTTGAATTGTACCATAGAGGAAAGCACTTTTGATATCCATTTGAAACACCTTCATGTTGTGGTTGACAGCAAAGGCCAGGAACAGTCTAATGGCTTCCAATCTTGCAACAGGGGCGAATGTCTCATCATAATCAATCCCCTCTTCCTGTCTGTAACCTTGAACCACAAGCCTGGCTTTATTCTTGACAACAATGCCCCTTTCATCAGTTTTGTTCTTGAAGACCCACTTTGTGCCAATGGGACTGACCTCTTCTGGCAGTGGTACAAGCTCCCATACTTGTTGTCTTTTAAACTGTTGGAGCTCTTCTTGCATGGCTTCTACCCAGCTGTTGTCTTTCAGTGCCTCTTGGTACTTGACTGGCTGATGGAGTGATAGAAAACCAGCAAAAAGACAAATGTTTTGGGTTTGGCTTCTTGTGAGCACCCCTTCATTGATGTTGCCAATGATTTGATCAGGTGGATCAGATCTCAAGAAGATTAAATCTCCTTGGTATGGTATGATGGCATTTGTTGGTGAAGGCTGCAAATGTGTATCATCTGAGCTAACCACTGCTGGTGACCTTGATGACCCAGCAGTGGCTTCAAAAGGTGGTGGAATAAGAGGTAATGAAGTGGACAACTGCTGACTTTTATCCACTGTTTGAGGACTTTTGTCAGCAGTGTTTGAGGATGTGGAAGCAGTGGTGGATGGGCTACGTTGGTTAACAACTGTTGAGGTAGCAGTGGTTGAGCTTTGACAACTGTTTTGAACAGCTGATGCTTTTCCCTTTGTGGCAGACCTTTGAGGGATGATGATTTCATACCCATAGTCTGGTGTTGTATCCTCTGATGGACCTGCACTGTTAGTCTTGACAGCAGTATTTTCAAAAGTAAATTTTTCAAGATCAAACAGATCTGCAGGATTTGCTGGAATTTTCATTGATGAAAGTTCATTGAACTTTACATTCAAAGTCTCCTCCACTGCCTTGGTTCGTGTATTGAACACTTTGTATGCCTTGGCAGTGGTTGAGTATCCCAGATGATAACCACAATCAATTTTGGCTGCAAATTTTGAAATGGAATCTTTTAAGTTCAAAATAAAGCATGGGCAGCCAAACACCTTGAAGTATGAGATCAGTGGTTTGATTTTATACAGAATTTCATAAGCAGTCTTTTTGTGCCTGGGGTTTATTAAAACTCTGTTCTGGACATAGCAAGCAGTGTTTACTGCCTCTGCCCAGAAAGTTAATGGCAAACCTGAATCTGCAAGCATAGTTCTGGCAGCCTCAATCAAAGTTCTGTTCTTTCTTTCAACAACCCCATTTTGCTCTGGTGTTTTAGGGATGCTGTACTGCCTTATAATCCCTTTCTTCACACAGAAGGCATCCAACTCCTTATTTTTAAATTCTGTGCCATTGTCACTCCTGAAGCTTTTCACTAGAAGGTCAAATTGCTTTTCAACCTGTGTCACAAAGTCTTGCAAAATGCCTGCAGTCTCATCTTTTGAGTGTAAAAAGAAAGTCCATGTAAACCTAGAAAAGTCATCAACAATAACCAAACAATATCTTTTCTTTTTGAGGCTCATGACTTGAACTGGGCCAAACAAATCCATGTGTAGCATTTGCAAACACTGGGTTGTTTTGGACTCTTCAATGGACTTGTAAGAACTTTTATGTTGTTTTCCTTTTAAACAGGAAATGCAATGTTCAGGACATGAAAACAATTTTTGTGGTAGGCCTCTCACCAAACCATTTTTTGAAATATAACTCATTGTCTTAAGATTTGTGTGCCCCAGCCTTCTGTGCCAAAGTTCTGTCTCTTTGTTAGAGGCAGCTGAGAACAGACAGGCATCAGCTCTGGGACACTCTTTTGACATATCAACAACATAAACATTGCCACTTCTTTGAGCAACAAGTTTAGTTTGACCAGTTTTGATTATTGCTTCAATCTTTTTGACCATTTCTGGTCCAACAATCCTACAACAATCTTTCGTGAAGAATGACCCAAACCCTTTGTCACTCATTTGTGATACACTCAGAAGGTTGAATTTTAGATTGTCTATTAGATTGACATTTTCAAATTTTACATTTCCAGATTGCACTATACCAGACCCTAGAACTTTCCCTTTACTATTATTCCCAAAGGATATATCACCCCCTCCATGGATTTTAAAGTCTTTGAGGAGGGCTTTACATCCTGTCTTATGCCTGGAGCCTCCACTATCTACATACCAAAGACTATCAAAGCATGCAGAAGCTCCCTGCACATGAAGTAAAAGGATTAGTTCATTAAGGGCTCCAAAGCCAACAGGGCTTTGGATGGGGATTCAGCAGTGTCTGGTATGGATGCAGAGTGATGGACAGTGGTTAGGTCAGGGGTTTGGACAGTTTTAGTACTGTTTCTTGCTAACCACTGTTGAGGGTCTTGACCAATCACCTGCTGATAACCAAAAGGATGCCTATTCACTTTAGGTTTAGAGGGCCTTTTGTAGGCCTCATAAACGTGTGGAATCCTTTGGTAAGACTGTTTTTCCTTGCCTTTTCTGAACTGATTGGCAGGGGGTGCATCAGTAACCTGAACATCTCTTTTGACAGATGTTTGGTTCAGCTGTTTTGTGACAGCTGTTTGAACTGGTACAAACAGTGGTTGTTTCTTGGTGAATTTGACAGATGATGATGATGATGGACTCAAGGATGTTTTAGCAAGGTACTCATTCTTTTTCACATCAAAGTTTTTGAGATACACACATGCTTGAGTTTTGTGGTTTGTTTTACCACAAACAATGCAACTTTCAGCTGGAACTATGACACTTGTTCTGTTTATATCATAAGCTTTTAAGTGGAAACAGTCTTTTGTTAGATGATTCCTTTTCTCACAGAATTCACAAAACAAGTTATCAATTTTTTCTTTCTTCTTTCTCTTTTCAGACTCCTTTGCAGTAGAGGTTTTAACCACTGCTGGGATGTCCTTGAGAGGTATGACTTTAGCTTTTGGAGCTTTAACACCATCAGTTGATGTAAAGTCCATTGGCTTGAAATTTTCAAGAATATCACACTCATCAGACCATTTTGGTTTAAACTGATGATTTTCAAGCTCCTCAAAAGTAGAGGATCCCATTGGTCTGTCAAGTGTGGTTTTGTTACCAAGTTTGTCAGTGATTTTCACTTCTTGGCCATTCTTGTTTGTGGGGATGAACTCAGTGGTTACATCAGTGGTTGGAACAGATTTTTCAAAAGCAGTGTTTTCATCATCATGTTTTCTATAACCAACCCCAAATTTCACATTGCTTTTTATCTGTTTTTCAAGCATAACCTCATACCCTTTGCATGATTCCACCCATCTCTCACATGTGATCTGGGTGGACTCTAACTCCTTTTTGCAAACTTGGTATCTTTCTACCAAAGTTTGGAGTTGGGTTTTGGTTATGCTCTGCTCTTCTTTCATGCTGCTAATCTCTTTGTCTTTTTCAGCCAATTTGTTTTTAAGTTCTTTTAGAGATCTTTCAAATTTGACTTCATCAGATAAGATTTTATCCCGAAGGTTTTCATTCACCTCTTTGATGTTAGCAAAAGCAATAATGCAATTGTCAGAACACAGTTTTTCAAGAACTTGAGGTGATACCTTGGCAGCAGCCATCATTGCACAATCACATTGAGGATTTTCTTCATCTTCAGCTCCTTCTTCTTTCTCACCTGCTTTTTCTTCTTTCTTTTCTTCCTTGTTCTCTTCGGTCCATGGGTTTGTCAGTGGTTCAATCAGGGTACCTGAACTTTCTTCCAACAGTAGTTCACCAGCCACAGCAGTAACCACTGCTTCAGTCACCTCATCCACTGTTTCAATACTCAGTTGTTCCTCCTCAGTTTCAACCCCCTCCCGTATTGACTCTAATGCCATCAAACAAAATTCATTACTAGAAGAAACATTGGAAGCATAGAGTGCAAAATTTTCATCACTGAGGTCTTCAGGCATACTGCTCCAGTCAACAAACCCTTGAGTGAAAAAACTTTGTTGATCTGGTTGTACTGCTGCTGGAGCAGTGGTTTGAGGTGCAGGCTGCACTTGTGCCTGAGGGACAGGGGTTTGAACATATTGGATCTGTGGAACAGTGGTTTGGACATAGTGCACTCGCACAGGGGCAGCAGCATAGTGAGCAGTGTTCACTTGAGCTGCTGGGGCATATTGGGCATAGTGCACAGTGCCTTGATTTTGAGGTCTAGGATTTGAGCTAGGATGAGTGATTATGGGACCAGTAGTTTGACTCCTACACTCCCTAGCGAAGTGTCCCAACCTATTACACTTGTAGCACTTGATTTTCGATTTATCCAACCTAACCCTTAGATTCCCATGCAAACCTGGGAACTTTCGCCCTGTTCTTTTATAAAATTTGCTAGTTCTAACACTTAGCAAGGCCAGTTGGTGCAGGATGTCCATTTCCTCTAAGTCAGTGGGGTCAAAATGCTGTAGATCATTGAGTTCAAAGCTTAGGTTGTCTGACATCTGGTTTTCGTTTGCAGTGAATGCATAACTTGTAGAGTGAGGATCAGGGTTGTTAAAATTTGCACCAGCAGTTATGTCAATGAAGTGATCATAACCCTGATCCTTACCACTACTCCCAGATTCTTCTTGACCCAGAAGAGCAGTGTTACCGAATGTATAATCATCAATGGTTTTTCCTGACTCTTGTAACTTCCTTTTCTAGTTCAACTCCCTTTCGTAGGTCAGGAGTCGACCGTGGAGTTGGGTCAAGGTCAGATCCTTGAACTCAGGTGAGTTTCGGGTGACAAAAGCTATGGTGTCCCATTTTTCTGGCAGTGACCTGAGGAACCTGCTATTTTGAGTTGAGTTTGTAAAAGTGGTTTTAACAAGCCTCAGTTCACTGATGAGACAACTGAAATGCTCAAATTGTTGCGTCAGTGATTCACCTTTAACATGACAAAATGTTTCATACTGTTGGTTCAAGATTTCCCTATTGTTTTCTATGACTTCTTCGGTTCCCCCAAACTGTTCCTTAAGCGCGTCCCATAACTCTTTGGCACTGTTACAGTGTAACAGTCCAGCATATATTTCATTGGGCAGCGCTGATGCTATGATGCTAAACGCTTTAGCATCTAGTTCGATCTTTTGAAAGTCGGTTTCGGTATAGTTTTCAACTGGTTTTGGAACGAACTTTTTAGTATCTTCAGCGCTTGGCACTGTAGGAACATGGGGACCAAAGACGACAGACCTCCAACACCCTGTGCTTTGTTGAGCGAGGATGTGACCCATCCTCCTCTGCCAGATGTTGTACTCATTTCTTTTTAGCATAGGTGGTTTAAAAAGAGAGCCGATGTTGTTTTTATCATCCTGAGATTGTGACATCATTCTTGTTGTTTTACAGACACTGAGAAATCAACTTTAATGGTGATTAATCCTTGCTCTGTTTTTCAACAAACGAACAAACGATCAGTATCAACTGTTATGAGCTGAACTATTTACGTCAAAATGATTGTTAAATCAAATTTGACTGTCCAAGCTCTGATACCAATTGTTGGATCTAAGTTTGATTTTGATTGTATTTTGTGTTTGTAATTAAAGTGAAAGTGGATGAGTGTGCAGCGGAATTAAGATTAAAACAAACTTTGCATACAATCAAACGAGAGTAATACTTTGATCAAACATCTTTACACAATGAATCGGAAGATTGAATTTATTTCAATAACGATTACAATGATTGATGAATGAATGCAAACTCCCCCTCAGCCAGAGCTCAGTTGTTTGTTCGTGCAAAGAAGACGATGGTGCAAAAGAGCTAATAGAATAGTACAAAGTACTGATCTAATTATAGGCACTTGCAAACTACTGAGCATCTTAGCTGACGTCACCATGAAAGTGACATCTAACCTCCTAACAAACTCTAACCTCTGATCTATACAAACACTGCTGTGTTAACTACTGCTATTACATTATAAAACAAAACAGAATATTGATCAGCTGCTGCAACCTTCTACTGCTGTGAACCCAGCAGCACTTGTCCGGATCAGCAGAGCTTGACTCAAAGCAGTAGATTGAATCAGCAGGGCTTTAGTCTTTCATCAGGTCTTTACTTGAGCAGCAGTTGTAGGTCAGCATTTAGCAAGATCAGCAGATAGGAGGTCAGCAGTTGTTGAAATCACTTTCAAGGGGAGAGATTTGTATGTAAACATCTGCTTATTTAGGATCCACTGCTCTGATCCAGTTTTGGCTTTAATTATCTGTTCCTCTGATAGGGTTCAATCCCAACAATAGGCTTTCTGCTAATTGCGCTGTTTAATTACAAAGGTTTTCTTAATTGCGCTATTTAGCATAACTCCTATTCTAGACCTCGGATTGACATGAAATTTTAGGGACATGTTTAGAAATCAGTAACTAAGGTTACTGTCCTTTCACATATCCAAAATTTTTGTTTTAAGATCAAAAGGGCATTATTGTCAACTTTTAAGCATATAACGGAAATGTGCAAACGACTCGGACAAACAACGAACCAGCCACAGAGGGTTATACCATCATGTAACCTGGTCCTAAGAGAGTCCTAAGGTATACCTAAATCATACCAAAACGGGTCAGAACTGAAGTCAAAGCAAAAGTCAAAGTTTTGCGACTTTCGGTTCTAAACCGGGTCAAAACAGTAAATGGTCGGATCAAACAAGCTTAGACCAGTTATAATACTTATTATCAAGTTATATGAGTGATAAAACATGTTACATGCCATCTACATTGTTAATTATGCGTTAAATCGAAAATTAGCATTCTGTTGACTTTTTCTAAGCAACTTTGACCCGACATTTGGACTAGTTAGAGTGGGAATCAGAGGGTGCCCTTTTAAGGGTTTAATGCCCACATAATTACCAACATATAACTACCTTTGATTCGACTAATCACTGGACCATTGGTGATTAATCGTTAAGTCAACCGTTAATTACGACGGTTTGACTTCTAAGCTATAACTAAGCAAAAACTTAACTAAGAAGGGTTAAGCACACTTACTGAAGTCCTATGCACGACCAGGGATGCTTAGTGAAGACACTTGAGCTCCAGAAATGATCAGAAGTGTTGAATGAAGGTGTGTTTACAATGGTTGCATCTCATGGCCTTTTATAGTAACTTAGACACCTTAGATCATTGCCACACAAGTCTATAATGGATCCCAGATCATCAACACTTATCCCTAGAGCCTAGGGGTTGTTTAGGGGGCGCCCATGCTGTTTAATAATGGCTCTAAGTCGGTTAAAACACCAAACAGTGCTTCTGTCCGCATTTTCTGTATCTGGCCATCTCACGCGGCCCGCGTCAAAGGTCCTTCAACCTTTACGCGGCCCGCCTGAATCTCTCTGACAGAACCAAATCTTTCTACTGTCTACGCGGCCCGCATAAGCTCAATGTAACTCTTACGCGGCCTGCCTGAGACCTGCTGTAAGATTTTTCAAATCTTTTTACATTATTGCAGCTGGCTCTTGGCGTTTCGAAGGGGTAACTTTGCACTTTGGGCCTTTCTTATTTACGTATAAGGGCCTCGTGACTTTTACCCAACTTATTAATCCTCGGTTAGTTTATTATTACCCGAAAAGTCATAACTTTCAATGTTGACGCTTTTAACCCCTCATGTACGAATTCGATCATAACTTTCTCATTTTATAACGGAACTTGATGAAATTTATATCGTGCATTCTAGTGAGCATATTTTACCGTTACAAGGCCTCGGGTTTGTTAAAGGGTCACTCAGAGGTACAACTTAAACATGTTGACACATTTAACCCCTGTAGCTTGTAATCTCTCACTTTCTTCCACATTTCGTTCCGTATGATCCATGATTCATTCGTTTGAAGGTACGAGCATCATGTAGGGTTACTGTAAAGTATATTTATCCCTTGTTGACATTTTGAACCCTTGAATTCACATACTTTCTATGTTTGTCAACTTTAGTCCCTCTGTAGTATTTATTACCACGTGCAACTTATGACACGTGTCATTACTTTATAGGACGCAAATTTTCGAGGTGTTACAATAACCGATCCAACCTATCAATTCCTTGCTTGTTTATGGTTCGATTCCTTGTTCTTGAACATGTATTCTGATCATTCTACAAGTTATGAGCTGATGTTAGTTTAAGTTTAATGTAGTATTGTGTAATAGTAGTTATAAACTTGTTTCTTAAATAAACTTTATGTTGTAATCTTGTTTATATGGAACTTTAGTACGTTTTCATGTTTGAATCTTCATGATTATATAACAAACGTTTCATTGATGTTGAGTTCCTGATTATGTTTGATTGTCTTGGATAATGAATCTGTGGTTAGTGGGATGGTAACTATTTCTTGATTAATCACTTGTTTGTAAACTTGTTTACACCATGAGACTCGAGAGGGGTATTGGTTTTATCTAAGATATATCTTATTTTGATTAGGAATGCTTTCTTGCACGTAAGGATTCTAACGAATTATATGGTGTTGATTACATCTTCTTGCATACTGTTTATGATCCTTGTTTAGTAGTTTTCGTTTGAAATTGCTGACATGGTAGATTTGTGTTCAAGACTTGTAAAGGTGAAATATGTTGTTATATGATCTACTTAAATGCTTATCCTCGTGGCTGTATTGTGACCATCGGTATTGCTTTCTTTGATAAGTGAGGTTAGAAAACTCCTAGCGGATGACTAATCTATCTTTAAAGGTTTACATGAATGAATATCAATAGCTCGCTAAAGAATGATTCTAGGTGGTTAACGTGTGTTTATCGCGTTAACTTTCTGAAGAATCATCATGTTAGAAAACTCCTAGCGGATGACTAACTGTCTTGAAATTGGAAAATTGATTAAGTGCTTTTGTGACATATCTGATAGATAACATGTTTAGGTTGTTTGTGAAACAAGATAGTAGTATATTTATGTTTTAGATGTAATTTAGATAACTTAGTTAAATCAACCATTCACTTATCTTTTATCTGGGAAAATAATGACAGATTTAGTACATATAACGCCCGTGTTCCATGGATTGATATCTGGCTCTTACCAATACTTTGTTACATATATGACGGGATACACTTGTCCTTTGTTGTGTGTGTTTTAATGTTAAGGTATAAACCATTTTTATAAATATAAAACACATTTCTTCGGGCGCGTGAACATACTGTAAATAGATGTATATAACCGCCCACGTCAGTGGGACGCGCTTCATTAAGGGTAAAAGGGTCTTTTACCGCTCATATTCAAAACGCCATCAAATGATAAACGCCATTCAAGAAAAATAAAACGCCATGAAAAACAAAACGCCAAAAATTAGTGATAAAACACGTTGGATATTACAGGAAGATGAAACAACACAATAACTGAATTTCAGTTATTAACATTTATTAGAAAAAATTCCCTCCTAAATTACGCGCCAAAAACATCATTATATAAACGAGGTAAAACATAGCTTCCATAATCACTTAAATCTATCCATTTCTGCAAAAACATCTTTAACCAAAAACGCCAACTTAACCAAAACGCCAAAAATGGCAACAATCTTTTCGTGGAGATACACTCTGGCAATCAGGAGATTCATTCTCCGATTTGACAACAAAAGGAGGGTGTATGTTAAGACGGTCAGGGCAATTTTGAAGATGGAAGAAGAGGTATATAGGGGTATCTTATCCCTTGGCATCGCTCTAGACAACGAATGCCATGAAACACATATGCTTATGAAAGCATTAACCAGGAAATTTGGACCAATCAAAGCAGATGTGAAGCTGGACCCTGTCATGACATCATGGCGTTTTGATGATGAAACAGACATGCTGACCCGTTATATACGACATCGGAGAGCAGGAAGTCTACTGGCTTGAAAACATCATGACAAACCAGGGTCTTGGTGTCATGGAAGAATTGCATAACGCCACTTGTACAAACACAGAAATGGACTCAAAATTGGAGTTAATGCAAGACATGTTCAAGTGGAGGCTTCAGAATCTTTAGGAACAAGAAGCTGATGAAGGTGAAGGTGATGACATGGATGAAGATCCAGATGAAGACTCCGAGGAAGAAGATGACGCAAGTGATGGATACTTTTCGGATAAAGTACCTTCTGACGAAGGGTTTTAATATTTTTTCTTTTTTTCTTCTGTGTAATATTCTTTTTTTAAGATAATTAAATGATATATTTCTCTATTTATTTGCAAAACGCCAAAAAAAATACTAAAAAAGGTTATTGCTTACAAAACGCCAGAAATAACAAAAAATATTTTTTCTGCTTAATATTTTATTTTCTCCCTAATTGTATTTTGTCATCTTGGTCTGCATAACGCCATTTAAAAAAACATCAAACTTAGAAGATGGGACGTCTATCACCTATAAACTGATAAAGTTGATCAGAACAGTAAATACAAAAAACAGTAACTGAAAAGACAGTTACTTTATTACTATTTATTACAATAAAAAAATCCCGCCTAAACTACGCACCAAAAAACTCCTATAAGAGAGGGGTCTATACACATTGAATTGATCACACCCAGAAAAACAAACGCCATATCCTTT
Source organism: Helianthus annuus (assembly GCF_002127325.2). Taxonomy (NCBI): domain Eukaryota; kingdom Viridiplantae; phylum Streptophyta; class Magnoliopsida; order Asterales; family Asteraceae; genus Helianthus; species Helianthus annuus. Next base: position 22,571,079 of record NC_035438.2, on the reverse strand, counting down.
AGAAACCACTCACTTTAAAATGTCAAAAAATGTTGGTTAAAATAACCACAAATGGCAAAGCTTTCACTGAAATGGATTCCTCTTCTGAGGGGGTTATCTCAATAATATTTTGTTGAATGAGATGGACGAATATTCAAGAAAAAGAGACTGATGACAGTGATATGCCATCATGTGAGCTTTGTTCTTGATGAATATCAGCATGAAATAAAGGGATCAACACAAGTGTAAAATGCTATTTTCGACTCCATTATTATAAATAGCATCAAGCAAGAGTTGATCTTCAATGACATGCCACCAAACAAGATTATCACACCAAAAAACAGGATGCTACTAAGCAGCTTCGTCTGAAAAAGACGGGGTTTATGTAGGAAAATTGGCATCTAGCTAAGGTATTCAAAAAAGGTTCAAAACGCCAAAACAAATTCAAGAAGAAAGAGTCTCATAACAGTGAAGATTCGAAAGAGAAATTTGATTACCATTTTTTATTTTTTTTATTTTCATTTTATATTGTTTTGATATCAATTTATATGTTGTTTTGTTATCTAATTCTCTATAAATAAAATACATTATTATATAAAACGCCAAAAACTACAAACACCAAAACGCTAGTAGTTTGAAAACTGTGAGAACGGGTGCTGGCAAAGCACCTTGTAAAATGTATTAAATGCAAAAAAAAAAAAAAAAAAAAACATTTGGTTTTATTGTAATCTTATGAAAGTATTAATGACTCGTAGTGAATTATTATACAAAACGCCAAAAAAATTGACCAGAAAACGCTATAACGCCAAAAAATTATCTATGTGACACAAAAACAATTAATTCAACGCCAAAAAGTTTAATAAATACAATTAACGCCAAAAAAAACTTAGACGCCAGAAAATATTATACCGCGTTGGGAAAATAAAAGAAGATTGAAAAAACAAAAAAACCCCTCGGACCCTGATCATATCCCGCGCCATGTGTTGGGCCAGGATGCGTTCTCACCGTTCTCACACTTTTGAGTGTTTTATCCTAATCCCGTTTATTTTATATATATATATATATATATATATATATATAATGAGGATCATTTATTACAGAATACTAATTATTGCGAGAACAAAAAGAACAACTCTAAATCACTAAATTTTGGGATTTAAGGTTCATATCTCTTAAACTTTATGTTTCTTATATTCATATGTGTATTATATATACATAAAAAACCATATATTTTTACTTACACATAGCATACATACATGTAGATAATTTAACCAACACATAACCTACATATGTGTAGGTTATATAAAATTAAAATCTAAAAATTTTCCATATTTTGTTTCGAATTATAGTGTGAGAAACAATAAATCTTACATTTGTAACATTTTTATTTACTTTTTAGGTTTTTAGGATTGAAAATTTTGGTGATTCATTTTGTTATGTGTATTCTCGCAATAATTAGTGTTCTGCATATAATCTTCCTCAAATACCTAAACCCCCACCCGTACCCCCCCCCCCACCCACCCAAGAACCTAATCCTAATCTTAAACCCCAAAAAACCAAACCCAAAAAGCTAAACTAAACTCAAAAGCTAACCCTAAGCATATAATGCACATATGCAGTACAACCTTTTATTTTTTGAAAAAAAAAGTTTTTTATATATAAAAAGTAGCGATTTTTTTGCAAAAAAAAATATATATATATATATATATATATATAATAAACAAAAATAAAAATTTTAGTATGTTTTTTAGGTTTTTTTAGTTTTCTCATTTATATGTAGTGTTCTCATGATCCTACCCCTATATATATATATATATATATATATATATATATATATATATATATATATGGTTAGGTTAAAATGAAAACTCATACGTGTTGTGAGAACTTAGAGAACTAAGTCATACAAGAGGTTTTTCAAAAAAAAAATTGTTTACCAAAAATCCAAAAATGAATCAATTTTCCAAAAAAAAACCTAGTTTTTTTTATTTACAGCAGCCGTAAATGCTGTAAAAAGTTGATGCCATGTATGGGCAGAAAAAACCACTTCATAAAAAAGTTGTTTTTTTTACGACCGTGTTTGTAACATTTTAATCTAGGAATGTGAAAAAAAATGGGGCAAAACTTGTACGGGAAGACCAAGTTCTTTAAATTCTCACAACTCGTAGAAGTTTTGTCTTCATCCGATATATAGAACGGTGAATGATGGTTATGCATGTGGCCTAAGGTTAACAGTCTAACTAACGAGAACTAATAGCTAGCCCACGATCCCAGTTGGATATGTTGAGCAGCCCAGAATTCGATAGTTTTATTTTTCGAGAGTACAACCTATTGGTGTTATTATGAGAAGAAATGAGAAATAACGGAGTAGAAGAGATCTTTGTTGTTTATAAGAACTTCAAAGAATCTGAAGTTGACGTGATTGAAGGGTGTTCACGGTATGGGTTTGATTGTTTTTGGGTCAAACCGCGAGCTAAACTGTTAGTAACGGTTTTTGAACATTCGTAAACCAAAACTAAACTGTTAAACATTAGAAATCGAACTGAACCAGATAGTTACTAACGTTTTGGCTCCGTTTAGACTCACGGGTTAAGCTTATTTAGTTTCGAGATAGATCTTGTTGGACTGTCACAACACACGAGGATCTTGTCATGACTACTTGATCCATTTTGATAACCATAGTTAAGTCATACAATAACTAAAATAAACTATGTAACTTGAGTAAGTTAGATATTGTATTCACGATAAGCATTGGTTAGTATTACACGTTATGTTTGATTATAAAAATGAATTAAGAAGAAGTAAATACCAAAGTTTTGACTAAAGTTTTAAATTACGCTAAAGGGAACTACTAAAATTAAGAAAGCAAGAAGCACAAGAAAACATGAAATATTTAAATATAGAAATGAGGAGTAAGCAATCATTTGCGGTTTTTGGTTTGGTTAATTAGCAACAAGACTTAGGGCTATTTGTTTAGCTCTTAATGAGTCACTTAATGGTTCAGACTTCTTATTGGTTTAGTACTTAATGGTTCAGTCTGTTTGTTTCGCGAACAAATGTCTGAATGGTTCAGACATTTGCCTCTGAATGGTTAAGCATTATACTGAGTCTAAATGGTTAAGACCTCTAATCTCAATTGGCCAGACATTTGCCTCTGAAAGGTTAAGCATTATACTGACTCTTAATGATTCAGACATCTTACTGGTTCAGCACTTAATGGTTCAGATCTTTTACTATCTTTTACTGGTTCAACACTTAATCATTCAGAAGTTGTCAAACAGCCCCTTAATCAATAACAATATATATTGGTTACATCGGCATAGCTTATCTTGATCCTACCACCGACCTAGAACACAATCCATGTACTTAGACATTAACCGTTAGTTTTTTTTTTTTTTTTTACTAAACTAACTAACAGGGCACAATCGGGTTGTGTCTTAAAAACACCCAATCGATCATTGCAAAATCAATCGATCATTGCAAAGCACATACAAATCACAGGCCTACAATTAACACTCATTTGAGATGCTTACGCATAATTTAACCATTAATATAACCAAACCGTATTCCTTCCTGGTTGTGATCACGGGAACCTCTCTTTTGCCTGGTTTTAGCCCAAGTGATCCATTAAGTTAGCCCACTTAATATATGATCAGCCCATAAGCTCGCCTTTTTAATTGCCCAAAAGGCCGAAAGAATTCTGCCTCAACTTATAATGAAGTCCAGCTAATTGCTTGCTTTCTGAAAGCATATAACATTTCTTTAATTTTTTTGGACCACAATCCACATAGTTATTTATTTATTTATTCGATATGACCATATTATTTTATTTTTGAACATGGCTTCTTGCAACGTCTTCAATTTTCTTCATATACTCCCTCCCTAAAAGACTCTAATTTGAATTTGATTATATGTCCACCATTTTACTACTTAAATAAATTAATAACAAGTTGATCACTGAATATCAAATGTTAGTCATTTCAGATGAAAGTCTTTTAAGACCTATAAAATATAAAAACAACTTCTTAATGTAGTAACACATGTTAGTTTGCCTTTCAAAAAAAAAAAAAGTAACACATGTTAGATAAATGAAAATGGAAACTAACACCTTTATCGATTTATTAAGTAAAGCAAACATGCATATACAGTCAGTAAAGATAAGTGTGTAATTATATCAAATGCGCTAAAACACTTTAACAAGCTAGCAAGATGCATTTTTAGATCGAAAATCTATCAAAGACCGTCTTACAGGAATAGTTGACTGGTTTGTGTGATCTTGAACTGTCAACTATGCAAAGGAACGAAGTTGTTAGATTAAAGTGAAAGTGAGGGTAAAGACGCGTCTTTATACTCATCACCTTCTTAGACGCGTCTTTATACTCGTCACCTTTTCTACTTTTTAATGGGCTACAAACATGCATATACTTTTTAAAGACACGTCTAAGAAGGTGACGAGTATAAAACCTTGTCATTGCAATAGTGGCAACACGTATTTATCAACCCTAGCGAGAGGATGTCGCACAACGGCAATGAAAAAGGTTTTTTTTTTTTTTTTTTTTTTTTTTTTTTTTTTGGGGGGGGGGGGGGGGGTTGTTGCAACTTACAACACAAGGGTCTTAATTAAGAAGTATGAAAACCGATATGGAGCGATAATGTATTAACGAAAATTTTAAGTATTTTGCTTTAAGAAAACAACTTCAAATAAAATCTCTGCAAACTTTTGAAAACCCAACAACAATCTGCATCTCAACTTGTAATCATTTTTTTGGGCCGTACCTAGAGGTTTCTAAATCTAGGCAATGGCCTAGGGCCTCAAAAAAATAGGGCCTCCAAATATTTTAAAAATCTTTATAGCATGTGTATTATGTATTAGGCCAAAATAAATAATAATTTTTAAACAAAAGTGCCTAATTCCAACTCCAACCAATATGTAATTCGTATTTAATTTTGGTCGTCATCGTTATTTTCACTAACTGTAATGTCGCACATGCCCATTTTGCTCAATGGTGTCGCCGATTGAGGAAAAATAAGACGTGAAATTAGGGAAAATTAATGGTGTCGCAAGCATAATTCAGATTGGTTTACAGCTATTTTTTATAGTAATATCTGTATATTGCGATTCACTTAATCATTGTTCTCCCTAAATTCCTAAGTCCTAACTGATACTTTGAATCTTTGAATTTTGGTATTGCGCTTGCGACTAAAACTTAGAAGGAAGAAAGTAGAATCAATGTTTTCTTTATACCCATTCAAAGGGCCCCACCTTTGTAGTTTGCTTAGGGCCTCCAAAAACGTTGGAACGACCATTTTGCCTATAAATTTCTTCATATTTCTCATGTATCCCCTTGTGGTTCTCTTTTCTAATCAATTCTAGCAAGAAACCCCGATTTTGGTAACAAAACCGAACACCATAATGACACCATTTTTCGTTTACCACTACCCCTACTAGACCAGCAGAAGCTTTAAACACGAACTCGAACCATTTTTGTAACCTCGCAGCTAGGAAATACCGACCCCGATGATCCTTACGTATTTTTCAAGTACGTCTCTCGCAACCGAAACATGATTCCAACCAGGGTAACAAAACCTAGAATGATATGAGATGTGTCATTGAATATGTGAATTAAAGTATTGGATAAAAGATGACGATGAAGAATATGAACCAGCTAACTATGAAAATAAATATTTAGTAACTGTGTTTATTCACAAGGACTTAGGAAGTCTAGCTAGTTCAGATATTGTTTACATCCATAGGTCCTGAGTTTGAATCTTAGTGGTGACATTATTTTTATAGGCAAAAGATCAAATACAAATAATCTTAACATACTAACCATACAAATTGAAGGAAAACTCAAAAAGACAAGGTGGCATTTTTGTAATTACCACCAATTATCAAAGTTACTATACAAATGTGAACTTAACCAAAAATACCTAAAAAACACAAAATGTTATGAATATAAATATTATTATTGTGGTTATCAACTCCTAAAATAACTTAACTTGTTTTCCAAGACTCCATCTCCTATATATATAGTCATTGTATTCTCTTATATTAGATACACCTATCAATGAAATATTAATCTATTTTTCTCTACATCTCTTCTATATTGTTTAGCTATTAGGCTTGTTTTTTCACAACACGTTATCAGCACGAAACTGCTTTTATTGAAACCCAAATTCATTCCTTGGTTTCTTGTGATTAACCAACATGATAGGTTGCACGTAATCGCTTTTCTCGCCGTTGTTGTTCAATACACTCACCAACCGTCACCACGCAACTTTCCAACAACCAATCAGTTTCTTCATGTCTCCAAACTTGAGGTAATAGCTTCAACTTCTTTTTGAGTATTATTTTACAACCGGAACTTGGGACTTGGGTTTGGGAAATTCTCTATTTTGATAACTTAATTGTTGTCAACCTAGAATTTAGATATGGGGATTTTTTTTATTTCTTTTCTTCCCGTCAAAGATTATCCCAACCCAAATATCTTATACCAATATTATTACAGATTACAATTAGAAAGATATTTTATACTTCTAAAATTTAATTAATGTCTTTATTATTTGAGGAAAATTAGTTCCTGCAGTTTCTAGATATATTAAAAAGACTGTTAATAAACTTCATGAACCATCTGCTCAAATTAGTTTAGATGCAAAAGTTATGAGTCAGTAGATGTAGATGACTATTTTGATTTCCTTAATTGCAAAGTTATACGTTGGTGTGATAAAGTTTCGTTATTCGAATTTGCAACAAGATATTGATAATTGAATATCGTATTGTCACATGTTATTTGGTTTTAGTAAATAGGTTTTTTTATTCCATATTAGATTTGCTCTATATGCATATATACATAAATTGCAAAATAATCGAATATTTAAATGTGTGTGTGGTAATGGATATATTTCAACCATCATATGTTATTAAATTACCATAACGGAAATTTGATACAAATATTTGTTTATGTTTCAATATAGAGTGATACATAAAATATAAGATATAATCTGATTTATTAACTCATGATAGGTTAATAATACTATATATTTGCTTCTAAGAAGATGAAAAAAAATTACTAAAAATTGTATAACATATGTTTTGATTTTGTATTCGAAAAAAAATGAGTTTACGGTGAGTAAATCGATCGTTTACTAGATATTTCTGGAATTCGGTTAATAGGGTTGTATATGCTTACTTTATTTAATTTTTATTCATATTCATAAATAGCTTTTTAAATAATAAATTTATCTCAATATATAAATGTATATATACCCTTAAATAAAACTATTTGTATTGGTTTATATTTTATTTCGTTAATTCATTGAATAAATAGTTTATATGTCAGTCATGACACTGATTTTAAATCTCATGCATTTAACCATATTCTATTTGAATATTATATTTCCTATAATTCCTGATTGCAAATTTATATTTTTATTTATTGATTTCTCTAAAAAATACAATCTAAATATTTACATTTATAATCAAAGAGAAGGGTTGTATGTTAGAGCATAAATCAAAAGGAAAAAGAAAACAAAAACTCTTTGTTGGTTGTGTTTATTAAAAGAGTGGATTTTTTGTTTTTCTGTGCTTTTATTTTGGTTTAATATGTTTTAAATAATTATGTTTTCAGTTTATACAATATGCAATCAAATTGTTATAACTTTATAACCGAGGATAGTATAACGATACTAATTATATTGAGTGGTCAAATGATATATTGTATAATATGATTTTATGGTATGCCTTGTAGTATGGATACTATTGAATAGAACTCATAAACCAAAGTTGTGTTTTTTTTATCACTATCATGAAAGGAAATAATATGTTTAGATAAGACACCCGAAGTGTCATACTCCCTAAATCTCATTATCAGTTTGTAGAAGGTCATAAAATATAAGATTGATAAAATTATATGACTCATATATACAATTACTTCTCAATTGATGTTATGTGAAGAGAAGATTATTTATGTTGAAAAACCAGATAAAATTTCCATTTATCACACATGAGATATGCTCTTGAAGTAGCAATATCATTAAGAGAGTATGAAAAGATTGAATGATTTTATATTCGTGTGACCAAGTAAATAATGGAAAGCTAGTGATCATGGATGTAATTGAGAAATTTGTAATGATGATTATTTTAATAATGAGATGGACCACCAAAAGTGGCAAACTAAGGAGTGATTGCATAACGTGATGGTTTAAACTTTTGAAGTTATAATGTATTCCCTCGTATCATACGTTTTGTATTACATATGGACAAGTAATACAAATAAGATCATAAACCAGAAGTTTATGGATCATAATTATTTAATTAGTTGGCATGACCGGTTAGACCACACCGAGTCAATGATGATGTGAAACATAATGAAGAACAAAAAGATTCTTCAAGCTGAGACTTAGCACGTAATGTTTGCTCTCAAGGGAAATTTCATATTTGCCAAATAAAGGAGGGTGTGTGTCCCTAAATATTCTGGAAGTGATTAAAGGATATGCATATCCCAACATGATACCATTTAGTTTTTAAATCGATGCATCGTCTAAATGGTTATCAAATCCACAACCTGAAGTTTGTGTGATTGTGGCTTAGTTAATGTGATAGCAAGCATATTAATCCAGAATGGTATATTTATTTTGGTAATAATAGTGAATTCCCAAGTTATTAATTATTATTAGAATAAATGTTGAACTTCATATAGCTTATGTTTATATAAGAATTGCTTTGTTGAGACGATCACTAAACGCTCACAATTGATTGCAAAGCCAATGATCATAAGAGCAACAATTATATTTGTATTTGGGTACATGTGATTTTACATGTACAACATTAATTCACATCAAGCCAATATGTCATCATACTTCCCCTGTTATAGTTGGTTTTTGGTCAGGAACCAAATACGTCCCTTCTAAGAATTTTGGTTGTGCGGTATATATAATATTGATCCACCACTAGCACAATGTTGGGACCTCTAAAAGGGTTGAGAATATATGTTGGGTAAAAATAATTGTCTATGATTAAATATTTAAAGCCATTGGTGAGGGATTTGCTTACGACTCATTGGTTTCACTTTAGTAAATGAATGTTCCCAACATTAGGGGAAGATAACAAGTAGTTGGAAAGCGAAAATTGGAATGAATTATCATGTTATCTTGATCCTCATACTATAAACGGTGAACCAGAAGTTCAAAGGATAATTCATTTACCAATATTAAAGAATAAATAACCAGACGAGTTCACTGATAGAGTGACTAAGTAAGTCACATAATCAACTGCTTATGCTCCAGTTATATTTGTGTCCCAGAAGGACAACCACATATTTTGTAATGAGTCTATTGCACGCCTGAAGCATGGCAGACTAGTCGATTCCAATTATAAAATTCCTCGAAAATTGGAGCAAATAATTAAGATGGTCAAGTCGAGGTTATAGTAATAAAATCTCATGAAGAGATAGTAGACATGATGGTTCAAGAAGAACCTCAGGTACCTGAAAATAAAGAGATCTCGATAAGTTGTATCATGTCTAACATATGTATGGAATCGAAACAAAATCGACGTCGTTATACTTCTGTATATAATGTAGCGCTTGAAATTATTAAATGATGAGGATCAAGATTTGAGATCTGCCTATGAACGTAAACATAGAAATGATTGGCCAAAATGGAAAGACGTAAATAAGGCAAAGTTGAATTCTCTAATGACATGGAAAGTATCTAGACCAACAGTCCATACAACTGAAGTTGTGAAGTATGTTGGATATTAATGGGGCTTTTATGTGAATCATGTGAAAATCAGATTAAATGAGATAAGGTAAATATGGTGCACAAGGATTTTCGCAAAAACCCATGATTGATTATAATGAGACACATTCTCTAGTGGTGGATGTCATGACTTTCCAATATTTTATTAGTCTGGTAACACAAAGAGAGAATTGATATGCGTCTTATGAATGTTATGTATCACTTGATACTGGAAGTTTACATGAATGTCTCGAATGATTAAATTATATAAGTCATGTAAAGTAAGTTCTCGAGAACAGTGTGATCATTTATACATATTCGAATTTAAATAGGTTATGGTTATTTTACATGTTGGATATAACTGGAACTCCTGATGAGTTTCTAAAGCAATTGAGTGCTTGAAAAGTTAATTGAAACATCTTAACGATGTAATACTTGTGCACCAATAACTATACATAGAAAACTTGTGCCTGATTATTATGGCATCTTAATGTACAATGTATAAGCATGGTACAATATGGATTAAATATTCAACACATCCTTGCATATGATATAGAAATCAATGAGGATGTATATGTAATAGAACTACTAAAGAGTGAATGCACATACATTGTTTTTCAAAGTTGAAAGAAGTATGTATATGATAGCAAATGCCTGAAGCATTGATTTCAAGTCCTCAAGAATGTATCTTTATAAAGTTAAAGATAGTATGAACTAAAATAGTCAAGTTGAGTGTTGTACAACTCATGATATATTCTGATAAAGAGCAATATAAGTTTGATAATATTATCCATCTTTATCAAATGTTCTTTCTTAAAAGTTCACTATAATCGCAATTTACAGTGATGATGTCTGAGCATCATCAAGAGAAACTGGCGAGCTTTTAGAAGGGGAATTTTTTTTGTAATGACCCTAGCACAGTCTAATTATTACTCGACTTGCAGTTCGAGTATATTTGTAATCATAATTTTATTCATCTATCAAACTACATCTAGAAGATGTTGGTGGGACATTTTAGTATGTAGAGAGCTCAACCTTATAGTATGTTAAAGGTTGTTCAGACGCTTTTTATAAGAAATGATTATTATCATCTCCTACCAAAGTAGAGATTCTCATTTCAAAAGTACCATGGCTAAAGTGCAATTGTGCATTAACTTAACTTTCTAGCTATGCATGATAATATATACTTTTTATTTGAATTTATCAACATGATATAGCACATGTCCAGTGAGGAGACATTTGAATGGTAAAGCAGATATGTCGATACCCTAAAGGTAAGAATGATATATGTCTATATTTTACTAACCCATGAAAGCTAGTTTTGTTAGTGTTGTAGATAAAAGAATGTAACACAAATAGTCTTGGATCTTATGGTATTTGTTCACAAGAGGAAGCACTAGAAGTCTCACAAGAAGATTTTACAACTTTACTCAATATAAAGGATTGCACTTCAAGGCATCAAACGACAAATCATTCTACAAAAGTTTTGAGCAACTTTCGAGGATGATGGACACACTTTACTTAAAGGATACATATTATAATGAGGGGGAGACTTATTCAAGTTGCACTCTTTTTCCCTTAACTAAGTTTTGTCCCATTGGGTTTTCTTAGTAAGGTTTTTAATGAGGCAACATACCTGATCCAGAAGTATCAGGGGGAGATAATGCGCATTACACGCTGCACTCTTTTTCCCTTAGCTATGGTTTTGTCCCACCGGGTTTTCCTAGCAAGGTTTTTAACGAGGCAACATCAAGCGTATTATGTTGATAACCAAGGGGGAGTGTTATGAATATAAATATTATTATTGTGGTTATCAACTCCTAAAATAACTTAGCTTGTTTTCCAAGACTCCATCTCCTATATATATAGTCATTGTATTCTCTTATATTAGATACACCTATCAATGAAATATTAATCTATTTTTCTCTACATCTCTTCTATATTGTTTAGCTATTAGGCTTGTTTTTTCACAACACAAAAAATTTTTTTAACATTTTTTATTAAAAAATCGCTACATTTCGTTAGCAACAAAAAAAAATATTTTTTTTTTGCTGCTACTAAAAGTAGCGATTTTTTAATAAAAAATGTTAAAAAAATAAAATAAAATTATTTGTGTGTTTTTTTTTTAATTTTTTTTAGATTTTTTGGGGGTTTAGTTTTTAGCATTTTAGCTTGGGTGGGGGGGTGTTAGGTTTTTTGGGGGTAGGGGGGTTTAGGTGTTTTTTTTTTTTTTTTTTTTTTTGGGGGGGGGGGTTAGGGTTAGGTTTTTTTTAAGTATATTTGTAGAGTAACTTTAATAGTTATTGATAATTACAAAAATGTCACCTTGTCTTTTTGAGTTTTCTTTCAATTTGTATGTTTAGTATGTTAAGATTATTTGTACAAGAACTTTACCCTATTTTTATATGAATCCTAATCTAACGTCAGATTTCTGATGAAGTATCAAATTTACATCATATTATATAATATCAATTAGGAACATTTGTAAGCATTTAAGCTTGTACCTTATGCTTAACATGTATTTGAATTGTTGTTAAATTCAAGCATGTAGGAATAGAATTATATAATATAATATCAGTTAAGAACATTTATAAGCATCAAAGCTTGTACCTTATACTTAACATTTATTTGAATTGTTGTTAAATTCAAAGCATGTAGGAATAGAATTTAAGTTAAACTAGTTAAAAATTAAAAGTAAATAGTGATAACGATTTGGATAATACAAGTGTAAGTAAATGACCAAGGGTGTTCAAAACTAGATATTCGAAAATTCAGATATTCGAATCTCCGATATCCGAAATATTCAGATACCTGGTTTCAATATCCAAATCCGTATCCAAAATTTTGGATATCCGAAAATCCAAAATTTTATTTTATATTTTTAATTTATTTGAAAACGGATACTTTTCGGATACTTCGCATTCTAATATCGGATAGTTTGGATCGGATTTTTGGATTTTTTGAACACCCCTATAAATGACTGATAGATTGGTTGAGAAAAGTTTCTGGTTGAAGGATGGCTATGTTGACACATGAAATAAGTTTTGAAGGATAAGGGGCAGGGGCACATGTCGTGGGCATTCGGGTACCCCTACCCGACCAGAAACATTGGCGCCGGTCCTTCGGGTAGGGAGCTGCGGGTAGTGGATTGGGGTGGTAGAAGCCGAGAAAGGGTGTTTGAGGGTAGCGGATAAGGAGAGCGATGCACCACTGCATGATTAGAGAGGATTAGGGTACATTAGGATAGTAGTGCCACCCCCTGAGGATGATTTGTGTATACATGTTTTTAGTGAAAATACATCTTTATATCCTTAAAGTAATAATCATAAATTAATCCTTTTACTCCTAAGGCTAGATGGTGTGCTTCCACACCCCACCCTTTAATGGTAAATAGAGGGTTTAGATTGGTTAACTATCAAATCACATACCCACTCCCAATGACCGTCAACCCATTCACGAAGACATGGTTGCCCCCCCCCCCCGAGCTATGTACTGAGCGCTAAACTGAGCTGAAAAAGCACGCTAGACCAAACCATGCAGCCTAAGGGTGAATGATATCACTGAAGGAAGACGTGGGCCTTGACTGAAATGACAAGAGTTACCGTCAGGAAACACTTCCCCATAACCTTCGGCAGGGCAGGGTCAACCGTTTTGAAGGCCTAAAGCAAAGTAAAAATCTGAGGCCCTCTATTAGGTTGATGAAATCTGTTATTTCAAAACCTCTGTTGCACAAGTGTTTTGGTCAAAAATCACACAAGGATAATGTAACCAAACTTTATGTAAACGGGGTATGATGCTTGGTTAGCTATGAAAGTAAAGGATCACTTCTGTGATAAAGATACAAAGACACAATGATTTAGACGAGGAAAAAGCCCTTGATCAATGTATGATCTCCGGCATAAAAAACCTCGGGTGATGGCAACTACCGATCACCAACTTCAATATAATAAAAATGTAGTTACAACTTCGGATAGTAATGAGCTGAGTACAAGGATCACTGAGTGTCTAAGTGTTTGAGAGTTGTGTCGTATGTTGTGTGTCCTTCCGAATGAGGAAGACGGGTACTTATACATGTGTGTGTGACTTATTTTAGGTAAAATGACTAAATATCAGCTCATTACCCCTTTAGAAATAAAGATAATCTAGCCTAAATTGCTGCCCATTAATCAAGCTAAGTTTCCATATCCGGTACAACGTCTATCTCCAATTTAGCTCTTGCCATATCTGTGAAAACGCGTCCCTGGATCATGATGTGTAGGGCATATCCTGCTAGGTGTTCCTGCAAAACAATTTTGTAACAAGTTGAAGTGACCGTTAGTGTAAGGATCACCATATCGTCCCATGATCCTGATCCTGAAGTCTGGCTGAGGATCACTATCTGCCAAAGAAACAAGGATCACTGGTCAGGATCACGTATAAGGATCATTTATAGTAAAATCCAGCCCCAACAATTGCCCCCAAAATATAAGGAGTTAAATGTAAATAGATGAGTTATATTTTGTTTTGAGCTTATCTCTAACGGACGATTCCGATTTACTAGCCGTTGCACATGGACTAGCCGTTATGATCTTTACGTCACTGATGTGACAATCCCTGCGAATCATCATTATAAATAGGAGATAGGGTTAGGATCATTTTGCATTTAAATTCGAAGTATCTCCCTTTATAATCGTCACCGAAGGCTTGATCAGGTATCATCTTCTTCTTTTTCTTCTTTGCCCTGTTCTTTCTTGCTTTTACCCTGTTTTCGTCTCGAATATGCTTCTTCGGAATTCACCGCACAAAGGCTCTAAGAAGGATAGTCCCTTGAAAAGCCAGGGGATTATCAAAGATTCTCCTATGGAGAGATGCTGTTTTACCGATATCCAAATAGACAAGCTTCGCCATTGCTTTCCGGCGAACGTTGTTTTTAAGTCTTTTGATCCTACTGCTTTGAGTGATTTTGTTTCGGACACTTGGGTGGCTTTTCCTGCTACTCCCTTCCTCATTGGGTATTCATATCCTTTTCCGATGTTCACCCAATCTTTCTTTTCTCTTACCGGCATCTCATATATCCAAGCTATGCCGATGATCTGGAGGGTTCTATATACCTTCGAGAGGATCATCGAGCAAGAAGGGATTGATCTGGGGTTGGCAGAGCTGGCCGAGCTCTATGATCTTACTACGTTTGGTTCCCATCGGTATCTGCTGAAACGGAAAGCTGGGGAGGATCACCCTATTTTCAAAGTGACCAAGAATGATACCAACTGGAAACGTCGATTTTTCTTTGTTAAGAGGGATTCCATCCCGGATGGGAAGGATCTGCCCAAGGAATGGGCCACTCATGGTAGGATAGAGGATCCTCGAAGGATCACTATCAGTTCTGTTTCATATGATGAGGATCACTGATGTCTTTTCTTTTTTGCAGCTATCTCTGTTGCTCATTTAAAGTTGACCCCTGCTGCCAAAGAAAGAGTGTTAGCCTTCAAGAAGCTTAATCCTGAAGTCAGAAGCTTCCAAATCATTATCCAAGATTCTCAAGAGATATCCTCTGCATCTGCCACAATGTCAAGTAAGTATCCTCATAGAAAATAAGTTTTATGTGAAAGTATTTAATTTAACAAGGGAACTTATCTTGTTTTTGAATTGTGTAGGTGCCGGAAAGTCTGCCAGGTCTGTTAAATCTGCCTCCAAGTTTGGGATCAGTGATCTTGCCAATGTCACGTCCTCGAAGAAGAAGGCTCCTGCTGCCAGCCCTTCAGTCTCAGCCCCTAAAGCGTCCATTCGGGGCAAGGGAAAAAAGAGGAAGGCTTCAGATGATCTTCAAGGATTTCCTCTTCTCCGTCAGCAATTTCTTGACTATGTGAACGAGGTGAGGATCACTGCCCCTGTTGGTTATCTAGTATCTTTCGATGATCACCTGATTCCGAGCTTGTCTTTGTTTCTTTTGTTTGCAGAAACTTGCTGAGATTGAAACTTATCTTGGCAATGTTGAGGACCAGGAGAGCCAGATTGCCGATCTTCAGCAAATGGGTGTGTTGAAGGATCTCAAGATAGCGGATCTTGAGAAGGAACTCCAGGCTACCAAGGATGAAGCTGCTCAGAGGCTGATTGACATGGATAACGAGAAGCAGGAGATCATCCAGGATGCCAAGGTCTCTGCCGCAACTGCTATGTACAAGATACAACTACAAATGGCTGCGGAGGCTCAGGATCCTGCCTTTGACAAGAGCTCATGGGACGTGGAGGGTTGGAAGGCAAGGTTGGCGGACCTGGAGGATGAGGATGAGACTGAGGAGATCCCCATGCTGGAAGGCGGTGATGCTGATAAGGATCAGGGTGGAGAAGCTGGTGGTGATGGAGCAGTGAAGAAGTAAGCTGCATGATTGGGCGATGATGGATATTGTTGACTAGGCCGGAGCCCAATTTTTTAGGATTGGTAGTGGTCTTTTGTGGTTGTTGATGTTTGAAACAATTATGGTTTGTAATCTCTGGACAATAGTTTCTTAGGGTTAAGGATCCTGGATCCTTTGAACAATAGGTAGGATTACACATGGTGGAGGGATCCTCTGTTTGGGGGATGAAGCCGTTGTGATCCTGCCGCCTTTTAATTTCCCTGCAATACTTTTGAACCTATTATCATGGACACCCTTTACCTACCCCAGCGGACGGGCCACGTATTGCTGGTAGAAGCTTTGGGTAGGTAATTTTGACAACTTTTTGAAAGGGTTAAAGATCCTTTTGTTTAATAAATAAAATCTTAAACTTTTGTCGCTTATCTTGTGTTATTATCCTTTTTGATTTTCAATTGTTTTGACACATGTTTGTTTGAAAAGTTGAGCAAATTATGTTTAAGAAATTTAGGATATGATCCTGGATCAAATATCCTATAATCGAAAGTTTTCAAGATAGTTTATTTTAAGGATCATAGGTTCAGTTGCCAAGGTCTAAAGGTTATTCAAATGAATAATGAAATTAAAAGTAGTTAAGGATCATACCGGAGGATCCAAGTTAGGATCCTAACCTTTAATCGGAATTACCATAGGTAAAACTTTAATGGATAATAAGGATTAAGGATCCTTAATTGTTTAACTTCGAAAACCTGAAAAAATGGAATACAACTTGGGACTAAGCCAATATAAAGGATAAGTTAGTAACTGGGGACGAGCCCAAAGGATAACTGAGAATGATCCCAGAGGATCACTGGGGACGAGCCCAAAGGATAACTGGGGATGATCCCGGAGGATCACTGGGGACAAGCCCATAGGACAACTGAGGATGATCCCGGAGGATCACTGGGGACAAGCCCATAGGATAACTGGGGACAAGCCCAAAGGATCGTATGTAAACTGGAGTATGGCCCTTTCTGGCAACTATCCAAACTTAGTGACATGAAAATGTCAAAACCTTAGCTAACGTGAAAACGTTAGAAACCTTAGGAACGGATGTATGGTGCGTCCACCATTATACGTAGGATCCTGGGTATAGCCAGTACGATGAGGTCGCCAGCCCCGAAAGTGGGTACTGATCCCAAGGACGTGAACTATATCAGGATCATCGTGCGCTGCTGGCGGAAACTGGGGATAATCCCAAGGATAACTGGGGTTAGACCCAAGGATCTGTGGTGCTTTTGAAGATCTTTGATGATATGCTGAAGATACCTGAACTTATCATAACTCAAATGGTTTGTGAGTAGGGGATGAAGGATACATGATCCTTATCCTTAAAAAATAAGAAAATGCAATAGTTTTAGGATAAGCATATTACCTGAGTAAGGATCACCGATATCTCCAGGATCCTTCAAGGATACTTCAATGTAAGGATCACATGCAGGAAGGATCATGTTCACATGAAATATTTCTTTAAGTGAACAGCATTCCAGGCTCTTGGTAACAAGTTTCCTTCCATGGTTAGCAACCTGCATGCCCCCTTTCCTGCTTCAGCTTCAATCAAGTAGGGACCTTCCCATTTTGGTGCTAGCTTCCCGTCAGCAGGATTGATGGTATTTTGAAATGCTTTTCTCAACACCATATCTCCGACTTGGAACTTCCTTATCCTGACATTCTTGTTGTAGGCACCAGCCATCCTTTGTTGGTAGCTTGCCATCCTTATCCTAGCTAGATCCCTGTTTTCCTCAATAGTATCCAAATCCTGAGCTAGGATCGTAGCATTTTCTTCAGGATCACGAGCACTTGTTCTAGCAGTTGGGATCACCATCTCTGTTGGGATCACTGCTTCTGCCCCAAATACTAAAGAGAAGGGTGTCTGACCGGTGGCATTTTTGGGAGTTGTCCTATCAGCCCATAGCACATAAGGTAATTCTTCTGCCCATTTCCCTTTCTTGGATCCTAGCTTCTTCTTCAGATTGTTGATGATGATCTTGTTGGATGATTCTGCTTGACCATTGGCTTGTGGGTGAACTGGTGTTGATGTGATCATCTTGATTCCCCAACTGTCACAAAAGTTAGTGGTTCTCCTTCCAATGAATTGAGAACCATTATCACATACAATTTCAGAGGGAATGCCAAATCTGGTTATAATGTTTCTTTTGATAAAGGATATAACTTCCTTCTCTCTGACTTGAGCAAAGGCTTCAGCTTCTATCCACTTGGAGAAATAGTCAGTCATGGCGAGCATAAATACTTTTCCACCAGGTGCTTTAGGAAGCTTGCCAACTATATCCATTCCCCATCTCATGAATGGCCAAGAGGATGGTATTGGGTGTAAGAATTCAGCTGGTTGATGAAGGATATTGCTATGTCTTTGGCAAGGATCACACTTTTTAGCATATTCTACAGCATCCCTTTTCATGGTTGGCCAGTAGTATCCTGTTCTAAGGATCCTTGAGAATAATGCCCTGCCCCCAGTGTGGTTTCCACAATCTCCTTCGTGGAAGTCTCTCAATACTTCTTCTATTTCAGGATCTTCAATACATCTTAAATATGGTCCTGCAAGGGATCGTTTATATAGCACATTATTTAAGATTGCAAATTGAGATACCTTAATCCTGAAAGCTCTAGGATTTTCTCCCGTTGGAATCTCCCCATGTTGCAAGTATCTCATGATCGGTGAGATCCATGATCCTGAATAGGATCGAGCTTCTTCACTAGGGATTATTGCAGTATCCTCTTCTATTTCCATGGCTACTTGATTTTCGATAGCAGGAGCCAGGATATGGATGATAGGGATACTTATATCTTCTGGAATTTTTAAGGATGATCCTAGGTTGGCCAACGCATCAGCTTCCGTGTTATCCTCCCTTGGTACCTGTGTTAAGCTAAAAGAAACAAAAGAGAGTGCCAATTCTTTGACTATCTCTAAATATTTGGTTAGTTTTTCACCTTTAACAGCATAGGATCCGTTAAAGTGATTAGTGATCAATAATGAATCTACATATACGTTAAGATACTTTACCCCCATATCCTTAGCGATTTGTAAGCCAGCAATTAGGGCTTCATACTCAGCCTCATTGTTAGTTGCTTGGAACTCACAGGCTATGGAGTGGGGTATTATGTCCCCCTGTGGCGATTTTAGGAGGATCCCTAGCCCTGTGCCTTTGATGTTTGAGGATCCGTCAGTGTGTAGAATCCAAGGATCCTTGGTCTCATCCAGCTGCTGGACCTCCAATTCTGCTTCCTTTTGTAGATCACTACTGAAATCAGCCACAAAGTCAGCTAGTGCTTGAGATTTAATGGCTGTTCTTGGTTCGTATCTTATATCATGGGCACTAAGCTTCACTGCCCACTTAGCCATTCTCCCTGACATATCCGGTTTCCTGAGGACATTCTTAATTGGAAAATTAGTTTTGACAATAATAGTATGGGTTTCAAAATAATGCCTTAACTTCGTGGATGCCATGATTAATGCAAGGATGAGTTTTTCGAGGTGTGAGTACCTGGACTCGGCATCAAGTAGACTTTTACTTACATAGTAGATAGGATATTGTGTACCTTCGTGATCCTTAACAAGGACAGCACTTACAGCGGTTGAGGATACCGCCAGATATAAGGATAACACATCTCCTTTTTCCGGTTTTGCTAATGCTGGTGCTGAGGACATATATTCTTTTAGGGCTTGTAAAGCATTCTCATGCTTCTCAGTCCATTCGAACTTCTTATTCTTCCTTAGGATATCGTAGAATTCTTTGCACTTTTCTGAGGATTTCGATATGAACCTGTTCAAAGCTGCTATCCTGCCTGTTAGTCTTTGAACATCCTTGGCATTGGCAGGAGATTTGATATTTATTAATGCTTTGATTTGTTCCGGGCTTGCTTCAATGCCCCTCTGGGTTACCATGTATCCTAAGAACTTTCCTGCCTTAACACCAAAATGGCATTTTGAAGGATTAAGTTTCATGTTGTAACCATCAAGGATATCGAATGCTTCTTCCAAGTCCATTAGGTGATCCTCAGCTTTCTTTGACTTGACCACCATATCATCTATGTACACCTCCATAGTTTTTCCAATTTGATCTTTGAACATCATATTTACCAGCCTTTGATATGTTGCACCTGCATTTCTTAGTCCAAAAGGCATGGCAATATAACAATATAAACCGGTTGGGGTCATAAAGGCTGTATCCTCTTGGTCAGATGGTTCCATCTGGATTTGTTGGAATCCAGATGATGCATCCATAAAAGTTAACAGTTCATGCCCCGCTGTTGCATCCACCATGGAGTCAATGTGGGGTAATGGGAAAGGATCCTTGGGACATGCCTTATTCAAATCAGTGAAATCGACACATACCCTCCACTTTCCGTTTTTCTTTTGGACAACAACCACATTGGCTAACCATTTAGGATACTTTACCTCTCTGATCATACCTGTTTTGGTCAAAAATCACACAAGGATAATGTAACCAAACTATATGTAAACGGGGTATGATGCTTGGTTAGCTATGAAAGTAAAGGATCACTTCTGTGATGAATATGCAAAGACACAATGATTTATACGAGGAAAAAGCCCTTGATCAATGTATGATCTCCGGCATAAAAAACCTCGGGTGATGGCAACTACCGATCACCAACTTCAATATAATAAAAATGTAGTTACAACTTCGGATGATAATGAGCTGAGTACAAGGATCACTGAGTGTCTAAGTGTTGAGAGTTGTGTCGTATGTTGTGTGTGTTCTTCCGAATGAGGAAGACGGGTATTTATACATGTGTAGGTAACTTATTTTAGGTAGATAGACCACTAATCAGCTCATTACCCCTTTAGAAATAAAGATAATCTAGCCTAAATTGCTACCCTTAGATCAAGCCATGTTTCCATATCCGGCACAACGTTCATCTTCAATTCAGCTCTTGCCATATTTGTAAAAGCGCGTCCCTGGATCATGATATGTAGGGCATATCCTGCTAGATATTCCTGCAAAATAATATTGTAGTAATCGAAAATGACCGTTTGTATAAGGATCACCTCAATGTCCCGTGATCCTGATCCTGAGGTCCGGCTGAGGATCACTGCCTGCCAAAGAAATAAGGATCACTGGTTAGGATCACGTATAAGGATCATTCATAGTAAAAATCCAGCCCTAACAATTGCCCCCAAAATATAAGGAGTTAATTGTAAATAGATGAGTTATATTTTGTTTTGAGCTTATCTCTAACGGACGATTCCGGGTTACTAGCCGTTACATATGGACTAGCCGTTGTGATATTTACGTCACTGATGTGACGATCCCTGCAAATCATCATTATAAATAGGAGATAGGGTTAGGATCATTTTGTATTTAAATTCGAAGTATCTCCCTTTATAACCGTCATTGAAGACTCTTGATCAGGTATCATCCTCCTCTTTCTCTTCTTTGCTCTGTTCTTTCTTGCTTTTACTCTGTTTTTTGTCTCGAACATGCTTCTTCGGAATTCACCGCACAAAGGCTCTAAGAAGGATAGTCCCTTGAAAAGCCAGGGGATTATCAAGGATTCTCCTATGGAGAGGTGCTGTTTTACCGATATCCAAATAGACAAGATTCGCCATTGTTTCCCAGCGAATGTTGTTTTCAAACCCTTTGATCCTACTGCTCTGAGTGATTTTGTTTCGGACACTTGGGTGGCCTTTCCTGCTACTCCTTTCCTCATCGGGTATTCATATCCTTTTCCGACATTTACCCAATCTTTCTTTTCTCTTACCGGCATCTCATTTATCCAAGCTATGCCGATGATCTGGAGGGTTCTATATACCTTTGAGAGGATCATCGAGCAAGAAGGGATTGATTTGGGGATGTCAGAGTTAGCTGAGCTCTATGATCTCACCACCTTTGGTTCTCACCGGTACTTGTTGAAACGGAAATCTGGGGAGGATCACCCTATCTTCAAAGTTACCAAGAATGATAAAAACTGGAAACGTCGGTTTTTCTTTGTTAAGAGGGATTCCATCCCGGATGGGAAGGATCTGCCCGAGGAATGGGTCACTCATGGTAGGGTAGAGGATCCTTGAAGGATCACTATCAGTCTTGTCTCTTATGATGAGGATCACTGATGTCTTTTCTTTTTTGCAGCTATCTCTGTTGCTCACTTAAAGTTGACCCCTGCTGCCAAAGAAAGAGTGTTAGCCTTCAAGAAGCTTAATCCTGAAGTCAGAAGCTTCCAAATCATTATCCAAGATTCTCAAGAGATATCCTCTGCATCTGCCACAATGTCAAGTAAGTATCCTCATAGAAAATAAGTTTTATGTGAAAGTATTTAATTTATCAAGGGAACTTATCTTGTTTTTGAATTGTGTAGGTGCCGGAAAGTCTGCCAGGTCCGTTAAGTCTGCCTCCAAGTTTGGGATCAGTGACCTTGCCAACGTCACTTCCTCAAAGAAGAAAGCTCCCGCTGCTAGCCCTTCAGTCTCAGCTCCTAAAGCGTCCATTCGGGGCAAAGGAAAAAAGAGGAAAGCTTCTGATGAACTCCAAGGATTCCCTCTCCTTCGCCAGCAATTTCTTGATTACGTGAATGAGGTAAGGATCACTGCCCCTATAGGTTATCCGCCTATCATATTTTATGTATCCTGCTTTTCTTGAGGATCACCTGAGTCTGAGCTTGTCTTTATTCTCTTGTTTGCAGAAACTTGCTGAGATCGAAACTTATCTTGGCAATGTTGAGGACCAAGAGAGCCAGATTGCTGATCTTCAACAAATGGGCGTGCTTAAGGATCTCAAAATAGGAGATCTTGAGAAGGAGCTCCGGGTCATGAAGGCTGAGGCTGCTCAGAGGTTGATTGATATGGATAACGAGAAGCAGGAGATCACCCAAGATGCTAAGGTCTCCGCGGCAATTGCTATGTATAAGATCCAACTTCAGATGGCCGAGGAAGCTCAGGATCCTACCTTTGACAAAGGCTCGTGGGATGTTGAAGGTTGGAAGGCAAGGCTGGCAGACCTGGAGGACGAGGATGAGGCTGAGGAGATCCCCATGCTGGAAGGTGGTGATGCTGGCAAGGATCAGGGTGAAGCGAGTGGAGCTGGTGGTGATGGTGCAGCGAAGGTTTGAGCTGCAAGATTGGGCAATGATGGAAACTTCTAGACATAGCCGGAGCCCAATTTTTTTGTTTAGTGGTTGTGATGTTTTTTTAAAACAATGATGGTCTGTATTTGAACAATTATGGCCTGTAACGTTAAACAATAGTTTCTTAGGTTTAAGGATCCTGGATCCTTCGAACAATAGGTAGGATTACACATGGTGGAGGGATCCTCTGTTTGGGGAATGAAGCCGTTGTGATCCTGCCGCCTTTTAATTTCCCTGCAATACTTTTGAACCTATTATCATGGACACCCTTTACCTACCCCAGCGGACGGGCCACGTATTGCTGGTAGATGCTTTGGGTAGGTAATTTTGACAACTTTTTTGAAAGGGTTAAAGATCCTTTTGTTTAATAAATAAAATCTTAAACTTTTGTCGCTTATCTTGTGTTATTATCCTTTATGATTTTCAATTGTTTTGACACATGCTTGTTTGAAAGGTTGAGCAAATTATGTTTAAGAAATTTAGGATATGATCCTGGATCAAATATCCTATAATCGAAAGTTTTCAAGATAGTTTATTTTAAGGATCATAGGTTCAGTTGTCAAGGTCTAAAGGTTATTCAAATGAATAATGAAATTAAAAGTAGTTAAGGATCATACCTGAGGATCCGAGTTAGGATCCTAACCTTTAATCAGGATAACCATAAGTAAAAAATCTTAATGAACAGTAAGGATTAAGGATCCTTAATTGTTTAACTTCGAAGACCTGAAAAATGGAGTATAACTCGGGACTAAGCCGATATAAAAGATAAATGAGTAACTGGGGACATGCCCAAAGTATAACTGAGGATGATTCCAGAGGATCACTGGGGACAAGCCCAAAAAGATAACTGGGGATGATCCCGGAGGATCACTGGGGACAAGCCCATAGGATAACTGGGGATAAGCCCAAAGGATAACTGGGGACAAGCCCAAAGGATAACTGGGGACAAGCCCAAAGGATCGTATGTAAACTGGAGTATGGCCCTTTCTGGCAACTATCCAAACTTAGTGACATGAAAATGTCAAAACCTTAGCTAACGTGAAAACGTTAGAAACCTTAGGAACGGATGTATGGTGCGTCCACCATTATACGTAGGATCCTGGGTATAGCCAGTACGATGAGGTCGCCAGCCCCGAAAGTGGGTACTGATCCCAAAGACGTGAACTATATCAGGATCATCGTGCGCTGCTGGCGGAAACTGGGGATAATCCCAAGGATAACTGGGGTTGGACCCGAGGATCTGTGATGCTTTTGAAGATCTTTGATGATATGCTGGAGATACCTGAACTATCATAACTCAAATGGTTTGTGAGTAGAGGATGAAGGATACATGATCCTTATCCTTAGGCAAAAAGTAAGAAAATGCAATAGTTTTAGGATAAGCATATTACCTGAGTAAGGATCACCGATATCTCCAGGATCCTTCAAGGATATTTCAATGTAAGGATCACATGCAGGAAGGATCATGTTCACATGAAATATTTCTTTAAGTGAACAGCATTCCAGGCTCTTGGTAACAAGTTTCCTTCCATGGTTAGCAACCTGTATGCCCCCTTTCCTGCTTCGGCTTCAATCAAGTAGGGACCTTCCCATTTTGGTGCTAGCTTCCCGTCAGCAGGATTGATGGTGTTTTGAAATGCTTTTCTCAACACCATATCTCCGACTTGGAACTTCCTTATCCTGACATTCTTGTTGTAGGCACCAGCCATCCTTTGTTGGTAGCTTGCCATCCTTATCCTAGCTAGATCCCTGTTTTCCTCAATAGTATCCAAATCCTGAGCTAGGATTGTAGCATTTTCTTCAGGATCACGAGCACTTGTTCTAGCAGTTGGGATCACCATCTCTGTTGGGATCACTGCTTCTGCCCCAAATACTAAAGAGAAAGGTGTTTGGCCAGTGGCATTCTTGGGAGTTGTCCTATCAGCCCATAGCACATAAGGTAACTCCTCTGCCCATTTTCCTTTCTTGGATCCTAGCTTCTTCTTCAGATTGTTGATGATGATCTTGTTGGATGATTCTGCTTGACCATTGGCTTGTGGATGAACTGGTGTTGATGTTATCATCTTGATTCCCCAACTGTCACAAAAGTTAGTGGTTCTGCTTCCAATGAATTGGGAGCCATTATCACATACAATTTCAGAGGGAATGCCAAATCTGGTTATAATGTTTCTTTTGATAAAGGATATAACTTCCTTCTCTCTGACTTGAGCAAAGGCTTCAGCTTCTATCCACTTGGAAAAATAGTCAGTCATGGCAAGCATAAATACTTTTCCACCAGGTGCTTTAGGAAGCTTGCCAACTATATCCATTCCCCATCTCATGAATGGCCAAGAGGATGGTATGGGGTGTAGTAATTCAGCTGGTTGGTGAAGGATATTGCTATGTCTTTGGCAAGGATCACATTTCTTAGCATACTCCGTAGCATCCCTTTTCATGGTTGGCCAGTAGTATCCTGTTCTAAGGATCCTTGAGAACAAAGCTCTGCCCCCAGTATGGTTTCCACAATCTCCTTCATGGAAATCCTTCAACACCTCTTCAATTTCAGGATCCTCGATACATCTCAAATATGGTCCTGCAAGAGATCGCTTATATAATACATTATTCAGAATTGTGAATTGAGATACCTTAATCCTGAAAGCTCTAGGATTTTCTCCCATCGGGATCTCCCCGTGTTGCAAATATCCCATGATCGGTGAGATCCATGATCCTGAATTAGGTTGGGCTTCTTCACTAGGGATCATTGCAGTATCCTCTTCTATTTCCATGGCCACCTGTTTTTCAATAGCAGGAGCTAGGATATGGATGATAGGGATACTTATATCTTCTGGAATCTTCAAGGATGATCCTAGGTTGGCCAATGCATCAGCTTCCGTGTTATCCTCCCTTGGTACCTGTGTTAAGCTAAAAGAAACAAAAGAGAGTGCCAATTCTTTGACTATCTCTAAATATTTGGTTAGTTTTTCACCTTTAACAGCATAGGATCCATTAAAGTGATTGGTGATCAATAATGAATCTACATATACTTCGAGATATCTTACCCCCATATCCTTAGCAATCTGTAAGCCAGCAATTAAGGCTTCATATTCAGCCTCATTGTTAGTTGCTTGGAACTCACAGGCTATGGAGTGGGGTATTATGTCCCCCTGTGGCGATTTTAGTAGGATCCCTAGCCCTGTGCCTTTGATATTTGAGGATCCGTCAGTGTGTAGGATCCAAGGATCCTTGGTCTCATCCAGCTGTTGGACCTCCAATTCTGCTTCCTTTTGTAGATCACTACTGAAATCAGCCACAAAGTCAGCTAATGCTTGAGATTTAATGGCTGTTCTTGGTTCGTATCTTATATCATGGGCACTAAGCTTCACTGCCCACTTAGCCATTCTTCCTGACATATCCGGTTTCCTGAGGACATTCTTAATTGGAAAATTAGTTTTAACAACAATAGTATGGGTTTCAAAATAATGCCTTAACTTAGTGGATGCCATGATTAATGCAAGGATAAGTTTTTCGAGGTGTGAGTACCTGGATTCGGCATCAAGCAAACTTTTACTTACATAGTAGATAGGATATTGTGTACCTTCATGATCCTTGACGAGGACTGCACTTACAGCGGTTGAGGATATCGCTAGGTATAAGGATAACACATCTCCTTTCTCCGGTTTTGCTAATGCTGGTGCTGAGGACATATATTCTTTAAGGGCTTGTAAAGCATTTTCATGCTTCTCAGTCCATTCGAACTTCTTATTCTTCCTTAGGATATCGTAGAATTCTTTGCACTTTTCTGAGGATTTCGATATGAACCTGTTCAAAGCTGCTATCCTGCCTGTTAGTCTTTGAACATCCTTGGCATTGGCAGGAGACTTGATATTTATTAATGCTTTGATTTGTTCTGGGCTTGCTTCAATGCCCCTCTGGGTTACCATGTATCCTAAGAACTTTCCTGCCTTAACACCAAAATGGCATTTTGAAGGATTAAGTTTCATGTTGTAACTATCAAGGATATCGAATGCTTCTTCCAAGTCCCTTAGGTGATCCTCAGCTTTCTTTGACTTGACCACCATATCATCTATGTACACCTCCATAGTTTTTCCAATTTGATCTTTGAACATCATATTTACCAGTCTTTGATATGTTGCACCTGCATTTCTTAGTCCAAAAGGCATGGCAATATAACAATATAAACCGGTTGGGGTCATAAAGGCTGTATCCTCTTGGTCAGATGGTTCCATCTGGATTTGTTGGAATCCGGATGATGCATCCATAAAAGTTAACAGTTCATGCCCCGCTGTTGCATCCACCATGGAGTCAATGTGGGGTAATGGGAAAGGATCCTTGGGACATGCCTTATTCAAATCAGTGAAATCGACACATACCCTCCACTTTCCGTTTTTCTTTTGGACAACAACCACATTGGCTAACCATTTAGGATACTTTACCTCTCTGATCATACCTGCTCGAAGTAGTCTCTCTACTTCTTCTTGGATAATGGCATTCCTTTCTGGTGCAAACTTCCTCCTTTTTTGATGGATTGGCTTGATAGACCTGTCAATGCCAAGTTTGTGAGTAATAATATCCTTGGATATACCTGTCATATCTTCATGTTTCCAAGCAAAGGTAGATTTTCTTCTTTTGAGGAAGGATATCATGTCTTCTTTCATCTTGCCAAGGATCCCTGATCCGATATAAATTTTCGATTCAGGATCACTAGGATCCAAGAGGATTTCATCTACATCTTGCTCCCTTGCCTCCAAGACATTCCTCGGAGGATACTGTAATTGCTATTGCTCCCTTGGCTTCGAGGTTGGCTTCATGGATGAGGTATAGCAATCCTTAGCCTCTTGCTGATCGCTGTCGATCTTGATTATCCCCCATGGGCTAGGGAGCTTCACACATTGATGGTAGGTAGATGGAACCGCTTTCATGTCATGTATCCAGGGCCTGCCAAGGATAACGTTGCAACAAGATAAACAGTCAATAACGCAAAATTTCTGATAATTATGTAATCCTTCCACATAGATTGGGAGTTTGATGTCCCCCAGAGTTTTCTTCGTTTCTCCACTAAATCCTACAAGCACGGAGGATCTTGGTGTGATGTCTGATTCTGGGATACCCATTTTCTTCAGTACATCAAGCTGGATAATGTTGACTGAACTTCCTCCATCGATAAGGATCCTGCGGACAAAATGGTTAGAAATAAAGAGAGTAATAACTAAACTATCATGATGAGGATCTTGGACGTTTATGCGATCATCCTCGTCAAAGGTTATCGTTTTCCCTTCTAAAACACTTGATGTTCTAATAGGCCTTTCTCCATTGTCCATTTTTGATTCTTTTGCATATCTTTTGGCCGCTGAGAAGGATGTACCACAGATGTCTGATCCTCCGGATATAAAGTTGATCACTTGTGCATTTGCCGGAGGTGCTGGGGCTTTTTCGGGGATCCTTTCAGGATCCTGGGTCCTTTGCTTTTTTCTCCCCAGCAATTCTTTTAGATGCCCCTTGCTTAGCTGGTATCCAATTTCCTTTCTTAAGGCTATGCAATCTTCAGTCAGATGGCCGAAATCCTCATGGTATGCACACCATTTGGACTTGTCTTTAGTCCCGGATGGTTTATCATTCTTCCTGGGCCACCTAGCCTTTTCACCTAGATTCTGCATTGCAAGGATTAGTTCATGATTATCAACGGAAAAACAATATTCTGAGATTGGAGGATATTCTTCATCATCCTCTTCTTGGTCGACAGCATGCACATTCTTGTTCTCGTTTCTATGGTAGGATTTGAACTTGTTGTTTTTGAAGGAGGATCCTTGCTTATCTGGTTTTGAGGATCCCACTTGTCTCTCCTGGATCCTCTTGTCATCCTCTAGCCGGATAAATCTGAGTGCTCGTGTTCTTACTTCATCTAAATTCTTAGTAGCCATTTGAGGGCTGATCCAGTAAGAGTAGATCCAAATCCTTTACATAGGCATGCTTCCTTCAATTTTTCCGGGATAGGATTGATCTCCATCCTTTCCCTGTATTGTGCTATATGCTCCTCTGGATCCGTTGTGCCGTCATACAACTTCATGGTAGGGATATGGAACCTTTTGGGTACTTCTGCATCACAGATTGGTGGTGCAAAGCGAGATACCTTGTGGCTCCCATCTGCAATCTCTGGGATAGGCTTGACTACCCCTGGAACACTTGAGATCATGTCCTTTAGTTTCTGTAGTTCCCTGGCCATAACATGATTGGTACCTGTATCCTGCATGAATCCATGGTTAGTGGTAGGATAATTATTTAAAGTGTTACCTCCCATTGGGTTCAAGTTAGGGAATCCATATTGCTGGGATTCTGGAACAACGGAGGGACCAGTGGAAGCAATAGTCTGCATTGGAATGAAGTCCCCTTGATGGACATCTAGACTCCCTGTTTGCAAACTTTTTAGGGATCCTGGCATCTGTAAGGATCCTGGTATCTGGGATGATCCTGGAACGAAGGAGGATCCTTGAACCTGGGATGATCCTGGGATAAAGGAGGATCCTTGGCCCTGGAATGATCCTGGGATAAAGTAGGATCCTTGAAACTGCTGTGCCCCCGGATAGGCTCCCGGATTCATGAAGGATCCCATATACTGAGGATAGGATCCTGCTGGCTGAAAATACGAGCCCGATGTCTGAGTCATTGCTGCTGACTTGAGATGTAATCCTCTCGTCTCCCCTGTGATCTGTACGTCTGGGATCCCCGATGGCTGAGAGGTGTCCATTGGAGTCTCAAAACTCAAGGATTTTGGCATCAGTGGGGAATGATCCTCTGCCGCTTTCTTTTGTCTTTTGAGATCTCCAATCTCCCTGAGGATCCTGTCATTAGTTTCATCCTGCCGCTGCATACGATCCTTCATCTGCAAAATTAAAGCAAACACATCACTAGTACTGGGAATAGAAGAATTCATAGCAGAAGAAGATGGAGGTTTAGAGAAAGAAGGGGTTGGTCTCTTCTCAGCATTTCTCTGGGATCCTGCCGGCGGAGGAGGTAGAGTGGTTTGTGCTGAGGTGACTGCAGACATCGCCGTGGAAGTGTTCTTCAATGATGAAGCCATGTAACTCTTTGAAATGATTTTGAACAAAAGATTTTCTTTATGAATGAAGCACCAATGGCCCCACGGTGGGCGCCAAACTGTTTTGGTCAAAAATCACACAAGGATAATGTAACCAAACTATATGTAAACGGGGTATGATGCTTGGTTAGCTATGAAAGTAAAGGATCACTTCTGTGATGAATATGCAAAGACACAATGATTTATACGAGGAAAAAGCCCTTGATCAATGTATGATCTCCGGCATAAAAAACCTCGGGTGATGGCAACTACCGATCACCAACTTCAATATAATAAAAATGTAGTTACAACTTCGGATGATAATGAGCTGAGTACAAGGATCACTGAGTGTCTAAGTGTTGAGAGTTGTGTCGTATGTTGTGTGTGTTCTTCCGAATGAGGAAGACGGGTATTTATACATGTGTAGGTAACTTATTTTAGGTAGATAGACCACTAATCAGCTCATTACCCCTTTAGAAATAAAGATAATCTAGCCTAAATTGCTACCCTTAGATCAAGCCATGTTTCCATATCCGGCACAACGTTCATCTTCAATTCAGCTCTTGCCATATTTGTAAAAGCGCGTCCCTGGATCATGATATGTAGGGCATATCCTGCTAGATATTCCTGCAAAATAATATTGTAGTAATCGAAAATGACCGTTTGTATAAGGATCACCTCAATGTCCCGTGATCCTGATCCTGAGGTCCGGCTGAGGATCACTGCCTGCCAAAGAAATAAGGATCACTGGTTAGGATCACGTATAAGGATCATTCATAGTAAAAATCCAGCCCTAACAATACCTGCTCGAAGTAGTCTCTCTACTTCTTCTTGGATAATGGCATTCCTTTCTGGTGCAAACTTCCTCCTTTTTTGATGGATTGGCTTGATAGACCTGTCAATGCCAAGTTTGTGAGTAATAATATCCTTAGATATATCTGTCATATCTTCATGTTTCCAAGCAAAGGTAGATTTTCTTCTTTTGAGGAAGGATATCATGTCTTCTTTCATCTTGCCAAGGATCCCTGGTCCGATATAGATTTTCGATTCAGGATCACTAGG
This sequence comes from Helianthus annuus, assembly GCF_002127325.2. Lineage (NCBI taxonomy): Eukaryota > Viridiplantae > Streptophyta > Magnoliopsida > Asterales > Asteraceae > Helianthus > Helianthus annuus. Next base: position 22,539,756 of record NC_035438.2, on the reverse strand, counting down.
ATCCAAGAGGATTTCATCTACATCTTGTTCCCTTGCCTCCAAGACGTTCCTCGGAGGATACTGTAATTGCTATTGCTCCCTTGGCCTCGAGGTTGGCTTCATGGATGAGGTATAGCAATCCTTAGCTTCTTGCTGGTTACTGTCGATCTTGATTATCCCCCATGGGCTAGGGAGCTTCACACATTGATGGTAGGTAGATGGAACTGCTTTCATGTCATGTATCCAAGGCCTGCCAAGGATAACGTTGCAACAAGATAAACAGTCAATAACACAAAATTTTTGGTAATTATGTAATCCTTCCACGTAGATTGGGAGTTTGATGTCCCCCAGAGTTTTCTTCGTTTCTCCACTGAATCCCACAAGCACGGAGGATCTTGGTGTGATGTCTGATTCTGGGATTCCCATCTTCTTCAAGACATCAAGCTGGATAATGTTCACTGAGCTCCCTCCGTCAATAAGGATCCTGCGGACAAAATGGTTAGAGATAAAGAGAGTGATAACTAAGCTATCATGGTGAGGATCCTGAACATTAATGCGATCATCCTCATCAAATGTTATCATCTTTCCTTCTGAGACGCTTGAGGTTCTAATAGGCCTTTCTCCATTATCCATTTTTGATTCTTTTGCATGTCTTTTGGCCGCTGAGAAGGATGTTCCACAAATGTCTGATCCTCCGGATATGAAGTTAATCACTTGTGCGTTTGCCGGAGGTGCTGGAGCCTTTTCAGGGATCCTTTCAGGATCCTGGGTCCTTTGCTTTTTTCTTCCCAACAATTCCTTTAGATGCCCCTTGCTTAGCAGGTATCCAATTTCTTTTCTTAAGGCTATGCAATCTTCAGTTAGATGCCCGAAATCCTCATGGTATGCACACCATTTGGACTTGTCTTTAGTCCCGGATGGTTTGTCATTCTTCCTGGGCCACCTAGCTTTTTCACCTAGATTCTGCATTGCAAGGATTAGTTCATGATTATCAACGGAAAAACAATATTCTGAGATTGGAGGATATTCTTCATCATCCTCTTCTTGGTCAACAGCATGCACATTCTTGTTCTCATTCCTCTGGTAGGATTTGAACTTGTTGCTTTTGAAGGAGGATCCTTGCTTCTCCGGTTTTGAGGATCCCGCTTGTCTCTCCTGGATCCTCTTGTCATCCTCTAGCCGGATAAACCTGAGTGCTCGAGTTCTTACTTCATCTAAGTTCCTGCAAGGTGTCATAACAAGATCATCATAGAATAATGAATCCTTAAGAAGTCCCATTTTGAAGGCTTCAACAGCCGTAGCCATATCCAAGTTGGGAATATCCAAGGATTCTTTACTAAATTTAGTTATATAATCTCTTAATGATTCGTTATGATTTTGAGTTATCCTGTACAAATCACTAGTTAATTTTTCAAATTTTCTACTACAAGAGAATTGGTTATTGAATAAATTAACTAAATTAGCAAATGAAGTAATAGAGTAAGGGGGAAGACTTAGCAGCCACTTAAGAGCTGATCCAGTTAGAGTGGAACCAAATCCTTTACATAGGCATGCTTCCTTCAACTTTTCTGGGATAGGATTGATTTCCATCCTTTCCCTGTATTGTGCTATATGCTCCTCTGGATCCGTTGTGCCATCATACAGCTTCATGGTAGGGATATGGAACCTTTTGGGCACCTCTGCATCACAAATTGGTGGTGCAAAGCGTGATACCTTGTGGCTTCCATCTGCAATCTCTGGGATAGGCTTGACTACCCCTGGAACACTTGAGATCATGTCCTTTAGTTTCTGTAATTCCCTGGCCATAGCGTGATTGGTACCTGTATCCTGCATGTTAGTGATAGGATAATTATTTAAAGTGTTACCTCCCATTGGGTTCAAGTTAGGGAATCCATATTGCTGGGATTCTGGAACAACGGAGGGACCAGTGGAAGCAATGGTCTGCATTGGAATGAAGTCCCCTTGATGGACATCTAAACTCCCTGTTTGCAAACTTTTTAGGGATCCTGGCATCTGTAAGGATCCTGGTATCTGGGATGATCCTGGAACGAAGGAGGATCCTTGAACCTGGGGTGATCCTGGAATAAAGGAGGATCCTTGACCCTGGAATGATCCTGGGATAAAGTAGGATCCTTGAAACTGCTGTGCCCCCGGATAGGCTCCCGGATTCATGAAGGATCCCATATACTGAGGATAGGATCCTGCTGGCTGAAAATACGAGCCCGATGTCTGAGTCATTGCTGCTGACTTGAGATGTGATCCTCTCGTCTCCCCTGTGATCTGTACGTCTGGGATCCCTGATGGCTGAGAGGTGACCATTGGAGTCTCAAAACTCAAGGATTTTGGCATCAGTGGGGAATGATCCTCTGCCGCTTTCTTTTGTCTTTTGAGATCTCCAATCTCCCTGAGGATCCTGTCATTAGTTTCATCATGCCGCTGCATACGATCCTTCATCTGCAAAATTAAAGCAAACACATCACTAGTACTGGGAATAGAAGAATTCATAGCAGAAGAAGATGGAGGTTTAGAGAAAGAAGGGGTTGGTCTCTTCTCAGCATTTCTCTGGGATCCTGCCGGTGGAGGAGGTAGAGTGGTTTGTGCTGAGGTGACTGCAGACATTGCCGTGGAGGTGTTCTTCAATGATGAAGCCATGTAACTCTTTGAAATGATTTCGAACAAAAGATTTTCTTATGAATGAAGCACCAATTGCCCCACGGTGGGCGCCAAACTGTTTTGGTCAAAAATCACACAAGGATAATGTAACCAAACTTTATGTAAACGGGGTATGATGCTTGGTTAGCTATGAAAGTAAAGGATCACTTCTGTGATAAAGATACAAAGACACAATGATTTAGACGAGGAAAAAGCCCTTGATCAATGTATGATCTCCGGCATAAAAAACCTCGGGTGATGGCAACTACCGATCACCAACTTCAATATAATAAAAATGTAGTTACAACTTCGGATAGTAATGAGCTGAGTACAAGGATCACTGAGTGTCTAAGTGTTTGAGAGTTGTGTCGTATGTTGTGTGTCCTTCCGAATGAGGAAGACGGGTACTTATACATGTGTGTGTGACTTATTTTAGGTAAAATGACTAAATATCAGCTCATTACCCCTTTAGAAATAAAGATAATCTAGCCTAAATTGCTGCCCATTAATCAAGCTAAGTTTCCATATCCGGTACAACGTCTATCTCCAATTTAGCTCTTGCCATATCTGTGAAAACGCGTCCCTGGATCATGATGTGTAGGGCATATCATGCTAGGTGTTCCTGCAAAACAATTTTGTAACAAGTTGAAGTGACCGTTAGTGTAAGGATCACCATATCGTCCCATGATCCTGATCCTGAAGTCTGGCTGAGGATCACTATCTGCCAAAGAAACAAGGATCACTGGTCAGGATCACGTATAAGGATCATTTATAGTAAAATCCAGCCCCAACAACAAGTATCAAAAATCTTGAAATAGTTGATTTTGATTATGTGAGCAACTATTAAGTGGGCCTCATTTTTGTGTTAGATGAATCCTCATTTTTATTCAGAAAAAAATCTGTTATACGGCCTGAAACCTTGAATCACTAGCCTTGCTTTATTTTTTATAACAATGCCCCTTTCATCAGTTTTATTTTTGAAGACCCACTTTGTAAACTGGGTTTTTTTAATACCCGGGTTCGGGTTTATACCCGGGTAGGGGTATGATCGGGTTTTGACTTTTCGAGTATAGGCCATACCCGGTCGGGTTCGGGTCTGGGTATTGGCTAGAAAATCTATACGTTGTGTACCCGGGTTCGGGTTTTCAATATCCGGGTATTAGAATACCCTATTTCCGGGTCCGGGTAGGGTTCGGGTACTGGTCGGTTAGGGTTTGAGTATTGGTCGGGTATGGTTCAGGTTTGGGTATAGATTGGGTTTTTCAATTCATTTTTTTGGCATATATATATAGAAATATAATGAAAACCTTTATTTATACATATTGAATTCCTTGAAATTTGCTCAAAAAAACCTCACACAAGCTCTAAACGTTCAAAAGAAGTTTTGTACACAACGGGTCCGGGCATTACGAAAACCCGGGTCCGGGTATTTCGAAAACCCGGGTCCGGGTATTATGAAATCCGGGCCCGGGTATTACAAAAACCCGGGTACAAACTGGGTAAGAAAAAACCCGGGTTCGGGTTTTATTTTCCGGGTTCGGGTTTTTTGTGCACCTCTAGTTTTCATTAAAAAGCTTCAAATTTCTATTCAAAAGCATCAGATTTTCCTTAAAAAGCATCGGATTTTCATTAAAAAGCATCGGATTTCTAACTTAAGTAACCAGAATTCTGAATATATATAACAAAATGATTTTGTGGCTCATTGGTTAAGGTTTATGACTTATACACTAGAGGTTTGAGGTTCAAACCTAGTAAATGGCATTCTTCTTACATCATATTTCAATTAAACACTATCAAGTTAAACTCACTTGGATTATAACAGTAATGTCACAAATTCAAACCTTGTGATTCGCATTTATTGTTAATAGATGTTTTATTTACTTATATCTATACTAGGCTATCACCCGGGAACATCCCGGGTTAGGAAATTTTAGTTTTCAATAATAAAAGGTACATAAATAACATTTTGAACCTCTTAGTTTCTTGTTTCCCTTCCCATCACAAATTTTTTGTTCGGTTTCATCACTATTCCAACTTTGCCTCCATATGTATTCAAAGTTTTCATGTAAAACTAATTCCTTTTTAATTCATGATGAGATCTCTGTATAAAAATGTTTTCGCAACCCATACGCCAGTGGTGGCTTTGATGGTGTGCGGGGAGGACCTCCGCACAAGGCCCATGATTTCGAGGGGCACATGATTTGTAAAAAAAAATCCGATATATGTATATGTTAATATTTTTTTAAACAATAAACACATAACAATTCCAATATAGGTCTATTTACAAATCGTTTATCATGGTTTAGAATTTAGCCCACTTGGCATCAGGTTTATTAAGCCTGATAATAATTTGATTTAAAAAAATAATAAAACATTACGGAAGGGCACGTTTCTTCAAGCTTGAACAGGGTACGTGAATTCTCAAAGACGCCTCTGCCAAATGCCTAAGAAGACACGCCATGGTGGATGAATAGCCAAAGGGGCCTATTACCCATATTTTTTTTGGATCACACCAATTGTGTAACTCAACAACATATTTCATCTCAGCATCTGAAATAAATAACTATATATGAACACAAACTTTATCATAATCACAAAATTATAAAACTAAGTTGTTAAATGAGCATCACATGTAAAAGAACTTGTAGAATTATAAGCACTAAACCCCCAATTTGACACATTTTCCTTCAGATGCGTAAATCTTTTTATTTTCCCTAAAAAATGTATAAACCCAAATCTACCCAGCCATAATTAAACAGGTCAAAATTACAACCTCAAAATCATACCATCACAACATGATCACAACATTAACAAAGATACATAGAACTTTATCCACTTCTAATTAATTTAATCATATCTTGAAGTATTATCACTCCTTTGAACTTTATAAATTACATAAGAAAAACGTTGGTAATTATGTGGAGAAATAAGTTTTGAACAAAAAAATCAACCAATAATTAGAAAGAGTCGAGCAGCTTAGAATTGGTATGTCTATTATCTATGGCTAACTACATGAGGTTGGTCTAGTTCAATTTTTTATGGGATTGGTTTAATTTTGGCATGTAATGCGCCTAGACAGAAGTATAGAACCATGGTGCTCGCCCCACCTATATTGTCCCTAGACCAAGGTGCTCTCATCACTTGCGCCTGATCACAAAGGTCGCCTTGTGTCTGGTCAAGGCGCCAACCCTCGCCTCGCCTAAGCCCCTAGGCACACCAGGCATTCGCCTTTGATTACATAAATTTAAGGATGACCCGAAACATGATACTGATAAGACACAAAATTTATTAGCTTTTGGGTTGTCATGTCTAACATGTTAGATAAAAAAGTTGTGTTTCGTTGATACATTTAACCCTTTTATTAAACATGGGATGTCGGGTTAACGTGTTTAAGCGTACAATTAAACACGGCTACCCATCAACCCGTTTAAATTTAGAATATAAAAAATATATATTATAAGGCAAGCCCCCAACACATTTACAACTTCATTACCACCAGTTTAGAACTCGCCAACCCGTTTTACTCGATTAGATAAACGGGTCACACACGTGTAGTTTTCTGGTTACTTGATGTTAAGAGTGTTCGAATAATAAATCTGCTGTCTTCGGGTTCATAGATTATCTGTTAACCCAAACCCGTCAACCCGCCTGTTAGTTTGAATTACTAAAAAAATGATACAGGTTCAGAGATGTGATTAATAAATTACCCATTGAAGAGCAGAGACTAATACAAGTTCATATTGCACTTTCTTTGGCTTCTCGTCTCTTGCTTCACCTAATTTGATCATATTGAATTCAGCATGTTGAATGGTATTCTGGTTACACACAATGGAAGATGTATGTGTGGAACAAACCAAGTATTAGGCTTTCAGTAAACATTGAAAGGAAGTGTAAAAGCTGCATACATATAATTAAAATAAATCAAACTTCAAATAAAAAGAAATCTCACTTGCTAGTGAGAATGTCTGCGCGTTGTGGCGAGTGCGTCTGTTTTATGGTTTTGTTTTTTGATAGATAAGAGTGAAAAGACAATCTATTCTCTAAGAGGATATGGATAACACGTGAAAATAATATGACTAATATGTACACTGGCAACTTTTAATAATACACGAGTTTTAACCCACTTATAATTCTAAACATACATACGTAAAAGTAATAACATATGCATTTAAATATAATAATTCTAAATATTAATAAATAATAAACAAATCTAGTCCAGGTCAAACTCAAATTTGAAAAAATTATTATATTATATTACAAATCAAACTTGAGCTTTAAAAATGAAGCTCTAAATGAGTCTAGCTCAGGACATCTTAAATTATATGGCATGAAAGCGGGTCGGCTAAGCTCATCTACACCCTATTTTGTAACTACTTTTCTACTTATACATATGATCCACAAATATATGATATTAGAAATAGATTACACCAAGTCATTGAGAACGCATAGAACCTAGAGCACTAAACTAAACCAGTAGACATTAAGCTCAAACTCTCTTAGGTCAAACAAAATCATGTTTGACTCGTTTACATCCATGTGGATAATCAAGATCCAAATCTCCATCTACTTTCCATGTGCTCCATCGGGACATTCCTGCATTTGTATGTACAATTTATACGTCTTGGATGCTAATGTTTTTGTGGAAGTGATAATTTTGACCCATTTGACAAGTGTCCCCAAATTACTATAGTCAAAGGAACAAACATGTAAATCATGGTTTATTTATTTGAGTGCAGCTATCATGCCTTTAATAAAGAAGGAAATATATGATGTTTAGTAATGTGAGCAATGTGGGACATAAATAATTGTAGACTTGAAATCTTCCTATTCTTGATGTACGACTTCAGATTAGAAAGTTTCATTTTTTATATCTGCATATGATCAAATAATTTAAGTTTTTTTATATCCATATTTACAAATAAATGTTACCGGTAAACCTTTTATTTGATCAAACCTTTTATATTATAATAATTGTCTACACAAAAGTATAATACTAATTTATTTATTAAATAAGAAACTTGATTTCGCAAACTGGATCACAAAAAATTAAACAAAGTTAACATTTTAGATACAAAATATCAAATATTTATGGACACAAATACCTATTTCTTAAAAACCAAAGATTTCCATGTCAACAAAACAAAATATGATTTAGATAGGTTAATTTTTTGAAAAGGTAACCCATTGGTAACCAGGCAGTGAAAAATCATCGAAGTTTTCTTTTAGAAAATGACCTAAGGTACCTTTCAAAATTTTAGATTTAACGTAATCTGACTTGGTAACATGTCAAATTAATGAACTGGCATTATCGTTAACTATTTTGACTTCTTTTTTCAAAAGATGACCCCAGAAGCTTCACCTTATAGCTCCAGTGGCTGCTTTGTGAATGTAAGCATGAGCATGAAGTCGATCTTGGAATCATGGGCGAAGCTTTTAAGGGGCGGGAGGGGGCAGCCGACCCCAGAACATTTCGCTCAGTAGTGGAGAGTATTTAGTTTTCGTATAGAATTTTTTTAGTATATACGTTTACGACCCCTGGTTTTATATAAATTTTTAGGTCCAGTGACTTCCGCCTCCCCGGTCGGAAATCTCAAGCTTTGCCATAGCTTGGAATCTTTAAATTCCTATATAGGAATGCAGAATTTTTGTAAGAGAACATTAAAACTAACTTTGTAATGATAGTTTTTGTAACCATCATTTACACATTACTTATTTTTAGCATTTAAAAAGCTGTTAGAAAGTAAGCCAAGCCTGATCTAACTGACTCGCTCGTTTCAACCATACTATTAAATTACCCTTTTCACCCATTAGCCACCCCTAACTCTGCATGAAAACAGAAACAGAGAAACCTAGGTCTAGTCTAGAGAAATTTGAACATCTAAACAATATTTCAAAGGAATGTCGGTACCTGCAATAAAAGTGGCAGTTTCTCTCACTTTTGTAGCACAAAATTGCATTTGAAGTTGTCTTCTACATGTAGCACAGGCAAACATTATACTCTTGCAAATGTTATATGCAAACAAAGAAGATAAACAAAGTCAGGATTGTTGAAAAGTATGGTGAGTTTTTTGTTTCTTGCTTTAGATGAATTCACGAAGGGCTTAAGATGATATAAATTAGCTGTTAATGAATTACACCTGGTAAAAGTATACTTTTTATGTTAGATAAATGCATAGAATAGTAGAAGTATCACAAGCGGCTCCCCTGGTTTCCGAACAATCGCAGTTGTCATTGCCAACAACTACGAGTGTTCATTATTTGGTTTCAAACTGATTAAACCGAATAAACTGAATATCAAATAGTGCTATTCAAAAGGGTTGTAGCGCAGCTTGTTGCCAGTTTACCTGCCATTCTTATGTAGTTTTTCTATCGTTTTTAAATCTATAATATAACTGAATATCAAATAGTGCTTATTTTAGTTTTTTTTTTCATTTAACTTGCAGTTACAAGCTTATCCTATTCTTATCTAGTCCAACCCAACCCAACCCAACCCAACCCAATCCAATAACAAACACCAGTATAAAACATTAAAAACAATTTATTCAGTTTATTTATTCCATGGAAAACTAATACCAAAATGAATATAATTCAGTTTCTGAAATCTGTTCAGTTTATTTTCCCGTTTCGACGAAAAAAAACTTTAAACCGAATAAACCGAATTGATTAACTTGAGGTTCAGAAACTTACTAACGGATAGGCTTGCTGGCGGTATTACTGGAGCTATTTCCGACCATAGTGACAGTTTGGCACTGGTTATTTTCTTGTCTGTTTGTCAAAATCAAAACAAAAAAAGAGAAGAAGGTCCAAAAAATTAAATAGTGAACAATAATCAAATCTTAACAGTTCCCTTCAAGATAACCTCACAAGTGATCTCCCACACTAATCAACAATAACAACTTACACCAAACAGAACTTAATTAACAACTTAAACTTCAAAAATTGAATACAAAATCTCCACGCTTACTTGCGGATAACACCGAAGGTGCAAAATTCCTCCTTGATTTCTTGCTCACTAACCCTTGGATCCAAATGCCCATTATCATCATAAAACATAACTGCACCATTCATTGGTTAATATTATATATCAGTAACTTACATAGAAACAGCTTCTTCATTGACCATATAATAAGGAAAAAAGGCTCCAAGAAAAGCAAGAGCTCCAACTGCCATAGCCGATTTTGCTCGTGTGAAGAAAGTAGAGATCAGGGACGATAGCATTATGCCACTGAGCCCAAACAGAAAGAAATAGACAAACACCAATGTTTTATCACTGTACTGAAACAGTGCCCATCGTGCACACAGTGATGATTGCTGCTGTAATCGCAAACTGTAAAAAAAATCATCAGAAACATATAATGCTCAGGCTTTGCAATTGCAGGTTTTTAATGCTCAGGCTTTCCAAATGTGTACTTATCCATCCACTGGTGAGATTATCATACAGTTAATCTTTTCGATGACGACTAACACTTGTTACCTGCCAACACAACATGAACTTTATTCAGTACATTTTGAAATTAAGAGAAAAGGCTATTAGGTGTCTTGAGTTCTGATAACGAATCTACCACTTCTAGACTTCAAATTTGAAATACACTATCCCACACTATCCTTTTTCTCCACTCACTAATTTTACATATAGTTCATAAAACTATATTGTTAAAAGAGTAGTTAAGCTTTTATAATGAGTAATTTAGAAGGTTTTAAGTATATGAAAAAACCAGGGCACCTTTTTGCACTTTTGACCAGCTTAACCCCATATGACCCGTTGGAGATAAAAGTTGCGCCAATAACAAACGACCACTTTCAATAAAGTCCCTTCTTGTAGGGGCCAATTTTATAGCATTTGATAACTCTTCCAATGCACTCGCTTTAGAACCACACGACTTCAAACAAAATTCCATTGATTCCAACACTAATGCTAAGATAACTTCTGAACCTTTCGAGGCGTGTTATTTTTAAACATGATCTAATAATATATCAACTAAATTAACCGAAAATATTATATCGAACATACCTGCAGGATACTAAAGGGCAGAGGCAGCACAACAAATGGAAGAAATTGCAGATGGATCCCCTGAAATCCATAGTAGAATTACTTAAAAGTGAACATATTGTCATTATAGACCCCCATGTACACCACACAACACTCAAAACATTACACATGAGAACTCTACTATTCTATAATCTCTATAACACTTTAGCGGCGGTTTTTTATTAATCACAAACTTCTATTCCTTTGTCTGATAGTAAGTGCCCTAATTCCGTGGTCATGTGGAACACTCTTTTACTTAAATGATAAGTTTAAACCAGTGACCCAACTCGCCAAAAGTTCAACGAATGGGCATCCAGCTACCTAACAACAACAAACCCAAATAAATTTCTCAAATGAAAAAAAGTTAGAAACAAACCTCAGAAGCAACTTTAGAGTTAAAAAATCCACACATGAAAGTTAAACCCTAGATCTGCAACTTTAGAGCAACAAAAATTGGATTCAAGAACTAAAGCGCATGACCTAATAAAATCAAAAGAAGGTCGTCGGAAATACCTCAGTTTGTCGGGACCTACCTCAACCACCATCTACACCTGGGAACTCGTCTTTATTTCCACCGATCTGCTTGAGTTCTACCACCGGAACCCTAGACTACAAAACAACAAAGGTATCTTGAATTCTTATAAACCCTTATTGCAACAACTACAACATATGAAAGCGAGAACAGAGAATGAAAGAGTATACCTGATGCTTGAATGTTTAGATTTAAGAGGCTTCATCGAGAAGGAAGATGTATGTGATATCTAGGGCTTCGAAAACAACCCTACACAGATCATACAAAGAAAAAAACATCAAAATAATATAAATGTAAATAATAAAGTGTCATCAAGGATGGATGATTGTGTACCACGAAACCCCAATCACACCCTAAATTAATCAAATAAAAAATATATTAGAATGAAGAATCATAATACAATGAAAGTATAAATTTCACAAAAGGAAAGCACCTAAAGATATCTTCGGATTGCATAGGGTTTCTGAGATTTGAAATCGGATTGCGATGAGGAAATGGAAACCCTATCTACAAATTCACAAACACAAAATACACTTAGAAATCAGGATCGAAAGATAAACCTGACTGGATTACACCAATATCCCCTACAAATCGAAAGACCCAATGATGTTCCAATTGTTGTTAGGAGCAAAAGTGATACGATTTAGATTGTTATTGTAATCGGAAGTGGTACCTGGTTTGTTTAACCATTGGAGAAGAGAATGATGATTCATGATGAAGGGGAAGGAAGGTTAGGGTTTACAAAAGAATGGTGATTTGATATCGATGACCAATGATGTAAGAACGAACGATGGAGGCGAAGGAGATTAGGGTTTCTGAAACATAGGGTGAAAGGATGATGGATTATTACATGATTTATACTCCGGGTCATATTTGCGGGTATGGTTATCTTCATTCGGATCCCGTGTAGAAACATCAGGTTTCTCTAATTTTCCCGCCAAAAATCTAGTGAGGTTGCACAATGTAGTGCCACGTGTCCCAAACCTTGTTTGTTTATTATATATATAGATTTAATGTTGTATTAATATTTAATGTTTTATTTTCTTTTATTCTTTTATAGTTAGATTATACAACATGAAATACATATTAATAAACATATGAATAATACTTCTTGATAAAGTAAATTAACTCATTTTGAATAAATATCTAAACAACCCAGGATTTTAAAACGGACAAGGACATGACTTGATAAAATCCAACTCTGAACTTCGTACACGACCTTATGAGATACATGACCAGCAATATAGGTTGATACAAATACATGTAAACGAATATCAAATTTCAATTGGAAGACAACGTGTCAACTATCAAGGTACAGACTATATAACAATTTATGTACACAAATTTTGGTTTTCACTACTTGTAGTTGGGGACTTAGATTCGTTATTGTATGCATTTATGATATTCAAGACTTTTGTGCTATTATATTTATATAATTATATTATTTTTAGAAAATATTGAATATAACCCACAAAACTACTAATTTTGATGCACCGAAAGATGACTGATATGCACCAAATGCAACATATAAATTCAGATGTGTCTTTGAGAATTCAGGTACCCTGTTCGAGCTTGAAAAAATATGCCCTTCCATAACGTTTTCTTACTATTAAAAAATATCAAATTAGTATTGAGCTCAATAAACCTAATGTCAAGTGGGCTAAATTCTAAACCATAAAAAATTATTTGTAAATGGGCCTATATTAAAATTGGTATGTGTTTACTATCTAAAAAATAACATATATATATATATATAGGAAAATTGGTTTTTAATAAACCAACCTTTGTCCCGTTGGTAAATAATAATCTTACCTACGTAATTGGTATACAATAATCCTACCTATCAACATGTTGGTACTCAATGAACTTCCCTTAATTTTTTTTTAACTGAAGTTAATTTTTAAGTTTTATTTATTACACAAAAAGTCCATGTAGTTGTAATTTACTAGTTTTAACTATTTTATAAAACAAAAAAACCTCAAGGGACTGTAATTTACTAGTTTTAAAATAGTTAAAACTAGTAAATTACAACTATAGGGACTGTTTGTGTAATAAATAAAACTTAAAAACTAACTTCAGTTAAAAAAAATTAACGGAAGTTCATTGAGTACCAACATGTTGATAAGTGGGATTATTGTATACCAATTACGTAGGTAAGATTATTATTTACCAACGGGACAAAGGTTGGTTTATTAAAAACCAATTTTCCATATATATATATACTAGGTTATCACCCGCGAACTTCGCGGGTAGAAACATTAACTTTATATTAATCGAACTATGTCATTAAATAAAATAAAAATACATGCACTACGCCAAAACAGGGATACAACCACACAAAAAAAAGTGTGACTATATGTCTTTCGTCACACTTATTTTTTTCAGGTCAAGTGTGACCAAAGCTCGAGTCATCGTAGATATCATACAGCCACACACACTTTTTAGTGGCCGTAGAACTTAAAAATGTGGCTAAAAGGTACCAACATTTTTTGCTAAAATCTAGCACTTCCTCCATTAAGTGTGGCTAAAGGATAGCAACGGGCACATGTATTTACTTTAAGTGTGACTTTTACTATTATATAGTCACATGAATTATAAAAAAAAATGTGTTTTAGCCACATCAATTAAAAAAAAGTGTGGCAAAAAGGGTTGTTGTAATTAAGCATATTGTCCATTAAGTGTGGCTAAAAGATAACAACCACATGAATTACTGTAAGTATGGTCGTTTCTATTATATAGTCACATGAATTTATTGTAAGTGTGGCTAAAAACTATTACTAGACACATAAACCACTTTTATAATTTTAAGTGTGGCTATTGTCTGACCTTTCGTCACGCGTATTTGTTTCCCATATGACATTTGTTATCATCTCGTCACACAAAAAAAATGATGATTGTGTGGCTGTTGTCTAACATTTAGTCACACATATTTTCTTTTCCTATATCGTTTGGTACCATTTCGTCACACAAGCAAAAAAACAAAGTGGCTAATGGTTATTTATAGCCATCCAAAATTCTGTAATTTTAAGTGTGGCTTTTATCTATCATTTGGCCACACATATTTGGTTGTGGTTCTATGTGGCTATTTTCATATAATTAGCAATTTTATTTTCAAATGTTTATAAAATTAAAACAGTAGTAACATCAAAAACCCAAAAAACCAAAACCCATGCATAAGTTTTAAATTTAAATACTAGATACATAAACTTCTAAGTTCTAATCAAAAGATATATACAAATGTGCAGCAACTCCAACATAACTTGCATTACTCCTAGGAGCACTTGCAACAATACTTTTGTCTCAAACTGTCACTCCTAGCCGCACTTGCAAGTTGTAACAACACAACCTTCTCTCATTCCCTGCATAGTATATAAACAAAGCATCAGCAAATGCTCCTGTTTATGAGCAACAACTAAGGTGCGATCGAACGTAAAACAATAAAGCTGCAGAGAATGCTATGTGTTCATAAACAATGATATTTGCTAACTTTCTCTCTCTCTTAATTCTACTCAATTCTAGGTCACTTTCTTCTCTAGCAATTCACGACTATTTTATTCCCTGACCCAAACAAGCACCCAATAATCTTTGCCAATACCAACAATTTTTGATGCGTGATACAAATGCTAAGTTTAACCAAAATTATTTATACAAAAATCAACTTTAAATATCCTTCAACTAATTACAACTTTAAATTCCTTCGACTAACTACAGATTTGTTTGAAATGAACCCTGGGCAGCAAGTTCCATACTAAAAGAAGTAGTAGTAGGTGTAAAGACTGTTAAATACAAGAAATGAAGATGTTCAACTACAGGACACACAGTGCGCTTCTAGGGGTTCATTAACAATATGAAAAAAAAAACAACTTAATATACATGTTTAGCAACAATCATGGGATTTTCAGTGTTTGATCACCTGTGTGTACAGTACTACAATATTTTCCAAAAATCCAAAGATAGAAATGGCTCACAGTTGAGATGTTAGAAATTTTTGTAGGCCTTGAAACATCAGCAGTAGCAAAAATTTCATCATCATGATCAAAATCTATGTTGTGTAGTAAAGCACATAATGAAACTTTAAGTACAAATGTCCTATTGTTCTAATAAACTATAAAAATAAATAAATGACATACACCTGCAATCATATTACATACCTCGATACAATGTTAGCTGAATGATAGAGCTCCACATATCTAAGTTTTGCTATCACCCTTCTAGTCGACTAATCGAGAAATATAAACATTAGTGATTATTTCAATTTTGCTACACAAACATAGAAATGGTCATATTCATAGGTACCGGTATTGTGTAAATGTAGACCGCACAGATTGAAAATCAGACAAAGCTGAACTATACCTTCCCTTTGCATGACAACAGCATCCTTTTTATGGTGGTTCCGTGATGGATTCACTAGTTGACGCCATTTTTGTAAGTAACATTGTTGCAGATCATTAACTGTAGAAAATGGACGACTACAAGTTAATATACATGAATAATCATAGTTAAAAAAGCACTTATTTAACTTGAAATGACCTGAGATTGAACACGTTTATTACCGAAAACCTTGGTAGTCAACTTCAATATTCATGAATAATCATGATTAAAAGAAGCACTTAGTTATTTTTTCATAAATTTATTATTATTTGAATATATATTTAATATAGTAATAAAAATTTACATAAACAATAGGCTCGTTTAGGTTTGCAAGCCGGCTCGAGCTCAATAAGTGAAGCCCGGGCATGGGCTCGTTTACTAAAGTAGCTTGTTTTTTAGACTCGAGCTCGTTTAAGCTCGTTCAAGCTTTTTTCAAGCCGAGCTCGAGTAGCTCGCGAGTAGCTTTGTAAAGGGTAGGGGTGTTCAAAAAGCTCGCGGCTTGCTCGAAGTTCGCTCGAAAAAAACTCAAAAAAAGCTCGGCTTGAAATTGGCTCGGTTGTAAACGAGCCAGCTCGGCTCGGTTCAGCTCGGCTCGGCTAGGTTTGAAAACGAGCCGAGCCCGAGCTAGGCCTGGCTCGGCTCGTGAGCCGGCTCGAATTATTTTATTTTTAATATATTAGTTTTAATAGAGACATAATATTGTGAATTTGTTAGCTTATATATATTCAAATCTCAATATTTAGTTAGTTCTTACAATTACGAATCTAGTGAATTCTTATATGATTCTGATGTGTACACTTTGACTATCCAACTATGTGTATGTGTTTTGCAGATGATGTAACTGAGATCAAATAAAGAACTGATAAGAACTAATAATATGATTCTGAAACATACACTATCAGTATCAATAAATAACTAATAATATGATTCTAATACATAAACTTTGATTATCCTACAATCACTTTTGTCTCACATCGCAGAGAACACAAACACTGAGGGAACACCTCCCCTATAAAAATCAAGGTGAAACCAACAAAAGAATAATAAGCTATACTTACATATTTTATTCTTTGGCCAAAAAAAGTTACATATTTAAGTCTTTGGCTTAATTACGTTGCAATCAAATCATGTATGAGTGCTTATATACTTGTTAACTTAACTGTTCTTGATTAGATCGAGCTAAATCGAGCCGGCTCGAATTTATAATCGAGTCGAGCTCGAGCCCTAAACCTCAGCTCGATTTATAATTCGAGCTCGAGCCGAGCCGAGCTCGAGCTAGGCCTTGCTCGGCTTGACTCGGCTCGTTAACAGCCCTAGTAAAGGGCACCTTCACCTGTTCATATATCATAAATTGATATGAACGTAACCTTCAAATTAAGTTGAGGAAACTTAAGTAATAGCAAAATACTTAAACATAGCAAGTGCAGAACACATTACATCTGGAACTTGTTTCTCATTTGAAGAAAGCACACTAGACATCACCTAAAAAAATCACTAACTGTGAGAAAAAAAAGTACAATATAAAGTTGTTAATAAGAAAACAACTAACAAGCCATTCTATCACACATACCTGACCCTCATGATAAAATCCAGCAGGGAAAAATGGTCGTATAAGCCGATCAATGAGCCGCCCGCATAAAAGTTCTCGTTCTTTTAGGGAACATTCCCTCCTCACATACGTACCTGGAATTTCTCTTTATCAACCAATCTTTAACAACAATACAAAACGCAAATTCAAATTAAACAATATAGTAGAAACATACAAACAGTAAGAGGTAGTATGACCCATACTTAACACAACCGCACCTTTAGCCGAGAAAACTGTGGGCAGAACATTAGAACACCTTCGCTCTATATTTGGGTTAAGCTCGACCTACGCTTTTGTTTGCCGCTCATCAGAGGTAGACGATTCCACCTGAATCACCTCTTTATGCAATTGAAAACCAACATCCAAAAGAGATTCTTCAGAAATTTGGGGCGAGGAAGACAAATCTGGAGGCCAATTGAAGTGCGAAGGAAGAATTCATCGAAAAATTGATTTAACAAGGATTCATAATAGTGGTTAATTTGTAGGTTCCATTGGTTAGGGTTTCGTTGAGATTAAATGAGGATGTGATAGTATCTCTCCCCCAAATGCGATACCGTCGCCGGGGAGGCAGTGGGGAGGGAGTGGGGTGGGGTGATGGTGAAGCGGGTGGAGAATGAAAGGGTGGCATTTTGGGAGGAGTTGAATAAGCAGATGGATGTAAGGTGGCATGATTTTGAACTGAAACGAGAAGAAATTAAAAGATTTGGTTCTTGAAATCATGAATTTGAAAGATGAAACCTGTAACTACTGTAACTACCATAAGTTTTGGGGAGACAGAGTGTTTTACAATTGGAGAAGGAGAGTTAGAGCATTCGCATCCATTCCACTAAATTGTGTGAGTAGGGTTTTTATAATATGAAGAGTATAAAAAGTGGTTGTGAGTAGAGGAGAGAGAAAATGTTACTGTTTATCTGTATATTTGAAAAGACACTGTTCACCCCCTATAATTTTTTAATATATTTTGAAAGTGGTTGTGAGTGAAAGAGAGAGAAAAGATAATGATAAAGGTATAAAAATATATTATTTAATTGAAAAGGAGAGAGAAAATGTAGTGTATTTTAGTGTAATTTAGGGTGAAAAAAATGGTGGAATGGATGTGAATGCTCTTAGGGTTTAGAATGGAGATGAGAGGGAAACTGAAATTTTCGTGGTGAAAATATGAAATTTTGATTTTTTTTTTGGAGGAAACTTTTTGATACTGTTTGTTTATGTTGGCTCTTAGTTTAGATCTTTTACTGGTTCAGCACTTAATGATTCAGACTGTTTGTTTTACGATCAAATGTCTGAATGGTTCAGACATTTGCCTTTGAATGGTTAAGATTTATATAGAGTCTGAATGGTTAAGACCTCTAATCTGAATTGGTCATACATTTGCCTCTAAACGATTAAGCATTATACAGGCTCTTAATAGTTCAGACCTCTTACTGGTTCAGCACTTAACGGATGAGACCTCTTATTGTCCACTATGGTCCGTTAGTGCCCCATATGGTCATTAAGACATCTATGATGTATTATTATCCATTGTGATCCAATAAGGCCCCACACGGTCCGTAAAGCATGTATGATCTACTATTGTCTGTTGTGATCTGTTAAGGCCCAATATGGCCCATTAATACATTTATGATCTAGTAGTGCCCATAGAGGTCCATTAAGGCACAATATGGTCCATTGAAACATGTACGATCCAATATTGGCCATTGTAATCCATTTAGGCCCAATGTGGTCCATTAAGACATAAATGATCCACAATTAGCCATTGTGCTCCATTAAGGCCCAATATGGTCCATTAAGACATGTATTATCGACTATTGGCCATTGTGATCCATTAAGGTCCAATATAGTCCATTAAGAAAGTTTGATCTACTATTGACCTTGTGATCCATTAAGGCCCAATATGGTTCATTAAGACATATATGATTCACTATTGGCCAATGTGACATATCAAAGCCCAATAAGGTCCATTAAGACATATACGATCCACTATTGTCCACTGTGCTGCATTAAGGCCTAATATGGTCAATTAAGACGTGTATGATCATCCACTATGATTCATTAAGGCCTAACATGGTCCATTAAGACATATACGATCCATTATTGGCCATTGTATTCCACTTAGGCTCAATATGGCTCATTAACACATATATGATATACTGTTGTGCATTGTGATCCATTAAGACATGTATGACCCACTATCATATAGGCCCAATATGGTCCATTAAGACATGTGTGATCTACTATTATCCATTGCGATCTATTAAGACCCAATATGGTTCATTAACATATCTATGACCACTATTGGTCATTGTGACCCAGTAAAGCCCAATATGGTCCATTAACACATATATGATTAGGGATGAGTTTGGTACCGGTACCGGTACCTAACATACCGATACCGAAAATGCCGATACCGGAAATCATCAAATATGGTACAGGTACCGTACCAAAAATGTTCGGTATGGTACTGTACACTACTCGTACCGCGACGCTATTTGAAAGTAAAATTCGATAAACTACTGGTATTGTATCAAACTGAAAGTACCAGTACCGAAAACAATTAACTACGAGAAATTCGGTACCATTATTAATTTGCATACATTAATATATCATTTAGAAGAAAACAAATATGGTTTAAAATAATAATATTTAATAATAGTTTGAATTATTAAATATCTAGTAAGATTTTTTTTGTTTTTTAATATTAAATAATGTAATATTTAAATAAGAATTTATTTGAGAGGAAAGTTTTGAATCAAATATTTTGGGGGGAAGTTTAAATTTTAGGATGAAATATTTTGGGGTGAAGTTTAAGTTTTTAGAATAAAATATTTTGGAGGGAAGTTTTAGGAGAAAATATTTTAGGTGAAAGTTTAACTTTTGGATTTAAATATTTTGGGGGGGAATTTTTAAAGATGTAGTAAGTTTAAAATTTGGTCACACATTTTTTTAATGACACTTGATAACATTTCGTCACACAAAATAAACAAAATGATGATTGTGCGACGAATGTTAATGTAAAACCCCATTAAATTTTATAATTTTAAGTGTGACTATTGTCTAAACTTTGGTTACATAAATACTATATGTGGCCATATGTATTAGATTTTAGCCACATTATTAAACATATAATGTGGTCGTAGAACACATTTGGCCACACTTTTCTAATGTGGATGTTTTATCTTAACGTGTGGCTAAAGGTTGGAATAGTTTTGTGTTTAGTCACGCAAAACAAATACAGTAACCATAGATCAAATTTGGCCACCCTTTTTTAGTGTGACTAATAAATGTCACAGTTTTTTCTTAAAGTGTGTATAAAGGTTTTGAATAAACATGTTATTGGTCACAGTAAATTATATAATGTGATCGTAGATAACATTTAGCCACACTTTGCTAGTGTAGCAAATATATGTCATAATTTTTTTCTTAAAGTGTGGCTAAAGGTGTCAAATACATGTTTTTTCGTCACATGAAACAAAAATATGTGGCCATATATCAAATTTGGCCACACATTTCGATTTGTGGCTAATAAATGTCATATTATTTTCTAAAACTGTGGCTAAAGGTTCTGAACTGGTATAAATAGTCACATTAATAATAAAATGTGTGGCTAAACGTGTTTTAAAATGTTATGAATAACATTTAGCCACACATTTTTACAAATGTGTGGCATGGCGGTTTTGCCAAAAGTGTGGCCGTAGCCCCTTTTTCACATAGTGATGTTTTCGAACATAATTTTTTTTTATAATTGTTTTGAATTGAAAGTTGTAGTCATTGGGTTGCAAGTAAGGTCAGAAACTTCGGGCAAGAACCAGAGGCAGAAACTTGCCTCATTGAATGACCCAAGAAACAAAAAAAAAACATTTATTTTTTATAATAAAATATACGCATGAAGTTGTTCGAACCTACAAAACAAACTCATTTAATTAAATTTAGAAATTAACTAAAAGTTTACATAAGAAAATATAAACAACAAAAACTTTATTCATTAAATATACATTATATATTTTTTTAACAATCATGACCAATCGAAATATAACAAATTAATAACATGGATATTAATATAGTGTTGATTGTTCCCATTTTCAAATAATCACTTGCTTATTAAAAAAAATCCATTAACTTTGAAGGCATTAAACTGACTTGCTAATGGTATTCATTCATACCTAATACGATACGCTAATCAATAAATAAAACACACACACTAAAAAACCATTCAAATAATATTGTTGAGTAAATCATTCAAAACTCTATCCAAATGTATGCCATTTAGTACTCAATGGTAACAAAACACACAACAAAGTGAAACCATCATGCTGCCTCCTGCAATTGAGGTGCCTACATAAAGATGTACTGCAGAAAACATAGATTAAACTAATCGCTCTTAACACGATACATTTTTCGTATAAAATGAGCGAAACTTAATCTTCCAAGTACCTCGAATGGTATGCCGGATTGTTCAAAATCCAGTATGTTTAGAGCAACTTCACAGCTCTATGAAACAATCGGCTCTGGATCTTTGGAGAATTCCTCAAGTAGAGATATACACTGGTCATCTACAAAAATGGTTTATTAAGGTCAAAAACATAAAGTTTTTCATAAAAGTGTCCCGAGTCAACCCAACAGAGCCGTTTTGACCCTAAAAACCATATTTGACTACCTACCCAACATAGTCCATTTTCCACCAAATGTTATTAAAAAGTATAGTAGATTTTAGAAGCATGGTTACCTTATATTTTTGGTTTTAAAAAATGTGGCAACTCTCTCTCTCTCATTTTCTTTGTGTTAAATTGTTTTTTTTCCTTTTCCTTTCAGTTTTTCGTTCAGTATATAATTCAGTTTATAACAACCTCTCATTTTTTATACTTAAATGTGAATCTAATAAGTTCTGTTCAAACTTATTTGTCTACAATCAACAAAATCTCATATAACCAGCAATTTCATGCGCAATCAAAGGTGTCACAATCAAATACAGACATCAATAAATCTACACACTTTCTCAAAACATAATCTCTAACATCACTAACCTGTATCAATAATTCAAAACCCTAACTAATGTGTTGTGCACTCACTAATATCTGCTACACACGTCTCACTTATTCATCTTCACAACTTCAAACACATCTTATC
Source organism: Helianthus annuus (assembly GCF_002127325.2). Classification (NCBI taxonomy): domain Eukaryota; kingdom Viridiplantae; phylum Streptophyta; class Magnoliopsida; order Asterales; family Asteraceae; genus Helianthus; species Helianthus annuus. Next base: position 22,517,481 of record NC_035438.2, on the reverse strand, counting down.
TAATACCTTATGACAATCAACAAAATCTCATATATCAATCAGCAATACAATGCACAATCAAAGACCTCACAATCAATTTCAAACATCAATCAATATACAAAATTTCTCAAGACACAAAGTCTAATATCACTAACCTGATGCGCTACTGCTCAATAATGTGTCGGTGCCATGAAAAACTTCATAACCCTAACTAATGTGTTAACTTGCCAAGGCTCAAGGCTGTATGTTATTCCAATGTTGTTTGTCCGACGCATCGTCACAAATCTAACAACCGAGTCAATCAAACTATTAGCTAAAAAATTAAAATAATGGTTGAGTTCAAAATTTAAAATTTAAAATCTGAAAATCAAATCACTAATATCTAATCTCGTAAATCGAGCAAACTTATTAGGAAAGTCTAAGCTTGCCAAGCAAAACCAACCGATATGGTACCAATTTCCAGCCATAGCAAGCATATCTCTGTCCAACATAGTTGCAGCCAAAAACTCCGGACCATCCAAAATAAACACCTAATGAATCAAAATAAAAACACATAAACCTTGAATATTACTCAATTTATGACTACTATCCCACAAAACAAAACTTTGTCAACAAATTATACTAACTTATGCAATGGTAAACCATAAAAATAACAAATTAATTTAGATGATTAGCCTTGCAGAAAACCCAAATCTGGAAAGTTTACCTGAATTGTTAACGAAAAAAATCAGACTCAGATTGGGTTACTCAAGCGGATATTAATCACTGGAATAAGATCTGGTATCAAACATAAGAGCACACATGAGTTGATTAACGGAACAAAATGGTGAGGAAAAGAATATACATCAGTTAATCGAATAGAGATCAATTTCCCATAGGATCCCATTCAAGATATATAGATATATAGATATAGATAAAGAAATGTGCAAGATATACCTTTCCTTCAACTTCTCATAGGATCCCATTCAAGAGTTCCTTGTAAGGGAAGGAGTCTGAAAGAAGTTTATCACCAAAAATTACAAAACACAGTTTGAATTAGATATGCAACTCGAGTACAAAAACAATAGTCGAAGACTCGAAGCATTCCTAAAATTACAAATAATATAGTTAAAGCATCTCATAAAAAAATCAAGATTTCAAAGCATTCAAAATTTAAAATCAAACACAATAATGGTTTACTTCAAAATTTAAATTTAAAATAATGATTGGCTTCAAAAATTAAAATTTAAAATCTGAAAATCAAATCACTAATATCCAATCCCATAAATCAAACAAACTTATTAGGAAAGTCTAACCTTTCAAATTTAAATTCAATTTACAGATTCGAAATTTAAAATCAAACATATTAATGGCAAACTTTCAAATTTAAATTTAAAATAATAACTGACTTCGAAATTGAAAATTTAAAATCAAGCACAACAATGGTTTACTTCAAAATTTAAATTTAAAATGATGATTGACTTCAAAATTTAAAATTTAAAATCAAGCACAACAACGTTGTTTCCAGCCATAGCAAGCATATCTCTGTCCAACATAGTTGCAGCCAAAAACCCCGGACCATCCTAAATAAACACCTAATGAATCAAAATAAAAACACATAAACCTTGAATATTACTCAATTTATGACTACTATCCCCCAAAACAAAACTTTGTCAACAAATTATACTAACTTATGCAATGGTAAACCATAAAAATAACAAATTAATTTAGATGATTAGCCTTGCAGAAAACCCAAATCGGGAAAGTTTACCTGAATCGTTAACGAAAAAAATCACACTCAGATTGGGTTACCCAAGTGGATATTAATCACTGGATTAAGATCGGGTATCAAACATAAGAGCACACATGAGTTGATTAACGGAACAAAATGGTGAGGAGAAAAATATACATCAGTGAATCAAATAGAGATCAATTTCCCATAGGATCCCATTTAAGATATATATATATATAGATATAGATAAAGAACGGTGCAAGATATACCTTTTCTTCAACTTCTCATAGGATCTCATTCAAGAGTTCCTTGTAGGGGAAGGAGTCTGAAAGAAGCTCTTCACCTAAAAATACAAAACACAATTTGAATTAGATATGCAACTCGAGTACAAAAATAATAGTCGAAGACTCGAAGCATCCCTAAAATTACAAATAATATAGTCAAAGCATCTCATAAAAATCATCAAGATTTCAAAGCATTCAAAATTTAAATTCAAACACAATAATGGTTTACTTCAAAATTTAAATTTAAAATAATGATTGACTTGAAAATGTAAAATTTAAAATCTGAAAATCAAATCACTAATATCCAATCCCGTAAATCAAGCAAACTTATTAGGAAAGTCTAACCTTTCAAATTTAAATTCAATTTACAGATTCGAAATTTAAAATGAAACACATTAATAGAAAACTTTCAAATTTAAATTTAAAATAATAATTGACTTCGAAATTGAAAATCTAAAATCAAACACAATAATGGTTTACTTCAAAAATTAAATTTAAAATAATGATTGACTTCAAGATTTAAAATTTAAAAATCAAATCACTAAGGAAACATACGAAAAATATAGGATCATATTCCTCAATCACCTTTAACAACGAATGAGAGATGTTTTTAGGATCCATAACTGCAAAGTAAGTAACCACTGTTTTAAAAAATATATAATGGTAATCTATTTATAGAAAGAAAGTCTATTTACAGAAACCGAATCATAATTCCGAATACAAAAATCATCTTTAACAACAGTAATCTGTTTATAGAAACAAAAACAACTTTAAAAATGAAATTAAAGGCATCTTTAAAGAGTTAACAACTAACTAAACACAAAAATTATAACTAAATGACTCACGATAAATCATCATCAATAATTTTAAGACATTAACATATGGAAGTTGTTCTCCCCACAATAAGGTTGCAAAATCATACGGTATTTCCTATCAATCGAAACAAAAAAAACATATAAGTTGCAATAACTTATTGTGTGCACAAAACTGAAAACTTAAGAAACATACCAAAAATATAGAATCATAGTCCCCAATCAACATTAATAACGAAGGAGCGTTGTTTTCATGATCCATAACTGCAATGGAAGTAACCACTGTTTTAAAAAAATATAACGGTAATCTATTTATAGAAACAAAGTCTATTTACATAAACCGAATCATAATTTCGAATACAAAAATCATCTTTAACAACACTAATCTACTTATAGAAACAAAAACAACTTTAAAAAGAAATTAAAGACATCTTTAAAGAATTAACAATTAACTAAATACAGAAATTATAACTAAATACAAAAAAATTTAACTCAGAAAACAAACCATAAGAAATTCAAAAGATAATCACATAAAATTTCAAATTAACACATAAAGAAAAAAAGTAAAAAAAGAAAGACTATACATATCAAAAAACAAACAAACAACAACAAAACTGAACTAACCTGTTTTTAGTCGACGAACAATTCGAAAAATATAGGATCATAGTCCTCAATCAACTTTAACAACGAAGGAGCGTTGTTTTCATGATCCATAACTGCAAAGGAAGTAACCACTATTTTAAAAAAAATATAACGGTAATCTATTTATAGAAACAAAGTCTATTTACTTCAAAATTTAAATTTAAAATAATGATTGACTTCAAAATTTAAAATTTAAAATCTGAAAATCAAATCATTAATATCTAATCCCGTAAATCAAGCAAACTTATTATGAAAGTCTAACCTTTCAAATTTAAATTCAATTTACAGATTCGAAATTTAAAACGAAACACATTAATAGAAAACTTTCAAATTTAGATTTAAATAATAATTGACTTCGTAATTGTAAATTTAAAATCAAACACAATAATGGTTTACTTCAAAATTTAAATTTAAAATAATGATTGACTTCAAAATTTAAAATTTAAAAATCAAATCACTAAGGAAACATACGAAAAATATAGGATCATATTCCTCAATCACCTTTAACAACGAATGAGAGATGTTTTTAGGATCCATAACTTAAAAAAAAGAAAACAACTATAACATTTAACTAACCTCTGTTGTTTCACGAATGATCGGAGTCCGATTTTATCCAAGATTTAGGGTTCCACATGAAAAACAAAATCAACAAAAATCAGTAACTTTGATAAGTGTAGATGATGATAATAAAACCTCTGATCTTGATTTTGTTTTCAAATTTAAATTCAATTTACAGATCCGAAATTTAAAAAAAAAAACTATATTTATAGAAACAAAGTCTATTTACATAAACCGAATCATAATTTCGAATACAAAAATCATCTTTAACAACACTAATCTATTTATAGAAACAAAAACAACTTTAAAAAGAAATTAAAGACATGTTTAAAGAATTAACAATTAACTAAATACAAAAATTATAACTAAATACAAAAAATTATAACTCACAAAACAAACCATAAGAACTTCAAAAGATAATCACATAAAATTTCAAATTAACGCCTAAAGAAAAAAAATAAAAAAGAAAGACTATACATATAAAAAAACAAACAACAACAACAACAAAACTGAACTAACCTGTTTTTGGTCGACGAACAATTCGAGTCCAATTGTCACAAAAGATTGAGGGTTTACCATGAGAAAAACAAACCATAAAACATTCAGAACATATGTTATTAATTTTTGAAAAAAAATACCGAACAGAAAGGATAAAATCAAACCTACACAAACTTAAAAAAAAGAAAACAACTATAACATTTAACTAACCTCTGTTGTTTCACGAATGATCGGAGTCCGATTTTATCCAAGATTTAGGGTTCCACATGAAAAACAAAATCAACAAAAATCAGTAACTTTGATAAATGTAGATGATGATAATAAAACCTCTGATCTTGATTTTGTTTTCAAATTTAAATTCAATTTACAGATCCGAAATTTAAAAAAAAAATATTTATAGAAACAAAGTCTATTTACATAAACCGAATCATAATTTCGAATACAAAAATCATCTTTAACAACACTAATCTATTTATAGAAACAAAAACAACTTTAAAAAGAAATTAAAGACATCTTTAAAGAATTAACAATTAACTAAATACAAAAATTATAACTAAATACAAAAATTATAACTCACAAAACAAACCATAAGAACTTCAAAAGATAATCACATAAAATTTCAAATTAACGCCTAAAGAAAAAAATAAAAAAGAAAGACTATACATATCAAAAAACAAACAACAACAACAAAACTGAACTAACCTGTTTTTGGTCGACGAACAATTCGAAAAATATAGGATCATAGTCCTCAATCAACTTTAACAACGAAGGAGCTTGCTTTCATGATCCATAACTGCAATGGAAGTAACCATTGTTTAAAAAAATATAACGGTAATCTATTTATAGAAACAAAGTCTATTTACAGAAACCGAATCATAATTTCGAATACAAAAATCATCTTTAACAACACTAATCTATTTATAGAAACAAAAACAGATTTAAAAAGAAATTAAAGACATATTTAAAGAATTAAAAACTAATTAAATACAAAAATTATAACTAAATATAAAAAATTATAACTCACAAAACAAACCATAAGAACTTCAAAAGATAATCACATAAAATTTCAAATTAACGCCTAAAGACAAAAATAAAAAAGAAAGACTATGCATATCAAAAAACAAACAACACCAACAAAACTGAACTAACCTGTTTTGGTCGACGAACAATTCGAGTCCAATTGTCACAAAAGATTGAGGGTTTACCATGAGAAAAACAAACCATAAAACATTCAGAACATATGTTATTAATATTTGAAAAAAAAATATCGAACAGAAAGGATAAATAAAACCTACACAAACTTTAAAAAAAAGAAAACAACTATAACATTTAACTAACCTCTGTTGTTTCACGAATGATCGGAGTCCGATTTTATCCAAGATTTAGGGTTCCACATGAAAAACAAAATCAACAAAAATCGGTAACTTTGATAAATGTAGATGATGATAATAAAACCTCTGATCTTGATTTTGTTTGCAAAAAAACAAAAAGATAAATGTTCAATCGCTTGATTAAAGATACACAATAGATAAACAACAAATTAAAACAACATACCTTCAATTTTTATGATCAGATCTACAAAGTTTAGGACAAAGAAGAAGTTAATAGCATTCGACACAATCTTTATAAAATCAAGTTTCTATAGAATTGAATAACATAAATAAAGCAGATGTAGGATCGATTGTGTAGATTACAATCGTAAAACAAAGAAATCAGAAACAATAAAATCAAAAACATAGAAACATACCTTTGATTGGTTAATAGGATTGATTTGTGTGAAGAAGATGATGTTGCAGAGGTTTGGCTATGGTTTAGAATTGAGGATCTTGGTGGTGGTGATAGGAGAGAGGATGCAACTTAGTTTTTTAGGGTTTGTAAAGTGTGTGCAAGAAGAATGAGAAAAAAAGGAAATATATACTATGACCCGAATTCAAAAAACCCGACCCAACTCAATTCGGATCCCGCCTCTTTTTTCTTGGAATCGTGATTTTAGAAAGCAAAATGGATTTCCCTCCTAAACCAAATTGCCACATCAGCCTAGATGGCCAAATACAAAGGCCACATAGCCCAAATCCATCTCATTTATATATATATATATATATATATATATATAGATATAGAAATGGGCATGGATCATGAGAAAACTAGTTTAAATGAGAAAACCAAAAAACTAACTAAAAAAGCCTAAAAAACATACCAAATTTTTTTTTTTTACATTTTTTTATAAAAAATCGCTAGTTTTAATACATGGAAAAAAATTTAAAAAAAAAATAACATTTTTTTTTTGTTGTATTACACATGTACACTATTACGGATATAGTGCACATGTGTAGTACACATATAATTACATATAACGCACATGTGCAGTACAACAAAAAAAAATTTTTTTTGAAATTTTTTTTTATATATAAAAAGTAGCGATTTTTTTATAAAAAATTGTTAAAAAAATTTTTGGTATGTTTTTTGGCTTTTTTTAGGTTTTTTTAGTTAGTTTTCTAGTTTTCTCATTTAGATGTAGTTTTCTCATGATCCTCTCCCTATATATATATGGGTTTTTTTTTTTTTAAATCGCGTGTCACTCGAAATCACGGACCTTGTGCGGAGGTCCTCCTCGCACACCATCAAAAACGCCACTATATAAATTATATCAAATAAGGTAAAAAAAAATCAACCATTTCGGTAATAATGTTGGAAAAAGTGTGTTTCTTTGTATACTCTTGATTTTCAGGATTAAAAGAGGTTAAATATACAAAAGGAACAAATTAACAGCAAAAACCAGCATAAATACAAAAGAAGGGAGGTTGATACATCATACCGACCCTCCGAACTTCACCCCAAGACCAAAAACAACGAATCAAAGAAAAGCATGTGGTCGTGCCACCAAGGCATGGGGTCGTGCCCCACTCAAGATTCCAGAAAGAAAAAGACCAACAGAAGCAAACAAGAGGCACGGGGCCGTGTCCCATGGACACGGGCCGTGGTCAACTTCCAGATATGCAAATCTTTGATAGTATAGCAAGTACAATGCCACAGGGACGTGCCGTTGACACACGGGGTCGTGCAAGCATCCGGACTGGCACATCTCATTAAATGAAGACAGAGAAGAAGGATTCACGGGGCCATGCTCACCGGGCACGGGGCCGTATAAAGCTTTTGTTTCCAACTATAAATATGGGTGTTTGGTTCAATTGTAATCCATCCCTTGGCAAACCACTTCTCTCACACTTGCCACAACTCCACCACCATAATACCACCATCATCCTCCACATTCATCCATCATCCATCTTTAGAGTGTGTAGTAGTCTCGGGATCCAAGATTGATTGTAAGAGTTTTTTTCAAACAAAGACTATGCTTGGCTAATCTCTTACATCACTTGGTGAAGACAAGTCATTTATATATTACTTTCGATTTCCAAGCTTTGGTTAACTTTTTAATTGGGTTTGTATTAATGACTTTAATATCTAGTTTTTTTTATATTGAAAGTGAACTTTATTTTATCATCTCTTCATGTTTTGTTGATTCACTCATTCGTGTCTTTACGGTCTATATAAAGCGCGCTAACTGCCTGGAAGGGGGTTAGAAGGGTGGTTTGGGTAAAGTTCTTGCCTCGTTCAATGTATAGATCATGCGAGGACTTGATTCAAGCTTGTTAGGACTTCCTTTGAGGCAAATAGTATCAAATTGGGGGAAGTAAGAACGGCTAGAATCTCTTATAAATAAACTACTATTAAAACTGTAAACCGATCTTGTAGGACTGTATCCCTGTTGAATCGGACCAATATGGCCGAGGGTAGCGTTGCTTTCAAAAGAGGGACATGCCACATTTTGCATTAATAACTTACTTAATTATCTTTCGATATTCTGGCCTTGCAGGACTTTATCCTTGCTGACTCAGACCAATATGGCTGATGGTAGCGTTGCATCCAAAAGAGGGACATGCCACTATAACTAAGATAATCTCTTAAAAACCCAAAGTGCGCAAATCATCAAAGGATACATAGAAGATGAGTCGTAACCAAGTGATTCTATCTTGTCTATTTGTTTCTTTCATTTACTTTAGTTTCTTTCTTTATTTTACTTATTAAAAATATTTTCACAAAATTTGGTTAGATTAGACGTTGACGATAATCCGGCATTAAAAGCTCTTGTATCCTTGGACGACCTTGGTATCTTACCATCACTATACTACGCCAACGACGGGTGCACTTGCCCTAAGCGTGTTGAGGAGAATGATAGTGTTATATCGTGTTTTATAAATTTAAAGCTTGATAAACAAGTAAAAAGTACTTGAAAATATATTAAAAATCATATACACTCGCAGACACGTCAGTGACGCACTGAAAAATCGAATGTGAACTACTGAATGTGATTTTGTGACGCATTGAATGTGAACTAACTACGCACTGAACTACTAAATGTGACGCACTTAAGGTGACTATCTAATTATGTTATATATATTGTCTATTATGTGATAAATAGATATTGTTAGGAAATTGCATATTATATTGTTGTTGTCCCACATAGTAAATTCCAGTTTACTTAGGCCTACATTTTCCTTCTTCTGTAGGTTAGGTTTTCAAGGATCTTCAGGAAGACTTGGATTGATGGCTCGAGGGATTAAAGACGCACATGGATTTTCATAAAGTTTAAAATGTTTTGTTCGATATTTTGACTTATTTTGATATAATGAAAAGTTTTACAATTTACGCAATGATTTTCTGACCTTTGATGTATAAGCGACACGTCAGCCCTAGACAGGTTAAGGTGTTACAGACAAAGGGTCGTCTAATAGTAAACAATGTTTTAGTGTGATAGACCACATAGAGTGGGTGACTTATACTCAAGATTAGGCATAAAGATGGAAGGCGTGCAAGTAGGAGGCATCCAATGTCGAGGCATAAACAAGGCTCAACGATCAAGATGCCAAAGGAGGATCAATTACAATCACTAGGCAAGTCATACGTGGATGAGATACGATAGTTCTACGAGAAAAGAATTATGAGGACATCGTGTGCTTATTTGGAGGAGAAAGTGAAAACTTGTCTATGATATTGATATGGAATCCAAAAATCTCAGCACAAATATTTTTTTAGTTGTAATGCAAGACGTTTTCATGTGGAGTGGTTAAGAAATATGGAATCCAAAAATGTCCACATAAATATTTTTTTGGTTAGAGTATAGTGAAATGATGGATAAAGCATAATGTTTAGTTTGTGACTTATTTAATGAAATATGTGTGAGTGATGACATGCTTGGAACAAAACAAAAAGATTTATGATTTCATGTTGACAATTATTACCACTAAGTACTTAAAAATGTGAAGACTTAGTTAGATATTAATCATGTAATAGAAACAACTAGGTCATGAAAACAACTATGTTATCTCTTAGTTATGTAATTAATGAATTATTTACTCGATATAATTTGAGTTATGTAACTAAGGTCAGACGTCAATGATATTATAATTCAAGACTACAAGCCATATGGCTACTGATTTTAATGATTTGAAAGTGTTAATTTTGAAAAAAAAAGTTCTTTGAAGTATCTTGTATATTCTTTTGCCCATTAACTTCAATGAGTTGTTGAATAACATGATGTAATTTGGATTTTTAAGAGGTATCGACTTTGACAAATGTGGTTTGTGTATCTTGCAAGCGAATATATATGATCTGAGACAATCAAAGAAATTGAAAGAATCAATAGATCATTCAAAAGTGTTGAACCTGGGAGTGATTTAAATCAAGAACTTTATATTGCAATAACTAGATATACGCATTCGAGTCTCCATTATAAGACACTTGTGCATTTGATTCAGTTATTTCCATCTATTATTGATTTGCTGGTATATATTTGAAAGTCCGTTGTCACTAATGTTAACCAAAGACAAGCATATGATATTCACAAACACATGAAGAAATTTGAATATGTATATTATTTACACTTGATGAAGAACATCTTGGGGATTACTTATATATTGTATAAAAATTTTCAAAGAAAGGATCACGATATAGTGAATACAGTTGGGCTAGTTAGTGCAGTTGTATTCACTATATGATTTTGTATATTATTTAAACTTGATGAAACACATCTTAGATTAGGGTTTACTTATATTTTGTCTCAAGCTTTTTAAATAAAAGGAACACGATATAGTGAATACAATCGGGGTCAATGAAACTAAGCAACAATTACAAATGTTTAGACTTGAAGACGTTGATTCATTTTTAAAATAGGTCGTATCTTTTTATGAATATATGATTGAAATGGTTGACATGGACGACAATTATGTTGACCCGAAACATAAAAAAAGACTAACAACACCAACCGTTAGTATTACGAGTTTGATAATTTTATTGCGGTACTAGCCTAAGACCCCGCGAGTTTTGCGGGTGGCTTAACACCAACCAAACACATAATGAATTCTAAACATTGAATCGTTAACCTATGATTTGGTAAGCCTAATATTTTGAGACCGTTGATCACATCCCAATAGTGCATCTCGCTCATCTCTGTTACATATTAACTTTTTGTCAACTAAAGCTTCATGATCTTTTCATGCCTTTTGGCCAATATGACTTGCACCAGCAGTGTTAACATCTAAATATACATTAAGACATGAACGTAGAGTCATAGATAACACACACCAATACATCTAAATATCTTAACTTTTCATCTTTTAATATTTTCGTTTTATAAAAATAATATTACATTTTGAATCTTTAATAGCATTTTTTAGACAACAATCAAATTTTTTTGTACATGTTAAATTGTTGTCCATTTTCTCTTTTTACAAAATTATGCCTATAAGTAAAACATTTGACCAATTTGTAAATTCTGGATTATTAAAAATTGAATTAAATAAACATTTAAATCAAAATAGAATCAAAATCACCAACTTGTTAATAGAAAATAAACATACACCAACTTGTTATTACAAATAAACATACAACTTTATTACAGAAAATACCATCATGTGCAAAAAGTCATGTAAGTTCCCCAGAGCTAGTTGTTTAGGAGGTTGTAGGGGTACTAAACTTGTGTGCTAAGCGAACTATCACGTTCACTCGAAACACTTCTCATTGTAGGTCCAAATTCCTCAGCATCATATTTCAGAGATATACATTTTGATGATTCATAAAATTCGACACTAAATGCAGGTGATTATTTGCGCCCTATCACTTGCACGTGAGCCAAACTGTGAGCCAAACTGAAAAAAAAGAGTAATTTTAACCGACTGTTCGAAGAACATAGCCTTTAAATTATTAATTAAGTATATTAGGAATAATACACTGACCATATATTGTATTTGCCGACTGATGCTTGTACCTGAACCCGAGCTAACAACTCAATTCGCAAAAAGCCACCAATGCAGACTACACGCTCAGGCAACTTGAACCTTTGTAAGTGATTTTTCTGTTGCCATAAAGTTTGTTCATGAATATATCAAAAGATAGATATATACACAACTGCAAAATGGTGTAAGAGTGTAAGCATATTGTTTAACATGGTAGGACGACTACCCTGGTTGGTTGGGTAAAAAAGGGTCAAAATGGGTTATGGTCAAAACAGGAGGGCTGCCCGGGCCGGGTTGTGTTATAGCATGACATTTTCGACAGATTTCTAAGATTTGATTATAATAACTAAATTATTTGATTAATGAATGCTTTTTAATATAGTATCATAAAAAACACTTTTTAGTTTATATGACCCTTTTGATCTGTTACACATAAACATAGCCCAAACTGACTTTTTTATAAGAACACATGACAAAAATGGCACCTATACTATACTTTCATATTTGGATAACTATTTTTAAATAAATTTTAAAACATGTAGATAAATGATATCTTAGTTTCAGTAAACATTTTTTTTTGCATATATGGCATCTTCAGATGACTTTCTACCCATTTGACCCGTATCGTTTTTAGCAGAATTATGTTTTCTTAACCCCTTTTGAGATAAAAACATAACCTAAATCAACCCATTAAGAAATAAACAGGCTGTAATTGTCAAATCAGCATTTGAATAACTGCAAACCTTTCCAGAGCAAAGCACCAAACACCTAATCCTTTCTTCAAGATCCGACTGATCGTTTTGGTCCTTAGTGAGTCGTTTAAATTTGGTCCCTTATTTAACAAAGCCAAGTGACCTTGAAGTCTTAAACATCATCAAACTCAGATAAATTCGACTTGCAGTCTTTTTGACGAAGCAAATTTTTAGACATTACGATAAGCAGCTTACGAAATTCCCTATGCAGCTCAAAAACAACAATTAAATGTAAGCTACATTAATCTTGGTAAGGTACCTTCTTTTGACCACAACTTATATTTCCCCAAGAAGTCAGTGTAATCTAGCGATTCAAAATACTTCTGTGTTAATGCCAGTGCGAGTGGTGGACTCGCAGATGCAATTGAAAAATGAAGGCCACATCTTTGACCCACTTGAAATACAAAAGCAATTTGTGATGCCGCTAGTACGTGCTCCTAGTGTAAATACTGAACTCATTTTAGCAAAATCAGTTGACTTTATAAATAATCGCCTATAGTAATAAGCCGATCTAAATTGTGTGCACTATTAAATAATCTTTGAGAGACTTTTGGCACATTTGAACCATTTGAGTTTTCTTTTTAATCTTTAGCTAAATCTTTCTATTTGACCTGTTAGAGAAAAGATGTAACCCGATTATCCATTCAATAAAAAGTGAATCAAAATTAGAGAAAGTAAAGGCTGCATATTAAACCCAATTGCCCATAAATACCAGCAATCAATGCAGCTCCAGCTGCAAACGAACTGTAGGCAGAAGCCCGTGCATCTGCATGAACATACTCCAAATCAGCACCACCTCCTGATGAACCCTTTCGACTTCTAGGCATCTTAGAGTAATCCAACTGCCAACTATTGATCACCATTAACACATTAGATTGTTTGACAAACAACATGAAAAAGTATAAAACAATTTGTTTACGTTGAGAAAGAAAACCAAAGATTATAGGCGAATGACCTGTTAGAGAAAAGATGTAACCCGATTATCCATTCAATAAAAAGTGAATCAAAATTAGAGAAAGTAAAGGCTGCATATTAAACCCAATTGCCCATAAATACCAGCAATCAATGCAGCTCCAGCTGCAAACGAACTGTAGGCAGAAGCCCGTGCATCTGCATGAACATACTCCAAATCAGCACCACCTCCTGATGAACCCTTTCGACTTCTAGGCATCTTAGAGTAATCCAACTGCCAACTATTGATCACCATTAACACATTAGATTGTTTGACAAACAACATGAAAAAGTATAAAACAATTTGTTTACGTTGAGAAAGAAAACCAAAGATTATAGGCGAATGACCTGTTAGAGAAAAGATGTAACCCGATTATCCATTCAATAAAAAGTGAATCAAAATTAGAGAAAGTAAAGGCTGCATATTAAACCCAATTGCCCATAAATACCAGCAATCAATGCAGCTCCAGCTGCAAACGAACTGTAGGCAGAAGCCCGTGCATCTGCATGAACATACTCCAAATCAGCACCACCTCCTGATGAACCCTTTCGACTTCTAGGCATCTTAGAGTAATCCAACTGCCAACTATTGATCACCATTAACACATTAGATTGTTTGACAAACAACATGAAAAAGTATAAAACAATTTGTTTACGTTGAGAAAGAAAACCAAAGATTATAGGCGAATAAGTTACTTTACATAGATGTTTTCAAATCATCTTTTGGGTTGCCTAAACTCTGCAGATATAACTTCCTTCCTATTTCAATTTCAATTGACCCACTAAAACAGAAGCAACGACCACATACAGAACAAAGCAATTAAAACTGACTCGAAGGCTGCTTAGAGACAGAGAAACTGTAGAACATGAGGCCCAAATGTAAACGCAGTCGGCTCATAACTGCTATCTAAACCAAAGCACTCGGATTCAAACCCTTCCATGCATTTTTTTGTTACAGATTCGATTTTAGGTAACTTTCATTCACACCCACTAATTTGTTTTAAGTAATCCAAAAAACTAATAAAAATTTAATCTGATGAAAATTACCATGATCTTTGGTAATTACTTTATATCTATAAATAAATTCACTACTAACACATGCTAGATAGCCTAACAACATCAATGCTACATCACTCAAAAAATTAAACAGAGAACTAAAATTAAGCTAAATATGTAGAGTCTATTAAGAAAAAGTTAGAGTTGACAAAGAATTTGTTCACCCCCAAATTTTTACACAACGAACCTCAAATGCATACACTCAAGGCTAAATTTTTGGAATCCCCAAAAGTCAAAGTAAGAAACAAATTTACCAAGACTGAAGCATAACAAAGTAGTTTTAGATTCCCCGTATTACCTGTTACAATGCACAAACTTGGAAGCTTGGTACATGCTCGTGTAAACTACACTACATTAGTATGTCGGACTTGTCTGAACATAATAAATCTTATTAAATGTCACATGTAAGGAAAAAACAATAATACAGTTTGCAAAGAAAATTAGGGAAGACCAAATGGTACCGGGTACCGGTACCAAATTTACCTAACCGCGTACATTTTCGATACCGACATTTGACGTTTTTGGTACCGATTTTTATCCTCAATACCGGTACCGAACTGTACCGGGTATATTCGGTACCGGTACCCATTTTAGGGGATTTTCGGTACCGGTTGGTTCCAAGCTCATCCTTAAAGAAAATGCAGTCGAACAATGCAAAAAAGAAAAAGTATATATATACTGACCTCAAGAATCAAAATATAAACTTCCTCGGCAAGTACTTTTTGCAAAATCTTTGTTTAAGCGTTCAGTTTTTAGTATCTTTATAGCCACTTCTTAAGTATGATATGTACCTTTGTATTTGCATCAATTAATGAAATTCAGATTATTATGTTACTTTTTACAAACATACTCACTCCTAAACACTCTTATACTACTCATAAGTACACAATTATTAGAAATTAGAAAGCAAGTGCATCATACCAGATATGTGATTCCCAACGACCAGTACGCCGATAAAACGTCACACCGCGATACTGTGAGCTTCGAGACCTCAGTCCACGTCGACTTTTCTTCGCCACCCGAAGCGGCGACACCGGCAGATTCTGCAACGCTTAAGCAGGCTCCGGAACCGCCATCTTGCGAAATAAGATTACAGGGGTGTGTGTATAGAATCACCCATATTTTATTATTATAACACCAACATAAAACGGTTAACGAACATGCCAGGATTTGCGAACTGACCAAGGGATTAATTGGAAATAATTGAAAAGTTGAAAGTCAGACTTGGCCCATTTCAACCTATACTCATGATGACCCGGTTCAAAACAAATCTCAGTAAGTCCAATAATCAAATCAATATAAAGCACTGCATAAGTGACATCTAATATAAAGTAACAATTGTTCACGTGAGGCAAAAGTGAACCCATTAATGTTGAGCAGAGAGCAATTAAAAGACCTATGGTTATCATATACATGTGAAAAAAAAATATTATTCATAGGAAACAAACAAAACATTTGTAGAACTATAAATAAGGCGCGAGAAAAATAATTAAATGAACTTATGTACTTACTCGGCCAATTGAATACCATAGCTAGCAAATGCAGAAGACGTAGGGGTGTCGGGATCCATTGCTTTATCAGGTACTAAACCAACAATAACCACCGACCAACTTGTACCTCTGAAGAACCATGATACTTGAGCTGAAAAAAGGAGAGTAAATTAGACCTGATAACCCAATATTTAAAGAATGCCCTAATATATTAAAAAAAAAGTGTGAATTTATAGGTGGTGATGGAAGAACCCGGCTAACTTCACATGTAGGTGAAAGGTAAATTACACACAAAAAATCACTTTTAAGTACCACTTAATGAACATAAATCAAACAAAAAATATTATTAGTTTTGTGAATCTATCTCTTTGGCTAGAGAATTGGTTGTTTAAGCGGCTAGAGAATTGGTTGTTTAAACGGCAAAATGATTTATATGGAAACTCACTCAATTCTCAATCACAGTTATAAATCTTCTCCAATACGTTTCATTAATTTTGAAACCACTGATATGCTTTTCATATAGAAACCGCAATCAGTCATCAATTACTTGAAAATCTTCTACAAAACTATGAATACGTTTCCAATTTTATGGCGTATAAACAGTTTATTATGTTTAATTGGAGAATTCAAATGTGAATTGTGTATGCATACCTGATGATCTTTCGCAAAATCAGCGGAGAAAATACATATGAACCTGGAACCAATGAACAATGTGTTAACATACGGATCAAATATAAAATATATAATACAACCAATAATTACTTGCACAAACATTGTATAAACAGATTCAAAATAAAATTACCGAACATAAAATATTCATTGTATTTCCCATTCTAAAAAAACCCTGCTTCGAATCAAAACTTTAATGCAATGGAACTCCGATTTCACAATTCTAAATTAGAGTCATAAAAAATATTTGTTTCAAATCAAAACATCCTAACCTTTAACATTGTACCGACATTCATCATAATCGTAGCCAGAACCACCACCACCGTCATCTCTATTATCATCAGCCATCACCACCAGTTACGGAGGAAACCCTAGCTGACCGGAATCCTTTGAGAGAAGAATCGACAACGTGAAATATATAATCAGATCTAGGGTTTTTGTATATGAGATGAAAAATGAAAACCCCAGCAATAGTTGATCGCCGTTATAGAAGTGAGAAATCCGGTGAGTTACTTTCTGGAATGTAGATGATTCTTAACATTTAGGGTTTTTTGATTTGAAATATAAACCAATTCATAATTTTGGCAAGATTAATTGATTGGAAAGAGAAAAGCATTTAATACGTATTCAAAAGAAATTGCAAAGAAAGGAGAATGAAGGAAATGAAATTGGCGCACAAAATGAATTATCAGCCTTTAGAGTATGTCCACATCATCAAAATGATTGGCTAAGATTAAACCTTGTGGCCTAAGAGAATTCATTTAGTATAATAGATAGATTAGATATGGAAATCCAAGAGCTTGGCAACTATTTTAACTAAGTAATAACCAAATTGCTTATGTGTATGGATAATTTTATACCGAATGAAAAGTTTAGTAAATTTGATGTTCCAAAGATACAAAGGTTGGCCAAAATGTATATGTATAATTTTAATTATGGCAAAGAAAAAACTTTATGCATGAGCTCAACAACTACGTTGCTAATTTGTGAATAGATAAAATATTTGCCAAAATGAATGATATATGTAATTTGGTTAGGAGTTGGTTACAAAGTCTAAAACTTCTAAAATGTACGAGAAGTCTATGTAGGTATTGTGCTTTAAATTTTAGGCACAATGTTTTAGATTATTTTGGCATGATATTATCTAGAAAAACATTAAACGTAACAATTTAAAACACAATGAAATGTATTATAGGCATGAAATAAAACTCCATGCCAAAAAAGTTAAGCAATGTGTTTTAAATTTCATGCATAGTAGCAGTGGCGGACTTATAATATTATGAGGGGTATCGTGGGCTACGGCTCAACCCCGTTTTCGTATAGTGTAATTTTTTCGGTTTTATATAAAAGATACCCTTGAACAAATACGGGGATACCCCTAAAAAATATGATACTTTATTTATTAAAATTCCGAATTTTTATAAGCACAAACCTTTTACAAAACCAAACTCGTATAATAATTAAGAACAAATTAAGTATAATATAATTGAAAGACGCCCAATTGATAAACATAGCCAAAGCCCCAAAATAAATTTCTTTTTTTTATTATTGTATGATTATTCGGTAAAAAATTATTTTTGGGATACCCCTAAATTAATGGGCTAGGTCTGCCACTGCATAGTAGAATACATTTTACAATATTTTAAATTGTTATGTTTGGTATTTTTTCTATATAATATAATGCCAAAAAATCTAAAAAATCATGCCTAAAATTTAAAACACTGTACCTAGATAGACTTCTCACATTTTTTAAGGTTTCTGGACTTTGTAGCTGAACCATAACCTAACTAATCTTCCAAAATAGATGGTGGAACAAAAAAAAAAAAAACATATTGGATATCGTTTGGTCCATTTATTGAAGTTAACATTAGTTTCACCGGTAGTAAAGACAAGTGTTGAGAGAAGTTTTTTTCAATAAAGCATGTGAAGATAGATTTACATAATCGAGTCGGTGATGCCTATACGAATGATTCTTGCATTCTATTGAAAACGAGTCATTTCTTAAAGTTACAATCTAAGATGAAGATGTAATCATTTTCAATAATATGAAAATCTTTAAAGAGCAACCATAAATTTTTATTTTTTTATATTTAAAATAACAATGTATATTTTATTAATTGTGTGTTTTTTTTATAACAATCTGACACGACCCAACAAGGAAATTATGAAATCGGGTAGTTAGAAATCTAAACACCCAAAATTAGTGATTTCATAGAAAAAAAAATTCTGGCTCCACCAATATATGTGTATATATTATTTTTTATATTAAATGCTATGCAGTTAGCTCGAGAGATCATTCCCATGTATGCTTGTATGAACGTATTTGTCTGTGCATAGTATAGCTTACTTTCTAACCTTTTTATTACGCGTGATCAAGAAACATTATACTACGTTTTTGGAGTAATTAGAACAATCTATAACATATTAGTACTTTAACTATATGTATATCACTTTTTGAAAAGCATATTCGTCCAAAACCACACTTTCTTTCCCAGCAGGACCCAAATCATATTAATCTATTGCTGTAAAGTATTTTCTAGGCTGGTATACCTAAAAAGAAACTAGATCATAATCCTATTTGATGCCCTAGAAAGAAATTCATTAAGATATTCATAAAACATTCATTATATATTTTATGGAGTAAAATGTCTTGGATGCTTCCGGTGGTTTGGTAAAATAACACACCTATAGTATCTAACTTTTGAAAATTACAGGTATGTTTCCCGTTGTTTGCTTTTTGTTACTCGGATGGTCCCTATATTGAATGGAGGTTAGTTTTCCCATTTAAGTGGATGTGAAATGACTTATTTACCCTTAATGATAACTAGTGAGACCCGCCCACCATCCCCTTTATAAAACCCAACTACTATAAACCCCGGCCCTTACACCTCTTGCCACTCCGGAACCACCACCGCAAAAAACGGACCCACCTCAAGCAAAGAACTTCTGCGACCACCCCGTCTCCGTCAATGTCCACCACCACAGCACCACCAGTTCACCCCTGTCTCTGTCAACATCAACCACCACCACAATGACACCAATCCACCACCTTCTCTAACATCAACCACGTCAATGTCCATCAAACTGGTGTATACCACTGCCATTACAAAGCATATTAACAATTGAAACAGAGCTCAGTATTTTATAATTTTTTATTTTCTATTAACTTTTATTTTATTATATTAGTAAATTTTAAACATATATTAATATAAACATGTCTTTTTTTATCCATGTGCACACAAAAAAATGTTCAAAATGAGTTGTGAGTGTTAACTTACAAGTAATCGAAGTACAAACGTAAGTGTTATCAAAACCACCTAACTTTTAGTTTCTTTTTTTTTTTTTTTTTTGTAAATCAACGTCATTTTACCTTTTCGTTATTCTAATAATGTAGTGTTATGTTTTCTAAAATTACGAATATACCGTTACGACGTGTTTACTTTTAACCATGGTTGTAAAAGTCCCGCCTAGGCTCCGAGTACTCGCTACAAGGTAGGCTGCCGAGGCACGAGTACTGGTCTCCCAGGCCAATTACTCCCCGAGTAATCTCCGCCTAAGCCGAGTACTTCCCGAGTACTCCCGAATCCGACTAGGGAGCGCCTAGCGACTTTTGCAACCATGCTTTTAACTACGCTTCATTAAAAGTTTTGTTCAAATCAGATAGGTCAAATACAATTGATTTTTTTGGTTATTTGTTGTGACTAACCGAACCAATATCGTATGAACAACTTTGGTAACAATATAGAGAAAATTTTATATACCTTAAGCTATAGAGAGTGCGGGTATGTGACAAACAAACTGATATCATCTAGCAACATTGATGGCATGTCGGTACCTAACAACATTGGTACCGGTACTATCAGAACCGTTATTGATATTCGTTTTTGTGGTTTTTCAATCAATGTAAAACACGTGTCGATATCATTTCGGTTATAGCATAACTTTATTTTTTGGGTTTTGAATTTAAGTGATATATCGAATGCCAATACCATACTAATACCATAATGAATCAAACCGATACCGACCTGATACCCACCGCAACCTGCGAAAGAATATTATTAGTTATAATTATAATTATAAGTACTTTTAAAGATAGACTGGAGGTATTGCCATCACTACTAAGGAATAGTAACGGGACCGGCTATATGGATTACGTAATAGAGCAAACTCTTTTTTATATATAACAAAACCAACGCCTAAATCTTTTAGACGTTACCTATTTTTTGTCTTTGAAATACAACAATTCAAAATTAGGTTACTTTTTTCTTGTAAATCCGGATTATATCGGAACACATCTCATATTATGTAGCAGTTATTTCACGACCCGATTAGTCACAAAGGCTGAAAACCAACAAAACAAGGTTAGTTCTTGATCAAGTATGAATCTTGAAGATGAAGCCAATTTTTACATATATGAATATCCTACATCTACAGGGGCAGAGGTTAATGGAGGCCGGGGAGCCGTGCCCGGTCCCCACCGATTTTTTGCACGTAGTGTTAATTTTTCCAAAAATTAAAAAAAAAATAGTATAAAATATTGGATTTTTAAGAGTTCGAACCCCACCGATTTGGATTTTGAGAGTCCAGTCCCTATCGAATTTTTGTTCAAATCTGCCACTATGCATCTATAATAAACTTATATTTAATGTAACTACTAATATTAGATATATAAACCCTAGAAAAGGCCAAAGTTCACACAGCCGCAAACCTTTTCAATTGAAAAGAGAACCTGAGGGGGAAATAAAGTTCATAATCACATGCTTCCCCTCTTCTTCCCATCATTCATCCAACTTTAAAAGGTTCAACTTAATCAATCACTTTATGATTTAATTAAACAAGTTTAAGTATGACCAACTGCATACAAATAAGAGCCCTAGAAAGTTCCTAAAACCCCTAATTTAATCTTCTTTTGTACTTTAAGACTTTAGTTAACCATCATTAACAACATGGAAAACAAGAGTTCACATCATCATTAGCTAGTTGTTTAACGCGTGTATGATAACGACTACTAAGTTAGTGTTCACAATGCAAGCTCAAAGATTCAAAGTCATCCATGAAGATGAAGGTACTAAAAAGACCCTTTATAGGGAGTTCTTAAATGTTATTATGGTTTCTTTTCATCATTGTGTGTACTGTGTGAATAGCGAGTATATACACCTAGCTATACAATGAATACCCCATAATCATTGTAATAAATACGAAGAAACTAAGCATTTTAGAGAAGAAAAATATAGATTTGAACATAAAAATGTTGGAAAATCATTCATCATTCAAATAGTGATATGTATAGAAGAAGGAAAATGAAGTTTAAAGGATAGACAAACGTTAATTTGTAGTAGTAACATACTAGAATATCATTATAGGGACAACATTTAAAAAAAGGGTAACGAAATTGAAAAACGTCATTTTTTTCTAAAATTTACACTATCGTCGGAGCGTTAAAGGGCAACGGAGGTTACCCCTTCTAACAAGGTAGATCCACCCCTGGTAACATATATATTGTGTTATTATTTTTCTTTTTCTCCTAGAGAGTTTCATTGTCTCTAATTTGTTTTTCTCACTCTAGTCTTAAGAACCCCTAGAATGACATGATGCATTTGTACATGATGCATAATGGTGTATCACATTGTCTTTGTTGTGTTTGGTCACCGCACTCTTAAAATTGGAGAGCTCTGTTGCTCCACTCCGGCCATATTATGTTTTCTTAACCAGGTCCACGCTAGCTTCAGAGTTTGCCTTGGGCATTCTCCAGGGAAACCACATCACAAGAGCAGAACTCTCTAGTGTAACACACGGTGGGACAAAAACCCAGGTGGGCACGGGATTCAAACTGTCAACCTTGCACAAAACCTAGCTCAAATCCTTTATTGCCTTAATCCACCAAAAGTGACATAAGTGGGAATCGAACTTAGGTCTCCACTTAAGAATCCAAGCCTCCTACCATTAGGTCACAAGTGAGGATTTTAATGGTGTATCACATTTAACATAATATATATAAATACATTATGTAGTTCTCGTTTCTCAATAATATCTTATACAAACCGTACTTTTTATACACAACTTGTTATGCGTGCCAACCAGTTGCTGCTTCTTAAGTAGGTAACACATGCGATTGGGGTTTCTTGCATGATTCGAATGGACATATATTGTAAGACGATAAATTTATAATTGATCTCAAAAGCAGAAATTGCTATTTAAATTTAGAGTAAAGTACAATTTCAGTTCCTAGGGTTTATACTTAATCACACATACAACCCTCATTTGGAAAAAGAACGGTTATTTCAGTCATTTTAGTTGTTAATTGGAATTAATCAAGTCCCTGGGCCAAACTTCCGTCAGTTGACTGTTCCAATATTTAAGGTGTGAAGAGTAGTTTGGTCATTTCACTTAAAACTGACCCTTTCACACATTTTTAATTCTCAATCTTCCACCACATGCACCATTTCACTCCCTTTTATCCCCAAACCCTGCCTGCCTTCAACAGAACCTCCAGTCATCCACTTCTCCGGCCAATCGCAGTACAATTGCTCCTATCATCCTAAGCATGAGGCAATACGTGATCATTTTGATTACTTTCCACGTTATTGGTACGACATTGTGTTAATTTTACTTAAAATCGTTGATTTCGTGGTGCGTGCCATGTGTATAATCTGAAATGTGGTTTGTTTTTTCATGGAATTCTAGTTGGAATTAGGGTGCATGTGACCCGACGCCTTATCCGGATCCAATACCGGCACTTGTTGAGGATGGGAAGGGGGTTCAAGATGAAGCTCTATTTTAGCCATCGAGCATGAGGACGAGGAGCTTGCTTGGGTGTACATATGATGCCTAACTAGTAGCTTATGTATAACAATTTTAAAGGGTTATTTTGGAAACTAGTCATTTTTTTGGTTTCTAAAGTTAATGATCGGGATTACCCTTGTATTGTTATCTAACTGTTATGTACGTATGGTCATTAGGATGTTATTAAACTATTGTGTATGAATGGTGGTCTTTAATGGTGATATTTAAGTGTTATTGATGCTTATTAAACTGTGTTTAGGATCTAATGACTTTGACTGCTACTTGACTGTGTTTAGGATTAAATGACTTTGACTGCTACTTGACTGTCCTTAAGATCAAATGACTTTTACTACTACTTGACTATGTTTAGGATCAATATGAATTTGATGTGTTTAGGATCAATTGTAGCATTTGAACAAGGATCCAGTCAAGGCTGTGATAATCAAGCCGTTAACTTGATTGTTGTACAATAGGATTTAGGCCTTATATGCATAATGCGACTTAGTTATAAATATAACAGGGATGATACACTTTGGTTTGCACAACAGGACTTATACTAAAGTACAGTTTTGGTAGGCATGGCTTATAACTTTGGTAGGCATTGCTTAGCCTGTTTGACCAGAATCAATGGTCAAACCTGTGTAAGTGAAGGTAGTTCAACTTTTGAAACTAAAACTCACTTGAAGTTGTGAAGGTAAATCCTTATTCAAGTTCTAAAAGTCAAACCCACTTCAAGTTCTAAAGCTTATAATTTGAACAGGGATCAAACACTTTGGTGGGAATTGCTTGACCCGTTTGACCAGAATAACTGGTCAAACCTATGATACTGAAGGCATTTCATGTTCTACAACTAAAACTCACTTGCAATTGCTAAGGTCAATCCCAATTCAAGTTCTAACAGTCAATCCTAATTCAAGTTCTAAAATTCAATGCCAATTCAAATTCTAAAAGTCAAACCCATTTCAAGTTCTGAAAGTCAAACCCATTTCAAGTTCTAAACGTCAAACATAGTTCAATTCTGGTTATAAGTTTTAATACGGGCTGTTGTTGCTATTAATAACACCATATTGCTGATTAATAAGGATAATCGGTGGTTAGTTACTAGATTTGGAAAGAGTTTTGAATATGGAGGGAATATATGAATTATATGTTCAGGGACTGAAATGGTAAATAAAGTTATGGGGATATTTTAGTCTTTTCATCGAATTACACACGGTCATTTAGTGAGAGGGACTTGATTGATTCCAATTGACAACCTCAGGGACTGGAATGGTCGTTTTTTTTCAAATGAGGGTTGTATGTGTGATTGGATGTAAACCCTGGGGACTGAAATTTTACTTTACATAATGGAAAAATATCTCCTAAATTGGTACTAAAAGATAACAAAATTCAAAACATAAATCTAATCCTATTACTTATTCAACTATCAAAACTTAAACTTAAATTCAAAATATAAATCTAATCCTACCACTTATTCAACAAACTTTTATTGCTTAAAAGTTGCACCGACTAATTCCATCGAGGAGAAGGTAGCTTCGGTAAGGAGAATCTTACCTTCAGCAGGTAGCTTCGACATAGAGATGTGTAACCTTCCGCTGGGAGAAACTTACGTTATGCTATATTTGCCTATGTTGATTGCTTCATGTGAGAATTTGCTAATTCTTACATCACCTCTATATAAGTCTCCCTAACTTGCGAAGAACTTGATCTTGAGTTCGCATGATAAACATGTGAAATTGGTAGTGTGTGTAGACATTGAAAATCTTTGGATAGGATATAATGTCAGGGAGATCAATGATACATGCATACACACATGACACATATGATGGATGACTTCAGAACTCATACAGTACGATTTAATTAAAACTAATGTCAAGCATAGATTAAGATTAACCAATAGTTATAATGAACCAATGGCATTGACGCAAATAAGTGAAACTCCCTTGGCCCCTTTTTCTGGACGCTCAAACTTATATTTGTAACACCCCAATTTTTGATGATCTGAAACGACGACGCAAGCTTTAATATTACGTATGGAATGAAAGCCCAAGTTACTATACTAAAGGGACTTTTTTTAAAAAAAGGCCCGCAATGGGGGAATTGGAAAGAAATGGGATGGTGGACCAAAGGTCCGAAGGGTAAAAAATAAGTAAAGCCCACGAGGATAAGGATAAAATTGTAAAATAACGCATGAAATCCTAAAAAGGGAAATGGATGGGGAGACTCCTCGTTCTTCATCATCTTCACACTCGAGAGAGATTGAGAGAGAGAGAGAGAGAGAGAGAGAGATAGGGAGAGAGAGAGAGAGCAAGAAGGAGCTAAAAGTTCATGAGTTTCACGATTCGTAATGAGGATATACATTTCCAAGTTTGGTTCATTAGTTGAGGGTTGATACGGTCCATTTCATCAAGATTTGAAGGTTTCAAGCTCGGGCTCATTCTCCACGAGGTTGAGGTAAGATCCGTGTAAAAGGTTGTATGTTTTTTTTACCTTTGATGCACGAAATGATGTTATCAATTGATTATAATGGGTTTCCAATGAAAACGGTATGATCTTAACGTTTAAGGAGATCAGATCTAAGATCAGCTGCGACTTTGCGCAGCTAAGGTTCTTACCGAGTATGTTGTGGGCTTTGCGCACTTGTTGTGGAGCGCAACGTGAGCCACGCGTGATGCCTAGTATAGTGTAATGTAATCTAGTTAGCGAAATGTGTTTCTTGATAGGGTGTAGTGCTACCCAAGTGCAGTGCCACATTTCGCATAACATTACCCACCTACGCAAAGCTCTACTTTGTGCTAGGTATTGACGGTGCAATGCTGATGAATTGTATGTGCATCTTTGATCATTTGATCGAGATTCGGAGGGTCAAATCGTACGTTTAAATGGTAAGGGAAGTTAACTCCCAAGTGAGTACAAGATGCCCTCTTTTTAACATTTTGGGCTCATATGCATGCTACCTTAAATGGCATCAACTATTGGCGTACTTGATTCCTATTAAGTGATTATTGATTGATTGATGTTTTGTTTTTAACATTGATTGATTAAGTATGTAAGTTTAAATGATAGATGATTGATGATTGATAATAGTGCTAGCCTTAGTTGATGGTCATGTGAGCGCGATGACGTAGCAGTTATGAAGTCTTTTACCATTGTATGCTTGTCTGACGTAGTATCAGCCAGTTGATGATGAAGATTGCTTCACAAGTTGATGTTTACTTACGGTTGAAGTTGATGGACATGTTTGATGTTAACATGTGATCTGATGAAATTGCTAAACATTTTATAAACTGTTAACGTTTTGTTTTACTAAAACTATGACTCACTCACCGTAGCTGACTTTTTAGCATGCATGTTAGGTTAAACAAGCTAAAGCTTGATAGGATGTCCACAACATGGATTGAAGGCTCCCATACTTGTTGGACTTGCATCATATCGACCTTAGTTGACCTACTATGTTAATTGGATGTTCTGTTTAAGTTGAAGACTAAATGTAATTGATATCGATTTTGATGTTCTTTTCGCTGCAATGTGATTACTATTATTGGTTTAAGAACTATGTATTGATGCAATGATCTAACTGTGGAGCTCCCCTAGTTTTGGGGCCTTATAATATATAAAAAACCGACCTAGTAAAAAACTAGATAGAATGAGACACAATTATAAACCAATTCAGGAAAACAAACTCTCAAACAAAAAACAAGGAAAATAAGTGAAACCTTTATTATTTTATGATATTAAAAAGTAGTGTAAGCATTTAATCCATTTATATTCTTGGTCATCAATATCTATTTAAATTCAAATCATCATCTCATCCCTATATACATAAGATGAAATGGGTAAATGGATAACCACCCTTTTCCAACACCAACTTTTATTCAAAGATGCACCCCCACCAGCAAGAAACAAGCATGGGGCATCAAATACCAAAAATCTTACACATCAAATGTTTTCCACATAGAACAATTTAAATACACATTCTTAGACTGATTTTGAATCCATAAAAAACTATATGCCTTGACTTCGCCGCATATGTTATTCCCCTTGACCAAAGCATTGTTGAACATCGCATTGTTTCAAGCTTTCCAAATATACTAACATGCGACCGCCATAACCGAATGAATCAATCTTTTCTCATTATTCTACCCATTTACAGCCTTGTGAACTTCAAATAATTCTTCTACTGGAGCCGCATAAATAGGCTAAATACCCATTCAAGCACTTACACTCTGCCATACCACACTCATGATTATGCATCTAGTAAAGACATGCTCCACCATTTCACTTAAAGATCTGCATAGGGAACATATTGACGATCCATACATGTACCCCTCAGAACAATATTGTCTATAGTAGGCAGGCGATCCAAGATTAGACGCCAACCAAAATTGTTTGTTTTGATTGGCACCCAACTATTCCATTACCACCTAATGTTCATATCACCGTTATTTCCGTAATCAAAAGTCTTTTTATGAATGCAAACGTAAACTCTTCATACTCCCCCCCCCACCTTCCATTTATCCTTACCATGTCCCAAAGATACTCTTTTCAGTTTGTCCTCTATCTCGTCCAGGAGCGTTTGAAGATCACTATCAACAATAGCATTTTCCAATTTCCATGTAACATGCATCTCCCCAACCCATTAATCTCCTTTATCCGATCAACTATGCAGCAACCTCTTTTGGATTCGTTAGCAAAAAGGTCCGGGTAACAGTCTTTTAAAAATTGATCTTCTAGCCAAACATCGAGCCAAGACGAATTTGTTTCCCATTCCCCGGAATACCTGTAATTGCCCTCGCCAATGAGACATGAGAGTGCACGAGCCCATTTTCCATATTTGCGATTGACGCCCACGTCCCCGGTAATGTTTTATTACACGGAATAGCCGACCAAGATCGCGGCGTATGATGTAGAGCAGAAATCAACTTCCTCCAAAGGTTATGTTCCTTAAATTTAAACCTCCACCACCATTTAGATAATAAAGCTATAATCGAAGTCTTAGGCAGACACAGTCCTTAGCCACTATCTTTTTTCTCTTTTGTCGTGTCACACCCCAACCAATGGCGGAAACATCGGGATGAGACGAAGTGTGAAGATTGCTCGAGACATCATAACGCTATTTGTGACAATAATTTAATAATCCAAATTTCATTTCTAAACTTCAAGTAGTCATCAATACAAGATCCCAAATAACAACAAGTTTAATCAAAATAACAAACCAACATAATCAAAATTCGATACAACATATTAAACCCTACGTCTAAAGTGTGTATCTAGGCATCGTGCTACCTCTTTCATTTCATCATCATCAACCTGTAACATGTTTAAAATACAATTCAATGCAAAAGCAAAGGCGAGTATACAAGTTTGGTACATACATAGCATAAGATAAAAGTGTGAACAATTCCTCATAGCAAGCATGCGATTCAAGATAAACATTAAATATGGCATGTGTCTAACATATCAAACCAAGAAAACGCAACTTGCTCATGACATAACCAAAGTTTCAGTAGAGGCGGGTCGTTAATCCTATAGCGCTACATATGTCACGGTTTGGCTCGTACGAAGTTAATGATAAGTTCAACACATAAGAATCACCCAAATTTAAAGTATCAAGCCATCACATATACAAGCATGTTATAGGAATGTTCATGTGTTTAGACAAAAGTTCATGTGTAAGTTTCAATAGGTAAACATGTTACACCCCAAAAGCGATAAAAGAAAAAGAGGGAATACGAGTATACTCACGGTTTGCAAGTCTTTAAACTTGAGAATCCGAGAGCAAGTTGGTGGATGGATTAGTTTGGAGCACCTTGTCCTTCTACACGGGAAAGCAAAGGTGTGTGAGTTTGGCGTATAACGGAAGATTATAGATTCGGAGTTTTTAAAATATATAGAAAGTAACATAGGTGAAAATAATCATCTTGTACACATAACTCTTGTTCTTGACACTATTGAAACTCAAAAGAGTTGGTATGATTTCATGGATTCTAAGATCCATTAGAGTCGTAACAAGGGCATGGTCATAGATGATGTAACGTCCACTTAACAAATAACTATTAAGTCATCATCAAGTCTTAGTTACTTAGATGTATACATATAGAATAACTTAGATATTATATAGTTTACAAGTCTTATGATTCAAGCATGAGGTAGGAGATTAATGTCTCCATTTAGGTACCTCTTTGTGTCATAGAATACATACATGAGGTAGGAAGAACAAGCTTCCATTTAGGCACCTCTATTGTTCACCACTACACTTGTTGTTATAAACAACAAGGAGGGTCATGAACATACAAGTATTAAGGTAATAACAACAACTAATCTATAGAAAAACATCAAGTAATGAGTGGATTCTTATGAAGGATAGCCTAGGCTAAACCAACCATCACACATTCATCAAGTTTCACACTTGAACACTACTTGTGGGTAAAACCCTAATTAAGACGGAAAGTTTGTGAGGTTTTAACCTCTGATTTAAGTGTCTCAACCATGTTTTTAAGCTTAACCAACCATAAGAGATGTTGTAAGCATTAAGACATTGGTGTGAGATGTGTTAGACACAAGTTGGATAAGGAATAACATGTTGTTGATTAATAGTAAACAAAACAGAAAGTTTTAGTCCATTTTAGGGCAAATCCAAGCATGATTCTTCCAAGGAAAAACCAAGGATTCAAACCCAAGGACATAACAAAGCAATAGGAAGAAGAACCAAGTGATTTGGCTAAGAAATAAGCAAGTTACACTCACTTTAGTGAAGTTACAAGAATCTATCCAAAACTCAGATTTACTGCAGATTGAGAGTGAATTTGTGAAGATTAGAGAGTTGTGAAAGTGTCAAATGGGTTGGAGAAGGTGGGTATTTATAATGAATGAGTTAGAAGGTGATTGGAGGTGATTAGAGGTGGGTTAAAGGTGATTGGGTGAGGTTGGAGAGTTGGATTTCGTGCAAAATTTGAAAGAAAACACAAGTCTGCCGAAAAGGGACCCTCGCGTGACGTCTAGGACCCTCGCGTCACGCGGCGGCCTTGTCTCCGAAACTTTTTTTTTTTCTTACACTTTGGCCCCTGAAGTTTATATTTGGTTCCTTGAGGTGCAAAGTTGAGAGTTTAGGGACTTGTTTTGATATAAAAGCATAGTATAAGGTGTAGTTAAGCATGATGATCATAACCAAAGTATGTTTAAGCGTATAAATGTCATAACCAAGTATCGTTCTTGTTCAAAAGACGTTCAATGCATAAGTTTAGATTAATTACAAGTTTCGCACATAGTTTCCAAGAATAACGATTAAACATTGATTGATTCACCAAATCGAACATACGAGCATACATAGAGTGTGTATAACATAAATGTAACAAAATACAAGCTTCATTAATGACCCAAGTCTCGGTTTGCTAATGATTACAATGAAAGGAGCGATTACAAGAATACAAGGTTTCCAAAAATAGAATTACGAACAAAGCTTTCTATAAATGGAAAGTACAAAAGAGCCGGGCGTTACATGTCACCATGTCCCACGCCACCTAATTCATTTTCTTTTTTCCCCATTCGAACCCCATAGAAAATGACGTTTTTTCACCTCCAACATATCTATTATCTTCACTGGCTCTTTGTATGAGGAGAAAGAGTAAGACATCAAGCATTCCAACACGATTAAAATCGTCAAACGACCTCCAATAGACAAAGAATTCGCTTCCACTCCGATAACCGTGCATTGAACATATCTAAAACAAGCTGCCAACTATTAATCCTTCTCATTTTAGCCCTAACTTTCAACCCAAGATAAGAAAAAGGCACTTTATTAATATTGTGATGTAAACCATTTACCAGCCCAATAACTTCATCATCTTCAATCCCTACGCCTATAAGAGAAGGTTTATGAAGAGTTATCTTCAACCCGATAAAACTTTGAAACATCGAAGAAGTCGTGCCAAGGAGGCCGCATTTTCACTTCGGCCGCTCATCTATGATCAAAGCATCATCCGCAAATAAAAATAAGATATAACAGGACCACTAAATCCACATAATAAATTAATTGCACAAGCCTCCTTTAAAGCACTCATGGCTATAATAAACAAGAAAGGAAAAAATAGAGTCGCCTTACCTAAGAAAATCAATGGTCAGGGACCCAATGACCTTACCAATGACACAATGCCCATAATCCACCTTCTCCATTTCGTCGTCAGGAAATTCATTTTTTTCATCACCTCATCCAAAAAAAAAAATCCAATTAAGGTGATCATAAGCCTTTTTGAAATTACTTTTTAGTAACATGCCTTTTTCTTTTCTTTTTAAGCCATGTAACTATTACATTTACCATCGATCAATCAGGTATGGAACGGTATTTTGTAAACCTAATTGTGTTTCGAAAATCACTGACTTTACTACCTTTTTAACATATTTGCCAAGAATTTCGAAATCACTTTGCTCACCATACTCACAAAGTATATAAGACAAAGTATATAAGACGATACTCTTGCAAGTTGATCGGGCCTTTGGTATTAGGAATTAACGCTATAAAAGAGGAACATACCTTATGATCCAATGCTTCCAACCCATAAAAGTGGGCTAGTAAGTTAACAAAATCTGTCTCAAATAACCTCTAAAAGTACTTTAAAAACTTAAAATTAAAACCATATAGCCCGGAGGCTTATTGTCCCCACAGTCCCACACCGCACTTCTATTTCATTTATTTATACCTCAATTTTATTTATTACTACCTCAATTTCATGTAGTTTTAAGCAAAAGTTTTAGCTCAAGTTTGGTTTTGTCTATTAACCAATATATAATGAATCAAGCCAAAAACCGTCAATCTAATCGAATAAACCGCACTAATTAACCGAAAACCAATCAATTAATAAAACAGATTAACGAATGCATAATACGAGCACCCTTCTAGTACATACAAATTTATTTAAGATTATAATTATGCTAGATTATCATGAATAACCCTTGTAACAATTAATGATAGAATCTCCATAGCTAGGTCCAACCCATTAAGTCCTGTACCCACGTGAACACTAGTCGGCAAGTCCCCATTTCGCCACCTAGGAAATTCCTTACCCCACCTCGGCCCATTTACAATATCCATAATCACATGTCAATTTCTTTCATTCTCTTTGCTCCCAAGTTTTTTTATATACAAATACATATATAGGGTTAATTTTCTATAAAGAATCCCATACAATCTTAGTTTTAGAAAAAAAAAAATTAAAAAAAAGTTACCCATCATAATCTTCACATATAAAGTTCTTAAAATGTTTTATTTTTAACATTTAAAATCATAAATTAAAGTCTCTACACTTGTCTATAATGATATACTTACGAAGATAATTTATCCTTTGTGTATTTGTGTACGTGTTTCTTTGTGTAGTAAACCATTAAGTGGTTTTCTTTAACAAATATGTTATAACAATAATTTTATATATAGTATATATAAGATAAGATTCTAATTATTAATAAGATAAAATTAAATAAAATAAAGAAATCTAGCTTATGATTTGGAATGAATTCAAAGATGCATTAATTGTTGACCCCTATCAGGTACCAATCCTCCCACCTATATATACATCTTGTGCTTAACCTCCTATTTCATTCAGTCCAACAACAAGAATCTCACCTTCACTTTCAAACATACAAAAACAACTATTCCTTTGTAAGCTTCAAACATCAACTTGTAACCCAAGAATGTGTAACTTATCGGGTCAAAACAACTTCTTTGGCCGGCGATGTGTATGGGTCAACGGCCCTGTCATAGTAGGAGCTGGACCCTCAGGACTAGCCGTCTCAGCTTGCCTTAGAGAACAAGATGTTCCCTTTGTAGTCATTGAACGCTCTGACTGCATCGCATCCTTGTGGCAAAAACACACCTACAACCGACTAAAACTTCACCTCCCAAAGAAGTTTTGCCAACTTCCTAGACTACCCTTTCCCGAGGAATACCCCGAGTACCCAACAAAGAAACAATTCATCGCGTATCTCGAAAACTACGCACAAAAGTTTGATATCAAGCCGCACTTCAATGA
Organism: Helianthus annuus; assembly: GCF_002127325.2. Classification (NCBI taxonomy): domain Eukaryota; kingdom Viridiplantae; phylum Streptophyta; class Magnoliopsida; order Asterales; family Asteraceae; genus Helianthus; species Helianthus annuus. Next base: position 22,483,982 of record NC_035438.2, on the reverse strand, counting down.
GTGTGTGCAGTCTGCTAAGTATGACGAAGCCTGCCAACTCTGGCGAGTCGTGACTGTGTCAACAACCGAGTCAACTCGGTCCGAAACAGAGTATATTTGTCAGATGCTTGTGGTGGCAACCGGAGAAAATGCCGAAGGGGTAGTACCCGAAATAGACGGACTACAAGACTTCTCCGGTGAAGTCGTACACGCAAAAGACTACAAATCCGGCGAGAACTACACCGGAAAGAAGGTGTTAGTCGTCGGATGTGGGAATTCCGGCATGGAGCTCTCACTGGACCTCTCTAACCACAATGCCAAACCATCCATTGTGGTTCGAAGCTCGGTAATCTTCAAACTAACCCCATCAAAAAGATCAAATCTTTTTTCAAGAAAACGAATACCCATTAAAACCAAACATCTAATTAATCTATTTTCATTACAGGTTCATATTTTGCCACGTGAAATTATGGGAAAATCTACCTTTGATCTAGCCATGATCCTGATGAAATGGCTACCTTTGTGGTTGGTTGACAAGCTTCTATTAATTCTCACATGGTTCATTCTAGGGAACACACACAAGTACGGCATAAAACGCCCATCTATAGGTCCTTTAGAGCTCAAAAACCGTCATGGGAAGACCCCGGTTCTTGACATTGGCGCCCTCCAGAAGATCCGGTCAGGCGATATCACCGTCGTCCCAGGCGTCAAACGATTTAAACGCAACTCAGTCGAGCTTGTCGATGGCGAAACAGTTGACATTGATTCAGTTGTTTTAGCAACTGGATATCGCAGCAATGTCCCCTACTGGCTTCAGGTGAGAAAACCCTTTTTTACAATATTCAAACGGGCGCAACGTATGGCCCGTTTAGCTGTCATTTGTTATTTTGGCATTTTAATGTGATGATTGATAAGAACGAGTTTAAACTAAACCAAAAAAATTTAAAAAAAAAAAAAAAAAAAAAAAAAAAAAAAAAAAACTGGACCAATAATATCCTACTCAAAAAAGCAAATAATAATTTCGATTAGACTAATTAATTTTTTTACATTTTTGATTAACAGGAGAGTGAATTCTTTGCTAAAAATGGCTTCCCAAAGACTCCATTTCCAAGTGGTTGGAAAGGAAAGAATGGGTTATATGCATCAGGGTTTACAAGAAGAGGTCTAGCAGGTGTATCTGCTGACGCCATTAAAATTTCTCAAGATATTGCTCAAGTGTGGAAACAAGACTTAAATAATAAAAATAGAAGGCTACTAAGAAGATGCATTTCAACCTTCTAATTCTAACTTATTTTTATTTTGTTTGTTTGACAAGAATGGTAGGAGAACTAATATCTAGTAATGGGTGTATAGACTAGAAGAGCAGCCCTCACCGTAAAGCCCCAAAAAGAAAATGGAAAAGAATTATTATAAAGATGTTTGGGCATTTTGTATACTAAATGAGGATGATGAGGCTAATTTTGTACTTTTTTTAATGTTTGATAAATGAAAAAAAAATGTTTAATTTGATCCATGGTGACTCTTGTTCTTGTAAGTTTTTAATCTTATAATGTATATGGATGGATTTCCTGTCCCTAAATACTTAAAACTGACAAGATCAAGTATGTTATCAACCGTAGCCTAAACATACTTAAGTATATTATCAACCATAGCCTAAACATACTTAAGATCACAAATTATAAAAGGGTTAATGGGTTCTAAACAGGTTGTAATAAAGTTATAATCTTGTTAAATGCGTCATAAATGGGTGGTCATTTATGATCCGGTAAATCCCAAAAAAAGCAGCTATTTGTAGGGTCTGGGGGTACTGCCGAAGCTTGAGATTTCCGACTGGAGGGAGGAAGTCATCGGACCTAAAAATTTCTATAAAACCAGGGGTCGAAAATGTATATACCCAAAATTTTCTATACGAAAACTACATACTCTCCACTACCAAGCGAAAAGTTCGGGGGGTTGGCCGCCCCCTCCCGCCCTACTTAAGCTGTGCCCATGTCTGGGGGAGTGGGATGTAGGTATACTTTATCTCTATAATCGAGAGGCTGCTTTCAGAGAGACTGCCGACTCCAAATAATACAACAAACAAACAAACAAAGCTATATATATATATATATAACTAAAAAGATATCAATAAAAAAAGAGTGAATGTCAACATAGTAAAAATACACATACAACATCATATATATCATATAGACATGCAAAGCCTAGCAACACATAACATGAAAACAGTCACAAGCAAGGCCCATCCAACGTGTAAGATCCTTTTAGTCTCTAACCCAAAGCTAACACACATAAGTTCCTTTCACTAAAAGTCCTTAACCTTAATCCTACGCTTTCATGGACCTCTATCCTGGACCATGTCCTCAGAGTGGTGCAACTCTATCATATCCTGCCTAATTCGTTCATCCCAAATCTATTTGGGTCTACCTCTACTCCTCCTTCCCTCTACTAGGGATGGCAATCAAACCCGAACCCGACGGGTAAACCCGAAACCCGACACATTTGGGACGAGTTTGGGGTCGGTTAATCGGGTTTGGGACGGGTTTGGGAATAGTTTTTATTTTTTCGCGGGTTTGGGACGGGTTTGGGATTTAGTGATATACCCGTTTACCCGACCCAATTACCCGATAAAGTGTACCCGTTTACCCGATTGTATACCCGATATAATTACTTTTATATTATTAATATGTATATTAATATGTATATATATGATACATCCATTTTTTACACATATAGGTATTCTATTCCGTATACATTGTAGTTATTTGATATATATTTTTATAATAACAATACAAAATGTAACCGGTTAGTAGTTACCCAATAGATACCCAATGGGTTTTGAGATGAGTATACCCAACGAGTAATCTTTTTTTAATTAATGAGTTTACCCGAAACCCGTGGGTATACCCGATACCCGATGGGTATTTACCCGCTAGAAACCCGACGGGTTTTGGGACAGGTTTGGGACAAGCTTATCTAATCGGGTTTGGGTTTGGGATTACCTAAACCCGTCCCAAACCCGACCCATTGCCATCCATACCCTCTACAGTGAGGTTTCCACAACTCTAACCAATTATATCGCCTGCCTCCTCCTCACATGCCTAAACCATCTCACATATTGGTGGGTGATTGCCGACGGATCTCTGCTAAATGATATAATAACATTAACAAAAAAAAAAACGAATTTTAGATCGACCACCAATAATCATTTGATAAGGCATTTTCGTAAATGGGAAACATTGTTCACATTTAATGGTAGATATTAGATCTCCATAACGGTCTGTTTTAAGAAGAGATATGAGGAGGTAGAGGACATACGAGGTGGTGGAGTTTTTTGGGATGAAAAAAAACGAGCGGAGTGGTGTGAGTGGGGAGAGAAGAGAGAATGTGTCAGTTAGACCTCCACAACGGTCTGTTTTAAGAAGAGATATGAGGAGGTAGAGGACATGCGGGGGTGGCGGAGTTTTTGGGGATGAAAAAAAAAACGAGCGGAGTGGTGTGAGTGGGGAGAGAAGAGAGAATGTGTTAGTCATTTCTAGTGAGAAGAGAGGAATTATGAGTGGGGAAAGTGAGGTGGTGTTTGAGCAAGAGAGAGGGTGATTTTTTTTAAAAGGTGTGAATTATTCGCGAATGTCGGCAGGTCTAGCATACGTTGTCTTAATCGGGTCCGCTAGAGAGCCCCCTCGCACAATAGATGTCCAATTTAAACCCCTTAATGAGAAATCACTATCACCTAGACTCGAACTTAAAAACTCACTCGGGTCCACCATATGTAGAACTTAAATAGCCATGGTGCCTTAGCATATAATAAAGAATATTGATCATGCACAAGTCAATCTCTCATTCTCCTTTTCTATTTAAATCGACACATGTATTGTTATATTGTTGTCATAAAATTTTGAAAAGACCACAAAACCAACGACATGACATGAGCTAACTCAATTTTTGTTTTATACAAACAGAAAAACATTACTAAACGATAGAAAAAACAACCTAGCACACACATGATCTTTAACGAGTTTAAGGAATAATACATTGGAAGATCCCTAGAGACAGGAAAAAAAACGTTTGATTTAACCAACATAATCCAAATAACATACAACACGAGCCCAAACCAAAAAGATAGAAGAAAAGATGAAATGTATATTTTCCTAACGTCTTAACACCCAGGGTCGTCCCCGAGAACTCTAAAAAATATTTAGGCCCCGGGTGACCTAAAAAACTGGGCACAAAATTGGGGTAAGGGGGAAATGAATTAAAAAAAAAGACATTGGTAGTAGAGCCAAGCCTTAAACTTGAGACCTCTTGAAATTGTTATTTCCACCCCACCATTAACATTTTTAAGCAGTAAATGGATCAATGTATATACTAAATATATAATTTACTATATACATAAATGCTTATAAAAACCTTTTAAGTCCTTTAAAAATTTAGGTCTTGAGCGACTGCACGGGTTAGCCAACCTTGTTAACACCCTCCGGAGCAGAATCAAATTACTCTTATCCAAACCAAAACGTCTATTTATGTTTGACATCCATATGACTGTAAAAAATATATAACTATTACTACAAAATGCGAGTTTATTCAGAGTAGCGTTGACGGTAAAATCCTTGACATTTCTAGATGCGCCACCAATAAGAATTAAAAAAACTCCAAAAAAAATCTCCATCCATGTTTTGTTCCAACGTGACTAATGTTTGTTGGTTCTTCATCATAGTAGTTATTTTATGCCTTAAAATGTACAGGATAGCATTAAGGGTGACAACAGTGTTAGATTGTCGGATTTGAATTTGTAAAGTAAAACATGTATCTAGTTATGTCAAATATATCAACCATAACCTAGGTACACTTTAAATCATAATCAAGTAACTTAAACACACTCTATGTAACATGTTATTTACAAATGTGTACCTTAACAGGTCAAACAGATTAGCAATTGAAAACATGTTAGCTAGGTTTGCAAATGAGTTATAAACGAATAAAAAGATCATAAATGGGATAACGGGTTCTAAACTGTTTGTAATAAAGTTATTATTATTATGTAAATGGGTCATAAACATGTGGTGGTTAGGCCACTCGGTGTGGGGGTCGTCTAGGCCCGGCGACGCGCCCAAACACCATTCCGGGTGGCTCGTCGACGTCGTGAACGTCAGGGGTGGGACGTTGAGGACAGGCGCATAAGGACAAAATTTTATGCCTGTTCTTGTCACACACACATATACATACAACATATACATATATATTTTAGGTTCATCCTACATTTCCTTAGGCATCTTCTTTGCCCCCATCCTCACACCCATCCTACATGACGCTGAGGTGGAGGGTCATCCTCCAAGGATGAGCCTCACCCATACCAAATAGCCTTAGTTGAAGTTATAAATTATACAATTCTAATTTTAGAAAGGAATGACCGATGAAACTATTTAATCTAGTACATATTGATCATTAAATATATATTAAACAAATTAAATATATCATAGCCTAAACATGTAAAACAAACTGAAGAACCTAGTGATTATGGTATCTGTATAAAATACACACATATAGGTACAATATGAAACTGAACTGAAAAAAACAAATGTTCATGATTTTTGCAATTGATATGCTAAATGGTGAAGTTTATGTGTTAAAACTAGGGGTGTGCACGGTTTGGTTCGGTTTGATTTTTGAGCAAAACGAAAACCAAAACCGAAATGTTGGTTTTCGGTTTTTGAAAACCATTCGGTTTCGGTTTTAGTTTTTACACCGACTCGGTTCAGTTTTTCAGTTATTGGAGTAAAATTATGTAAGATTCAAAAAATAAAAAGTATAATGTAAAATTTAAGAAGAGTTAATTACATAGTTAGTCCATGTGGTTTGCACAAAAATACATACTTAGATACTAATAGTTTAAAATCACCTTCTAGGGTATTAACTTTTCATTTTGTAATGTTTGAAGGTATTAACTTATAGGGTATTAACATAGTTAGTCCCTGTGGTTTTCACAAAATAACATAATTAGCTACTAATAGAATGTGATTTTAAACCTACAAATAACGTTAATACCTCCAAACGTTACAAAATGAAAAGTTGATACCCTAGAATGTGATTTTAAACTATTAGTACCTAAGTATGTTACTTTGTGCAAACCACAGAGACTAACTATGTAATTAACTCATTTAAGAATCTTTCTTATATGTTTACATTTAAGTTATTATATTTAACTTTTTTAAATAATATTGTTCACATAAACCTAACATTTTTATCTATTTTAATTTAATGTATTTTCAAAGTTTTTATTGAGATATTTTCTTTTATAGTACTTTGAAGCTTATTTAATTTTTATACTAAGTTTTGTTATTTGTTGTAGGCAATAAATAAATCATTTCAGTTAGAGTGAATTGCAAGTTTTGTCCTTTATCTTTAGGCCTCTTTGCAGGCGGTGTCATTTATGTTTAAAATTGACGAGTTTTGTCCTTTATGTTTAAAAATCAAGCACGTTTTACCCTTTGGGCCCTAACCCAGTCTGTTTTCCCAGTTAAATTTAATCACGTGCATGTCACGTGAGGGTAGTTATGTCATTTAATGTGCACCCTGAGCATTTACCCCAAATTTAAATAACCCCAAACCCTAATTATTCCCATACTTGTGAGTGAAGATGAACGAGAGGAAGCGCCAAACAATCTGAATTCAAGAGTGAAGATGAACATACAATCATGGTTCCGACGTGCCAAAAGCAGATCTTCATCTTCATCACAACCATCAACCAATCAAAATGAAGAACACCAGTTGTACGGAATCACGGATGACTTAATCAACCTCCTCAAATCATTCACTCTCGAAACATTCAAGAACTTCAATCTCCAAGGTACTCTATTCCTAATTCACATTGTATGTCACTGAATTTATAAAACTAAGTGAACTGATGCTTAGATGAACAAGGAGCCGTTGATGGACCTGAATCCACGAAGGATTTGTCTTCTTGGCAAGAGAAACATGATGTGCTTGTTTTGTCCAAAGTTAAGGTTAGGGCTTTTTTGTGGTTTTGAATTTAGGTTTTAGGGTTTATTAAAATGTTTAGTTTAACTGTTATTATGCAATTGCAATAGGCATTTACATTCAGAATTGGATAATCTGATGGTGATTTGGTGTTTATATAAATTGTAACACCCCAGTGTTTCGAAAGTCAAAGTCAAGGTGGAAGTCAAAGGAAGAAAAGATTTCTAATCGCAATCTGCCTCCCCTTGCACCATTCCTGTTTTGACTTCTTTAACTTATAGTTAGTCTATTGTATGTTTTACGTTAGTTGTATTATGTGGAGTAATTAATTAAAATTGCAGTAATCGAATATTTATCACTACGAATCGCTTTACGACTGTGACTAATAGGAAGTAACAATGCGATAAAGTTAACTAAACGATAATCGAACTAATCTAATCAACATCGTGCTCGCAACTCGAAATAAGCATCTGGTGATTGTTACACGTGTGTGTGTGCCTTATGTGTTACTTGTGCATGTTTATTTATGTTATGTGTGGTGATCAATCGAAACTCAATCCAACTCAATCGCAATCGAATCGCAAACGCTAAACGAATACGAAACAAGGATAGTTATATGTTGATATAGTATGATAATTAGTGGAGAAGAGACAGCGCGCAATATGAGTAGTTGGGATTAAAAGTAATTTGACTAGGAAACTCTATCGCATTCACATCGCTCGCAATAGAAATCGAAATAGCAAAACTCGTCGCACCGAACACTCAAACCAGGCGACCGATCGATCAGCCAACCAGCCGATCGACCAACCGTCCGACCGGACTGCCGTCCGATCGGACAGGCTGTCCGATCGAGCTGCCTGGCCGATCGGCCAGCCCTTTCCTCTTCTGGAATCCTATAAATACCCTTGTCACTCTCCAACTTACTACTTTTGGCAAGTGACGTCCGACCAGCTCGTGTTCCTTACCTTTTCTTAGATTTCTCTTGATTCCGGTAAGATCTCTTCCCAAATTTTGTACTTCCTTGATCTACACGCACTCCTACACCTTTCTATCTTTTGAATCTTAACTTTTAACCGTGAAATCACTAGATTCGAGGTGTTCTAGGATGATGTCATCATGGTGTTCTTGAAGAACTTCATGTTTTTGCCTCAATCCACTGAGAACAACTTAGATCTAACCAATTTTCACATAAACAACAAAGATCTTTCATAGATCTAAACATATTCACGGTGAAAAAGGATTGAGAGAATGTTTTCTAACTTTCTTTCAACTCTTTTACACTCAACGCACTCAAAACTGGTGGAATCGGAGCTTGTGCCGACATACTACTCGTTCTTGTGGTTGTTTGGCTTAAGATCTGGATTCTAGCCACGAGGTTTACTGATTTCGGGTTAAACATGGAACACCGTCACGAAAGGTTAACTGACCAGATCTGGGTGATTCATGTCTGATCAGGAGCACCAAGTAGTGACGAGGTTGCTGTTGTTTTACACGTTATCAAAATGCCTCGATAAAGCGACAAACAGTCAAAACAACCAAGTGTGAGACGAACAGGACGACCAGGACGAGGTGTCGTCCGATCGGACTGCTGTCCGAACGGACAGCCACCCGATCGACCGGTCAGCCGAACGGCTTGCACCTTGGGTCCCACACTTAACCACTTCATCCAAAGTTTGAGTATTGAACGAACTGCTAACCGATCGGACTGCCATCCGATCGGATTACTCTTCGGATCATGAGATACTTAGGCTTTAACACTTAATCGATTTTTTTAACATGTTCAATGCACTAGGAATGCCACCCGATCGAACTGCTGTCCGATCGAGTGACATTCTGCTGTGAACTTGTTCTCACTAAAGTGTCCAACCGATCGGATTGCCGCCCGATCGAACGACTGTCCGATCGACCGACCTGAAAGGTAGAAACACTTCAATGGTTTCAAATGCTACAACAAAAACTTCAAAAGTCAAACCATCATACACAAACACATCCTACTCAAAGGAAGAAACAATCCACTCGAACAGTCACCCGATCGGACTACCGTCCGACCGGACAACTGTCCGAACGGAGTGTCACGCGCACGGCCAGCCGACCGATCGGACAGCCATCCGATCGACCAGCTGACCGACCCATCAACACTTGTTCCCGTTATACGCGTTACTTATCATTGTACCATCGAACTATTCAGGCTAACCCTACTCTCAAGCGCTCCCTTCAATCCATCAACCGCTGTGAGTATACTCGATCCCTTTTTACTTTATGCACTTTTGGGTGTTACATACGTTACTTATACAAAATCACAATCAAACACACTATGCAATACTTTAACGCTAACCGTTATCGCATGTTACACGTGACTTAATGAATGCTTGTTTGTTATGTTTACACATGGAATGTTGTCTACCTGCCTTAACGACGATAGTACTATAGTTTAGACTCGGCACCCGTTCATTCGGGGGTTGTTAAGGACAATTATTTGCATGGATTACAGTGGTGATCATGTATTACGAACTGCCTCAGGCAGTCAACCCGCAGTCATTGGTATCGATAGATCCATGTCGATAATTAATTAACATGTTTCGTTTTCCTCTGTGTACGTGCTGGTTATGCGTAAAATATTTCGAACTCTATATGCTATTATCAAACTTGTATGCTCACCCTTACACTATGTGTATTGACTTTATTTTAACGTATGTGACAGGTATTTAGGATGCTTATCTGCTAGGAAAGCAAGGCTATAATAAGTCTCTAGAGGCCAACAAATAGTTGTCTGTACTAATGTAATCAGGAGTCTCTAGAAGCAGATAAACAATTGGGCTATTTGAAAATCTGAGTTGTCGGAATAGAACTATTGCCTAGATTTTGTCTGTAATAATTTGTTTATTATTTGAGACATGGTATGGGACATGTTATTTTAAACTGAATGGTAATGATAATTGTTATGGAAACTTCTGGACAATTTGTTTCGCTCAGTGCCATGCCCCGATGATTCTGCCATCGGTTGGGGTGTGACAGATTGGTATCAGAGCCATAACTATAGGGAATTAGGCAAGACTCGACCTAGTTCGGGTCGATGTCTTAGAAATGTCCTAGTCTATAGTTAGGAACCATAGACCGACTCGTGCATCTCAAGTACGGATTATGTATGAGCTTACTGCTTTCTCTCGTTATTCTCGCCTACGCTACACTATCACTACACTCGAATTTTCAATTTAAAATAGGCAATTAAGTCGAGATCAGTTGTGAAAACCACAAACTCTCAATTAAATTGCTTAATTGATCTGTATTTATCTACAAAACGCGAGAATTCTCGTTGAACCAGGAGTGAAATCCATACTTTAGCGCGGATTTTCGTCTCAATTTTATTAAAATAGGAAAGAAGTTGTTAAGCTAGGGGTGAAACCCTAACCTTGACGACTTGTTCCGACCTTTACTTGGTTTTATGTAACACCTCGAATTTTTGTGTCCAATGATGTGTTAACACGTGTCATTTGATTACACGTGGCATCCATAATAAATAAAGGACTAATTTTGACAAACCTTGAAAGTATATAAATTCGAGGGTTATAAATGTCAACAAGGGTAAATATACTGTATAATAACCCTAAATAAATGCTTGTACCTTCAAACGAATAAATCATAAATCATACGGAAGCGAAACGCGAAAGAAAGTGAGAGATTACGAGCTACAGGGGTTAACTGTGTCAACATGTTTAATATTACCTCTGAGTGACCCTTTAACGTTCCCAAGGCTTCGTAACAGTATTATACGCTCACTAGAATATACTGTATAAATTCCGCGAAGTTCCGTCTTAAAACGAAAGAGTTATACTCAAATTCGTATGAGAAGGGTTAAAAGCGTCAATAATGAAAGTTAAGGCTTTCTGAACAATTAATAAAATAAACGGGGACTTAACAACACGGGTAAATAACACGAGGCCCCTATCGGTAAATAACCGAGGGCCAAACCGCAAAGTTACCCCTTCAAACCCGAAAGGTCAGGTAAATCATTACGAAAGATTTCGTTATTAATTACCAGATTCTGTAATCATGACAAAAGATTTAAAATTTCTGAATTATAAACCTCAGGCGGCCCGCGTGAGGTTTAGACTTAAGTTGAGGCGGGCCGCGAGCCACCTCAATTACGCGTCTGAGTTCTTAAACTCAGGCGGCCCGCATTAAAATGGCATGGAACTCCCATGCGGGCCGCGTGGGACGCCCAGATGCAGAAACATTGTAACTACTTGACCTTTGGACCATTTGAACGACCAAACACCAATCAATGAGGCATGGGTGCCCCCTACTCGACCCATAACCCTCTAATACACCTGCCATTCATCCAAGGGCACTTGTAGAGTTGTGTGTAATGATCTTGAGCCATGACATTTGCTATAAATAGCACTAGTAAGTTCATAACATTCATCACACTCAAAGACACATTCTCTGGTCATCTCAAGAGCTAATAAGCATCCTTCTCTGCTCCATATTCAAGTCTAACTTCTGTAAGTTACCTTGATCATCCGTAGTTCAGTTTATGCTTAGTATTTAGCTAAAAACCAAACCGTCGTAAAAACGGTTTGACTTTAAATTATGTCCATGATGGTTCTGTCTTATGACGAATCAAAGGTGGTTATAAGTTGGTATCAATGGAGGTAATAAACCCCTAAAAGGGTTCCCTCTGATCACCACTCTAACTATGTCAAATATCGAGTCAAACGTGCGGTTAAAAAGTCAACAGAAAGCTATTTTAGCGATTTATGCATAATCTGTAATGTATATGTTATGGAACCTGTTTTGACACTTATAAAACATGATAATAAGTATATAAACTTGTTTGCGCTCGTTTGAATCGATCATTTGCTATATTGACCCGGTTCGGAGCCGAATGTCGCAAAAGTTTGACTTTTGCTTTGACTTCAGTTCTGACCCGTTTTAGTGAGGTATGAATATGCCTTAGGACTCTCTTAGGACCAGGTCACATGTTGGTATAAACCTCTGTGGTCGGTTCATGAGTTATCCGAGTCTTTTACGTATTTCCGTCATTCGCCTAAAAGTTGACCGTAACGGCCTTTTAAAATTAAAACGAGTATTTCGGACACGTGAACGGACCAAAACCTTGCTTATTAAATTATAAGCATGTCCTTAAAATTTCACGTCAATCCGAGGTCTAGAATGAGAGTTATGCTAATTAGCGCAATTTAAATAAACTTTAGTAATTAACGGCGCAATTAGCATAACGCCTATCTAAACCAAGATTTCATCACCAAATCTTTTACCCACTGTTATAAATTAATATTTTGGGAATTTTAAAGATTTTTAATAATTTTTACCTTGCTCATAACCTGCGGTTATGGCTACGGTTCGGTAAATACCGAATATGCCCTTTTTGGCCAAAACATGAGTTCTACAAAGTCTTTTGACCCGATTCCAGTTGCTACTGGTTTTAAATAATGAATAAAGTATTTTAAGCTTTATAAGCTGTTCGGGAAACTCAGATTTCCTGTAGAACTCGAAAAACCCTTTTAAAGTCTTTAAAATGACCGAAAAACCCCTACGGGGCATAATATCAACTTAAACTCGTTACGGGCGTCACGGAAGGTATCCTACTGATACCACAACCCATTTAAGGCTTATTGACTTAGGAAATAAGCATACGACTCTCATGGTTAACCGTTTCGCCTATTGCGCGCACGGTTCGGCTTATGAAACTAGTTTTCATAAATTAGCCGATACGGGTCAAATTATATTATTTGAACCCCAAAATCCAGAGTGTGAACCATTAACCCATATAAAACAAGTCTCTGAACTTGTTGGGTCAGAATCACACTCCATTCTCGGTTTTCGCCTTTCACGCGATTAAACCATATCTATATATATCGGAACCAACCGGTCTAGGCTACGGCCATTATAACGACCCGTTAGGATTCTAAGAGGTTAATTAAAACCTTCGTTCCAGATTAGGAGCCCCAGTAAAAGCTATCGGTGATTTAATCCAATTAAGGAAATATACTTGCAAAGGTAAATACTTTAACTTATTTCCCCTATATGGGCTTGGGTTACGGTATATTAATACCGCTTGATTAAGCATTATATAATTCCATCGCTTAGGTGGTTAATTGATTAAATATGATCGGCTCATTTAAACAGTTTTGTTGCTTATAAGCCTTTGGGGGGTTTAATGACCGTTGTCCCGGATATCCTTGGCATCATTTTACGAAACGGCCACGACCATCGACATCCCGGTGTAGGCGTACACCCGGTATAAAGTGTCGACATTAAATTAAAAGACGTAGCCGTTGGTTTTTATACTACGGTTTTACGCAAACGTGGTGTGTCTATAAATCATTAACCCGGCACGACCCGGGCTACTGAACGCATAAAAGAACATGTAAAACGTTCACAAGATTTTATTATAATTTTCCCAAGTTATAAAAGAGTTTGTGCCTTGTGCATTCAAATCAATTTTAATAAACATTTTCAAATGTGTCAGTTGAATGTATTTACCAGTGTAAACTGACGTATTTTCCCCAAAAAGATTAAGTGCAGGTACCTAGACGTAAATTGGCTGGTATTAGCTCCCTAGCGTCGTGATAAGTCTCGCAAGCTTGATTGCAGTATCTGATGGAACAATACTTTATGTTTATTTACGATCCACTGTGGATATATTCAACCCCTGTAATACATTTTGATATTAAAACCAGAGGTTGAAGTTTATATATTTATCTTATGCTTCCGCTGTGCATTATATAATTGTGTGGTTTGACTATATTGTTGCCAACATCGTCACGGTAATCCCCCACCAGGCCCACCGGTGAGACACGTGGAAATCGGGGTGTGACAGGTTGGTATCAGAGCCAACATTGAGTGAATTAAACACATTAGGCATTGTGTTTAATCTCAATGACACAATTGCACATACTTGAGTCTAGACAATAACTTAGGACAAATTCGGATTATTACTCCTTTTTGTCTTTATTTTCGATTTGATTTTTAATAAGTTTTGGAGCAGGAAAATGCCACCTGTTATATTCCGAGGAAGAGGAAGGGGAAGAAGAGGCCGAGGAGAAATCGTGACACATCACGATAACAAGGCTGGACCATCTGGTACAAGACATCCTTCGATGACAAGGAGCGAAGAGCCACAACGACGAAGAGATCTTTACGAACCCGCGAGGCATTCCACCTCACACAGCTCAACGCCATCCTACCGGCACTCCTTTGGACCAAACTCAGAAAATGATCCCAACAACCCACAACCTTCCTTCATACCTCTACAACGTTCGGTATCGCACCGGAATTATGACGACCCTACTCCATACTACATAAGTCAGTTTAACCCGGCTGACTACATACAGGAACCTTCAGGATTTGTTCCGCTTGGTCCACAAGACCACTTTTCTAAAGATCCCATGGAGGAAGATGAGGATCCTACTGAACCTGCCCGTGGTACGCCCACGCACCCGATAGAAGTCTCTGATGGGTCATCCTTCCATGGCACACCCTATCAGGGACCAGACAGTTTCCAAGCGTTGTTTGACCGACATGAGTGGTACTACACGCCACCTCAACAGACATCTCAACAACCGCGACATCCACAGGATCCCTCTGAGGATTCACGCTTTGTGGCAGTTACGCCACCACCTCCGCCACCGGCACAACCAGTAATACCTGATCCGCCGAGGCGTAGGAGGACAAATGCTCGTATGTCTACACGAGGAGGAGGGGGTATCCACTTCAGCACTCCTCGACATTCTAGTAGTAGCCACTATCCGCCACTACAAGAAGAAGGACCTTCAAGTCCTATACAGGAGGCGAACTCCGCACCAGCTGCACGAAATTCGCCACCATTTGGGTATGACCAACCCATACCTGCTTACACGGGTCCAACGGCTTACAACCCGTTCGAACCATCACAAGCACAATACAACTACGGCTATGAGCGCGACCCATATGTGGTGTCGGCAAGATATAATGCGCGCTACCCTGACGGAGCACATGGAAACATGGGACCACCGGACTACTCAGCTCATGGGTATCCAATACCTCCCAGACCTCCAGTTCCGCATCAAGCGCCACAACCACGTTTCTCTCCTCCTGAACAGGAAGAAATACTCCATCGACTAGATCGTGTGGAGAGGGAGTTTGAGGAAGAGAAGAAAAGCCACCGAGGATTTCTCAAAGGCTTGGCAAACCTACTAAAGGGCAAAAAGAAGAAACGTGACCATTAGCCCTTAATAGTTGTACGAATGTAATTTCTACTTTGAAATAAGTCCCGGTGTGGACAACTTATCGTATTTCCGTCCCTACGTGGACTTATCTTTAGTCCTTGCATGGACATCTATCTTGTATTAGTCCCTGCGTGGACTTGTCACTTATTTTTAAACCTCTATGGAGGTATGTACTATTTGAAAGACCCGTTTAGGGCAATATGTAATTGTATTTGAGATTTTGGAATGTATGTTATGAGTTTTGTTTTAATATATATAAAATAAATCAAAAACATTCCTTTTATATTGATCTGCCTAAATAAAGAATCTTAAAAGGTGAAACCTCGCTTGGTGTCTTTTAAGATCCAGTCAAGATGGTACGACCTAATTGAAAAGATTCTGATTCCCTGTTAACCTCTGTACGCATGTTAATAATCATGGCAGATGTGATTCGTTAAAATCACGCACGTCATTCTTATACAATAATCCCTTAAGGATTTCAAACCCCACAAAATGATTTATAAATCGTGGGCTAAATCACCAATGAAGGTGATCAATATTATTAAAACATCCATTAGTGATGTAGTGCCTACGGGCCAGTATTATAAAAACATCCATTAGTGATGCAGTGCCTACGGGCCAGTATTATAAAAACATCCATTAGTGATGCAGTGCCTACGGGCCAGTATTATAAAAACATCCATTAGTGATGTAGTGCCTACGGGCCAGTATTATAAAAAACATTCATTAGCGATGTAGTGCCTACGGGCCAGTATTATAAAGACATCCATTAGTGATGCAGTGCCTACGGGCCAACCTTATTAAACACATCCATTTGAGATGTAGTGCCTATGGGCCAATATTATTAAAACATCCATTAGAGATGTAGTGCCTACGGGCCAACCATACTAAAACATCCATTAGAGGTGTAGTGCCTATGGGCCATAATAATTGTCTTATAAAGACAAAAGGCAGTGGTAGTCTATGATTCTCTGTCAGAAAGAGATAAAAGAACTACGGTTCAAATCTCTATGCCTTTGATTCTCTGAAATCTCGGCTAATATCATAAAACATCATCATGATTAGGCTTTATGCCGCCAATACTATCTATATAGCTGAAATAGGATATATTCAAATCCTAATATGTAATGAAATAATAGGTTAACCAAATATGGTCTCTGTACCATGGTTGACGAATTGTCATAAAAGACAATTATATAATAATCGCCTAAATAAAATTTTGTTATCTTCTGTAACAGATTCAAGTTACAATGGCGGATCCCAATGGAGAGAACAGCCACACAAATGAAGATGACTATGACAATGCGTCAGTGCATTTGACAGGCGCACAACTGAAGGCTCTGATTGACAATGCTGTTCAGGCAGCTATTGATCGTCAATATACGGAGTCCCAGGGCAGAACAGTGTCGAAACCACCCTCTAAACCAAAGACACACTCCAAACCACCCTCTGAACCCAAGAAAGATGACGACAAACATTCGTCTACTGAGCACAGCGTTCATCGCGATAGAGAATATACTGATGCGTCCAGTGCTAAGGGTTGCACCTACAAATACTTTGTATCATGTAAGCCCCGTGAATTTACAGGGGAGAAAGGTGCGGTTGATTGTATCACCTGGCTGGACGAGATGGACACGATTGTGGACATCAGCGGATGCGCTGAGAGGGACGTGGTAAAATTTGTGTCCCAGTCATTCAAGGGCGAGGCCCTGGCGTGGTGGAGAGCTCTGGTGCAGGCTTCAGGTAAGTCTGCCTTATACAAAATGTCATGGGGGGAGTTTATTGCCCTTATAAAAGAAAACTACTGCCCTCAACATGAGGTTGAGAAAATTGAGGCGGATTTTGTCTCACTAGTGATGACAAACCTGGATTGTCAAGCATATCTGACAAGCTTTAACACTATGTCACGCCTGGTGCCATATCTTGTGACACCAGAACCTCGAAGGATTGCCCGTTTCATTGGGGGCTTAGAGCCGGCGATCAAGGCCAGTGTGAAGGCCTCTAGGCCAACGCCCTTCAGGTCAGTTACTGACCTCTCCTTGTCTCTTACACTTGATGCTGTCCGTCTGAGGGCACAAAGGAGCTAGGAGGCTGAAAAGCGAAAACGTGAGGATGATACCTCACGAAAGTCTGGGAAAAAGCACCGTAGAAACGGTGAGGGCAAGAGAGGGTCAGAGGCAAAGAAGGAGGGGCAAGCTGATGGAAGACCTCACTGCAAGGTCTGCAAGAAACCTCACTCCGGGAAGTGTAGGTTTGCGTCTGGTTCACAGTCGCAACAAAAGACTCCATCCTGTGGGCTATGCAAGTCCAAGGATCACAAGACCGTGGAGTGCAAAAAGATAAAGGATGCAACCTGCTATGGTTGTAATGAAAAGGGGCACATAAAGAGTAATTGCCCAAAGTATGCCAAGAAGGCGGAAGAGACTAAGAAGTCAAATGCGAGAGTTTTTCGCATGGATGCAAAGGAAGCGGTTAAGGACGACAATGTGCTTACAGGTACTTTTCTCGTAAATAATATATTTGCAAGAGTACTATTCGATTCTGGCGCTGATAAATCCTTTGTAGACCAGAAATTTTGCCAACTACTAAATATGCCAATCAAAACCCTTGACGTGAAATACGAAGTAGAGTTAGCAGACGGCACGATAGAAACCGTCTCTACTGTTTTAGAAGGATGTGAAATGTCCATTAGGAACCATTCTTTTCCTTTATCTCTACTTCCCTTCAAATTAGCGGGTTTTGACATTGTGCTAGGCATGGACTGGTTATCCCGTAATCAGGCCCAAATCATTTGCGGCAAAAGGCAGATAGTTTTAAAGACTCCGAGTGGTGAATCTCTTACCATTCGAGGGGATACGCATTACGAATTGCCCGAAGACGTATCTATGCTGAAAGCTTCTAGATGTTTGAACAGAGGCTGTGTAATTTACATGGCTCAGGTGATAATAGAAGAACCAAAGCCGAAGATCGAGGATCTTCCTGTCATTTCTGAATACCCCGAGATTTTTCCTGAAGAACTACCTGGTTTGCCACCAGATAGACAAGTGGAGTTCAGAATAGACATCATTCCTGGAGCAGCTCCGATAGCAAGAGCACCTTACAGGCTAGCTCCAACGGAAATGAAAGAACTGAGGACCCAGTTGGATGAACTGCTGGCGAAAGGTTTTATCATACCTAGTTCATCTCCCTGGGGAGCTCCTGTCCTATTTGTAAAGAAGAAGGACGGATCGATGCGGTTGTGCATCGACTATCGAGAACTAAATAAAGTTACCATAAAGAATAGATATCCTTTACCAAGGATCGATGATCTATTCGATCAGCTGCAAGGAGCAAGCTACTTCTCCAAGATCGACTTGAGGTCGGGTTATCATCAGCTAAGGGTCAGAGATGAAGATGTACACAAAACTGCATTTAGGACTCGCTATGGTCATTACGAGTTCCTAGTGATGCCTTTTGGGCTCACAAATGCACCGGCTGCGTTCATGGATCTCATGAATCGTGTTTGCAAGCCGTATTTGGACAAATTTGTCATCTTCTTCATCGACGATATCCTTATATATTCCAAGAACCAAGCAGACCACGAGAAGCACCTCCGTTGCATTCTCGAATTACTACAGCGTGAGAAACTCTACGCCAAATTCTCGAAATGTGAATTCTGGCTACGAGAGGTTCAGTTTTTAGGACACGTTGTGAGTGAGCGTGGTATCCAAGTGGATCCCGCTAAGGTAGAGGCAGTCATGAACTGGCAAGAGCCAAAGACGCCTACCGAAATTCGTAGTTTCCTGGGATTGGCAGGATACTACCGAAGGTTTATTGAGAACTTTTCAAGGATTGCTGCGCCCTTGACTTCTTTGACCAAGAAGAAAGAAAAGTACATTTGGGGCCCAAAGCAGCAAGAGTCCTTCGAAATACTGAAGCAAAAGCTAAGCAACGCACCTGTGCTGACATTACCAGAAGGTACAGATGAATTCGTAGTTTACTGCGATGCATCACACACAGGCATGGGGTGTGTGCTTATGCAGAAAGGCAAGGTGATTGCCTATGCTTCAAGGCAATTAAAGGTGCATGAAAAGAATTACACCACCCATGATTTGGAGTTGGGTGCCGTTGTATTTGCACTAAAGTTGTGGAGGCACTACCTTTATGGCATTAAATTTGTGATTTATTCTGATCACAAAAGCCTCCAGCACCTGTTCAACCAGAAAGAGTTGAACATGAGGCAACGCCGTTGGATGGAAACCCTGAATGATTATGACTGTGAAATCAGGTACCATCCCGGCAAGGCGAATGTGGTCGCCGATGCCTTGAGCAGGAAGGAAAGGGTAAAACCCATTCGAATCAATGCCAAGAGCATTGAGGTTAAGAATAATTTGATGGAAAGGATATTAGCTGCGCAGCGTGAGGCTGTGTTGGAAACTAATTATCCTAATGAAAAGCTGGGAGTAACTGAGGAGCAGTTGACTCTTAGCAAGGATGGAATTCTTAGACTGAACGGACGTATATGGGTTCCGATATATGGAGGACTACGAGATGTTGTTCTCCAGGAAGCCCATAGTTCCAAATACTCAGTCCATCCTGGTGCTGACAAGATGTACCAAGACTTAAAGGCAAATTATTGGTGGATAGGCTTGAAAAAGTCTGTAGCCGCCCACGTAGCAAAGTGCTTGACTTGTGCTCAAGTCAAAGCCGAGCACCAAAAGCCATCTGGCTTGCTACAACAGCCTGAACTTCCCGAGTGGAAGTGGGAATGCGTAACTATGGACTTCATAACCAAGTTACCCAAAACCAGGAAAGGAAATGATACAATATGGGTCATAGTCGATAGGCTGACTAAATCAGCTCATTTTCTACCCATCAAGGAGACGTATAGCTCCGATATGTTAGCCCAACTTTATGTTGATAAGATTGTAGCCTTACACGGTATACCTGTGTCTATTATCTCCGACAGGGATACTAGATACACATCTCACTTCTGGAAAAGTTTCCAGCAATCTTTGGGCACGCGTTTAAACTTTAGTACGGCTTACCATCCACAGACGGACGGTCAAAGTGAGCGTACTATCCAAACGCTAGAAGACATGCTTCGTGCATGTGCGATCGATTTAGGTGGTAACTGGGATAAAAACCTACCCCTGATCGAATTCTCCTACAATAATAGCTACCACACCAGCATAAAGGCTGCGCCTTTTGAGGCATTATATGGTAGGAAATGTAGATCGCCTGTTTGTTGGGCGGAAGTAGGAGAGGTCCAATTATCAGGACCAGAGATTGTTTTCCAGACGACGGACAAGATTGTCCAGATCCGGGAACGTCTCAAGGCTGCCCGTGATAGGCAGAAGAGCTACGCGGATCCAAAGCGTAAGGATTTTCACTTCGAAGTAGGTGAAAAGGTATTACTTAAGGTGTCACCCTGGAAGGGGGTGATGCGTTTCGGCAAGAAAGGCAAACTGAGCCCGAGATACATAGGACCTTTTGAGGTCATTGAACGGGTCGGATCAGTTGCCTATAAGTTAAACTTGCCTGAAGAGCTCAATGGAATTCACAATGTGTTCCACATCTGCAATCTCAAAAAGTGCTTCGCCGATGAATCATTGGTGATTCCACACACAGATGTGCATATAGATGAGAGCTTAAAATTTATAGAAAAACCTTTGTCGATTGAAGACCGACATGTGAAGAAGCTTCGCAGAAAGCACGTACCGATTGTAAAAGTCAAATGGGATGCTCGTAGAGGTCCTGAATATACGTGGGAAGTCGAAGCTACAATGAAAGAAAAATACCCCTATTTATTTGAGTAAATCTCGGGTCGAGATTTATTTTAAGGGGGTGAGGATGTAACACCTCGAATTTTTGTGTCCAATGATGTGTTAACACGTGTCATTTGATTACACGTGGCATCCATAATAAATAAAGGACTAATTTTGACAAACCTTGAAAGTATATAAATTCGAGGGTTATAAATGTCAACAAGGGTAAATATACTGTATAATAACCCTAAATAAATGCTTGTACCTTCAAACGAATAAATCATAAATCATACGGAAGCGAAACGCGAAAGAAAGTGAGAGATTACGAGCTACAGGGGTTAACTGTGTCAACATGTTTAATATTACCTCTGAGTGACCCTTTAACGTTCCCAAGGCTTCGTAACAGTATTATACGCTCACTAGAATATACTGTATAAATTCCGCGAAGTTCCGTCTTAAAACGAAAGAGTTATACTCAAATTCGTATGAGAAGGGTTAAAAGCGTCAATAATGAAAGTTAAGGCTTTCTGAACAATTAATAAAATAAACGGGGACTTAACAACGCGGGTAAATAACACGAGGCCCCTATCGGTAAATAACCGAGGGCCAAACCGCAAAGTTACCCCTTCAAACCCGAAAGGTTAGGTAAATCATTACGAAAGATTTCGTTATTAATTACCAGATTCTGTAATCATGACAAAAGATTTAAAATTTCTGAATTATAAACCTCAGGCGGCCCGCGTGAGGTTTAGAGTTGAGGCGGGCCGCGAGCCACCTCAATTACGCGTCTGAGTTCTTAAACTCAGGCGGCCCGCATTAAAATGGCATGGAACTCCCATGCGGGCCGCGTGGGACGCCCAGATGCAGAAACATTGTAACTACTTGACCTTTGGACCATTTGAACGACCAAACACCAATCAATGAGGCATGGGTGCCCCCTACTCGACCCATAACCCTCTAATACACCTGCCATTCATCCAAGGGCACTTGTAGAGTTGTGTGTAATGATCTTGAGCCATGACATTTGCTATAAATAGCACTAGTAAGTTCATAACATTCATCACACTCAAAGACACATTCTCTGGTCATCTCAAGAGCTAATAAGCATCCTTCTCTGCTCCATATTCAAGTCTAACTTCTGTAAGTTACCTTGATCATCCGTAGTTCAGTTTATGCTTAGTATTTAGCTAAAAACCAAACCGTCGTAAAAACGGTTTGACTTTAAATTATGTCCATGATGGTTCTGTCTTATGACGAATCAAAGGTGGTTATAAGTTGGTATCAATGGAGGTAATAAACCCCTAAAAGGGTTCCCTCTGATCACCACTCTAACTATGTCAAATATCGAGTCAAACGTGCGGTTAAAAAGTCAACAGAAAGCTATTTTAGCGATTTATGCATAATCTGTAATGTATATGTTATGGAACCTGTTTTGACACTTATAAAACATGATAATAAGTATATAAACTTGTTTGCGCTCGTTTGAATCGATCATTTGCTATATTGACCCGGTTCGGAGCCGAATGTCGCAAAAGTTTGACTTTTGCTTTGACTTCAGTTCTGACCCGTTTTAGTGAGGTATGAATATGCCTTAGGACTCTCTTAGGACCAGGTCACATGTTGGTATAAACCTCTGTGGTCGGTTCATGAGTTATCCGAGTCTTTTACGTATTTCCGTCATTCGCCTAAAAGTTGACCGTAACGGCCTTTTAAAATTAAAACGAGTATTTCGGACACGTGAACGGACCAAAACCTTGCTTATTAAATTATAAGCATGTCCTTAAAATTTCACGTCAATCCGAGGTCTAGAATGAGAGTTATGCTAATTAGCGCAATTTAAATAAACTTTAGTAATTAACGGCGCAATTAGCATAACGCCTATCTAAACCAAGATTTCGTCACCAAATCTTTTACCCACTGTTATAAATTAATATTTTGGGAATTTTAAAGATTTTTAATAATTTTTACCTTGCTCATAACCTGCGGTTATGGCTACGGTTCGGTAAATACCGAATATGCCCTTTTTGGCCAAAACATGAGTTCTACAAAGTCTTTTGACCCGATTCCAGTTGCTACTGGTTTTAAATAATAAATAAAGTATTTTAAGCTTTATAAGCTGTTCGGGAAACTCAGATTTCCTGTAGAACTCGAAAAGCCCTTTTAAAGTCTTTAAAATGACCGAAAAACCCCTACGGGGCATAATATCAACTTAAACTCGTTACGGGCGTCACGGAAGGTATCCTACTGATACCACAACCCATTTAAGGCTTATTGACTTAGGAAATAAGCATACGACTCTCATGGTTAACCGTTTCGCCTATTGCGCGCACGGTTCGGCTTATGAAACTAGTTTTCATAAATTAGCCGATACGGGTCAAATTATATTATTTGAACCCCAAAATCCAGAGTGTGAACCATTAACCCATATAAAACAAGTCTCTGAACTTGTTGGGTCAGAATCACACTCCATTCTCGGTTTTCGCCTTTCACGCGATTAAACCATATCTATATATATCGGAACCAACCGGTCTAGGCTACGGCCATTATAACGACCCGTTAGGATTCTAAGAGGTTAATTAAAACCTTCGTTCCAGATTAGGAGCCCCAGTAAAAGCTATTGGTGATTTAATCCAATTAAGAAAATATACTTGCAAAGGTAAATACTTTAACTTATTTCCCCTATATGGGCTTGGGTTACGGTATATTAATACCGCTTGATTAAGCATTATATAATTCCATCGCTTAGGTGGTTAATTGATTAAATATGATCGGCTCATTTAAACAGTTTTGTTGCTTATAAGCCTTTGGGGGGTTTAATGACCGTTGTCCCGGATATCCTTGGCATCATTTTACGAAATGGCCACGACCATCGACATCCCGGTGTAGGCGTACACCCGGTATAAAGTGTCGACATTAAATTAAAAGACGTAGCCGTTGGTTTTTATACTACGGTTTTACGCAAACGTGGTGTGTCTATAAATCTTTAACCCGGCATGACCCGGGCTACTGAACGCATAAAAGAACATGTAAAACGTTCACAAGATTTTATTATAATTTTCCCAAGTTATAAAAGAGTTTGTGCCTTGTGCATTCAAATCAATTTTAATAAACATTTTCAAATGTGTCAGTTGAATGTATTTACCAGTGTAAACTGACGTATTTTCCCCAAAAAGATTAAGTGCAGGTACCTAGACGTAAATTGGCTGGTATTAGCTCCCTAGCGTCGTGATAAGTCTCGCAAGCTTGATTGCAGTATCTGATGGAACAATACTTTATGTTTATTTACGATCCACTGTGGATATATTCAACCCCTGTAATACATTTTGATATTAAAACCAGAGGTTGAAGTTTATATATTTATCTTATGCTTCCGCTGTGCATTATATAATTGTGTGGTTTGACTATATTGTTGCCAACATCGTCACGGTAATCCCCCACCGGGCCCACCGGTGAGACACGTGGAAATCGGGGTGTGACATTTTACAAAACTCTCACCAAAGTCTCGACGGACTCCAACGACCTGAACTCACAATATGACTAGAGGGATGTGTGCCGAATGCCCAAGAATCGAGGCAGAGGCCCAATCTTGAAAGTCAAAATGTGAATAACAAGTCCTTGAGAATAGTCGAATCGCTTTGGGTAGTCAATGTCTAATAGCCGCAGAAAATCTATTTCTTGATTTCTACGTGTTTCGATTCTGAGCCCGCAACTGCTGACTCTGATGACTCGTTGATTTTATGTGTTTATGTGTATTTTATCTGTTTATGTGTGTAAATTTTGAGACCTATCCGATTTTTGCATTCGCTTCGATCGACACATATGACTCGCATTGCTCCTCTATCTCAAAACGTTAACAAATCAGGAAACGTCGTACGCTATGACGCTCGCTATACTATACGCGTATACTATAAATAATCACAACGCTAAACGCGATCGCTACATTCGAACGCTCATGAACTTGGAATGATAGGTTTCTGTATTCTGACTGCATCTTGTGATTACGCGCTTCTGTGAATCTGTGCCCTACGTGCTTACGTGCTACTGTGTTTATGTGCATCTGTGATTTCGTGCCTATGTGTTTATGTGAATATTCGACTGTGTACCTAAGCTTTAGTAAGTATTAGACGTGTGAGGTGAGTTCCAATTATGATGTGTCTGAGACCCATGACGATGTCTGTTGCAGACAATGTCAACTGGACCGTCATCAGGATCCCGTCACCCACTTTCTCGCCAAGAAAAGAGAGACAGACGCCTTGCTGCTATCATCGCTAAGCAAGTAGCAAAGGTTGTGAGTGACGTCTACGAGAACATCAGCAAATCATCTGAGGAGTCGAGAACCGAAGCTCCTAAGGCTACTCCCAAAGCTGCCTTTAGCTTCAAGCAGTTCAAGGCTTGTGGTCCAAAGGAATTCACCGGAGAAGATGGCCCAATAGCTATGTTTCAATGGTTCGATTCCATCGAAGTCACTCTGCGCCAAAGCGGCTGCCCTGAAAATCTCCGTACCCTAAACGCAAGCGGCGTCTTCCAGTCCCGCGCTCTAGACTGGTGGACGGCCGAACGAAACAAACGCGGGAATGATGCAGCTTATGAGCTGACTTGGGAAGAGCTGAAAGCCATCATGATGGACGAATTCTGCCCTCCCCATGAACGCCAAAAGCTGGAGGACGAGTTTTGGAACATTAAGCAGAAGGATGGAGATAACGCTGCCCTGACTGCTCGCTTTAAGCAGCTCAGCATCATCTGCCCCGATCAAGTCAAGACGTCTGATATGGCAATCAAGAAGTACATCCGAGCTCTACCCGACTGTGTTGCTGATTTTGTTCATGCCGCAAAGGCAGCAACGATCGAAGAAACTTATCTGCTTGCCGCCGAGATCAACGACAAGCGGGTAAAAGCTGGTTTTTGGGATAAAGCTTCGAAGTCTCTACATCAAGCTACCCCCGCACCAACCGCTGACACCGCCGCCGCTCCTCAATCATCAAAGTCCTCACGCCGAAGGAAGAAGAACAACAACAACAGCTCCAGCAACAAGAACTGTGCTGTCACTACCACTTCTGCTCCTCTCCAAGCCGTACCGTCCCAACAGCAGCATCATCACCGTCCAGCACCAGTCACTCATGCACCACCAGCAAAGCGTGCATACACAGGCCCCCACCCGGCTTGCCCGACATGCTCATATCATCATCCGGTGGGTCTTGCATGTCGTTTCTGCACCCACTGCAATCTGTATGGTCATTTCACTGCCAACTGCCATTATGGTCCCCGCAACACCGCAGCTCCTGCCACTGCCCATCAAGCTCTACTCCCAGCCCCTCAAGGCCAGCACGCGGCTCAGGCACCCGCGATCAACGCCCGAGTCTGTTTCGCATGTGGTGATCCCAACCACTTTGCGAACATGTGCCCGAACAGGGTTGTGAAATAAGAGCCCCAGCAGCATCAGCCTCATCAACAGCAACAACAGCAAGTAGCACGCGCAAGAACCTTCAACATCAATACACGTCAAGCCCAGGCTGACAACAACGTGGTTAATGGTACGTTCCGTGAGAATGGTATTTATGCATCGTGTTTGTTTGATACTGGAGCCGATAATTGCTTTGTGTCGTTCGAATTTGAAAAGCCCCTTAGTCGTAAGCGCTCCTATCTGCCCTCGACATTCGATGTTGAAGTCGCTACCGGAAGAACTGTCACCGTAAATTCTGTTCTTCGTGATTGTACTCTTGAGCTCAACAATCACATTTTCCCAATCTACCTTATTCCAATGCAACTCGGAAGTTCTGACGTCATAGTAGGCATGGACTTTCTTCACGAAAACCATGCTGAAGTTGTATGCTTCGACAAGATGATTCGATTCTCCCTCGCGAATGGTGATTTATTGTGTGTTTTTGGCGAAACTACTTCGAAAGGCCTCAAACTCATGTCATGTGTCCAAGCTAGCAAGTATCTCCGCAAGGAATACAGAGCTTTCTTGGCTAACATTGTAGTAGCGGAGAAGGAAAAGAAAAGGAAGATTGAAGTTAAAGACGTCCCTGTAGTCCGGGAATTTCCTTAGGTGTTCCCTGATGATCTTCCTGGACTTCCGCCAAGTCGTGATATCGACTTTCGTATCGACCTCATTCTTAGAGCCAACCCTGTTGCCAAAGCTCCTTACCGACTCGCGCCGTCCGAAATGCCTGAACTCTCGAATCAACTCCAGGAATTGCTTGAGAAAGGCTTCATTCGCCCGAGCACCTCTCCTTGGGGCGCGCCAGTCCTTTTCGTTAAAAAGAAGGATGGGTCGTTCAGGATGTGCATCGACTATCGGGAATTGAATAAGCTAACCATCAAGAACCGCTATCCCCTGCCCTGCATTGACAATTTGTTTGATCAGCTACAAGGTGCTACGTGTTTCTCGAAGATCGATCTACGCTCAGGCTACCATCAGTTGCGCATTCAAGAGGAAGATATACCCAAAACTGCTTTTCGCACTCGTTACGGCCACTATGAGTTCGTTGTTATGCCTTTTGGATTAACCAACGCACGCGCGGTTTTCATGGATCTGATGAATCACGAGTGTAAGCCTTATCTTGACCGTTTCGTCATCGTATTCATCGACGATGTCTTGATCTATTCCAAATCGAAAGCCGAACACGCGCAACATCTATGTTTGGTTCTCGAGCTACTCCAGGGGAATCAACTCTATGCCAAGTTCTCCAAGTGCGAATTCTGGCTAGAGAAGTTTCAGTTTCTGGGTCACATTATAAATAGTCAAGGTATTCACGTTGATCCCGCGAAGATTGAAGCAGTTAAGAGTTGGATTACACCTAAGAACCCGTCTGAAGTCTGTTCTTTTCTCGGACTAGCGGGCTATTATCGACGATTTATCGAAGGATTCTCTAAAATCGTTGTGCCGCTTACCGCTCTCACGCATAAAGAAAGGTCTTTTGTTTGGGGAACCGAACAAGAGTCTGCTTTCCAAACCCTCAAGCACATGCTATGCAATGCTCCTGTTCTCACATTGCCCGACGGAAACGATGGTTTCATTGTCTATTGTGATGCTTCCAACCTTGGTCTTGGTTGTGTTCTTATGCAACGAGACAGGGTTATAGCTTACGCATCTCGTCAGCTCAAAATCCACGAGAAGAACTGTACAACCCATGATCTCGAGCTAGGTGCGGTTGTTTTTGCATTAAAGATTTGGCGACACTACCTATATGGTACCAAGTGTACGATCTTCACCGATCATAGGAGTCTACAACATATCTTTGATCAGAAGGAACTTAATATGCGTCAACGCCGATGGGTAGAACTTCTCAACGATTACGACTGTGAGATTCGTTATCACCCAGGCAAAGCAAATGTCGTTGCCGACGCACTCAACAGACGGAGTTATTTGCCCAACATTCGCAATACCCAAGCCCAACACGATCTCGAAACTCTCATCCGCGAAGCCCAGCATGCCTGTTTTAATGAACGCACCTTGAAGAAGGAGAGAATCTATCACAATGGAGCTCAGCTAGTGAGTAAATCAAATGGGATTTTCCATTTCCTGGACCGAATTTGGATCCCTAAGCGGACCGATTTGCGAAAGATTTTGATCGACGAAGCCCACAAATCCCGGTATTCTATTCATCCTGGTGCCGACAAAATGTACCAGGATCTTCGCTACAAGTACTGGTGGTCGGGCATGAAAAGGGATATTGCTCTCTATGTTGGGAAGTGCCTGACTTGTGCAAGGGTCAAGGCTGAACATCAAAGGCCCTCTGGCTTACTCGAATAACCCCCAATCCCTATGTGGAAATGGGAGAGTATAGCTATGGACTTCATAACCAAACATCCGCACACGTCATCAGGTCACGACAGCATTTGGGTTGTTGTCGACCGTTTGACCAAATCCGACCTTTTTTGCCAATACGGGAAGACTACAAGGTAGAACGATTAGCCCGAATCTACACCGACGAGATCATTTGTAATCATGGGACGCCTCGCGACATCATCTCTGACCGTGATGCTCGGTTTACCTCGCGACTGTGGGAAACATTTCAAGCTTCTCTTGGTACTACGCTTAACCTGAGTACCGCATTCCATTCTCAAACCGACGGCCAGACTGAGAGAACGATCCGTACTCTTGAAGACATGCTCCGATCGTGTGTTATAGACTTCGGTGGTAATTGGGATAAATACTTGCCGTTAGTCGAATTCTCGTATAACAACAGTTATCATACCAGCATCCAAATGGCACCATTCGAGGCTCTATATGGAAGAAGATGTCGATCACCTATTGTATGGCACGAGATCGGTCAATCGCAATTAATCGGTCCTGAGCTATTGCAAGAAACGACTGACAAAGTCCTCCAAATTCGAGACAACTTGTTGAAAGCTCGAAGTAGACAGAAAAGTTACACCGACAGAAGACGCAAGCCCCTTGAATTTGATGTTGACAACTACGTACTCCTAAAGGTATCACCTTGGAAGGGTGTGGTCAGATTCGGCAAGAAAGGGAAGCTAGCACCTCGATATGTTGGACCTTTTAAGATTCTGGAAAGGATCGGAAAAGTCGCCTACAGACTCGAACTACCGGAGGAACTTAGTAACGTCCACCCGACTTTCCATGTGTCGAACCTCCGAAAATGCCTGGCTGAGCATGATTTAATTGTACCTCTCAATGACCTCCAAATAAACGAAACACTACACTTCGTGGAGAAGCCTGTCGAAATCATGGATCGCCAAACCAAGCAGCTCAGATGCTCGCGCATTCCTATTGTGAAAGTCCGATGGGAAGGCAAACGAGGCAGAGAGTTCACTTAGGAACTCTAAAGCGACATGAAGGCGAAGTACCCGCAGTTGTTTACGGCTTCATCCTAATTTCGGGACGAAATTCCCTAAACAAGGGGAGGCTGTAACACCCCAGTGTTTCGAAAGTCAAAGTCAAAGTCAAGGTGGAAGTCAAAGGAAGAAAAGATTTCTAATCGCAATCTGTCTCTCCTTGCTCCATTCCTGTTTTGACTTCTTTGACTTATAGTTAGTCTATTTTATGTTTTACGTTAGTTGTATTATGTGCAGTAATTAATTAAAATCGCAGTAATCGAATATTTATCCCTACGAATCGCTTTACGACTGTGAATATTTATCACTACGAATCGCTTTATACGTGTGTGTGCCTTATGTGTTACTTGTGCATGTTTATTTATGTTATGTGTGGTGATCAATCGAAACGCAATCGAACCCAATCGCAATCGAATCGCAAACGCTAAACGAATACGAAACAAGGATAGTTATATGTTGACATAGTATGATAATTAGTGGAGAAGAGACAGCATGCGATATGAGTAGTTGGGATTAAAAGTAATTTGACTAGGAAACTCTATCGCATTCGCATCGCTCGCAATCGAAATCGAAACAGCAAAACTCGCCGCATCGAACACTCAAACCAGGCGACCGATCGATAAGCCAACCAGCCGATCGACCAGCCGTCCGACCGGACTGTCATCCGATCGGACAAGCTGTCCGATCGAGCTGCCTGGCCGATCGGCCAGCCCTTTCCTCTTTTGGAATCCTATAAATACCCCTTGTCACTCTCCAACTTACTACTTTTGGCAAGTGACGTCCGACCAGCTCGTGTTCCTCACCTTTTCTCAGATTTCTCTCGATTCCGGTAAGATCTCTTCCCAAATCTTGTACTTCCTTGATCTACACTCACTCCTACACATTTCTATCTTTTGAATCTTAACTTTTAACCGTGAAATCACTAGATTTGAGGTGTTCTCGGATGATGTCATCATGGTGTTCTTGAAGAACTTCATGTTTTGGCCTCAATCCACCGAGAACAACTTAGATCTAACCGATTTCCACATAAACAACAAAGATCTTTCATAGATCTAAACATATTCACGGTGAAAAAGGATTGAGAGAATGTTTTCTAACTTTCTTTCAACTCTTTTACACTCAATGCACTCAAAACCGGTGGAATCAGAGCTTGTGCCGACACACTACTCGTTCTTGTGGTTGTTTGGCTCAAGATCTGGATTCTAGCCATGAGGTTTACTGATTTCGGGTTAAACATGGAACACCGTCACGAAAGGTTAACTGACCGGATCTGGGTGATTCCTGTCCGATTAGGAGCACCAAGTAGTGACGAGGTTGCTGTTGTTTTACACGTTATCAAAATGCCTCGATAAAATGACAAACAGTCAAAACAACCAAGTGTGAGACGAACAGGACGACCAGGACGAGGTGCCGTCCGATCAGACTGTTGTCCGAACGGACAGCCACCCGATCGACCGGTCAGCCGAACGGCTTGCACCTTGGGTCCCACACTTAACCGCTTCATCCAAAGTTTGAGTATTGAACGAACTGCTAACTGATCGGACTGCCATCCGATCGGATTACTCTTCAGATCATGAGATACTTAGGCCTTAACACTTAATCGATTTTTTTAACATGTTCAATGCACTAGGAAATGCCACCCGATCGAACTGTTGTCCGATCGAGTGACATTCTTCTGTGAACTTGTTCTCACTAAAGTGTCCAGCCGATCGGATTGCCGGCCGATCGAACAACTGTCCGATCGACCGACCTGAAAGGTAGAAACACTTCAATGGTTTCAAATGCTACAACAAAAACTTCAAAAGTCAAACCATCATACACAAACACATCCTACTCAAAGGAAGAAACAATCCACTCGAACAGTCACCCGATCGGACTACCGTCCGACCGGACAATTGTCCGAATGGATTGTCACGCGCACGGCCAGCCATCCGATCAACTAGCTGACCGAACCATTGTCACACCCCGATTTTCACACGTCTCACCGGTGGGCCCGGTGGGGGACTATCGTGACGTAGTTGGTAACATTACAGTCAAACAACACAATATTTAAATGCTCAGCGGAAGCAAAAGATAGATATATTTCAACTTTAATAAATAGTAATATCAAGTATCACAACGGTCGAAATTAATCCACAGGGGATCCAAAAATAAATAGGAAACATGTTCAACAGTTTGACATCCAAGCTTGCGGGACTTATTGAGGATGCTAGGAGAAAACCAGCCTAGTTCGCTTAGTACCTGCACTTAACCTTTTTGGGAAAATACGTCAGTTTACACTGGTAAATACATTCAACCGACACTTTTGAAAAAGGTTTAATAAAATTGATTTGAATGCACGTGGCACAAACTTTTATAACTTGGGATCATTATTTTAATATAATACTTGTAAACGAATTACATGTTTCTTATGCGTTCAGTAGCCCGATCCGTAGACCGGGTTAAAGATCAATAGACACACCACAATATTTAATCATTTATGCACCGACGGGTGTACGCCTACACCCCGTGCTCAGGTCGTGGCCATCTCGTAAGATGATGCCAAGGATATCCGGGACATGGTCATTAACCCCCCAAAGGCTTTAAGCAAACAAAACATTTCAAAACAAAGCATATCAATGATTTAATCTCTATTCGATTAAAGATTCGATGCTGGACCAAGCGGTATTCTATATACCGTACCCCAAGCCCGTATAGGGAAATAAGTTAAAAGTATTTACCTTTGCAAGTATCAATTCACAAATAGCAAGTGCGGTAGCTTTTACCGGGTCTCCTATTCTGGAACGAAGGTTTATAATAACCTATTAGAATCCTAACGGGTCTTTAATTAAGCCTAAACTTAGACCGGTTAGTTTTAACGAAAGATACGGTTCGAACGCACGAATAAGCGAAGACCAGAATAGAATGTGATTTAGACCCGACAAGTTTGAAGACTTGTATAATATGGGTAATCCAACCACATTCTGGATTTCGAGATTAAAACGACAAGGTTTGACCCGTTTCGGCTAATTTATGTAAACTAGTTACATAAACCGAACCGAACGCGTAAATGGCGTAACGGGTAACCGTAAGAGTCTTACACAGGTTTCCTGAGTCAATATGCTCTAAATATGTTGTGATATCAGTAGGATACCTTCCATTATGCCCATAACGAGTTTAATCCCATAATACGCCCCGTAGGGGTATTTTGGTCATTTTAAAGATTATAAAAGAGATTATTTATACTTCTGATGTTCGGGTCTGAAGTAATTAGTAAAACCACTTATTTTAACAAGCTATATCAGTAGGCAATAAACCTTACTTGACAAAATGGTTTTAAACTCATTCGTTTAATACGCGTATAAAGTCGTTTTAAGCGATTTCCGGGTTATACAGGAAATCTGAGTTTTCTGATCAGGTTATTAAGTTCAAAATACTTTATTTATTATTTAAAATCAGCAGCAACTGGATTCGTGTCAAAATACTATGTAGAACTCATTTTATGTCCGAAAAGGGTATAATCGGTATTTACCGAATCAATGCCATAACCTTAGGTTATGAGCAGGTTAAAAATAATTAAAAATCTTTAAAAATCTCAAAATATTATATTACATTAGCGTGTAAAAGGTTTGGTGTCGAAATTTGGATTTAGATAGGCTTTATGCTAATTGCGTCGTTTAATTAATAAAAGTTTCTTAATTGCGCTATTTGGCATAACTCCTATTCTAGACCTCGAATTGACATGAAATTTTAGGGACATGTTTAGAAATCAGTAACTAAGGTTATTGTCCTTTCACATATCCAAAATTCTCGTTTTAAGGTCAAAAGGGCATTATGGTCAACTTTTAAGCATATAACGGAAATGTGCAAACGACTCGGAGAAACAACGAACCAGTCACAGAGGGTCATACCATCATGTAACCTGGTCCTAAGGGAGTCCTAAGGCATATCTAAGTCATACCAAATCGGGTCAGAACTGAAGTCAAAGCAAAAGTCAAAGTTTTGCGACTTTCGGTTCCGAACCGGGCCAAAACAGTAAATTGTCGGATCAAACAAGCTTAGACCAGTTCTTAAACTTGTTATCAAGTTATATGAGTGATAAAACAGGTTACATACCATCTACATTGTTAATTATGCGTTAAATCGAAAATTAGCATTCTGTTGACTTTTTCTAAACAACTTTGACCCGACATTTGAACTAGTTAGAGTGGGAATCAGAGGGTGCCCTTTTAAGGGTTTAATGCCCACATAATTACCAGCATATAACTACCTTTGATTCGACTAATCACTGGACCATTAGTGATTAATCGTTAAGTCAACCGTTAATTACGACAGTTTGACTTCTAAGCTATAAACTATGAAAAACTCAATTAAGGAAGGTCAAAGGTGCTTACCAAAGTCCTATGCACGACTAGGGAAGACTTGGGTCTGCTTTGGAGCTCCAGAAGTCTTCACAAATGCAGAAGTGTGGTGTGAACAAAATGTTGCACATGAGGGCCTTTTATAGTAACTTAAATCTCATAGATCATTGACAAACAAGTCTACCAATGGCCATGGATCATTTACAAGTGTGCCTAGGGGCTCTAAAGCATGTAGGGGGCGCCCATGCTGCAAAAATAATGGTTCTAAGTCGGTTAGAATGGAAATGGCAGACACCTAGCAAAGTTTTCGGAGCAGATAGCCCCTCACGGCACGCGTAGCCCCCCCCCCCCCCAGGGGCCCTCGCGTCGCGCGACGCCCCTTCTGATCAAATCCAAACTTTTGATTTTTTAAGCTTTGGTCCTTGCCCCTTCATAACTTTGTTTCGACTTTATTTATTGCATTTTGAACCCTCCAAGTTGACTTATAAGGGCTTCAAGACTTATACCCACTTTGTTAAGTCCTTGGTTTGCTTTGCGTTTACCCGAAAAGTCATAAACTTCATCGTTGACGCTTTTAACCCCTCGTATACGAATTTGATCATAACTTTCTCATACGATAACGGAACCTTATGAAACTTTTGTCATGTATTCTAGTGAGCATAATTAATCGTTACAAAGCTTCGGGTTTGCTAAAAGGTCACTCAGAGGTATAACTTAAACATGTTGACATATTTAACCCCTGTAGTTTGTAATCTCTCACTTTCTTCCACTTTTAGTTCCGTATGATCCATGCTTCATTTGTTTGAAGGTACGAGCATCATGTAGGGTTCTGTATGATCCATGCTTCATTTGTTTGAACCCTTGAATTCACATACTTTCTATGTTTGTCAACTTTAGTCCTTCTATAGTATTCATTAACACGTTCAAGCTTGTGACACGTGTCAGTACATTATAGGACGTAAATTTTCGAGGTGTTACAACCATTAACACTTGTTCCCGTTATACACATTACTTATCGTTGTACCATCGAACTATTCAGGCTAACCCTACTCTCAAGCGCTCCCTTCAATCCATCAACCGCTGTGAGTATACTCGATCCCTTTTTACTTTATGCACTTTTGGGTGTTACATACGTTACTTATACAAAATCACAATCGAACACACTACGCAATACTTTAACGCTAACCGTTATCGCGTGTTATACGTGACTTAATGAATGCTTGTTTGTTATGTTTACACATGGAATGTTGTCTACCTGCCTTAACGACGATAGTACTATAGTTTGGACTGTCACACCCCAACTGATGGCGGAAACATCGGGATGAGACGAACAAATTGCTCAAAACATCATAACACTATGTGACAATATTAATTTAATTCAAAATTTCATTTCAAGACTAAATGTCATACAAGATTCAAATAAAAATAGCAACATTGTTTCGAATTGTAACATAACAACAAAAGATAGATTAATCTAGGTGTGTATCTAGTCCACCCTAAATCTTGTTTCATCTTGTAACATCGCTTCATCAATTAACCTGCAACATGTATTAAAATAGAGTTCAATGCAAAAGCAAAGGCGAGTATACAAGTTTTGTTACATAGCATAAATAGAATAAAAAACTCATATCCAACATGTTACATAATGAATAAATTTACTAGCAATGCAATTTTTGGCGTACAATATGATCAAACCCATGAATACAACGCATAAAAAAATAGCCTAATCCCAATCGTTCAGCGGGGTGGTAAAGTTTAACTTAACAATACCCAATAGAATAGCGGGCGGGGCGTTAATCCTATAGCGCTATAATTGTTAAGGTGGGCTAGCAAAGTTAATGAGCATATAACGTTCCAAATCGTTCATAGAGCATACAAGCATAGCAAATATTCACAATAGTTTCATGTCACCTTCATAGATAGAGTATGTTTTGTTTAAGCATAAAAGTTGTTTTGAATAGGTATACATGTTGCATCCCAAAGTGTAAAGGGGAAAAAGGGATCGAGTATACTCACATTGGTTGCGTTGCGATTTCTTGTAAGTACGCACGAGTAAGATCGGGAATCCAAGAGAACGAACAAGAGCGACTAACCTAGATATTTAGAATTTACACATAACGATCTAATTATTATTTATTGGTTAAAATGAATAACCCTAATATTTATTGTTTTATAAACCATTCGTTTGTATAATATAATTTATCTAGTGATAAACCTTTATTGATATAAAGGGTTTATAATAAAATGCTAACTATTGGCATTATCTTCTTTATTACCATAAAACAAGAATCCCTCCGTTACATATATAATTATCAAAGCTTGACATCTTATTTGATTCATAATATAGTTAAAAAAATAAAAAAAAATAAAAAAAATAAAAAAAAGAACAACAACATTTGAAAACATCACAGTAGACTATTTTCAACATCATGTTTTTCATTTTCATTAAAACTCATCGAACACCATTGTTTTCAATTCAAACTTTCTTATATACATGCTATAGTTTTCTTTGTATATAAAAAAAATGAAACAAATAACATGAAAACGGAAAAGTATACCGAACTGGCGAGTTAAACTCCGACGCGAAACCCGGTTGTCACCGGCGGCGTCTTCATGTATTTTAGTAATAAAAAGAAATGCTTGCAGCGAACAGTTTTGAATTGTATTTGTTTTGGGATTTCGTTTAAACTTAGACTGTTAATATACATCTACTTCTTTATATGATTTACAAAACCCCCATGTTAACCACTTTCATTTGACTAATACTACAACCTTTCGATTAAGTAAGGAATAAAACGAACGAAAATCAAAGATAGGCAGAGCTCAGAATGTATACTGAACAGATAGTAACGATGGAGGTTTTCCGGCTTGCGTTCCGATGACGTTTTCGTATCCCCGGTTTCTCCGGCGTTAGTACGAGTTCTGGCGACTGCGGCGAAGTGAAAGGTGATTTCGGCATCGGTCTCGGTTACGCCAGCGGCTTTGAGTCTTTCCGACGTTGTCTTCGGGTTTCAGTGACGTGCGGGTTCTTCTCCGGGTAATGTATTATCTCTAAAATGTAGAGAGGATGTGAAGTGAAACGAATCGGAGGGGTCCGCAACTTTATATAAGAACAGGTGTGGGTGTGTTTGCTAGATGGCAACCATCGATGATTGTGTGAGGGTTTAAGGAATTTGCTTTTGAAATGAGAATGTATGGAGACATCAGGGCTCTGTTTATGATTGATACAAAATCATAGAATGCTTCAATTACTTCAATCAAGAAGTCAAGGAAAATGAAAGAAAGTTGACAGCAAGATGTTTGGTGCGTGTAGAAGGAGGTGAACTGGTGTAATAAACAAAATAACTAAAGGAGGTAGATATGTAGTCGGCAACCAAAACAACTTCAAATTTAAAAACAGTTCCAAGGTTTAGTTTTTGGGCGGCAAACTTAAAAGTAGTTTAATTGTAAAGAGGCATTAAATGTTAGTAAAACCAATCAATTTACAGATGGGCGGAGTGGTTCTGTTTCCAAAATTTGAGTTTTATAATTTGCACAAAGGCCCCCCCTTAAGTTCTAAAATTTAGTTAACTAGGTAATTTGACTTGGTTAGGTTATATAACTTAGTTAACTTGTATAAGATCACAACTAACTAGGTTAATATTATTATTATTATTATTATTATTATTATTATTATTATTATTATTATTATTATTATTATTATTATTATTATTATTATTATTATTATTATTTTAAAACAAACAATACTTTTATCATTAATTAATTTAATTAATTAAACAATAAAAAAAATTAACCAAGTTTATAACAAATTAAAATAAAGATAAAAGATTTTCGACGATACAACGGATTATAATTTTGAAAGAGGCAAGCTTCTAAACAAATAGATTTTTATGACTCGATTTCTAAATTAGGAAAGTTATGAAAACGCGGAGCGTTACATGGACTCAGCACCCGTTCACTCGGGAGTTGTTAAGGACAATTATTTGCATGGATTATAGTGGTGATCATGTATTACGAACTGCCTCGGGCAGTCAACCCGCAGTCATTGGTATCGATAGATCCATGTCGATAATTAACATGCTTCGTTTTCCTCTGTGTACGTGCTGGTTATGCGTAAACTATTTCGAACTCTATATGCTATTATCAAACTTGTATGCTCACCCTTACACTATGTGTATTGACTTTATTTTAACGTATGTGACAGGTATTTAGGATGCTTATCTGCTAGCAAAGCAAGGCTATAATAAGTTTCTAGAGGCCAACAAATAGTTGTCTGTACTAATGTAATCAGGAGTCTCTAGAAGCAGATAAACAATTGGGCTATTTGAAAATCTGAGTTGTCGGAATAGAACTATTGCCTAGATTTTGTCTGTAATAATTTGTTTACTATTTGAGACATGGTATGGGACATGTTATTTAAACAGAATGGTAATGATAATTGTTATGGAAACTTCTGGACAATCTGTTTCGCTCAGTGCCATGCCCCGATGATTCCGCCATCAGTTGGAGTGTGACATAAATTATTGTTGTTGCTTCCCTATACTCGATTCTTGCTTCACTAAATTTGTTGATGATGAACGATTTGGAGGAATGGGAAGAATTAGGGTTTGGGGTTATTTAAATTGGGGGTAAATGCTCAGGGTGCACATTAAATGCCACAACTACCCTCACGTGACATGCACGTGATCAAATTTAACTGGGAAAACAAACTGGGTTAGGCCCAAAGGGTAAAACATGCTTGATTTTTAAACATAAAGGACAAAGCTCGTCAATTTTAAACATAAAGGACACCGCCTGCAAAGAGGCCTAAAGATAAAGGACAAAACTTGCAATTCACTCTTTCAGTTATAAATTAACATGTTAATGTTTTTGTTATAAACACTTAACATTCAAGAATAAAATTAATAATTTCTATTATCATTGGTTAAAAACTTTGGGGTTGTTTGTTTACATCTTAATAAGACTCTTAATGATTCAGACATCTTACTGGTTCAACACTTAATGGTTCAGACTGTTTGTTTCACAAACAAATGTCTAAACGGTTTAGACATTTGCCTCTGAATGGTTAAGCATTATACTGAGTCTGAACGGTTAAGCATTATACTGGCTCTTAATGGTTCAAACCTTTTACTGGTTCAGCACTTAATGGTTTAGACCTTTTACCGGTTCAACACTTAGGGGCTGTTTGGCAAAATCTGAATTGTTAAGTGCTGAACCAGTAAGATGTCTGAACCATTAAGTGTTGAACCAGTAAGAGGTCTGAACCATTAAGAGCCTGTATAATGATTAACCGTTCAGAGGCAAATGTTTGACCAATTCAGATTAGAGGTCTTAACCATT
Organism: Helianthus annuus; assembly: GCF_002127325.2. Classification (NCBI taxonomy): domain Eukaryota; kingdom Viridiplantae; phylum Streptophyta; class Magnoliopsida; order Asterales; family Asteraceae; genus Helianthus; species Helianthus annuus. The sequence goes on along the minus strand of NC_035438.2, from coordinate 22,444,571 downwards.
CAGAGGCAAATGTCTGAACCATTCAGACATCTGCTCATTAAACAAACAGTCTGAACTATTAAGTGATGAACCAGTAAGAGGTCTGGGGTCTGAAACATTAAGAGTCTCATTAAGAGGTAAACAAACAGCCCCTTAACCTTTCAGAAGTTGCCAAACAGCCCTTAACCAACTTAAACATAAACATAAAAATAACATACTATCCCTATTGTAACTTAGCAGTTCGGTTTGGTTTTTTTCGATAATTGAAAATGGTTATCCGAAAATCAAACCGTCGGTTTTTGTTTCAGTTTTTTCGGTTATTTTGATTACGGTTCAATTATTTCGGTTTTCTGCTCACCCCTATTAAAAACTATTGAAAAGCGCTTGCACAAAAAAATTGGCCCGGATATAAAGAATTCCGTGAGGGGACTATAAATGACTGAAACGGATATCAAACCTTAAGGCTATTTCATAAAATCGACAAGATCTATGTGCGTACTAATATATTTGAAGTTATCGTGGTATATGCTAAGGTTTATGAGAAAATCATCTTTTTGTAACTAAAAAACTTTATACTTTATGTTTGGTATGAACCTTTTAAGGGCTTTTAGGAGTTTCTAGCTTTAAGCTTTTATGAAAAAACTCCTACTCAATGAAAAGTTTTGTTTGGTTGAAGGAGCTTGAAGCTTTTAGGTTAAGAGCTTGAAACTTTTGGTTGAACGCTCCTACTAGTAGCGTTTAGAAGGAGCTACAAGCTTTTAGAGAAAAAATTGACTATTTTAACCTCTAAAGATAATAAACATTTTAATGCACAAACTTTTTAAATTTTTAGTTTTGTCCATTTTGGTCATTTTATATCTTTTATTAAAAACTCCAGCTACTGTGCCAAACACCAAATATATCTAAAAAGCTACAGCTACCAACTACCAACTTCCAGCCACCAGCTACCAGCTTCCTGCCACCAGCCACCAGCTACTTTTGCCAAGCATACCCATAATATTGCTAATATCACATAGGGGAAGGTTCAAATGAAAACCACTTTTATTGCGAAAACTCGAAAACTAACTAAAAAAAGCCTAAAAAACACGCCAATTTTTTTTATTTTTTTATTAAAATTCACTAGTTTTAATATATAAAAAAAAAAACTTTTTTTCAAAAAAAAAAATTGTAATGCACATGTGTAATAATTCACATGTGTAATAATTCACATGTGTACTATTACACATGTGCACTACAAAATAAAAAAAATTTTAAAAGTTTTTTTTATATAATTTAAATAGCGAAAATTGGTATGCAAAAAAAAAATTGTATGTTTTTTTAGGCATTTTTAGTTAGTTTCGAGTTTTCGCGATAACTAGTGGTTTTCGTTTGAAAATTCCACATGTCACATATTTCGTATATATATGGAGTTTTTTTTTTCTCACAAAGCATGAGTTCTGTCATCACATTTCGTATATATATGGAGTTTTTTTTTTCTCACAAAGCATGAGTTCTGTCATGAACTCACATATATAACATTAGTATAATATAATAATTCTATTGTCTTTTTATAAAAATAAAAAAAAATCTTAGATTTCACTGTTATTTCAATACCTAGCGGTTGAGCACTCTCAACTCAAATTTGAGTTATACAACAAAAATATGCATAGTATTTACTTTGCTTTATTTTGTATATATAATCAATATAATATAAAAACAATATGATATAATAAAAAAAATGCTTTTTTCATAAGATACGACTAGTATAATCTCGTATAATCATATTTTGAAGATCCTTCTCAGCTCTCTCTCCTTTATTGTTTGGACTGTTGACATGTTCTAGTAAAGTAGTCATAATTATTTTTTTTCTTTGTTCTTTTTTTTTTCCATTAAAAAAAGTCATAATTCTTTTTAGAGTTAATTACTGTTTTCGTCCCTGAGGTTTGTCAAAAGTAACGATTTCAGTCCATTAGTTTAAAAATTGCGATTTCAGTCCATTAATTTCATTTTCGTAACCATTTCAGTCCACTTTTCAAACGGCGTTTGTTTTATGCAGTTAATGGAAGCACGTGCTTGTCACGTGATGGGCAATTTGGTCATTTCCATTCCAATTCTCACAAACCCAGTTGTATTAAATACCACCTACCCCTTATTCATCCAAACCCTGACCCCAATTGGAATGGAAATGACCAAATTGCCCATCACGTGACAAGCACGTGCTTCCATTATCTGCATAAAACAAACGCCGTTTGAAAAGTGGACTGAAATGGTTACGAAAATGAAACTAATGGACTGAAATCGCAATTTTTAAACTAATGGACTGAAACCGTTATTTTTGACAAACCTCAGGGACGAAAACAGTAATTAACTCTTCTTTTTAATCATGATCTTCATAAAATATGTATTACACATATACCTTTTGAACGTGTTGCAGGTCAACATTTATTTGGGAGTAAACTGCCATTTTAATTTATGTGGTTTGGGCATTTTTGTCATTTTAGTCTAAATCTCAAACTTTTTAAATCTGGGTCCTTGTGGTTTCACTTTTATTGTCATTTTAGTCCAAAATTCAAAAACCCCCTTTTTGACTGTTGCAACATGCTATTTTGTCCTTTTCCTCAGGGCAAAATGGTCATTTAAAATAACAAAACCCTCAACCTCTCCTCACTCTCTCTCTTTAAACCTTTGCTCTCAACATCTGCTCACTCTCTCTCTCAACCTCGAACACCACCGCCACCGAACACCACCGCCGTCGTCTCTACTGTAAAGGCTCTCTCTCGAACACCACCGTCGTCGTCCCTGCTGTCGTGGCGTATGGTTGAGTTGCGGCGGACTCACGGCATCGATGTCGACTTCCGACATGTACACAACTCACAACATCAAACTTTCTTTTCTTGTCTCTGTTGCGTGTGATTTAAGAGGTATATTCCTAGCACCCCTTTAAACTTTCACATCAGTTTCTTTTGGCCGATTTAGGGTTTATTGCGTGTGATTTAAAAGGTATTATTTACAGTCAAGAACCGAGGTAGGTTTGTTTGTTTTGAAAGAGGGTTTCTTTAAAAGGTGCTTCATTGTGGTTGTTGTTGTTGGAAAGACATAATTTTTATGCTTATTTTATGTAAGATTTGTGATGGAAACAGGTGGAGGTGGTGAAGGATGTTTTGGTACATAGATGGAGTAGAGTGTAGAGATAGGGATGACAATCTGGGTAAATCTGAAACCAGATGGTACATAGTAGGAGAGATAGAGAGAGAGATTTGGTTGTTTTGCGATGGGGATGGTGGTGGTGTAGTGGTGGTGCGGTGGGGATGGTAGTCGTGCACTGGTGGTGTTAATGGAGGGGGGAGGAGGTGGTGGTGGTGAGAAGGGGGGAGGGAGTGCAGGTGCGGAGTTTATAGAGAGAGCAGAGTTTATTGAAGGTGACAAATGATCATTTTGCCCCTGAAGAAAATGACAAAATAGAAGGTTCTTTTTGAAAAATCTGATTTGATTTTGCTTTTGGACTAAAATGGCAATAAAAACGAAACCACATGGCCCTAGATGCTTTTTTTTGGACTAAAATGGCAAAACTGACCAAACCTCAGGGACCAAAATGGCAGTTTACTCTTTATTTGGATATAGAAAATATATATTACTTTTTTCAGCAACGTGTTCTTGCTAACACTCTGATTAAAGGGGCCGCCATTAACTCAACTAGTGGTAGTTCCTCGTGTTTTGCGGCGGGCTTTTGGTTGATATTGATTCGGTTCATTACAATAACGATCAGTACAATGCCGAAACTCGACATTGCTATCGACACGCGTTTACATCGATTGAAAACCATAAAGACGAATACATATACCGGTATAGTGTTGTTTGGTCAGTATATGTTTGATTTGTGAGGATAAAAAATCAATTATATTTAACTCGTTTGAACGGAACTTTTATCGAATCGTATATAATAACAAGCACACCGTAACAATATATTTTCAGAATTTATAAAATGTTACGTTACATTAACAATTAACAAAAAACGAAAAAGTTAATAACGTCATTTTATATAAAAAAAACCGTAAACTGAAGTTATATTGTACTTATGTTGTTCGCATGACATCGGTAATATTATAAAAAGAATATCATCAAATGTTAAAACTCAAAATCAAAATATATTTAAGGTTAAAAGTAAATATAATAATATCTTGTAATGATAAAAGTATAAAAAATATATATTATTTAAAAATAGACCACATGAAACTTTTAAAATTATATAAAGAAAGAATATTACAAGACAAATAAAAATGTGAAATGATAACAAAATGATACTAATATAGTTATAGAGTACCGATGTCGTTCACATCCATGACATCTGTCTACTATAATAAAAGAAACTGCCAATGATGTTGTATCCTAGTGGTTGCAATGGAGGTGGGAAGGTTTACCATCTTGTGGGTTCCTGTCCGGGAGTACTCAGGTTCGAATCCCATTTCAACCGAGCTTTGATCATGTATAGCCTTGATCGAGATGCTGTTCAAAAAACAAAAAATAAATAAAAAAAAAAGAAACTAATTTTTAGACATGTGTCATTAATTAAAGGTATCCTTAAATCTATATTTATCTTATATTAACTAAATAAATAAATAATAAATATTCTTTACGACATTTGTTTTCTTTGAATTTGACCATATTTTTATGTATATTATAAACAATGATCTATGGTAAGTGGTAATTATATGTATTTTTTAAATTGTTTTGAAAATATTAGAATTACAAAACATAGTGGTTTTATATTTGACGAGAAAATATTCAACTCTTGTAAAACGCGGGGTTTTTAAAAATATTTTTTTATTATTTACTATTCAAAGTTACATTTATATAACCCGTATAATACACGAAGTTTTTAAAGATATAATTTTTTTATCATTTGCTATGTAAAATTAGATTTATTCAACACGTTTATTCAACATGGGTTTTTTTTAAGATACGGCGTTTTTAATATTTAATATTCAAAATTACATTTATTTAATCTGTGTAATACATATGGTTTTTAAAGATATAACTATTTTTTAGATCTATTCAACATATGTAATATACGGGGTTTTTAAAGATGTAATTTTTTATTATTTGGTAGATTTATTCAACCCGATTATACACGGGTTTTTTAAAGATGCGTCGTTTTTAGTATTTAGTATACAATATTACATTTATTTAAGCTGTGTAATACACATGGTTTTTAAAGATATAGTTTTTTTATTATTTGATATATAAAATTACATTTAGAGTTAATTACATAGTTAGTCCCTGTGGTTTGCACAAATTAACATACTTAGGTACTAATAGTTTAAAATCACATTCTAGGGTATTAACTTTTCATTTTGTAACGTTTGGAGGTATTAACGTTATTTGTAGGGTTAAAATCACATTCTATTAGTACCCAAGTTTGTTATTTTGTGCAAACCACAGGGACTAACTATGTTAATACCCTGGAAGTTAATACCTGCAAACGTTACAAAACAAAAAGTTAATACCCTAGAAGGTGATTTTAAACAATTAGTACCTAAGTATGTTATTTTGTGCAAACCACAAGGACTAACTATGTAATTAACTCTAATAACTCTTACATTTATTTAACACGTACAATACATGGGGTTCATAAAGATATAACTTTTTATTATTTAATATATAAAATTCCATTTAGTATTTAATATACAAAATTAAATTTATTTAATCTGTGTAATACACATGGTTTTTACGGATATAACTATTTTTTAGATCTATTCAACATGTGTAATATACGAGGTTTTTAATGATCTAATTTTTTTATTATTTGGTAGATTTATTCAACCCGATTATACACGGGTTTTTTAAAGATACGACGTTTTTAGTATTTAGTATACAAAATTACATTTATTTAATCTGTGTAATACACATGGTAAAGATATAATTTTTTTATTATCTGATATATAAAATTACATTTATTTAACCCGTACAATACACGGAGTTCATAAATATATAACTTAGTATTATTTAATATATAAAATTACATTTATTCAACCCGTGTAATACACGGGGTTCTAAACTAGTTAGTAATATTATAAAATAAATATCATCAAAAGTTAAAATTAAAATTCAAATGTTAAAAGTAAATATAATCATAATCTACTGTAATATTAAAATAATAAAAATATAAAAACACTATATGTTATTTAAAAATGTAACTACATGAAGCTTTGATAATTATATAAACAAAGAATATTACAGTATAGATGAAAATGTCAAATGCTAAAAATGATACATAGTGGCTAAAAGTAAAGAAAAGAAATTATGTTGCTCTAAATTCAAAATCCACAATGTAGTTAAAGTTGTTATTTTATATATAATAATTAATTTTATTTATTTAAAATTTTAAGTTTTTTCTAAAGTTAGTTTTTTAAACTCCTAAAAATTGATATAATAGTAGAGGTGCACAAATCGAGTTTTTATTAATACCCGGTTTCGGGTATAATTGGGTATTGAAAAATCGGATATTATGAGAAACCGGATATGGTTCGGGTACATGTATTAAAGAGAAAAGTCATACCCTATGTACCCGGGTAAGGTATAATCGGGTTCGAGTATAACCGGGTATAAATCGGGGTATTAATACCCTATTTAAAAAATATTTTTTCTTTTACATAAAAATAAATGCGTTTAGAAATTAAATTGGTTTGTAATTTGTAAAAGTAATTAAAAACAAATTACAATAACATAAATTCACTCAAATACAAATTATTTTTTTATAATATGCATTTTTAAAAACTTAAATATAAAAGTTGCAGAGTAAACATAAAAATATACCTTAAAAATTCAGGTATTCTATCAGGTATTAAAAACCCGGTATCGGATATAGGGTATAACCGGGTTCGGGTATAGGGTATGAAAGGTTCCGGGTATTCTCGGGTATAAATCGGGTACAGGTCCGGTTACGCATACTGAGCTCAAAATGTATACTCTTATCCATACCCTATGGGTAGGGTCAAGTTTGGTTACGGGTATACAATACCAGGGTACAAAAATAACCGGTTCAGGTTTTTTTATTGGGTCCGGTTCCAGGTATGGGTTTTTGTGCACCTCTATATAATTGTTTGTCTTTGGTGATTCTTTTTGTACTATGCATTTAATGTTTTTTTTTTGAACGGAAAGGAACGACGTGCCAACTATCGTGACACCGAGCGCTGTGGCCAAGGTCGACTGCCGCTAGCCCCTTGGCTCTCCCAGATGCGCGGAAACCCGACCTACACCCGCCCGAAGGCACCACAGTGGAATAATCGGTAAAACCTCGCCTCTCATCAAAGGCGAACCGGCGCCACCCGTATTCGCACTTCACCCGGATGCCGCAGAAAATAATGGGGAGGGTAGGAGTCGAACCTAGGTCACAAGGAATACCAAGTCTTTTCGCAACCACTCCAACCATTACCTCATTGGCTATGCGTTTAATATTATAATATATTGTTGCAATTCATCGTGAATACATGAATTTGAGCGAATTAAGATGTAATGGAGAGTTCAAATGAGAAGAAATTTTTTGTAATAAGAAAAAAAAAGAAATTTCAACCAATAAGAATGTTTTTTTTATTTCATTTAATATAAGTATTTAATGTTATTATAAGGGTACATTGGTAAATCTACATAAGTCATTAATTTGTAGTGTTCCTCTTTAATAGCTTACTACATTAAATTTTTTGTAACTTATCTTCAAAATATATATTTTTTTTTCAAAAAAAAAAATAAAAAAAAATAATTTAAAGTATAAGATAAATTACGAGTTGTATAGGATAAATTACGAGTTGTGTAGGATAAATTTCAACATGTAGGATGAATTTCGAAATATGTAGGATAACTTTTGATGTGTGTAGGCAAAAAAAGTTAGTGTGGAGGATAATAGTCTTTATGACTAATTAATTAGTCAAAAATGATAATAAATGAGATAAATGATAATAAATAAGATAAATGAAAAAAAACTATTTAATGTTTTACAAAATTACACTTTGTTCTTTTTATTCTCAATTAAATTTTCTTCTTAAATGAACCTTACCCGAAAGATGTATTTGTATATTTTAGTTATAAACATGAATCACAATCAATTGAGTGACATCTCTTTAAAATATCGAAACAGTTACTTAAAATTCTTTTACTATTTTATTATTTTAGTCACAACCTCTAAGCACACGTAGACAATTATGTTAATTATATACAACTAGCAAAAAGATTTTCACGTGTTGCGACGCGACTACATCGCAAACAACGAATAGATTAGTACAAACGTTATGTGATGCGTTAACCACATGAAAACACGCATTTCGACGTATCTGATCGAGCTTAATGTAACCTATATAAGCATTGTGATTGGATCAAATCATAAAGTAAATCAAATTTATACCGTACAATCATAACGTATTATATGTGACTCGACTCATATATAGACAAACGTAACGGGTATAAAGGAAAAACCGACGCGTATAATCAAAAGAGATTAATTAGAGCTTTTGAAAAAAAAAGGGAAAAAAGAAACCACAATTTGACTCTACTCGGTTCGAAACAAATTTACGAAACATTCATAAAATAAGCATGAAAACATATTATATTTGACCTGATTCGTTTTCCAAAAAAATTTACGTCGAAACATACACCATCTCGAATTTATACTAAAACATACATAAAAATATGCACGTAAAAATGTTTTTAAAACGAAAACGTATTATATTTGACCTGACCCGTTTCCAAAAAAAGTTTACCTCAAAACGTAGAGCAAATCTAATTCATACCGACACGTACATAAAAATATGCACGTAAAAATAGTTTTTTTTAAGTAAAGGAGGTATAGGGGTAAACTCGAAACAAATTATTAGTAAAAAACTTAAAGAGGTTAAATACATTCGTAAAATCGTGCTAAGTAGAACCACTGCCAGCGACTACCAACATTGGAAGAGTTTGTAAAAATTAAATAAAAAAAAGGAAAAAATAACACCGAGCAAGAAAACATACGTAAAATCGTTTAACCACGCATGTCTGTTGCAGCTTGTTAATGCGAAGAAATTAGACCGAAACGTAAAACGTATAAAATAATAACTAAGTCCATCTAGGACATGTGTCTCGCGACGAACTTGTCAAACGGAGAAATAGAGGGGTTGTGACGGCCTGTCAAACGGGAAAAGCCAGATGGAAAAACGTTGAACCCCACACACACGTTGTAGCATGTTGACTCGCAAAATTTAGAACGAAACGTAAAACGAAAAGTTTGCGAAAAATGAAAAGTATAAGACACAAAGTTGAAAATAAAAAAGTGCTGAGATTAAATTTTAAAAGATAAAAAATCTTGGGTTAAAAGTAAAACAATTAACCAATGATATGTTGGGCTAGTGGTTAAGGAGGATGTGGGAAGCTTTGCTTCTCTTGGAGGTCTTGAATTCAAATCCAGACAATGAGAAATTCTAATACTAACTTAGTAATACTAAATACAAACCTGATTAATGACATTCTAACCATACACCATTAGAAAAAGTAAAAAAAAAAATAAATAAATAAAGTGGCAAAATTTAAAAGATAAAAACCTTTGTGTTGAAAATGAAAAAGTCAATTATTTTTTGAAAGACCCCCAGTATATAGTGTACAACAACTTAAAGCAACTTTGTGTTGCTAATTTATATTATGGTAATAATAATAATAACGGACTTTATATATAAGGGTTAGAATATATAATAGGAAGTTTATTTTGGTAGAAAGCCTAGAAAGTAAGTTTGGTAATCTATTTATTTAATCAATGACTAAGATTAAATAAGTGAAATTGAAGGAAAAACTTGGAGGCGCGTAGGTTTGTTAGGGGCATTCTAGTCAATCCAGGCAATAGTTTCTCTCTCCTCCAATTCCCCTCATTTTTTTAAACGTTAATAACTCTTTCATACGACATTATTTTTTTTATAAAAATTGCACCAAAAAAACGAGCGTTATTTTATCTTTAAAACGAGTATACTATTGCTATATTTTTGGAAAAAAAAATTTGAAAACCCAGTTGCGGAAAACTAAATAGAAAAAAAAAACCTAAAAAATGACATTTTTCTAAAACGCAATGCATCAAAAACACAAAGAAATGTATTTTTTTTTTGTAAAACGCAATGGCCAGAAAACACAAATAAATGTCTATTTCTAAAACGCAATAGCCTAAAAACACAAAAGAAAGTGTACTTTCAAAAACGCAATGGACTGAAAACACATAAAAATGTGTTTTACCTAAAACGCAATGCACAAAAAACACAAAGAAATGTCTTATTTCTAAAACGCAATGGCCAGAAAACACTTAAAAATGTCTTTTTTTCTAAAACGCAATGGACTGAAAACACCTAAAAATGTGTTTTACCTAAAATGCAATGGCTAGAAAACACTTCAAAAATGTGTTTTTCTAAAACGCAATAGCCAAAAAACACATAAAATGTCTTATTTATAAAACGCAATGGCCTAAAAACATAAAATAAAGTGTTCTCTCTAAAACGCAATGGACTGAAAACAGATAAAAATGTGTTTTATCTAAAACGCAATGACTAAAAACACTTCAAAAATGTGTTTTTCTAAAACGCAATGGCTAGAAAACACATAAAAATGTCTTAGTTTTAAAACGCAATGGCCAGAAAACACCAAAAAAGTGTTCTCTCTAAAACGCATTAAACCAGGACAATAGTTTGTCTGTGAATTGTCTGAACCAGGAAGTAGAAGATCAAAAATTGTCTACGAATGCAGTTTTCCAGAGGCAATTTACAGAAAATTAAATTTTCTGATGCATTTTTAATAAAGCAATTTAATCGAACCAGGACAATAGTTTTGTGTGTGAATTGAACCAGGACAATAGCTCGACCCCAGCCAGGGGCTCTGCCCCTTGGACCCTGCTACCAGGGGCGCTGCCCCCGGACCCCCGCCAAGATCGTAAAACGCAATGATTAAATCAAAAACCTAGATCATAAAAATGAAATTAAAGAATTTCTTACATGGATCGAAGCCGATTTCTTAACGATTGACGAAATTTGAATGATAGAAACACTTATCAGCGATCGAATCGAACGGATCAAGTGATTATCTTCAAAATCACGGGAAAAAACGAGATTTTGAATGAAATTAAACTGGGTTTTCTTAAAAAAAAAAGCTGACGAACACGTTGATCGGGTGTTTGAATCATTGATTGATGACGAAAATCGCACTATAATGTAGTGATTATTGAGATAGTAAGTGAAGAAAAGGTTGAAGACGGTGGGTTTTGAAAATGGTGAGTTTTGAAATTACTGGGGAGAAGAAGGAAGAAGAAAAGATTGGATTGACTAAAATACTCTTTCTATTTATTTTAAATTTTGTTACATGTCATAATTTTATTGCTTCTTATTCTTTCTAACCAAAATAAACTTCCTATTTAATCATCACCTTTATATATAAAGCACATTTTTATAACAACAATTTTGTATACCTAAATATCCATTGATCTTCTTGATCATCTCCTCTATTTTGACTTTTGAGACCACTATTGTTATCCAATTATTGCCTTAGCCCACAGCGGTCCAAACCAAACGCCCATATCGCCAACTTTCATCACGTGCAAGCTCACATTCGAAACTATTTTCCCTTGAGGCAGGGACCATATATCACCCTAGAACTAGAATATCTACCATTCACTATCTGTTAGGGTTCAAATCTACAACTATTTGATCATCAGTAACATTCTTTCCTAGTCACCTACTGTTGTACTCATGTTCCAATCAAGGTCACATTCTAAGAATTTTCAGTTCGTCAGTTTATTCTTATATCATCTCAATATATAACACTACTCTTAAAAGAAAATAAGTTTTAATGTTGGGTATAGTGTATTCATGAAATAGAACTTAGTTAATTTCTAGATAAACAACGGAGCCTTATTTGCATAAAAGATATGCATCTAGGTTTTACATGACCTAATTTATAAGTTTAAGACACCACATACTTTGGTCTAGGTAAACAATTATAAAAAAAAAACTTTGAGACACTTATACTTTGCCTTCTAGGTAAACAACACTAAAAAAAGCTATTTAATGGCAAACACTTTTAATGACATTTAGCGTTTGTGTCCCTAGTCTAAGTTTTAAGGCACTTTACGTATGTCATGTTTACTTAGCATAAACTTTTAGTGGTCTGCATTTAGCTTTTGTGCCACTAATTTAGGTTTTTATAGACACTTTGCAAATGCCACTGCAATTTTCGATAGTTTTAAATGACACTTTGCATGTACCGCTAATTTATGTTTTTAATGAACTTTTTTTATTTTTTTCTTTTGTCCACTTTTTGTATGCCATAAAATGGGGGGTGTTTTTTTAGTGCAACCAATAACTAGAAATATTGATTGTAGGACACACAACTAAGTTCGTTAAAACTTAAAACTCTAATTTATTACTTTGAGATACATGCATATACTTTTCTTGTTTCTACATCTTTTTAGCTAAGCTAGATTTGCTTTCTTCTTTCTTTCTAATAGTATCATGGTATGTTTGCAATGGGTAGACTTGTGATGTTTCCAAATGGTGATAATTTTGGTGAGCCAGTCATCAACAATGAGGATGCATGGTTAGTTATACAATGGGTAGGGCTTCGTTTAGTAAATTGAGAGTTTGGTTTTCATATGTTTGATATATATACAGTTGGGTAGAGGTTCGAGTTGCACATGTATCATTTCACGTGCAATGTTCATGTTCTAGATATCTTATCAGTTTGTCCTTAGTTTGTAAGATACTTACACCAATTTAGCAGTTCGTCTTGTAACGTTTCGCCAAGTCCTCAAACAGTTTCTATATATATACATCTTAGTTATCATGTTAACAAACTATTTTCATAGTTTAGAAAAAGCAACTCACTTCGGTTAAATTGTAACTTAATCACCAATATGTAAATGATTACAAGATCTTCTTGAACATGATAAATAGAATCACATAATTACATAGACAATAGAAATTAAGTTTATCGTACTATTTAGTTCAAAAAATTGTCTAGGAATATGTTTACCATTAATATATTTATTGGGGACCACTAAAAAAGTGAGTAACAGAGAGAACCGAATCAAACGAACTCCGATTGGACTCGTTCCAGTGGCATTGGAACCGGCTCGTCGAACCCTAACTAGAATCTCTTAACCCTAAACCCTAAAGCTAAACAATAAGGCTAAAACCTAAGCTAAACCGTAAAATCTAAACTATAAACCCTAAAGGCTGAACCCTAAAACTAAACCCGAAATATTAATGATTAACCCTAAAACTAAACCCTAAAGCTAAACCTTAATATAAGACCCTAAAAGACAAACCCTAATATATTTAGGGTTTAGGGTTAAGAGATTCTAGTTAGGGTTTGATAAGCCGGTTCCAACGCCGCTAGAATAAAGTCCAATCGGAGTTCGTATGAGTCAGTTCCCCACCGTTCCCCACTTTTTTAGTGTTCCTTAATGAACCTCACACTATATATATGGGGAAGGTTCTATGCAGAACATTAAATATTGCGAGAACACACAGAACAAAATAAATCATCTATTTTTTCAATCCTAAAAACATAAAAAGGAAATGAAAATGTTACAAATGTAAGATTTGTTGTTTCTCACACTACAAGTCTACAATTCAAAACAAAATATGGAAAACTTTCATTTTTTATATAACCAACACATATGTAGGTTATTTGTAGGCTAAATTACTTACATGCGTGTAGGCTATGTGTAGGTAAAAATATATGGTTTTTTATATATATATAAAACACATATGAATTTAAGAAACATAAAATTTAAAAAAAAATATGAGCCTTAAATTCCAAAATTTAGTAATTTAGAGTTGTTATTTTTGTTCTCGCAATAGTTAGTGTTCTGTATTGATCCTCATTCTATATATATATATATAGATAGATAGATTAGATAGATAGATAGATATATATCAATAATATTTCAATTCATGTAAAAATCATATGAAAATTTAATGTTACACTGAGTAGAAAACCATAGAAAATTAATGGATTGAGACAGGCGATTTTGGGTCGCTGTTAACCAGCTGGTGATAGTAGTCCATGAACTGTTTTGGTCCACACCATATCCACGGCCCATGCAAATTGAAGCATAAGAAAACTTCAAAATTAACAACAAAAAAAAAGTCAAATTTGCTACCTTCCTGTCATGAAAGCTTTAGGTAAGATAAGATATAGTTGTTTTCAGTTTCTTCAATGAACATGTTATCCATGTTGTAAGTTGTAACAAACATGTAAATTAAAAAAAAATATATTTAAAAATATTAATCGAGTCAACGAATATAAATAGTTAAATACGATACAACAATTAAGCTATTTCTACCAAAAATTTAAAATTATAAAAAATAATAATAACTGCAAAGACTGAGTAATTAAGTGATATAATTAATTCCTGATATCATTTTGCATGATGAAAAACCTTAAATTTTATGGGAAAATTTAAAATCAGGGCCCTTAATGATGAATTTCAGCTTGATGATTGAGTCACCAACCAAGGTCATTTTCACATCCAGAAGTTTCTGTGATGTGGTCACAAGCCTCTTAACTCCTACTCGGTTAAAGCTCCTTGCGCGGTTAGGTTTAAGTTGTGGTTAAACGAAATTGCACGTTGTTAGGCTATGCAAGTGACATTTTTACACTTACAAATCAAAGGACTTTCAAGGACCAAAAAAATGTCTATAATATGTCGTTAAAAGCAGGATCCCTCTATAATCCGTCTGTAAAGCAGTAAAGGTCTATGAGGAATTTTAATTTGCCTGTGACTTTTATCTACTAGCGTTGAGAACCGTGGCAACTAATTATTTGATTCAACGAAACCAGTTCCGCACCACGAAATATATCATGTCAAACTCAGTGGTCCATGTCTCAACTTAATGTCATCGCATTGAACTCAAACATACGACTTTCGGGATTACAGTTGACAAAACAAACCTAATGCCCGTCAAAGCTGCACCGATCGGATCTCTTCAACATACATTAATCTTGTAATTTTACTTCTCTTTCGTTAACTAAACAATTGACTGTTTCATTTTATTTAATTTCTTGTATTTAAAGTTAATATAAGTATTTTTTATTTTTAAACTCTAAATTTTTATGCAGCAATTTTTTTTTTAAAAAAAATTGTTTTAGATTTTGTTGATAATGTATAAGTAAAAATATAAAGACCAAGAAGAAGTACAAAAAATAATAAAGTCATAGAGAGTTGAAATTTGAGAAAGTGAGTAAATGCAGCCCACGAGCCATTGGTGAGCCCAAAAGAGAATTTCTTGAAGAAGCCACATGATCACCCATGCCTTTGACCATGTGACCCAAACCCAACCCACATTTATCAAATCACTATCATCAACCACAACCAATGCAAATTTGTCCGTTTCTATTGTTCACACATCTTTCGTTATCCAAAAATCCAAATATGGATGTACGACAGATGTACAGTAGATTTCTTAATCATACATATATCGCTTACAAAATAGAATATATAATAGGCTTGCAAAATACAAGTTCATGTATAAAGAAAAACAAGTATCATTTACAATTATTAATTCACCGACTGACTGACGATGTATGACAGTAAGATGTCAGTAATCGGTCTGAAAAAAACATATTAGCTTCGACGGCAACATCGTTGTAGGTAATCTTTTGCTGATACATTTCATCAGTAATCCTACAGTATTTTTCGTTGGTAACCCGTTGGTAAATTCGTTACACACGTAATGTTTTCTGATAGGGAATCACCAACGGATTACCGATAACATCCCCTTTCATCAATGGATATGTCCGTCACTTAATTCCCTTTGTTTTATAACGGCACTATGAAAGGCGGCACAAGGCTATTTAATAAGACCATCCATAGAGGGATACCCTTAAGGTTGCATAGGGATGCATTGGACTTCTACAAGGGCATCAACGAGCAAAGGAGTGTTTGAATGTTTTTAATTTGTATTATCATTTTTTTCCTATTTAATTTGGAGTGCATTAATGACTTGCAATTAGGGTGTTCAAAACCGGATATCCGAATTTCGGATACTAGATTTCACTATCTGAATCCGTATCGGAAATTTCGGATATCCGAATATCCGATTTTTATTTAATTTATATTTTTATTATTATCTTTATGTTCAAAATTGGATATTTCGGATATCCGAAATTAAGTTTTCGGATATTTTTGGATACTTCGGATATTCGGATATCCGAAAAAAATAAAAATTAAATTTTCGGAAAATCACTATCGGAATCCGAATCCGAAAATTCGGATATCCGAATTTTCGGATATTTCGGATTCGGATATCGGATAATTCAGAACGGATTTTCGGATACGGATAGTTTTAAACACCTCTAACTTGCATATTATATGCTTTAGTGACCTTTAAAACAATACCTTTAAAGTTTAAAACCCAATAACATTTTTTAAATCTAAATTTCAATAACTTTTTTAAACAAATTAGCTTATGTAAACCTAATTAAACCTAACATATAAATCTTAATGCGACTATTCTAGGTTCTAAAATTCAGAAACCAGATGTGGGAGTTGGGACAATTCACGATTGGCAATGCTACGAAGCCCTTGGATCGAATAGTTGATCAATATACCCTTATATCTGATCATCACTTCATCTCATATCCGAATTTTATTGAGTATCAATCATCTCATTATCTTCCATTGGTTGTTCCTCAAATCCGAATTTATGTATTAATCAAAAAAAAATTTTGCTTAATTTAGTCTTTAACTACTTATATAATTTTGTTAGATTAATAATTAGATTATTATTTGATTATATTCATTTATTTACCTGAATGCTTGATTTAGCCTACTTTAGATTCTTGATTAAAGATTAGATTATTTCATATATTTTCCATGTCACATGCATGATGAATGTCGTAAAGTCGTCCAAAAACCTAAATAGTTAGGGTTAGTAGAGTATCAAATCCACGAGAAGCATGCGATTAGAATTACACATTTTGTTGAGCATAAAACTAAAATCAAAAGGTTGATTAAAGGTTGAGTTAAACTAAAGCTAAACTATTTTGCAATTAACACCTAAGAAGCACGAAACACAAGAAAGATAAGATCAGTTATGAAGACAGAAACAAGCAATCACTTTCAATTTCAGGTTTGGCTACTTAGTTGCAAGACTTAATCGGTGATAATAATGTTTAATCGGTTACATAGATATATCTTATCTTGATCCATCTACTAACATGGAGCACGATTTATGTACTTACACATCAACCATTCAGTCCTTAACTAAACTAAGGACTAAACTAACTAAGATATACTGGACGCGAACATATGGCTTGCGATAAACCATCTGTCCAATCAACACATGAATCAATCACATCATAATAAATACAAATCACATGCGTATGATTAACACCTATTAAATGCTTAAACATAGTTAACATTCAAGTAAATAAGATTGCAACATTTTAACAAGATGTGTGATATAAATATTTGACTGGTGACATATATAGACATAACACATAATGTTTGATTGACTAACCGTGGACACAAATTATAGCAAACCGCACCGACAGGATGTCTGCAACACATCTATACTATAGTATCCCTAAAAATCTAAAATGGAATGTCATCGTCGGGAAATCAACAATAAATTGCTTAAGGTTGACATAACCAAACCAAACCACATTACTTGTAACAAATATAAATCCAAATTGTCCTAATTGAGTAAACATTCACATGAACACAAATACTAAACATAAACATTATAGTTAAATAAATAATCAAATTGTAGTCACCTTCGAGATAAGGAAAAAGAATTAATCAGCCATAAGAAGTTAGGAACGAAGGCGTGTTTTTATTATTATATGCATATGTTTTTGAGATAATTGCATATTTCCCCTTAACAAACTTCTTAATTGCATATTTACCCAAGCATAAACTAAACTTGTATATTTCCCCTTATTAATTAAAATGACTAAATTATCCTTTTGAAAATTAAAAGATTCTTTTATCACCTACACCAAACCAGATCAGATGAAATCTGATATCAAAGTAGTCAAACGACTCTTCATGTTCTTCTCCATGCTACTCAATCAGCCAGGGACTCTTATCCTTCTGCTATTCAACCAGCCAGTGATTCAGTAATCGTCGGCGATTCTGTGAATACGGTGATTTACATGAAGTAGGAGAGTTATATTGATCTATAACCAAACAAGATCAACGGAAATCTAATATTGACCTGTGAATACAGCGATTCCGTGAACATTTGACCTTGGATCTGATTTAGTTAATGACTTTTTGAGGAATTCTATAAAGCATTAGTTATTTTTTATTTTCTTTCATTTGCTGTTATTTTTTATTTTCTTCATTTGCTTGAAGTCAAATGTTCAACCTTGTAACGTGAAGATGGGGAGTTATATTGATCCATATATATAGTAAAATCACAAAAGCAGAGGAGATGATAATGCGGATAGTTATATGAATTCATATGGTTTTTGATTTTAGATGGATGTTATTTTTTATTTTCTTCGATTATAGATTAAAGTTTTGGTTTTTCTTTTCGTTCAGATGATTGTCACTCGTATTTTCTTATGATTGTTACTCTAGTTTGTGATAAACAAGCAAACAATGAAAATTCGCAATAAAGAAAAATTAATTTAGTAAAGAGGCAAGAAATGAAAAAAGCTAACTAGCGAAACGTAAACATAAAGAAACTTGTGAAAAAGACACAAAAACTAGTGAAAATGGGTAAATATGCAATGTTTTTTGAGGTTTAGTAAAATTAAGGGTAAAATACTCATTGTATAATTAAATTTTAATAAAATAAATCAAAATGGGTAAATTTGCAATATTATTAGTTAATGAAGGGGAAATATGCAATTTTAAATTTGGCTTGGGTAAATACGCAATAAATATGTTTTATAAGGGGAAATATGCAATTGTCCCTATGATTTTTGTATACAGCCGTTTTCTTTCGGACCTCCTTTCTTTTGGTTCAGCCCAATAGGATTTAATTCAAAGCCCACCACTTTATAAAATTGGCCTGTCAATGGTTGATTATAATTCTACTCCAATGAATCAATTTGATGGTCCATTACTAAAACCTCAACCATAAGTAAGACCTCTAATAATAATACATCAAAGTCATCTGAACATTGATCCATAACCTACAAACTTTAAAAACAAATCATTGTAATTAATTTCATATCGATGTTGATACATATATTAAATACTAGTATTAAGCCTCTGCGTTTGTCACACCCCCAAAATCCACCATGCGGAGTATCACCGCTTGGAGGCGTGACATGATCAGGATCGAGCCACCAATCATATTGAACAACGTATTTAAGTAAATAAGACCAACCACAATACAATTTGGTGACCACAAGGAAGTTAACCAAGTTCAATTTAAACAGCGGAAGCTTAAGACGTTAAACCAAAACATAAGTTCGTAGTTCATAAGTTTAAAGACCCAAAACATAAGTTTCATAAGATCATAAAGTTTATTTATTAAGTACGTGACATAGTAGTTCGCATCCCACAACGACCACCTCCATGTGCAAGCCCCATAGCATCTAGTAACCTGCAAAGCATGTAACAACGAGTCAACAACAAAGTTGAGTGAGTTCACGGTTGGTTGTCCATTTTAGAGTTGTTTCCAAAAACGTAGTTTAATCTTAATCAGCTATCCAGCCGTGGGGGTTACCCCATAGTTCGAAAACGTTTATTAGTTAACCATCCCATGTCCAACTTCCCTGGCTATCCAGCCCGGCACTCCGGCCGTGGGGACTGCCCCATTATTTAAACTACCAGACTCGTTTATCAATATCGACTACTAACAGAAAATTACTTGTGCCCTAGCGTCGGTGTCTATCATCACCGACGTGCCATAGTCCATTAGTACACGCCCGTCCGACTGGCACGGTGTGAGGTTTGTTAAACCTAATAGCGCTATTAACTAAGGACCCGCTCGCCATAGCCTCGGCGATTAAGTCGATATAAAGGGAGGGACTTCGCTGATAGAGTTCTAGTCCAGTTAGTCTAATTCCGTCTCAACAGGACGAGGAATCCCTATTCCTGAACCCATTCCCATTCCCACCGGGAATTACCATGCTTTGTAGAAAAGTGTGAACTCACCTCGGTTTGCTCGATTAGATTAGTTACTCTAAAAATCAGGAAATCAAGCACGTCCTAATAAGGTACAGATAACAATCAATTTCTCATGCATAACACGTATGGTTTATCTACCCATTACTTTTATCACATATCACACAATTTAAACGTCAACGCACTTTGTTAAGTTATATATTATTTTACCTAAAATAATATAACGGTAAAATAAACAAATATTCACACAAGAGTTTTAGTATACAATATATATATTAAATATATATTTATCAAATTTTATTTACGAAAGTCAACCTCCGATACTTGGTGTTTTGTTACAAAAATTATGGCGAAGTTTATATTCAAAATGCAAGTTATAAAATACACTCGTAACGCTTGTTTAGAAAAATAATTTTCTAAGTGTCGGGATTTTAGAAAATTTCGCCAGAGTTTCCTTTGTAAATGGAGGTGTCCATGCTTACTAGTATATCATTTTCTTTTCAAAAAAAATCATTCAACAATCAACAATCCATAATATACAATTTCTACTTAACAGTTTTGTTAGAAACAAGCATTAATATCTACATCATGAACTTTGAAAGTTTATAAAAATGTGTAGTAACTTACTAGTGTATTTAGTAAGTCTTGTACCCCTTTAAAGTGTGATTGCTTCTTTAAAAACTCCATTTTTAAAGAATATAATTCTTTACAACTTGTGTTCATAATTTTCTAAAAATATTTCTTCATGTATTTTTCTTGTTACACATGTGTTTCTTTACTTTGTTAACCACAAAAAATGATATTTATTTATGTAAGAACCAAGATTTAGTAAACTTGTATTTTTAACTTGGTTTCTTGGTAAATCATACTTGAAACATTTAGATCTACAAGACTTTAAACTTACTTGTTCATTATTTTACAAGAAAACATCATACTTCTTTAAGTTCATGACTTTTTGTGAGGATGATTCATAACCTTTAACATGTTCATCCTCTCATCTTGCTAGATTATGTTTTTTTTTTAATCATAGTCTAGCAAGATTACATGATGGTCAACCTTATTTATACAACAAACAATAATCAACAAGTATATCAACACTATAACAACATGATTTCTTTATATTTAAAGCTTATGTTTAAGTTTCATCTTTATGTTCTTTAGTCTTCTTGATGTTCTTCACATTCATCATTATGATTCATACTTTAACCACCTTCATAGAATGTAAAATGAGTAGATCAAGAGACTTACCACTAGCTCAAAGCTAGGAGAGTTCAAGTGAAGAAAAGTGGTGGATAAAAGAAGATAAGAGAGGTCCTTCAACTTCCAAACACACTGCGCTTCGTTGTATGCCTTCTAACACCTATGTGTGCTCTTAGAATGCTTGCAAGTGATCAAGTGATGGTGGTGGTGGTGCTACTAGGGGCGGCCGAGATCAAGAAGAGAGGAAGAGAGAGTGATGGTGTTGATGTGTGTTGAGAATGGTAAGTCATGTTAGCCTAGTGGTCCTTATAAACTTGTTTCCCGCACCTCTTGATCCAATGGTCCTTATGTTCACCAAATATGGAGACAAGATCACTTAAACAATTCAATAAAAATCTAGGAGTGGGACCACTCCATAACCGGTTTTGGGGGGGGGGGTGCTTGGTTGAGATGTAATGGTTAGTTACTAATCTAGTTAGGAGATAAGTGAAATAATTAGGGGTTTATGTGTGTTAAGTAATATATAGTGCGTTAGGGTGTTCGGGGACCCTAACTAGCTTAGAAAAAAAACAATGCTTCTAGCATTATTTTGGTGTTCCGGGAAATGTCCGGTTGTTCGGTTGGGTGTTGTTTCGTTAAGGTGCTTAATTAATCCGTAAGGTGCCTTTTATGTTACTTTATGTGATTAATTCCGGCACTCAGGAAAGCATACATGACTATTTAATAAATTTTCTGCACAAGACTAGTACGTTAACAAGCAAATGTAAGCATGACACAGTAATCAGAAAGCAGTTAAGTGATTCAGCACAGTCATCAAGCACTTTAATTATCATTAATAAATCGTACGGATACATGGAATTATGAGGGTTGTCACAGCGTTGCAGCGGTTGTCATGAAACTGTGTTAAGTAATAGCAATACTATACCATTGTCAGCGACCACCATCACCGGAAAAGCTCCTAAAAATAACGCCAAGCGAAAAGCAGACGTAAAATCTTTGAATCACGCACGCTCGTTGCTGATAAATTAAACCGAAACGTAAAACATAGAAAAAATAACTAAGTCCATCCAGGGCCCGCGTGTTGGACGAACTTGTCAAACGCAGAAAATAGTTTGACGCGACGGGCCAGTCAAACAGGAAAAAAATATACGAAATATGTTGAACCCTACACGCACGTTGCGGTGCGCCGGTGCGTTAACTCATAAAATTTAGAACGAAACGAAAAACTTGGGAAAGATGAATAGTATGGTGGACCAAAATTGAAAATAAAAAGGAGTTGGGATTAAATTGCAAAAGTTGAAAAACTTTGGGTTAAAAGTAAAAAAACAAAGGGGTCTAGATTGCAAAATTGAAGTTATTTATTAATTTTAGATAAAGATAAGGATAAAAATAAGTGATGTCTATATATTGGTTTTTAATTAATATTAATATTAAAAAAATTTATTAAACAAATATAAATAATATTCATGAGGTTGAAATAGAGTATGCCATGTGGCATTATTTGTAGTCTTTTATTATAAGTTAGATAATCAACATCAATTAAGATGTATAAAATGAGCCGATTGAAACACTTATCTCTAACAGATCCTAGGTAATGGGTACATGCCTTCGATAAAAAAAATCCGCCCCAAAATTTTATGATATGTACGCGTGGAGTAACTTTTATATTGGTATTTTTCTTTTGCTTCACTTGTAAGATGTGTTTCTAGAATTATTTGATGTTTCCATACATAGAGCTTGTGGTGACTTGCAGCATTAGCGTCACTTTTTTTTACCATCAGCGACCATCCTTTAGCGGCGACATGTGCCATTTTGTTGATTCTCTTTTTGGTTTTCAATTACAATTAAGGTTAAAATTGTTTGTAGGACTGAATCTCACTTGGGTTTGATCTAAGAAGAGGATACATATAGAATGATGTTTAAACCAATGTTCAGTAAAACCATATATTTAGGAGCCTAAGAAACACACACAGAATATAATACAAATTCATTGATAAATATGTTGCAAAAGCTTGAAATGTGAGGCATTCTACAATCACAACATGATCAAGAAACTCATTCTAAACTTCTTGGATCTCATCCAATGCATAGTTGTTGGTTGAGACGTTTGCATAGTTCACTTTGTTAAACCTCACAACAACGGGGTAACGAGTTTTTGGGTCCTGCACATCATAGCATTTGATATCAACATATGCATCAATCAAATATACACCAAGTTAACACATCAATCACACACACGCGCAAATGACACATATATGTTATAAACTTTACCTGATCAACAGTCACAACTGATCCCACTCCTTTGAACCAGTATGACTCCTTCCTAAGAATTCTCACCTGTGTCCACAAGATAATATTTTCAACCACTTAACTTTACATTACATATCTATTGAATCAAACTACAATGCTATACTAATCAGTATATCTAGATTCACACATACAAAGATACATAAAAACAAACCTAAATCATAGAGTGAATTTTATTACAGAACACTAAATTATTGCAAGAACAAAACGAACAAACATAAATCGTTCATTTTTTAAATCTTTCGCATTTCTTAAATACATGTATGTGCATAAAAAGCCATCAAAATAATTTTTTTCATATGTTTTTGTAACCTTTTACCTAAACATGACTTAAACATGTAGGGGATGGTTAAAATGAAAACCACTTTTATTGTGAAAACTCGAAAACTAACTAAAAAAAAGCCTAAAAAACACACAAAAAATTTTTATTTTTTTTTTCAATTTTTTTTTATAAAAATCGCTAGTTTTTATATATAAAAAAAAAACTTTTTTTCAAAAAAAAAAAAAATTGTGTAGTGCACATGTGTAATAATACACATGTGTAGTACACATACATATGTGCAGTACTACACATGTGCACTACACAAAAAAAAAATTTTCTTTTTTTGAAAATTTTTTTTTATATTAAAAAACCTGCGAAATTTTGATTGCAAAAAAAAATTAAAAAAAAAATTTTTGTATGTTTTTTTGGCTTTTTTTAATTAGTTTTCGAGTTTTCACAATAACTAGTGGTTTTCATTTGAACCTTCCCCTAAACATGTATACGTCTATATATAAACGAAATATCTTCATATATTGTTTTTTTAATCAATAAACAATGCACTTCAACTGTTTTCTTATATTATAATAGTTTAAAGATTTGAAAAGTTAGAATAATTTATTTTGTTACGCGTGTTCTCAAAAAACAAAATGTACGTATGTACCTTGGCTCCTCTCTTAGGTCCAATTGGTGGTGGCTTCGGCTTCTCTTCCTTGGCCGCTTCAACGGTGACAGCCGGTGGTGCCGCGTCTTCAGCCGCCTTTAGAACCAATCTTGAACCTCTTGTGTTTTGAATAGGTAACATAACCATATTGGGCTTGACTGTGGTTGTGTTAGAAGTGACATTTGGTGTCACCACAAAACTTGAAGCAGCAGATGCCATACTGCAACTTGTCATTCTGCAGGCAGACTCAAAAAGACTTAACTGTCAAGATGATGAAAAACTTGATAATTGAGCTTCAAATCTTTTTCTTGGAGAACATTGAGTGAATAGTTTTAGTTCAGTTGAGACAACCAATAGAGTGTTGCCACATGGGTAGTCATATCTTTGTTTGGATAATGTTGTCCCATGACATTTGTTTTCTCAACTCAGCCCATTCACCACCTATCCAAAATCTCCATGGGATCGGTGTATTATTCTAATCATAGGCTAATTCAAGTTTAGTTCTATAATTGGAATGATCCAACTATTTATTAAAACCTATATAAGTTTGCAAACTTTTTGTGCATTATTACTTGTAAGTTGTGCTTTATGAGTTTTTCAAAAAAAAAACTTGATATTTTAGTTTTAACCCAAAGGTTTGTACCTTTTCCAATTTTAACCCTACATAATTTGTTTTTTTAATTTTAACCCAAAACTTTTCATTATTTGCAATTTAACTTCACAACTTTTGTCACTTATACTTTTCATCTTTCGCAAATTTTCGTTTTACGTATAGTTCTAAACTTTTCGAGTTAATACGACGCAACGTGCATGTGCGGTTCAACGTTTTTACCTCTATTTTTCCATGTTTGACAGGTTCGTCGCAATACGCATATTATAGGTCAAGTCAGTGTTGGTTGTCGATGACGGTTGTGTGACATTAGTACTATTTGACACCGTTTTACGCCCCGCCGCAACGCGGGGTGTGCTTTGGGGGTTTTCAAAGAAAAAATTATTATGCATATTGTTGTCGTAACGTTGGCTTTGGGGGGTTTCAAAAAAATGTTTTTTTTTTTTTTACTTTTCACCCAAAAGTATTTCATAAATTACTTTTAACCCAAAACTATTCGTTTTTTTTACTTTTAACCCAAAACTTTTTATCTTTTGCAATCTATCCTCATAACTTTTTTTACTTTCAACTTTGGTCATTTATAGTTTCCATTTTTCGCAAATTTTTCGCTCTATGCTTGGTTCTAAATTTTGTGACTTAACACATCATAGCTGTGTCTTTGGCTTAACGTTTTTACGTTTCGTTCTAAATTTTGCGAGTTAACACGACGCAACGTGCGTGTGTGGGTGAACGTTTTTACATCGTCTATTTTTACCCCGTTTGACAGGTTTAACATAACGTGTGGGTCTTAGATCGACTTAGTTACAAATAAAGAATTCCCGCCGCATTGCGGCGGGTCGTAATCCTAGTTTATAATTATTTTAAAGTTAATTGTTGACTGTGAGTTAATACTTTGAGTTTGAAATCTATGTTTATCCTATCTTAATCGTGTTTTTACACCCATACAATTAGGAATGGCAATAAGCCGGGCTTGGGCCGGGTATTGGTGATCCCAGACCCGTACCCGGTTGTAATTCTTTGTCCCATACCCGGCCTGTTACCCGTCAGGTATTTGTCGGGTAATTACCCGTCGGGTATCGGGCATACATGCGGGTATCGGGTATACCCGTTAATTTCATAAAAATACTCGTTGGGACAAATGTGCAATTTTTACTTTCATGTTTGTATAATTTACTATTTTAATGACTATAAGAAATGAAAACATGATTAATAAATTACATATTATATTCAGACCATATATACCAAACTAAATCAAAACAATTACTTAATTAAGTAATTGTATGAAGACCACCTAATTGCATAAATATCCATATAATAAAGGGTGATAGCTTCCATATCCAATATACATGCTCAAAAATAAGTTATTTGTTCACTAAGCACATGCCAAATACATATCCACATATGACTATAGAGAAGGTAATAAGTACATGTACTAAGTTTATATATGGAAATCTATAATATGATACTTTCGGGTATTATTCGGGGTAAATGGGCCGGGTATCGGCCGGGTATCACTAAATCCCATACCCATACCCGTACCCTATTTTTTTCTTTTTTTAAGCCCGTACCCGACCAATACCCATTGGGCTTCGGGTATACCCGGCCCGTATGTTTCGGGTTTCGGGTATACCCGTCAGGCTTTGGCTTTCTTGCCATCCCTATATACAATCACTAACCACATCGTTTATATATACCCTAATTATGTTTTTCATTTTTTTTAACAGCTAGTAAACCAACTGGTTGGGTCTTTGCATCA
This sequence comes from Helianthus annuus, assembly GCF_002127325.2. Lineage (NCBI taxonomy): Eukaryota > Viridiplantae > Streptophyta > Magnoliopsida > Asterales > Asteraceae > Helianthus > Helianthus annuus. The sequence continues at coordinate 22,417,731 of NC_035438.2, read as the reverse complement.
ACTTCAGAGGTACATGAGAGACCCGCATTCGAAATCAGGAGACCTTTCATGTTTTTTTTATTTGAAGTGTAACTTTATTTTCATTTTAAAAGTTTTAATATACAATGTTTTATATAAGTTTGAATGCGTCATTATTATATGTTTTTTTTATCTACGTGTTTAGAGCTAGAAAAAGATATATTCTTTTTATATATACTAGATTATTAGACCCGTGTACTACACGGATTTAAGGATATAAATTTATAAATTATTTAAATTTATATTCTCTTCAAAAATTTACATAAGTGAATTTTTTACCATAGATGACGCAATAATTGCTCATGTGTAAAAACTGATTATTTTAGAAACACACCAACTTTACTTAGGAATTGTTCTATACTTTTATTTATTGTCATGGCAAAACATTAAGTGAGAGAAAACTATCTTCTTTTCAATTTAAATGGAATCCTTCTATTTCACAGTATTAAACGAAATCTAGGGATAAACGTTCAAGTGCCAGTATTAGTTCCAGATAGTATGAGTGTCTCAATATAACCTGGTCACCCAGTGATAGGACCTGTAGTCGAGTTCCATTACATAAACCATTCTTTTGATCAATATTTCTTGATAACGTCACTGGAACACTGAACTTTGGTAATTACCAATGATTTGGCAAGCCTAAAAATATAACTCCGTTTAGGACATCCGGTGAGTATAGACTTGTATCAAAATTATTATGAAGATATTCTATCCTTAAACCAGTTTATTACACGAGTCCAATAACATTAAAAGTGTTTTCAAAGCACGGAAGTAAACCGGTTTTCAAATATCGGATTAACCCATTCTTTACCATTTTTATTATTATAATATTAAATTATAATTTATTTAATAGATGTTTTAAACATATAGTAAAAAATCATTTTAAAGAATAAGAAGATATTATCACATTGACATTATTTGAAATTGTTTATTATAAGTAGAGTTGTTACTAAGAATTAACTATATATTTTAGATAAATCAAACGTAAATAATCATTATCTAAGTAAACAATAAAATATTTGTTAGTATTAAGTTGTTAAGGATTTTTTATTGTTTTGTATTAATTAATTAATAATATTAATAGTAAATTGAATGAAAGAATGCCATGTGGCATTAAGTTGGCTCTTGTTTTAGTATAAGAATGTCATGTAGCATTAATCATACTTTTCTATTAGTATTAGATATCCCTTGCATATATATATAGGGTCAGGATTTAGAGAAAACGATGGAAAGTGTGAGAACGGTTATGGATCGTCCGATCAAAACAATCTATGGACTAGATTGGCGCGGTGGCGTTTTCGTAAATAACATCAATTTTATTATGTGGACGCGCTTCATTAAGGGTAAAAACGGTAAAACTTCATTTATCACATAAAACGCCGATGAAATATTAAACGCCAAATAAATACAAAACGCCAATTTTATCACTGCGCAGTTTTTTTTTTTGTTTTTATTTAAGCTCTCAGGCTACAAAAACGCCACAAAATGTGAAACGCCATAATATATAAACGCCAAGCCTTACATCCGGATAAATGTTAATTACATTTTTTTTGTTATAAGCTTAGGCCTATTATTGCCACTTGGCAATGTAATATCATTCATTCAAGTGTTTTGAGACGCAAAATCATTCACAGCTTATTCTTCTTCTCAATCACAAATTCTCTTCCATAGTAAGATTTAAATAACTTAACGATTTGATATTCAAACCAATAATAGAAACACTATTTAGGTATACAAAATTAATTCATTTTGTTGATGTTATCATTTACCATATATTTACTTTATTTTTTTCATAACTTATTCATAATTCATAATAAATAAATAACATACGAATAGAAAAAGCGGTTGGTTGATTTTCATCTTCAAAATATATATCTCATAATGAACAACAATATATGTGTAATGCTATCGATTCCTGATACATGTTGACAAAAAACGTTTTTTATTGTTATTTTTGCTTTATTTTACTCTGATATAATGTTTTCTTTTTTACTTTATGTTGGTAGTTATGATCAAAGTTGTATTGATTAAATGAACATTTGAAGGTTAGTAAAAATATAATTATTTATTTCTTTTATCATTAAATTCAAAACAATTTGATATAATTTATGTCAATTACTTTCAATTACATACAATTTGAATTTCATTCACATAATATTTTTTTAAGCTACGCCCATGGGTTTATTGAGCCCAATACTAATTTGATTTTTTTTAAATAATAATAATAAAACATTACGGAAGACACATTTTTTCAAACTCAGTCAGGGTATGTGAATTATCAGAGACGCCACTGTATATAAGCCCAAAGCATCATGAAGCAAATGACTTTTGCAGCAAGTGGGAGACTTCTCTTTTACCATGATGTCCCTATGAGTGTGAGCAAAGGATGCTAGCGAATCTGCTACTTTGTTCCTTTCTCGCAAGATGCGGGAAAGATTGCATGACGGAGATAAGAGAGACTTGCATGATCGCCTCAAATGTACCAAGTTCCACAGGGTATGAATAAAATGCAACAAGACTTGAGCGTCAAGTCCCATACATGAGAGGCAATATCCAAGCTAGTGATAAAAAAAAATAGCCTGACTTTGGTGATTCCAAATAACACCACCCCCCACTTAAATCAGTAAATGTAAAAATTGTATTTGGTTAGCTTAAATCAACCAATATTATCTATACCACTAACAACATCAATGCGCCATAAACAAGTTGCGGGCAGATCCAGCAACTAGTAATATAATCTTCAATTGGTCAAGATTCCACATGCATCAACACATAAAATACTTAATTTGATCAAATGTCTACTTATGATACTTTTTGTTCTTAGCGATAACAACGGATATCGAGGTTATATTGACAAATAGAAATCGAATCTCATTTTACAAAATCAAACGGTTGTTTATTTGATGTTATAAAATAGAAGGTTAAAGATCTCTATATATAACATAATTCTAAGGGTGAGCGGAGTGGGGTGGTTAACCCACTCCTCACCGCTCGATGACCACTGCCTACCCATTTTATCGATCAATGTTATCGAAAATGGAGGGAAATTCGGTAAAGGTTTACCGACTCGGTGAGAGGGAGGGAAAGGGGGAGAGAGAAGGTGTGTGGTGGGGTTCATTTCTTCTCAACCAATCACACATTTTTCCTTTTTTTAAATAGTTTACCTAAATCACATTAAGTAAACCACCGCCAACGTTTTTAAGCATTAGGTAAACAATTGACATGTCGCTATGTGATTGGGTGAATTAGGAATTTACCTATTCTATTAGGTAACCACTCCCTTCACCCTAAATTATTTTGTCAGTTTTTTATTTGCCAAACTAGATAACCACTCCCTTCAGCGTAATATATAGTAATGGTGTTTTTGCATTTCCCAATTTTTATTTATATCTTCTGTGGGTGCCTATTTTACATATGAAGAAAGCCTATTGTACATATCATCGATTTCGCATTCTAGAGATGCCAAACTTATTATTTTATTGTTTACTAATAACTTACTTAATACCATGTGATTTGTTATTATAATATAAATCTTGTTATCTATAATCTATACTATTATAAAAAGGAGAAGTGATGTACGGAGATGTAATTTTACATCGCGTACATATTTTGAAGCAATACATACAAAGAAATTGTACTAGAATTTTGAGGGTAAAATAGGCAGTAAACATTAATTTAAGACACCTATAGGGGCAGTATGGTAACTTAAGCATTAGTAACTGAGAAGATTGAATGCCATTAATCTATTTATCCATACATCGCCCTTCGAAATTCATCAGTTGTTCAAATTGAATGTTATGTGAAACCCTTCATTCTTCTCAAAGGGTACAATGATCTGTCACAATTTCCTCTCCATCAATTCCAAATCAATTCCTTTATCTTTTGCTTCAATTTTAGCACACGCAAAAGTAAGTTTTATTACGGTTTCATTTTGTTTATATCAATATATATTGAACCAATATACACTTCTTCAGAGGTACGTTTCATTTGAAATGTTGAGATTGAATTCGTTTGTAAACTATTGTTTGTGTTTCCTCCGTCAATTGTAACGGATCACGTTTTGATTTGTTTGATATTCATGTTGACTTGTATCGTTGATGATAGAACAGTATGTTTTGATCTCATGCTTTATCAGGTGATATTGTATCTATCGCATTGACAGAGGGAACTTCAGGATTTGACAGAATAACGGGGGGCGGTTTTTGAATTTGCACATCGCAACCGTATTCAGCTTACTTTTGTTTTTAATTTCCTCCGAAAACCATGTTGGCATATGATTATTATGATTTTAGTATGCTCCTAATGTATAGCAACTTTTTGAATTGTACATGAGGTTTGAAGTTTGTTTTTATTTTTCCTGTCATTATTGAGAGGCGGATTTTTAATAAGTAAAAGACCTGTAGATGAAGAAAGGCCTTCCTAAGTTGCAGCGAGTGAACTGGTCCCATTGAGTCAACATCACACTGTTTCATGTTTAAGGTATGCTTTATTGAAGCTTTAATCTTTGAATGCCTTCATTAACGTCTGCTGATCGACTCTAGGGTTCCATTAGTTCCCCTCTCGCTGGTGAACACACTGTTCCGAATCATGTTCATGTCTCACGTCGAGCCCCATCCCGTAAGAGCTTTTCATCTCTTCCGGTCTATTTATTATTGCAAACGAATTCGGTATATTTGCGTTTTTTTTTTTTGCCTGATTTTAAGCAGTGGAAATCTGTATTTGAATGTTCTTTTAGCATCAGATATGGTTAGATAATATTGCAACTGAATAGTTACTCGGTACTGCTAATCTGATTCTTATTCAACATATATTGCTCCAAATTGTGTATGGATTATGTGCAAGGCACAGGTGGAAATTATGGGCAGTGTGGCGGTGGAAACTACGGGCAAGCAAGTAAGTGGCGGAAATTATGTGTAAGGCACGGGTTGAAATTATGGGCAAGGTGGCGCTGGAAACTACGGGCAGGCAAGTGGCGGAACTTATGGGCAAGGAGGTGGTGGATATCATGGACGAGGAATGAGTTCTGGCGGCAATCAAACTTCATCGCAATATGGAGAAAATCCGAACTTTTCACAGGCGGGGCAGGGCAGCAACATTGGTGGGCAGCAATGGAACCGAACTATGAAGTTGTTGAAGAAGCAGAGGCTTTTAAAGTATGATTTAGTTTTTCTTTCTTAGTAATGATCGATTGGCTTTGATATTCTATAAATTATGATAGAAGTGGGAGCTTTTTTCAGAAGTCGGCGATTTGAAAAAGTATTCTATAAGTTATGATAGAAGTGGGAGATCAAAGGTATTTATTTAAAGTTCGGGTATTTGTATTGCAGAAATTTTTATTATATTTTTGTGTTTTAAATCGTTTTCTTTTCACCGGTTTAGGGGACGGCTGAGATTGTATTTGCAAGACGGCAAGACGCTCTAGCAGCTGTTAAGAGGTTTAACAACATTCATAATCTAAGTACAGTAATTAAATCAGTTATCATTTTTTAAACATATATTTCAGGCAGAACGTGACGGATCCAATGAGTACATGGATTATGAACTGTAAAGAAATGCTGACAGGATCATGATCAGGATATGAATTCTTGGTTTTATTCTATAATTATTCAGATGCTGGACTTCACTTACATATATACACATACAAACAATATTCTTCCAAACATGCTGTTGGTGGACATAGAGAGGTACCAAGTTGATTAAGAAACAACACTGTTTCATGGGACATTTTGAGATAAAGCTTCTATTTTTTTGTATAATAATAGTTTTATTATAAATTATTCATCTTGTTTGGACCGTTTACGTTGTAGATGCTTTAGCAAATAATATAGTGACACCTTACAGGGAAAGATAATATAAATTTTGGCATAAAAATGACCATGCTATTATTGGCAAGTTTTGCTAGATGTCGGTAATGGGTCAAAACGGGTCGGGCTGGATCGACCCACAAACATATTTTTTAGTTTCTTTTTTTGGGTTTTACAAATAATTAATGTTTTTAATATGATCAAGAAAACTATATTGTTACGGTGATAATATATTTCTCGAAATAAAAGTATTTACGGCATTTTGTTCATATTGTGCGCATTTATGGTGACTTTCAACCCATTTGACTCGCTTGACCCATTTATGGTTTTGACCCATTTGACTGAACTTCATAACTTCAGATGTGGAAGTCCCGGTTGCTTGCGTCATATTGGTGCTCCTGTTTTGCCTCCCACATTACGGGACCCACCGTGTAGGGTTCTTGTTTGCACCTATCGTGATCATGTGGCTTCTGTGCATCAGCGCCATCGGAGTTCACAACATTTTTTACCGGAACCCACAAGTTTTTCAAGCGTCATCGCCTTATTACATGTACAAGTTTCTTAAGAAAACAAAAATAGGAGGATGGATGTCATTGGGTTAGATCTTGCTGTGGATAACAGGTATAGATCGGCTATTCTCTTGGTAGATTGACTTTTAAAACGACTTTTGTTGACTTGGGTTCTTGACATTTTACTCAATTTGGTATTTCAAATGCGGTTCTTGATATGATGTTATCTGCAAATGGCTTTTACGTTTGTGGTTTACCTATCCTTGATTCTTGCTTACATGGGCCAAGCCACTTATCTCTCAAAGCGTCACATTCTACGTATCCGTTCCCAGTGTGCATTTTTCATGTTTTTATTCTGAGTTACATGTGAAGTTAAGCTAACTATGTGTCTGTTATTGAAAACAGAAAAGTTAAGATGGCCGGTTCTTGGAATCGCGATACTTGCTGTAGTTGTCGGAAGCCAATCTATTATCATTGGGACGTTTTCTGTTATCAAACAGTGTTCGGCATTGGGTTGTTTCCGAGGGTCAAAAAAATCCACATATATAAAACGCATTTTTATATATAGAACTTTGAAGATGTAATGTTTATTTTTAACAAACGAAATCACTGATCAGTTTCTATGTTTTAAGGAAGAAATGTGGTAGAGGAAGAAGCGAATTGAACTTAAAGAAACACGTAAAGGTTTTGTTTTGCTCTATAAAGTTTCGGGTGTGCTAATGTTTTTTACGGTTTAACGCGCCGCAACGCGCGCGGGTTTCCACTAGTATATTAAAAAGGAGAAGTGATGTACCAAAATGTAATTTTGACAAACATACAAATTTAAAAGCATAATGTACAAGAGCATAGTAGCCATATTAAAGAGATAGATTAGGAAAGTGGTCCAAATTTTAAGACGCATTAGGGTTAGTATAGGGATTTCATCCATGAACTTTTAGAACTTTTAGAAGGCGGACATTGAATGGCTTCAGAACCCTACCCCTTCCATTTACCGGCGATTGGGTTCCCCTGTCTGTTTCACTTGAAGCCTACTATTTTAAGCCGACTTTTGAGAAGAGGGAATCCCAAACACGCCCTTCGCCTCGCCGGTCAGTTTTCTGAAACCCTAATTTTTCTATTAATGGTGAACGGCATACTGCAATGGATTCGAAGGGTATTCAGATTGAAGCCATTTCAGATTAAACTCGCAATAACGAGGACAGTGATTTGTTTTCATTTTAGGTATGTTTTTGCAGTTTGATGCTCTAATTGGTATTATGTGATTTTAATTATTCGCCTCAATCCAGAAAATTTTCTTTTGAATTTGCTTGCTTTCCTCTATTTCGGTTGATTAATCAAACACCCGTTTCAATTTCACAGTATTTGTTTCGAATTTAGAGTTTTGCCGATTAGGGTTTTGGCATGATAATCAAGAGGAAGTTGAAATCGGCAATGCTAATATAATCAAGTGCAGTTTTCCCGATTATGGTTCAAAGCAAGGTTTGCACCTTTTCTATATATATGTGATATTGCTTATTTTGTTTCTAAATCTCTGAAAGATAAGTCCATTAAGCCTTCAATTTATGTTTATTGTTTGTATCATGGAAACATCAAATCACACTTTTAACTTCTTCCAGTTTCACCTCTAGATCTCTTGTATCTACCAACAATGGATTCCGTCTTCACTGAAATTGTTGTTAAGAAGAAGCTCGTTATCATCAAAATAGGCACCAAAGGGAGGTAGTTGTTGTTAATTGTTATTTTTTTGGTTGTGAATTCTTGGTCGAGTGATTGTTGACGAATGATCGGATGGTTTGTCTTTGTTTTTTTATGTTGTGATTTGTTTCAAGATGTTCAATTTTATGGCCTTTATTTGTGAAACTGAGTTTTGAATGGTTGGTGTTTGCCTACAATTCGAATTCGGTTATGAATGGTGGTGGGTTAGGTGGGATGGGGATGATGGGTGGGTTGGGTGGGGCTGGGGGTTACAGTTGTTGCGGGGTCTCCGACAGTTTCGGTGTCGCCTGTTCCTTATGTTTTAAATGGAGTTTTTAGGGGGAGGAAAAATGGGGCTATTGAGAAAGTTGTGGAGAGGAGGTAGAGGAAGACGATTAAGAACCGAGACTCTGCGGCTAGATCACGCGCTCGGAAACAGGTTGGCATGCTTAACATTGCTGGTTTTAGATTTATTAGTTTTAGTTTTTTAGCACTTCAACTATTGTGTTTATTGTTGAATTTACTTGGTTACAGATTATAATATAGAATATAGAATAGTAACATACACTCATAAAGTTAACTGTTTTTTACGTATAATTTCAAAACACATATCCAAACAATACTTAAATTCTCTAAAAATCTATGAATTTGACACCTCAAACAGCTCTACTGTGTGTCTTGCTTATCTCGGGCCCTTGATTGGGTGCGCCTATCGTATTTGACTATCTTTTTTTGAAGCACTTTAATTTTGAAGATGGCGATTACAATGTCATTATGCATATTTTGGGCATAATATGCAGTAAATTCTCTTATTAAATTATCAACCTTTTTTTTTTGTTTTTTATTTGGTTTTAAGGAGACTGAATTTGGTATTTTTCTGGTCTGAACCATTCAGTGCAATTTCCTTTTGCCGACCCTTGTTTAGAATTAGTTATGGATAGACAAAGTAGAAAACATTTAGTTCTTTGTTGTCTGTAACTAAATTCTATGAGGCTGGGTTTTGATTATTTTATTTTCTAACATTTGGGCTATCTTTAAAGGTTCTCAACTTGAAAAAAAGATTCGGGCTCTCGCATCTTATCGTGACTATACATTTGCTGCATACGGGAATGATATTGGCGTATTCAAGCGTGCGCATCAGGTTTTTCAATCAAATCCCTTTACTTTTTTTTTAATATTCAAAGCGTTAAAGTGTGTGTTCAAGAATGTTTTGTTTTTTGAATCGTTTGCTTTTCACGACCCACAAATTCTAATAAATGGCTTTTGTTCATTTGGACATTTATAACAGTTTTGTTTTACTAAAAATAAGGCTCGTGTTGGTAAAATTATAAAAGAAATTAATAATAACATTAACAGAACCCTACAAGTTCCACTTGTTTAAAATAGCTTCTTTTTTTGAATTATGAAATACGAATCGTTCATTGTGCATACAACAGGTGGCTACATGGAGCAGCCATAATGCTAAGGTGAACTTGTTACTTTTAGTCAATCCACTCGAGGTGTTGTGACCTCTTTATCGTTCAGAACAGGTAAGATCTCATGCTGATGATTATTAAAGAATGTGCCAGTAACTCTTGTAGTAGCATCTCCATGTTTTGCATTCGGATAGTTTTTTGTTTAATTTTCTTTTGCATTAGCTACACTTGGGATATTTGTATTTTCATCTACATGTTGAAAAAGTGATGGGTTGGATATAGGTTAAAATGGGTTTGGGTCAAACGGGTCATTTGGAAACGTACAAAGGTAAAAGGGTCGGTTTAGTACATCGGCAACATTTCCTTTTTTCGGACGGAAATATGTGTCGTCAGGTTGCATGGTTTACCACAAGCCGGGATTCATTACCTGTCGTTGAGTCAGAGCTCGATCGGCAACCCGATTGCCATGAGTATAATTGTTTCGGGTGGGTATGAAGATCAAAACAATTTACTTTTGTCTACCACCGCGGGGCGGTTGGTGGTGGCTGTGACTGTGTTTCTGGATGTATAGACGGTTGTTATTGTGCTAAAAGGAAAGGTGGTGAGTTTGCGTATGATCAAAACAGTTTACTTGTTAGAGGAAAACCGCTAATCTTCGAATGCAGGCCACATTGTAATTAGAGCACACGCTACTAAGCCGGACCATGTTCCACAACTTATGGAACATGTTACATATGCATCATGTATGCAAATTCTTTTAGTCATATAATCAATGTATTTCTTCATGTGAAATGCATCATGTATTTTATTATTTTGTGTTTGTAGGCCTATTCTATGGAACTGGAAGCCGAAGTCTCGGAACTGAAACAGAAGAATCAAGAACTGAAACGGAAACTGGTGAAAGCATATCTGATTGTATGAATCATTATTTGTCATGGTTTTTATAAATTAAGACAAGCTTAGTGAAAAATAGCGAGTTCAAACAAATTATTTTTTTGTTGGTGCTGATTTAGATGTGTCACACTAGCTACGGATTATTTGGATGTATTATCAAATTTATTCCTAAATTTTGTATAATAGTGGATGTCATTTATAATAGATGTCATAATTGAATCAATATCAATCGGGACACCCGCCGCAACGCGCGGGCATTCCCACTAGTCTAGTTTAAGATATATTCTAATTTTGCAATTTTCAAAAAAAAAATATATATTACATAGGTTTCTACCGTGCAGCATGAGTCGCCATGTCGCATCCACGTAAGCATTGTGGGCTACACAATTGAAGCCCAAAAAAGGGAGGGGGTGGAAGGACCTGAGTTTGAAGCATAAGTTGACACGTGACACTATTTTTATTTTTTTTCTTTTAAATAAATAAATGAATTTAATTTATAAAAAAACCATTTATATTAAATAAAATACATTGAAAATTAAACTATAAAACATGTTATATTAAATAAAAAAAAATTACATCAACAAAAAAATACATCACATCCATTTAAATAAAAAACACATCAATTAAAAAAAACTACATTCCATATTTTTCCGTATGGACGAGTCGTCAAATGGAAAATTTGTAAATAATCGTCCACCAATATATGATGCGAACCCCGCTAGTTTCGGGCACGGTGAATAAATCTGAGTTGGCCTGGTTTAAGGCGGTTGATTTGGGTTAAACCCTTGAGGTGGTTGGTTTGGGTTAAGCCCTAGATTGTGTGGATATATTTTTTTTTTATAAAACTATAATATTTTATTTAAAAAGGTATAGAGTAGAAATTATATATTAATTTTTAAACTTTTTTTTAAATGCAGCAGCCATTGAACTGATTGGCACAATCCCCCAACGGTTTTAACCCACCAATTCCCACCTGCCATGCCACGCCCATTCCCTGGAGTCTAATTAGAAAAAATAAATGTTGAGAGTGGGATTTGAACCCACGCCCTTTCGGACCAGAACCTTAATCTGGCGCCTTAGACCAACTCGGCCATCTCAACTTTTGTTTGTTTGCTTCTTCTAACTTTATATATCTTTATCAGAAACAACGTTTACAAACACTACAATATTGCTTATCATAATACTTTCAAATTCTCTACTATATAAGTCTTTTAAAACTTATATGATTATAAATGTAATACTATATATATATATATTATATTTAATACATTGATATACAAGTGAAATACACAATGGCAAACATGATTTATACATGAAAAAAACATGCTCAATTTTACTTATACTTGACTTGTCTGTTATTTCTTCCACCGTTACACTTACCAAAATGTTTTTAGAAGCCTTAAATAAGATTTACTTTTTAGTAAAAAAATAGTTGTATAAGTTTGTATCCAAAGATATATAAGTGAAATACACAATGGAAAAATTAAATAGTTAGGAGCAAAAAATATAGGTTCGTACGATGCTGTAACGTTACTCTGTACTCGACTGGTAAGGTAATCATATTGGTAAGGCGAACAATATTAGGGTCATTTATCGCTACTATCATAAGGTCGAGTTTCCATGCGATATTTTTAAGGGTACAAAATCAAAAGCATAAGGTGCTACATACACAACAACTATATATGAAGTTTACTTTTTATTCATACTTGCCAATTACATCAAAACAGAAGGTAGACGGGCAACAAGCTGCGCCGCCACCCCTTTCTGAATTGCAAACCCTAATCTACCAAAGACAAAACCCTGTCCCCCTGAGACTGAGCAATTGTTGTGGATGACCCGTTGGACCCTAGTCAGGAATTGTATAGCTTCTAGCGCTAGGAAGCCAAATGTGTCAAAGGCAAAAGGGACAAAAACATGCTGGTTCTCTGCACAAGCTTTACTGTGCTTATCAACTTTCTTCGATTCTACCTTTCTTGCTGCTTGTCCAGCTATAAACCCGTTTTCTCTTAAACCAGCCAGAGAGGAAACCCCCTTGAGGTCCACACAAGCATGTTTCCCCCTAGCCCAACCAAAGACGAGCAGATCCGCTGGTCGCATAGTAGATCTCCCTTCCATAGGGTCCGTAAAGAAATTCACAGGAGCCTCACGGCTTTGTATTGCTGATGTTGATAAACAAATAAAATAAGAGACAATAATGGCTTTTTGTATGTTGCATAGCTGTATTCAAACCCAGAGGCAGAATAACCAAACATATGGTCCCTCATCCAAAACTGACCAAAGCAAAATTTGTAAAAAGCCTGAAGTTACAGTGGGCAGACACAAATAGACACACTGATACTATGATCATATCATATTCATTGCATCCTATAATCAAATCAATAACCATTTATTAAAAAAGGTAATAGTTTACCGAGCGGAACAACTTTTTTTTGAACGGCAAAACTTCTATAGAAAATTATAGAAAGACCGGGCAGCCCGAAACTGAAACCCGAATTACACAATTACATCGCGGATGTTAAAATCGCTCCACTTGTCCCACTTGAGATTACAAAATTTTGATCTAGAGCTAACAAAAGAGTAAACTGTCAAAATGGTCCTTGAGGTTTGATCACTTTTGTCATACTAGTCCAAAACTCAATCCTTTTGAATCTGGATCCCTGTGGTTTCAATTTTGTTGCCATTTTCATCTAAAATCAAATTTTGGTCAAATTTTTCAGTTAACATCCAACTTTTATGTCTTTTTTCTCCCTTTTAATAAAGGGCAAAATGGTATTTTAAGATTTTGTTATAACAAATTAAAAAAATCTGACAATTTTGCCCTTCATTAAAAGGGAGGAAAAAGACAAAAAAGTTGGACGTTAACTGAAAAATCTGACTAGATTTTGCTTTTGAATGAAAATGACAACAACAAAATTGAAACTATAGGGACCCAGATTCAAAAGGTTTGAGTTTTGGAATAAAGTGTCAAAAGTGACCAAACCTTAGGGACCATTTTAACAGTTTACTCGCTAACAAAAAGAAAAGAGTTTTCTTTGATAATGTCCGCCGTTTTATTGTAATTGATTTGCCGATCATTGAAGGTTTTCTCGTTTCTCGCTTTCCATGTGTAATCAAATCCCCGTCCCTAAATTATAGATTTGCAAGAATCTTTATAAATTAGGCAAATTGGATTTAAATAATCCCAACTCACTGTTATTGGCCAATAATAATCCCAACTCATTTAATCACCAATAATAATCCGAACTATTCACTTTTGTTTGTAAAATACTCCCAGTTAAAAAAACACTAACTAGGTTAAAAATTTGCTGATGTGGCATCTGATGTGGCCCTTTTAGCTGATGTGTCATATGATGTGGCAGTTGATGTGGCATTTTTTGATGACGTGGCAGCTGATGTGGCAGTCTACGTGGCATTTTTTATGACGTGTCAGCTGATGTGGCAGTTGATGTGGCATTTTTATGACGTGGCAACTGATGTGGCAGGTGACGTGGCAAGCCACATCAGCAAAATTTTAACCTAGTTAGTGTTTTTTTAACTGGGAGTATTTTACAAACAAAAGTGAATAGTTCGGATTATTATTGGTGATTAAATGAGTTGGAATTATTATTGGCCAATAACAGTAAGTTGGGATTATTTAAATCCAATTTGCCGATAAGCAGTTTCAATATGGGATGGCTAAAAATAAAAAAGAAGTTTGATACGCGATTATACTTGAGTTTTTGGTGTGATCATGTAGGCCTAGTGAGGGAGGGGGTCACAAAATATAACATGGGTCCATAGCAAAATTAATAAATCCCTACCAAAAAGAATCCTAAGTTATAAGGTCCAATCTGCGTCGGTATGGTAGGTAGGAGGGTTGAAAGAAAAAAACAAATAATTGTATCATGATACATCTCAGTGTACCAAAGTTATAAACACCATAATTTCAGTCTTAAAAGACACTAAACCATCTTTCAAACAAAAAACCATTAAAACCCACAAATAATATAATGAATATGAGCGGACCCACATATAACGGGTCGGGGTCTCCGGACCCCAATGCTTTTAAAAAAAATTGGTAGAATCGGTAAATTAAATTTTATAAGGACCCCATAAATACAATTAGGTGGATTCCATAGAAAGAAAAGGAACACTGGTATAGTGGTAAACATCTCTCTTAGCGAACAAGAGGTCATGAGTTCAATCCTTCCTTGTATAACATACCATCGTAGAAGTATGAATATAAAACACAACATAATAATTAACATAAAACACGTAATAATGTTAGTTATTGGATAATCCGAATACTTAGTCATCCAAAATACAAAACAAAAATATAGATTCTAGTTTAATAAAATAAACAAGGTTGACAAGATGGAGATGGTTGGTGGGTCCGGTACGTAGAAAATATGGCAGGGATGTTGAACAAGGTCAACGTCACTGTTTCAACGGTTCTAATGAAGTCACACATTTCAATTCTTTAATCTTTACTACTGTCTCAGCTTTTTTGCCAGCTTGTCTACCGGAACACGACGAAACCCCACCCTATTATATAAAACAAAATCATCAATTATTATTTATGGCCAGGTCTATTCGCACACGGCTGTTGTCTTTTTGCACATCCAAAGCGCCTCGCTATGGCCAAAGCGGGGCGCTTTGGCTTTGGTCAACAGACAAGGACTGGTGGGGTTGATTTGGGGTTGTTGTGGGTTAGTTTGGTAGGAATTTTTGGTTGAATTAGTTTGATACAGATTTTTGGAGGAAAAAAATTTTATTTTAGTTTTATTACATATAATTCATAGTTGTTTTATAATTACGTCATTACGTCATTATTTTTATAGAAGGTGTATAATATAAATTCTTAACGTTGTTTATTTTGTTAAATTAAACGAACACGTTAAATAAAATGTACAGAAAACCATAAGAATTAAACGTAAACAATCCAGAACCAACGTGATGTAAATAGAAGATTAACTGCAATATATATATACATATCAGTTTGTACATACAATACACAACAAAAAGGTACAACTAAGTACATAATACATAACAAAACACTAAGCAAACAAAGTAATGTACTAATCCTCGTGCGGTGGGGACGGTGGGAGGGGAAGTGGAGGCAACGCAGCGAGCTCTCATAGATCGACGAGCGTCTGGACGATCCAGTCAATGCGTGCGCCCTGACGTCTGAGGCGCCGGTCGAAGTCCCGAGCCACCTCACGCGCTGCCGGAGGCAGGTCAGCGTAAACGTGCTGCGGGTACTGTGGCGGCTCAGGAGCTGGTTGAACTGGTGGTACCGGGACCTCCTCGACCCGCTCCTCCTGCGCCGGATCATCCTGAGCCTGAGCCTGAGGCTGAGCCTCAGGCTGACCCTCAGGCTGATCCTCAGGCTCATCGATGCCTAGAGCCTGTAGCTGAGCCCGCCGAGCGGCCCGCTGAACATCAGGAGGGGCTAACACCCCAGGCTTCACCTCAATAACAACCGGGATGATCTCCGGCAACACCTCTGGCTGCCAAATCAGCCCGTCAGCACCCCTGAACCGCAAACCGACATCAAAGGTACGGGTGATCTGCATAGCGGCTACTGACGCGCGGCCCAACCTGGATGACGGGACCGGATCGGACAGCAGCGGATCATGCTCGGGCACGATCCCTAGCGATCGTGCAATGGCGGTGATAAATGAGCCAGTGTGAAGAAACCCGCGGAGCTGCCGGTGGTATGCAGTAGAAAAGTACTCTGCCAGGCTGGCTGCTAGATCGCAGGGCTGGCGGCGTAGTAGGCAGTAAAGAAAGAAAAGGTCACTAAGGTTGACCTTCTCCTTGCTGGAACCCCGCGGCACGATAGTCGACGCGATCACCTGGTGCAGGTATCGGTACAATGGATCTTTAATGGTGGTGGCCTTTTGCCAGGATTTCCCAAAGGGAGCCCTGGAAATGGCCCTCCAGAAACTGATAAGCGTCTGCCTGTCCATCATCGTAACAGCCTGCGTATATAAATCAGTATCAAGCTCAGGCTCAGTTTACAAACCTGTGTGGACAGCAAACTCCCGCACACTCATCTCAAACTGCTAGCCGGATTGTTTTTTGTCAGCGTTCGCCAGATACTTTGGTTGCGAATATCTTGCTCTGCCAGCTCCTTAACCAGTTTTTTGTCCTCCGAAGAAAGCCTTCTCGCATACGCGTGACCCTCGAAGTTTTCAATAGGAGTGTGGTTATGCTTCGCCTTCGTCACCTCGATCCTCCAAACACTTCCGGATGATTCCGAAAACCCGATCATCTCGAACGGGCAGCCTATTTTCTTGCTACCCGTTTTCCTCTGTGTAGCTACACTCTTATGCTCCCACCAAAAGTACATTGAAACCAAATCTTGTAATTCTCTCCTCTTTTATTCGACCTCTTAGTCACAATGAGGTAACCATTGTCTTTTGCCGTGTCTTGTACCCAACGCACCAACTCTTTACGTGACGAAAAGGTCTGCGTTGTATCAAACGAAAATGTAACCGGGTAACAACCTTCCTCGTCAACAGACACATCCTCCGGCTCACCATCGTCACCGAGGTTCGAATAGACTTGATGTTCAAAGCTCTGTTCACAACCGTAACTCTGGTTTGGATAACACTCCTGCTGTACAAAGCTTTGCTCGCCACCGTAACCGAAATTCGAATAACCTTGTTGACACCCGTAACTGTCGTTTGGATAACCCTCCTGCTGTACAAAGCTATAGTCGCCACCGTAACCGAAATTCGAATAACCTTGTTGTGCGTAAGGGTCCTCCACAGGGGTATTCAAATCCAGCTGCACCGTGTTATCACGATAACGAATGCCAGATACAATCTCTGTCTCCCTCAAGTTGGACGACACCGGTTTCTCAAACGAGTCAGAAATAGCGGTCCCCTCGTAAGAATCAGGAACAACTGACTCGTCAGAATATTGACCGAAAAGATAGTTACTGAACCACGACATCGTTTTTTCAAAAAATGTAACTAATAGAGCAAAGAAGATCGACAAAAAACAATCGGAGTTATGAATCTCGAGTCTGGCCAGTGATTTAAAGGCAGAATTTGGGGTCGAAGCGCCGCGCTATGGCCAAAGCGCGGCGCTTAGGGTTCACGGGGCGACTGAAACCTCGTATCACCTTTATGTCTGTCAGTCTGTCAGTCAGTCGAAACCTCGTATCAACTTTTGTCGCCCTAAACGCCCCGCTTTGGCCATAGCGCGGCGCTTAGGGGTGTGAAAATTATTTTGGCCGTGTGTGATTAGCATGATCCTTATTTATATCATAACATATTTTTTTTCCAACCATAACATATTATCTATAGGGTTATTAGATTTTATCACTCTTAACTACTGACTATTGGCCGCTGCCACCCCCAACTATCACTTTGAATCCCGTCACCCCCAACTTAACACTTAGTGTGTTCTGTCACCAGATCACTCACTTTTGATCCTGTTATTATACTTTTGGGGGTGTTCTAAGATCCCTAAAACCTTCCCAAGATCCCTATGACACCCCAAAAAGTGTAGTAGCAGGTTCAAAAGTTAGGGATCGGTTAACGACGTGGTGACATAACACACTAAGTGTTAAGTTGAAGGTGACGGGTGTCAAAGTGATAGTTGAGGGTAGCAGCGGCCAATAGACAATAGTTGAGGGTGATAAAATCTAATAACCCTTATTTATAATCAGGGACGAGCATTTTATATCGATTTTTTTCGGTACTGGTATATTCGGTACCGGTAACACTCTCATCCCTATTTATGATTGTGAAGCACAAATGAATCTGATTTAGTTACAAACTTTTATTATAACTAGTATATGGGACCTGAGCGTTGTTGTGGGACCGTTAAACTGAACAAAAAGTAGACGTAAAAACATTGAAGCACGCGCGTCCGTTGCGGCATTTTAACGCGCAAAAAATTGACTGAAACGTAAAACAAAGAAAAGAATAACGAAGTCAACCCAAGACCCACACGTTGCGACTCGGCCGTTAAACGAGAAAAAAAATAGACGAAAAAACGTTCAACCACGCACGTACGTTGGATCGTTTTAACTCACAAAATTTAGATAAAATGTAAACGATGAAAAATATATGGACCAAAGTTAAAGTAAAAAGGTGTTGGGGTTGAAAATAAAAAATGTTTTGTGAGAAATTTGTAAAAAACAAAAAGTTTAGGGGTTAAAAGTAAAAAAATGAACAGTAAATATGTGAGTGTAACAAAATTCGGTAAATAATATATATAAAAATGAATACTGGTATCAGTTTTGATACCACGATAAGACTTAACCACACTCACTATATCTTGCGATACCAAAAAAAGGATCTACTTCAAATACGACTTCGTTTCCGATCAAATTTATACCAGAATGTGGAGGAACAAAAACTTAAACACAATTCCATATTAAGTTTTTTTTTAAGTTAACGAACGAAAGTTATCAAACAAAAAGAAAATTAGAAATCAAACGAGTTAAAAGTATATATTATATGTAGTATAAGTGGTGAAGTTAAAAGAAAAAAAACATAAAAACACTTTCGGGGCATTCACTAGACCAAACGGAGTACTCCGAGAGTAATCCGAGTCCACCACCAATTTCAGAGAAAACCCGGTAACTGACGTAACCGTGTCGTCCCAATCAGTCAAAAACCCAATTAAACCTAGGTAGCTAGGGTAAGTCGGGTATCAAATCCACGAAGAGCATGTGGTCAGTATCGCACGACCCGTTCGATTAGTTAGACTATTTACAAAAATGTACAATGTGATTATGAAGATTGCTAATTTTTTTTATAAGTTTATTTGGTTGGAAAATAAATCGGAGTGACCCGACAATTGGTATTATCTAAAACACTTGTGATTAACTAAAATTGCAACTAAATTACTAAATGATTAAAACAAGAAATTAGAGACAAGTTCCACACCCGGTTCGATTATTGCAAGACCTAGGGTTCCTACATGTTTTAACTTGATTCAATTGCATATAGTGATTAACGGATTACTATCACGAAGCTTAGGTGCCAATTGCTATCGACGTCATAGACAACGGACCGTAATGCACTTCGTTACCTCAGACATGTAAATCCTAACCTACGATAAGGCATAAGTGCACAAATTCATTTCGCAAAGTCATATTTTATAATCATTCGTGTCACACCCCAACCGATGGCGGAATCATCAGGGCATGGCACTGAGCGAAACAGATTGTCCAGAAGTTTCCACAACAACTATTAATACTATTCAGTTAAATGATACGTCCCATACCGTATCCCAAATAATAAAATCAACTATTACAGATAACAACCAGTCAAGTATTATGTTCCGACAACTCAGATTTTAAATAAATAACATAAATATTGTTCAAATGCTCCTAAAGACCCAGCCTGACAAGATCTACAGACAACTATGCTCTAGTTGCTCGTTCGTGACAGACAACTATTTGTTGGGGGCCTCTAGAGCTTTATTCTAGCCTCGCTTTCCTAGCAAGCAAATATCTTAAACACCTGTCACATACGTTAAAATAAAGTCAATATATATAATGTAAAGGTGAGCATACAAGTTTGATAATAGCATATAGAGTTCGAAATAGTTTACGCATAACGAGCACGTACAATGAGGAAAACGAAGCATGTTAATTATCGACATGGATTTATTGATACCAATGACTGCGGGTTGACTGTCCGAGACAGTTCGCAATACATGATTACCACCGTAATCCATGCAAGTAATTGTCCTTAACAACCACCGTGTGAACGGGTGCTGAGTCCAAACTATAGTACTACGTCGTTAAGGCAGGTAGACAGCATTCCACGTGTAAACACAATCAACAAGCATTCATTTAGTCACGTAATACATGCATAATCGGTTAGCGTCCAAATAATTTAGTAGTGTGTTCGATTGTGATTTTGATAAGTAACGTATGTAACACCCAAAAGTGCTATAAGCAAAAAGGGATCGAGTATACTCACAGCGATTGGTTGATGGATTGAAGGGAGCGCTTGAGAGTAGGGTTAGCCTGAATAGTTCGATAGTATGACGATAAGCAATACGTAAAATGGAACACGTGATAAGGGGTCGAACAGCCTGGTCGATCGAACAGCAGGTTCGATCGGACGGGTTGTTCGTTCGGTTAGACAATCTGTTCAGACTGTCTGTTCGATCGGTCGGTAGGCTCGATCGGCTGGACTGTTCGAGTGGATTGTTTCTTCCTTTAAGTAGGATGTGTTTGTGTATGATGGTTTGAACTTTTGAAGTTTTCGTTGTAGTATTTGAGAACACTGAAGTGTTCTTACCTTTCAGGTCGATTGATCGAACGGTCTGTTCGATTGGCCGGCTTAACCGATCGGTTAGACACTTTGATAGTGAGTCCTCAGCTGGATGTCACTCGATCGAACAGCATGCTCGATCGGGTGGCACTCCATACTACGAACGAATTGTAAAATCGATTAAGTGTTGAAGCATAGTATCTCATGATCCGATGGGTAATGTTTACCAAACGACTCGTTCGATCGAACATCATCTCGTTCAATACCATACTTCATGAAATTGTCAAAGTGTGGGGCCATATGCTAGCCGATCGGCTGGCCTGGTCGATCGGCTGGCATGTCCGATCGGTTGGCCTGTTCGTTCGAACAGCCTAACCGTTCGGCCAGCATCCTGACATGGTCGGCCTGTTCGTCTAACACTTGGTTGTTCTGATTATTTGACGTTATATCGAGGTAGTTTGACAACGACCTTAACCGGTGAACCTTCGTTCTTACTTGTTTCTCCTGCTCGGACAGGAATCACCCAAGTCCGGCCGGTGAACGGTTCGGAACTGCGGTTTAGCGTTTAACCCGAAGTCGGTGAACCTCGTAGATAGAACCCGGATCTTGAATCACACAACCATTGGAATGATTAGTGAGTTGGCTCAAGCTCCGTTTCTACCGGTTTGGAGGCATTGAGTGTAAAAGAGTTGAAAGAAAATTGGAATCCTTTCTTTCCAATCCCTCACATCATGTAAATGTTTAGATCTTTGATAGATCTTAACTTGTTTATGTGGAAATCAGTTAGATCCGAGCTATTCCTGGTGGATTGAGGCCAAAACATGATGTTCTTGAAGAACACCATGATGACATCATCCTAGAATGCTTAGATCTTGAGGATTTCACGGTTGGAAATCAAGATTTGAAAGATAGAAAGGTGTAGGAGCATGTTTTGATCAAGAAAGTACAATATTTAGGATGAAAACTTACCAGAATCGGAAGAAATCTGAGAAAAGAGGAGGAGCACGAGCTGGTCGGTCAGAGAGTTTCCAAAAGTGGAAAGAATGACAATGACAGCCCTATTTATAGGCTCCAAAAGAGGAATGGCTGGCCGATCGGCCAGGCATCCCGATCAGACAGCCTGCTCGATCGGACAGTTCGTCCGATCGGCTGGGCTGTTCGATCGGCTAACAGCCTGATCGATCAACAGCCTGGTTTGAGTGTTCGGTGCGACGATTTTCGATATTTCGATTTCGATTGAAGATGATACGAATACGATAGAGTTTCCTATTCAAATTACTTTTAATCTCAACCACTATATCTAACATACAATCATCTATATTTCACACTATCCTTACGTTACCATTCGACATAATTCAAGTTCGTTTGCATTTGATCTGAGTTTCGAGTTTCGATTCGAGTTTCGATTAATCACCACACAAAACATAAAGTAAACACGCACATGTAACACATAAGGCACACACACACGTATAACAACAACCAAAGTTCGCGTAATTCGAGATTCGAGTTTGATGTTGGCTAGATCGGTTTGATTACTGATTAGTTAACTTTATCGCATTGTTACTTCCTACTATTCACAGTCGTAAATAGGTTCGCGTCGATTAAACATTCGATTACTTCGATTAATTCTGATTATCAACACTTACTCCACATAATACAGGTAAAACATAAAATAGACTAATTATAGTCAAAGAAGTCAAAGTTGACTTGGACTTTGACTTTGACTTTGACATTAGAAAACACGGGGTGTTACAATTCGACAATTCACAAATTCAATTCAAATGCACGACAATTATCAAAGGTTTCAAATACTAAACAATTTGTGACAAAATCAAATGAAAATACAAATGCATAAACCCTAGAAATTCTTACAACAATCTATACCGGGGTGAAACCGAAGAGACTAGCCATTCATGGTCGAAGAGGCGCGATCACCGAAGGATGAATACGAGCACCGAACCATAATCTTGAGTATTGAGGGAGAGTTGAGGGTTAGGGGTTAGGGTTTGGATGGTGGAGAATGGATAAAGATGAAGTGGTTTTTTTTTTCAAATGAATCGGAGTTGAAGGAATAACAAAGTGTAACTCCCCCTTTTCCAAAATTGACTTTTTCTCTAAAAAATCTTGTTTTTACCAATCAGCCAGTGTGCAGCAGATAATGCGACAATTTCTGGCCTTTCAAAACCTTATATTTTGATTCGTCTCGTCGAGCTACCCAAATGCATATATTATAAGCCCCGAAACTCATTTTCTAGCTCAGGATAAGCCAAAATGAAGTTTGGACTGTTTCTCGCGTAGAGTTCAGCTCAGTTTTGCCTCTTTTTGCATTTTCTTCAATTATGTTCCTCTAGCATCCACCCAAGCTTCAGTAATTCTCCAAAATGCACCTTAAACCCGTCAATGCCTGCAAAACACAAACCATATCAAAGTAGTGTATTCTAGAAAGTAACTTCGTGTAATTAACCGAAATTAAAACCATTAAGCTAAGGAATTTTACCAACCCATCACATCCCCACACTTGTCTTTTGCTTGCTCTCAAGCAAATCTATTTTTCACTTTCACGTGGGTCGAACGAAAAACGCACTCCCCATTCCCGAGACTAAGGTTAAGGTCTATTGTCATGCACGGTTCAAACTTTTTACAATTTTCGACATATTTAGCAATAAATGATTAATCATGTAAAAATGGTTATCCAAGATTAACCCGCCCTTAAAACTCGCAATTCATACATATCCCTTACAATGTACACTCCACTCGGTTTACAAGTTGGCTAATTTTAATGATATATTAGCACTTTTAAAGTAATCACTCAAAACCGAATAGAACACGTACCCGCATAGGCTTGCAACTCAATCATTCTCCACCACCGAACACGAATGCTAAGCACAAGTCAAAAGGTCTTTTGAGGGTTGTAACGGAGCTAGATTAAGGGTATGGAATATGATTTTTTTAAGTGGCTAAGGTGATGAAAAATTCGATTTTTATTACAAACGACTACTCTAAACAAAACTAAACTATAAACATTAACTACAAGGCAATAACTTTACTCTTTTATTCAACAACTACTAACTTCATATTTTTGTATTTTTCTCAACATTTTCTGAATTCTTTTTTTTTTTTTTTTTGCATAAGTAAATCACAACTATATAAACATATACTCCTAGATCGAATTTTCATCACACGGGTTTAAAAAGAAAAGGTTTAATGGTTGTAGGCTAAATGGGTTGGTCAAACGAAAGGATTAGGCTTAAAGTGTGCGACTAGGGGATTTATTTGGGTAAGGATGGATAAATGGTTTTAATGGAAAAGGTTCACCTAATGCCTTAATCATCCCCGTGCTTGTATTCAGTCTATGGTCTCAAATGTATCAAAAGTCGCAAGTTCTACAATACATGACTAATGGTCCACTCAAACAAAGAAACATGAATATGTAATCCTATGATGTAAAAGTGGCTCAAAACCTCACATATATAAAGGGTATGATATGTGATATGCATGATGTGCTAGTTTCTTCGGCGAATTATTCCCAAATAACCACCCGCTAAATACCCGTCATGCTATTAATTTGAACTTGACCATGACAAAAGACCAAATGGGTTGTGCCATCCCTCGTTGACTTAGTCACTTGTGCTTTTGAGATCGCTTTCGAAACAAGACATTTTTTAAAAAATTTTGAAATTTTCCCCCATCCCCACACTTGAGGTAAACATTGTCCTCAATGTGTAGTGTTTAAACGAACGGGTCAAATTTGAAAAACTTTTACTACTCTCCCATCCCCACACTTGAGGTAAACATTGTCCTTAATGTGTAAGAACTATGGTTTTTAAATCGCACAAGGGATGTGACACGGCTAATTTCTCAAAAATTCCACCCCGAAAACTAAAATACAATTACAATCCACTTATTACTAACTAAGAATCAAGGTAAAAGGAAACGCATGCACCTGATTTTTCTCGCTAGATGCTCATGTCTTCTTCTCTTCACAAAAAAAGTTGTCCCTCGAACACAATGTACCTACAAATCTTAACCCTTGTGTAGAAGCATGCTTCTCACAACCATTGAAATTTGTTAGCTACTTAGTTCTACCATTTTTATGAAAGTATTACCAAGTCATGCGTTAATTTACCTTGATTTATGTGGAAAAATAATTTACAATAACAACAAACCTAACTCACTTTCGTAGGAATCACGGTTGCATTTAGCTTATGCAACAAGCCCTTTTAAACCACCCGATAGCTTGAGAGGACGAGTAGGTCTCGTGAGGGTTATATAGGGAACACACCCACAACGTTCATTTAACTAAGAAAATAAAATAAAACGAAAATAATACAAACTCTACAACAATTATACATGATTTGCCTCTCATGGTGGTCGAAGTGCACATTTGCCTACCGAGTTTCCAACATACGCTCGGGGTAGTTGGCATGTCGGATCCATTCTCTTTTTATTTTACGCGGCATGCGTAGTAAGCTACTTTGGGGTCGTTTCTTGACGAATTGTCCAATGTCTTACAAGGCTACCCTTCGAATCCTTATACCCGAACCCGCATCCCCAACTTTGTTGGTTGGGGTGATAAGTATGGGAGAAGGATGAATATGAACGTAGGCTTCTTTCGGATCCGAATCGTCTCGCGGTGTCATGTCTTCCGCTCGGTTCAAACACTCAACTTATTGCTCAGGAAGATCTATAACCTCTTCCACCACATCACCATCAACCATGGTACCATTAGCCAACACCTCTTGGTCTTGTCTAAGTTGAGCCAGTTCTTCGACGAGTTGACCCACTTTCTTTGCCAAGGCTTCATGAGCTTTATCTCTCACCTCAAATTCATTTTTCAGTTCCATTTTAATCTCTTGATTTGAAGTGATGATGGCAGTCATGGCATTCATGATTGCATCAAGCTTGGAACTTATTAAATCTTGAGGTTCCTCGGATGCCGGTTGAGGGTATTCATTATATTAATCATCATACTCCTCCTGGTAACTTGAGAAGTTTGGCAATTCGGGTTCATAGTTCTTATAACCCCGCTCTTGCTCATCATGGTAATCCATCTCTAAATAGTAATAGTCTTGATAATTTGGTGGTGGTGGTGGTCTAGTGTATGGATAATGTGAGGATGGACCATTGAAATCTTCATAATCCGCCCTCCTATATTCATACAATCCGCTGAGGTAGTCTTCCCGATCCTTGTAGGCTTACTTTTTCGTAGAAAACAGAGCAATCCTCTAAATAATGCTCTCCGCTTCCGCAACACTCAGACAGATCATCATCTACCCAATTCATATTGAAAGATGATACCTGCAAAACATGTACCTGCACAAGCAAGCTCGACCACCCAAAGTAAAATCATGAATATACAAGAAAGAAAAACTAAACTAAAATCGAACAAGCAATGAAATACTAAGCGCACTAGCTCCATGGCAGCGGCGCCATTTTGACGTGACCGTGTCGTCCCAATCAGTCAAAAACCCAATTAAACCTAGGTAGCTAGGGTAAGTCGGGTATCGAATCCACGAAGAGCATGTGGTCAGTATCGCACGACCCATTCAATTAGTTAGACTATTTACAAAAATGTACAATGTGATTATGAAGATTACTATTTTTTTATAAGTTTATTTGGTTGGAAAATAAATCGGAGTGACCCGACAACTGGTATTATCTAAAACACTTGTGATTAACTAAAATTGCAACTAAATTACTAAATGATTAAAAAACATAAATTAGAGACAAGTTCCACACCCGGTTCGATTATTGCAAGACCTAGGGTTCCTACATGTTTTAACTTGATTCAATTGCATATAGTGATTAACGGATTACTATCACGAAGCTTAGGTGCCAATTGCTATCGACGTCATAGACAACGGACCGTAATGCACTTCGTTACCTCGGACATGTAAATCCTAACCTACGATAAGGCATAAGTGCACAAATTCATTTCGCAAAGTCAAATTTTATAATCATTCGACAATTCACAAATTTAATTCAAATGCACGACAATTATCAAAGGTTTTAAATACTAAACAATTTGTCACAAAATCAAATGAAAATACAAATGCATAAACCCTAGAAATTCTTACAACAATCTATACCTGGGTGAAACCGAAGAGACTAGCCGTTCATGGTCGAAGAGGCGCGATCACCGGAGGATGAATACGAGCACCGAACCATAATCTTGAGTATTGAAGGAGAGTTGAGGGTTAGGGGTTAGGGTTTGGATGGTGGAGAATGGATGAAGATGAAGTGTTTTTTTTTTCAAATGAATCGGAGTTGAAGGAATAACAAAGTGTAACTCCCCCTTTTCCAAAATTGACTTTTTCTCTAAAAAATCTCGTTTTTACCAATCAGCCAGTGTGCAGCAGATAATGTGTAAGGACCTGCAAAAATGTCCCAAAACAACCCGTAAGTGAAAACCCGGACCCCTGAAACCCTAATGAGCATGAAAAATCAAGAAATAAAGAAAATTGAATTTCACGCGGGCCGCGTAAGCCATAAGGTAAGGGTACGTGGGCCGCGACAACTTGAAAGTCTCCGGATAAGCTTAAGGGACATGTGTCGTCCACGTGTCAAGACCACCGATGACTCAGCAAACCCTAATGCCGCCTTTATGGCCCTCGCAGGCCGTGTAAGATTCATGTTAAGGTTTACGCGGGCTGCGTAAAACCTAAAATGTTGCTATAAGTAGCCTGTGCATGGGACTTGCTTCTGTGTTCGAAATATCAGTCTCAAAACGTCCATATTCTGCTGAAAACGAGTTTTTCGGTGTCAAGACGCTGCTACAAATCCAGGGTATTAACTCGATCACTGCTACGTTTCAAACTGCTCAATTCTTTTCTTTCCTTCAGCTTTTATTATAGTAAATAGTAGCTCGGGATTATACCTTCTAAATCCCGAAACTCTGCCCGTTATTATGGTAATAACTCTAATCACTGGTACGATACCCTATCTGATCGATTGAAACTGATGCAATGGATGTTTAAGTGCTGCCTATATACGGCTAAGTGCTGCCTGTATACGGCTATACTTTGTCATTCATTGTGAGGGTTTCGATCTCGTGATTATCGTTAAAGTTGAATTGAGTTAATACACTAATACGAGTTCCATTGTGTCTAGAAATTAGAACTCGTAATCAGGGAGCTGTTAGAATACTTAGCAACTAAGTAAACTTAGTAGTTAAATAAACTTAGTAAACTTACTAATTACGTACACTTAGTTGTTAAGGAAACTTAGCAGTTAAGCTAATTAAATAGATTAATTAATCTGCTAATTAAGTTAAGTAATCGACTAAGCAAATTATAAAAGTTAAGATAAATAAATTAATTAATTAAGTAGTTAATTAATTAATTAAGTTAAGAAAGATCAATTAAGATTAATTAAGATTAATTAATCGGTTAAGTAAGATTAATTAACATTAATTAAGCTAATCAAGATTAATTAAGCTAAGCAAGATTAATTAAGCTAAGCAAGATTAATTAAGCTAAGTAAGGTATTTAGTTAAATGGTTAAAGTAAACTTAATGGTTAAGTAAACTTAATAGTTAAGAAACTTAATAGTTAAGAAAAACTAAATAAATAAAAGGAAACTTAATAATTAAGAAAACTTCCTAGCTAAGAACGGAATCTGCCTTACATATAAATAGGAGCCTAGGATTTCATTCTTCCTTGCTCATTTCTTTTCTTCTTCTCTCTATACGTTGGTTTTCTAACCAATAATCACCGGCGATATTCTGTCCGATCGATTCAGGAACCAACTAACGAATGCCAAAGTGCTGTACTTTGTGAATTTCGTTAAACGGATGCCAAAGTGCTGTACTTTGTGAATTTCGTTAAACGAATGCCAAAGTGCTGTCTAAACAAGACTATACTTTGTAAATTTCAGTAAGGTTCGGATCTCGTGACCATCGTTAGGTTTGATTAGGCTTAACACTAATACGTATTCCTGTAACACCTCGTAAAATCACGTCCAATGATGTATTGACACGTGTAATAAACCCTAATAAAGTCAAACCTTGAATTAAAGGAACTAATTTTTTTTTGAAAAATCGAAAAACATTAATTATAAAAGAACTGGAAGTATTACCATACCCAAAATAAGTTCTAAATAACCTTTTACGGTTTTATATTCACAAATAAGCCACTTGTTAATCAAGTATAGCCGTTTGCGGAATTAATTGAAAGTTTGCGCAATAAAGGGTTAAAAGCGTCAACATGTTAATTCTACCTCTGAGTGACCTTTTAACAACCCGAGAGCTTCATGATATTTAATTATACTCTCGGGAATGCCAATCGTTGGCCGTCCAAGGATTTTATGCCTTTAAGTGACGTTACGCGCAACTTTGCAAGTTAGAAGGACTAAAAGTGTCAATATGTTTAATTATACCTCTGAATGACCTTTTAGCAAACCCGAAGCATTGTAATATTTAATAATACTCCTAAGAATGTTTAATATGGGTTGGATAAGGCTTCGATACTATTAAACGATGATATGCGCAAGTTCGCGCATAAAAGGGGTTATTTGCGTCAAACTGCAAAAGTCTATCGATTCGTATTGTATCGGACCTTCCGGAATATGACCATGATTTAAACATACCCTATTTATCCTTTATATAGCTTAGATATAGGCTTAGAGGTGTTTGGTGCGCAAAAATAAACTTTTAAGTCATGCAGGGACTAAAAGTGTCAAAAAGTGCACAAGTTTGCATTTTCGCGCATACCTCACATTCTGAATATCCCCGGACATCCAAAAATTTATGTAAGCACTAAAATATTTTATTTTAGTGTTTGGCTTGATAAATTCCATTCGTCGCGTAATTTGGATCGTTTTGAGCGTCCGTCCGTGTTTCGTCGTAATTAGTCGAACAACGGGACCGTACGACCAAACGAACCGACATCCGATATGTTTTTGAACATATTTTAAGTTCCCTATACTTTAACTTCATTTTAGAGCTTTGAAATGAGGTTAAGGGGGCTTAAACGTGTCAAAAAATGCATCGAAAACCAAGTTTGGGGGTGCAGGGGCCTGTTTTGCCATTTTTGAAAGTTGCTGACCTGTAAGGCCCTTACGGTCCGTATGGACCTTTGCTTACGGTCCCTAAGACATCCCCAGACCAGCAAAATCTATTTCCAGCTATTTCCAGCTCATTCCAGCTCTTGCAAATGGTTTTTGATCAATCTATGGGCCAATTTTGATAGTTTTCAAGTGCCCCTTGTATTTGTAAACCATGTGCCCACATGGATGGTTGAGATTGAAGCTCGGTTTTCGATAAACGATCTTAACGGTTGTACGAAAACTATAAATACCCCCACCCATTTCACTCCCAACTCACACTTGATCCTTGAATTCTCTAAGTTGGAGACTTTGCTCTTCATACCTGAGAATATAGGATCAAACTTCCTTGCTTGGACCCTTTGTAAGTGTCATTTCGTGCTTAGTTTAATTATTTTAGCGGTTATAACCGGAAAGTCAAGCGTTTCGATAAACGCTTCGACTTTTAAACGGTTGAGCCATTGTTCGTGTCGAACATGGCTACGTGACCGTAATTAGGTAGGTGTTTAACCCTCAAAAGGGCACCTCCTAATTACCACGTTTACTTAGTTTAATTGTCGGGTCAAACAAAAGTCAATCGGGTTAGTTTAAATAAAATTCATAGCTAATAATATAGAAGCTATAAAATTAGTTTTGTCACTTTAATAACTTGGTAAATATTAGTTGAACATGCCTAAGCATGACTCAACCCGACAATTCTAAGTATAGGCTCGGTCCGGAACCGAAAGTCGCAAAAGTTGACTTTTTCTTTGACTTTCAGTTCTGACCCGATTTAGATTAATTTAGATATGCTTTAGGATTCCATTAGGACCGTATTATAAGTTAGTATAACCCTCCAAGGTTATACAACTTGGTTCCATAGAAATCCTAGTTCATGCATGTTTCCGTTAAATGTCTAAATGTTGACCGTTATGCCTTTTGACCCTAAAACGATATTTTTGAAAATGTGAGAGGATAGAAACCTTCACTATTGAATTATAAACTTGTCCCTAAAATTTGACATCAGTTTGAGGTCTAGATTAGGAGTTATGCTCATTAGCGTAAATGAAAAGCTTTTTACTAATTAAACAGCGTAAATAGCATATAGCCTATCTAAACCCAATTTTGGGTACCAAACTTTTTACCTACTGATATAAAATAATATTTTGGGATTTTTGAAGATTTTTATTTATTTTTAGGCTGAGCATAACATGGGGTTCTAAGCTTGATTCGGTAAATACCGGTTTTGCCCTTTTGGCCTATAAAATGAGTTTTACAAAACATTTTGACCCTAAACCTTTTGCTACTGATTTTATAAGATAAATAAAATATTTTAAGCTTTCTGGAATGATAAAATATCAGCTCTTCTTTAAAAACCCGAAAATCGCTTAAAACCGCCTATTTACGCGTTTTAAGCGCATAGTACGTATTAAAACTATTTTAAATATATATGAATTGATACCTACTGATATTTTAAGTAAAAATTTATACTTTAACAGTAAGCAAAAGTTTTAAACTCAGATTTCCAAACTTGACCTTTAAACCTTATGAGAATTTACCAAAACGCCCCTTCGGTGCATAGTTTGGTTATAAATGATAAAATTCACATATGTGTAATACCCTACAGATATAACTTACGAAATTAAGTATTTTTACTGATTAAACCAGACCTGAAACTCAGATTTATATTAAACCTCTTTTATAACCTTTTAAATGACCAAAATACCCCTGCGTGGCATAAATTGGTTTTAAATTCGTTTTGGGCATAACGGAAGGTATCTTACTGAGATCACAACATATTTAAGGCATATTAACTTAGGAAACATGTATATGACTCTTATGGCTACCCGTTACGCATATTTCGCGTTCGGATCGGTTTATGTAACTAGTTTGCATAAAATAACCGAAACGGGTCAAACCTTATCATTTTCACTTCAAAATCCGGAATGTGTTTAGTTTACCCATATTATACAAGTCTTTGTACTTGTCGGGTCTAAATCACATTCTAATCCGGTCTGCGCTTAATCATGCGTTTTGAACCGTATCCTCCTTTAAAACTAACCGGTCTAAGCATAGGCTTAATTAAGACCGTTAGGAATCTAATAGGTTATTAAAAACCTTCGTTCCAGATTAAGATCCCCAGTAAAGGTACTTGTGCTTGCTGATTAGGATATACGGCTGAGTATAAATTGCATTGCTAGCTCAGGTAAATACTTTTAACTTATTTTCCCTTATACGGGCTTGGGATACGGTATATAAAATACCGCTTGGTCGGGTGTAGAAACCTTTTAATCGGAGATGATTAAGTTGCATAATCCCGTTTTAATCTGTATTGCTTGATAACAAATAACATTGGGGGTTAATGACCGTGTCCTGGATATCCTTGGCTCATTTAAAAAGTGAATGGCCACAACGTAAGCACAAGGTGTAGGCATAACACCTCCTGTTGCTTATGTAAAGCATATACTCACTCGTAAGGGTGTCTTCTTGTGAGATTATATTTGTGGTGTGTCTATTAATTTTGACCGGCTTGTATTATCACCGGCCCTATATGTTAGACAAACATGTAAATCGGATACAAGATTTTTATTAATAAAATTGTCCCAAGTTATAAAATATTTTGTGCCTTGTGCATTCAAATCAATTTTCTAAACATTTTCAAAATGAGTCAGTTAAATTGTATTTACCAGTGAAAACTGACGTATTTTCCAAATAGGTTAAGTGACAGGTACTGTACGTAATTGGCTGGGAGCTCAGGGCGTCAATAGGGAATCTTGCAAGTTCTAGATGCCTAAAGTCTGTTGAACAGTTTTCTTTTACTTTGATCCGCCTGTGGATCCCTTTACATACCGTTTGTAATACTTTGATATTCTCATTCGGTTGTAATATAATTATCTTTTGCTTCCGCTGTGCATTTAAATTGTGTTGTTTGACTATGATGATATCAACTACGTCACGATACTCCCCACCGGTAATACGTAGAAATATCAGGGTGTGACAATTCCATTCTGTTAAACTAAATGTTTAACTACTCGAAACTCTACCCCGTACACTTACAATCAAAATGGATGCTTAATCATCAGAGGATTCAGAACTATAAAGTAGATGCTTAGAATCAAGATGCTTGTTTAATCAAGACTATATGCTAACAAGGTGAGTCCATTCTCTTTTCTCACAGTTTGTGAGTCATTCTCTTTTTATTAACAATGTTTTACAATACTCCAACTATTTCAAAGTTATAATTACAGGGATTAAGTCGTGGTTATCTTGAATCACTGGCAAGTGTGGTATTGTGCACATTACTAATTTCTCACAGTTAGGTTCATAAACCTAACAGTGATAATCATCACTACTTGGGTGAAAGGACCCAATAGTGGTATGACCATCGTCACCAGGGTATGACACGGCGCCAGATAAAAATAAGATAGTAGCCATTGTAATCACTCTTATGCTGTAATTTATAACTAAGGTGTCATTTTATAAAACCTGAATGAACTCACCAGTATTTCCTGCTGACCAATTTTTTTTTTAAAACACGTTTCAGGTAATGACATTAGATTGGAATAAGAGTGATGATACGGCACCGAAAGGCTTAAAGAAGTGGCTTATTCTATCAATTGAATTAAATTAAGGAAACATGGTTTCATATATTCGGGTTTATCCCTTATTAAAGTTACCTTTGTAAAACATGGGTTTTATCCCATCTATTTAATAAATAAAATCCGGTGTTTTCTAAACTCTGATATTTTTCCTAACTCACGGTCCTGATGAAATTTCCGCTGCAATACTTTTAAAAATAACCACCGGTACCACTCGACTGCTTCACGGCTCCCGTCCAGGGCATGGTCGGGGGTCGTGACATAATGCGACAATTTCTGGCCTTTCAAAACCTTATATTTTGATTCGTCTCGTCGAGCGACCCCAAATGCATATATTATAAGCCCCGAAACTCATTTTCTAGCTCAGGATAAGCCAAAATGAAGTTTAGACTGTTTCTGGTGCAGAGTTCAGCTCAGTTTTGCCTCTTTTTGCATTTTCTTCAATTATGTTCTCTCTAGCATCCGCCCAAAGCTTCAGTAATTCTCCAAAATGCACCTTAAACCCGTCAATGCCTGCAAAACACAAACCATATCAAAGTAGTGTATTCTAGAAAGTAACTTCGTGTAATTAACCGAAATTAAAACCATTAAGCTAAGGAATTTTACCAACCCATCAGTAACCCACCCGCCCGTAGGCACGACGGCTAAATTATCTGTAAAACCCGTTTGGCTCAAGGATCGAACCCAGGTTTCCCTGAGTGTCCTATCATTGCCCACCAATGTTTCATTCTGAGCCAAATGAAAGTTAAATTTGCATCTCCCAATAGAAATGCAAGTCTTACACCACTTAATTTAGAGATCATTTGCTTAATCATACTTATCTAAGTTCAAAGTTATGCATACATCAACATGTAAATATAAAAACAATTTAATAAAATATAGTTAACTTAAATGCATGACCCAACTAGGTGATGGTGGAGTGGTAAGTGATGCGTGTGTAGTGTAATATATTTTAGATATATATTTTAAGCCATTTTTACACTTTTTAGCCAAGTTTTAAATTTATAAAACACGATATTTACTAACACTAAACACACATATGGGCAAGTGCACCCATCGTGGACGTATTATAGTGTTGGTAAGATACCGAGGTCGTCCAAGGACACAAGAGCTTTTAGTACCGGTTTATCCTCAACGTCTAATCAAATCAAAATGTTAGAAAAAGATTTTTAAACTAAGAAAATAAAACTAACTAAATGCTGAAAAATAAAATAAAAATAAAAACAGATAGACAAGATGAATCACTTGGATCCGACTCGTGTGTTAGTATAACCTTTGATTATTTTCGCACTTTTGCACTTGTTTAAGAGATTATCTTAGTTATTGTAGTAGGCCCCTCTTTTGAAGGTGACGTTACCCTCAACCCAGTAGTTTGAGTCAGCAAGGATACAATCCTAAAGGGTCGGATTATTGAAAGATAATTAATTAAGTTATTAATGCAAATTATGGTAGGCCCCTCTTTTGGAGGTGACGTTACCCTCGACTAAGTAGTCTGAGTCAGCAGGGATACAGTCCTAAATAGCTGGGTTATAGTATTAATAGTAGTTAACTTATGAGGGGATCAAAGAGTTTGGACCCCCGCCATCCAATACCTTTGGGTATTGAAGGAGGTCCTACTAAATTTGACCCAGGTCCCTTGCAGGACCTCTAAACGCTGAACAAGGGCAAGACCCTTACCAAACCGTTCCCTTAACCCCCGACCAGGTAGCCAACATACCTCCATATAGACCGTGGAGATATGAATGGTGAAAATCTTTTATTTAGGGTTCAGACGGCAGTATGGGGTTGGGGGTTTATGTTAGAGAAGATGTTAGGGAATATGGAGGTGGTCAGGGGTTTAGGTTAGGGAAGATGTTGTTGTTGGTGGTGGGGTATGATGGTGGCTGGTGTGGTTTGGCGGAGGTTGGTGGTGTGATGGTCGTGTCTGGTGATGATGAGAGAGAGAGAGAGAGAGAGAGAGAGAGAGAGAGAGAGAGAGAGAGAGAGAGAGAGAGAGAGAGAGAGAGAGAGAGAGAGAGAGAGAGAGAGAGAGGGAGAGAGAGAGAGAGTGATAAGAGAGAGAGAGGGAGTGTATGTAGTTGTTGTATAATATATATATATATATATATATATATATATATATATATATATATATATTTTATATAATATATTTAAATGTAAAATTGCCAAATTATCATTACTTTATCCACAAAATTACCAAAATACCATTTTAGCTAACATATATTTTGGATGGAGTTAGAGGTGTGGAGCAAACTGACGATAAAATCGAAACATCAAGAAGTAAAATGGCTATTTTTAAAGGACTTAAACGATCAAACCACATGAAACAAAACGGAAGTTTACTCAAGCTAAAGAAACTACAAGGACCAAAAATGAAAAGAAAAAAACCAAGTATCACCGTATCCGTTTCATACCAGTTTCCCATCTCTTTCTCTGTTCTCTGGTTTTATTCCTTTTTTTCTCTCTCTCTCTACTGTACTCCTAATCACTAAACCGCCATAACAAAACACAACTGGACCCTATCGGAACCCGTCCAACTAAAAACCACCGGATCTCCGGCCACATTTTGCCTCCGGAATGACAGATTCCGGCAACAATTCAAGCTCATTAGCCTTTGATCTCACTCTCTCTCCACTTTCTCTCTCTAAACCTCCCTTTTAATATTACTTATTGTGCCTTTTTACCACCTGATTTGATCTCGCTTTTTCAGGTACTCACCGAATCTAATCCTTTTTATTTTTATTTCTTCTGTAGTTAGTTAATTACAGTGTGTGTTCTAACTTCTAGTGAGTTCTCAACTTTTCATAGACTGTTATTGATATCAGAACGTCGTCGTTTTGTTTTTTTTAGCTTTTGACTGTGAAGTTTAAATCATTTGTTGTCAAATTAGGGTTTTATGCTGTGTAATTAGTGTGGAAGTTTATTTAATTTTATGGAATTTGATATTTAATAATGTTATTGTGAAGAATAGTATTCATTAGTTACTACAGTTAATTAATTAATAATTACAATGTGTAAGATTTGCAGTAGCAGGTGTTGTTGAAATGAGTAGGAATCAGAATGAGAGAATTAGGAATTTGGAGAGACCTGTTTCAGGATGCTTGGGAAGAATGGTGAATGTTTTTGATTTGAATACGAGCGTAGGCGGAAACAGATTGCTCACTGAAAAGCCACATTATGAAGGTTGTTTGACCTTTTTATTTGGTGTATTCTTCCGTCGATTTACATTGAAAATACCTAATTTTTTTATTGAACAGGTAATTCGGTGTCTAGGAGCGAATCAGATGTGTCAAGATCTTGTTTAGCTGATAAAGTGGTAATTACTTTGAATTGTGCATTTTCTACGTGTGGAAAACTTATGTCGGATCGCGTTTGATATCTGTGATTTCTGTTGGGATATGCAGATGGTGTCTGAGTTTGGAAAACCTCCGTCAAATAGGAAGCCAAAGGGGACGCCTATAAAGATGCTTATGGCGCAAGAAATGTCTAAAGAAGAGGTCCCCAAGAAAGGTCCACCTAGTTTGGTTGCTAAGTTAATGGGGCTTGATGATCTTCCACAGCGCGATCAACTTAGTTCAGCTTCGTGCAGAAGCAATGTAAGAGGATCAAGATCAAGAACCCATTCTGGATCATTAGACGGTGATGTTCATCAGTGCAAAGATGTTCCTGAAATATGCAAGCAATCATGCAAAACATATGGTGGTTCGCCACAAAAGGGTAGTAAATATAAAGAAAGCAAAAATGAGAAAGATATGGCTCTCATTCGTGAAAAGTTCATGGAAGCGAAACGTTTATCTATGGATGAGAAACTCCGACAATCTAAACAGTTTCAAGATGCGTTAGAGGTTTTAAGTTCCAATAAAGATTTATTCCTTGAGTTTCTTCAAGAACCTGATTCTTTATTCTCTCAACATCACAATTTACAGTCGTTACCCCCACGTCCGGACTCGAAACGCATCACGATTCTTAAACCTTCTAAGTTGGTAGACGGTCATACGTTACCTTGTTCAGGAACGGAATACAGAAAACAAACGAATGAAACGGTTTGGGATAGATTTAGTGGGCCCCCTAATCAGCCAACTCGTATCGTGGTGCTGAAACCCGACTTTGGAAGGCCACTTGAGACGAGAACCGTTTCTTCGTCTCCATCGTTAAAAACATCGAATGATGATGGATTTTACGGAGATTTAGAAGACAGTGAACCAAAAGAGCGGACACCTAG
This sequence comes from Helianthus annuus, assembly GCF_002127325.2. NCBI lineage: Eukaryota > Viridiplantae > Streptophyta > Magnoliopsida > Asterales > Asteraceae > Helianthus > Helianthus annuus. The sequence continues at coordinate 22,380,322 of NC_035438.2, read as the reverse complement.
CATACCCGAAAGTTCAACTGGTCATAGAAGAGACGAAACCCTTCTTTCTTCTGTTTTTTCCAACGGTTATATCGGTGATGAGAGTTCGTTCAGTAAATCTGAAGTTTATTACGCAGCAGGGAATCTGAGTGATTCAGAGGTGATGTCACCAACTTCACGACACTCGTGGGAGTATATCAACCGTTTCGGCAGCCCGTATTCTTCTTCCTCGTTCAGTCGTGCGTCTTGTTCTCCAGAATCGTCTGTTTGCAGGGAGGCAAAAAAACGTCTTTCCGAAAGATGGGCGATGATGTCATTAAACGGGGGCGTTCAAGAACAACGACATGTAAGAAGAAACTCCAGTACATTAGGAGAAATGCTCGCCCTTTCTGACTTGAAAAAATCGGTAGAATCAGAGGAAAAACGTAAAAACAGTATTGATTTAAATAAAAATAAAGGTAATGATGCTGATAGTAGTCCCAAAAATTTTGTGAGGTCAAAATCTGTTCCGGTATCTTCTACCGAGTTCTTGAAAGGGAAAATTGATGATACTAAAGATTTGACCTCGGAAAAAAGTCAAAAATCATCGTTGTTTAAAGGTAACGTTTCAAGATTATTTTTTTCCGGGAGTAGAAAATCCGGCAAGCAAAAATCCCAAAAGTCTGATGATGACTTTCATCAATCTTCAAGAAACATTGGTGATGATGGATCTCAGTGCGTTAGTGGCATAGTGATTAAAGATCTACCTGAGGTATGCAGTCCGCTTTAAGTCAAATATAAGTTAAAGAGTAAAATGTCATTTTCGTCCCTGAGGTTTGGCCAGTTTTGCGATTTTCGTCCAAAGGTTTGTTTTTCCGCCTTTGGATCCAAAAGGTTTGAAATCTTGACATTTTTATCCAGCTCGTTAACTCCAACCATTTTTCTCTGTTAAGTCAGGGGTATTTTCGTCTTTTTTGTTTACTTAAAGAACAATTCGGTCTTTTGAATACTTGTACCTCATGCTAAATGCTTGTACATAAAGTGAAAAAGACCGAATTGCCCTTTAAGTTAACAAAAAGACGTAAATACCCCTAGCTTAACAGAGAAAAATGGATGGAGTTAACGAGCCGGATGAAAATGACAAGATTTCAAGCCTTTTGGATCCAAATACGGAAAAACAAGCCTTTGGACAAAAGTTGCAAAACTGCCAAACCTCAAGGACGAAAATGGCATTTTACTCTAAGTTAAACTAATATTTATAACTAGTGTTTTTGAAACTGCAGTCTCAAATGTGTGTAATTGGTTGTTTTGCAGGGTTCCGGAAATGCAAATGAGAACCCGGACCAGCCAAGCCCTGTTTCGGTTTTGGAATCACAGTTTGTAGATGATGATCATAAATCAGGCTATTCTTCCACCGCTAAACTGAATAAAATCGGTAATTAATTGTAATTTATAGATTTAATTTCTTTTCTAATTCCTTACATGCATTTTTCTAACATGCACCAAATATTTCATGTTGTGTTAACAGGGATAGATCCTAATAAATACAATCTGATCGATAAATCACCGCCAATTGGATCCATTTCCCGAACGCTATCATGTGACTGCTCTGCCGTGGGGGCCGTCACTCCCGTTCCAGGTAAAACCTCGACAAAACAACCCCTGAGCCCAGAGGAAGAAGAACAAGAGTGTTTCATGTATGTTCAAACACTACTATCAGCAGCCGGAATCAGTGGTGGGGTCCAGTCAGATTCAGTTATCGCCAGGTGGCATTCACCCGAAAGTCCTCTGGACCCATCTTTGAGAGACAAGTACATGAACCTATCCGATAAGGAACCACACTCCAAACAAAGACACCGAAGATCATTCCAAAAGCTTGTTTTCGACTGTGTGAATGAGGCGTTGACCTTATCAAGTGGGACCTGTAAACACGTGGGAAAGGTGCCGATGGAGCGTGTGTGGGGCCAGATGAAGGAATGGATATCTGGGGATGGAAGGTGTGTTTGGGATGAAGATGGCGGTGGTGATGAAGACGAAGATGGAAGCCTGGCGGTGGAGATGGTGGCGAGAAAAGAAGTTACAGGTGAGGTTTGGATGGAGCATTTGAAATTGTCAATTGAAGATATAAAAAAGGAAATAGAAGTGAAGCTGGTTGAACAACTTGTGGATGAATTTGTGGTAGAGTTGATGACAGGTAGAGTGATTTTGGCTTACACTCCATAATTTATCACACTATTATTTGTGTATTATTATTATTAGTTTAGTATTATGATGTCTTCTTGTGAGTTTCCAACAATCATGGTCTTTCTTGGTGTCTTATCTGTTTAGTAATACAAAATAAATATATTTTCAGGGTCCTTTGTGTGATCTTCTTTCTGCACATGTTAGAGGATATATTTTTAAATAGTTAGATTGAGACATGTTAAATGATTTCCCTTTGTTTATTACTGATTACTGCAACATTATTGTTAGATATTTTAGTGTAATCGGGATTGACTTGGTGATCAAAGCGAATAATAATACACATCAAGCAAGTTAGGAGGTGCGGGAGTGCACGCTTGTTTAAGTTATTATAATTCGAAGTGTACGGGTGGTGCCCGTACTCTACGGGGGTTCCAAGGGGGCAACGCCCCTGGGAGCATAGTCCAAGGGGCGGCAGCCCCTGACGGGGTCCAAGGGGCAAAGCCCCTAGCTGGGGTCGAGCTGTTTTTAATTAAATTGCTTTATGGAAAATGTCTTAGACAATAAAATTTATTAATATTGGTCCTAGTTTTTATAACAAAAAATTAAGGCAGTTTGATTAAATTCAAATTATAACTGCCAGAGGCAATTATCTACAAAAACACCCCAACAAAATTCGAATACAATTTTTTGATCATCTTCTTCCTGGTTCAAAAAAAAATCACAGACACACACATACCCTGGTTCAGTTTTCTCGAAAATCAGAGTTGTATCCGATATTCCGATTAAATTATTCAGGTGAATCACCGAAATAATTTGATCTGAGAGTGATTACACGCCTCTCTGATCATCCGGTTTTCTGAAAATTCCCCAACAATTATGATAATTATTTCTACTTTAACAAGTACAGTGATTAATTTATTATAAGTTAGAATATTTCAAGGATGTTCTCGATAATATGTTTTATATTAAGATGTTGATTGAAAATCATAATTTTTCTTATGTAATTTGTAATTCGTCGACACCTAGATATACTTGCGACGATCATAATAAAACAGATCCTTAAAGTGTATTAATCCTCAAGGTTTTTGATTTTCCTTTTTTATTTTTAGGAACAACATTTTACTCGCTAATTAAGAGGGTGTTTGGGATTACGTTTTAAAATGATTATTTGATTATTGCGTTTGTAAACATAAATAATCTAAAAAGTGTTTGGATGAAAAAGTGATTATCTGCCTCCAAAACGCAGTTTTGGAGAAGCATGTACCTACATGCTTTTTCAAAACGTAATTTTGAAAACGCAAAATCTATTTTGAAAGAAGAACCAATTTTGTTTTGTGTAAAAAAAATATCGACAACTACATGTATGTAATATATAATTAAAATACAAGTATGATGTTTAAGGCTTAAGAAAATTATTTGAAGAACTTGAATATCATATATTGGACTCTTTTAAGTTTATTTATATATGGGCTAGGTGGTTAAGGTCCACGGAACCCATGCATGGGTGATGGATCACATAACCCAACCCAACCATTGCAAGGTCTACTTGTGACCAATGGCATGTAGCATCGAACCAAACAGGAACTGGCCTTTGGCTGACACAACATACATCTATCATCTATGCATGAATATGATGATACAATATAATAGGGCTAAACCTAAAATGTAACAATGTACATATGTTCATGCATATGTTACAATACTATACCGTTCATCTTCAATCCTTTAATTTGCATGACAACTTGTGTGTCTAAATTGACAAAACCAGCCTTCTTTGCTAGAACAAAGTATGGTGAAGTTGATTTTCATTTTGTTTAAGAAAATGTTGCTAGTAAGGATTTTAAAGTTTTAATTAGTTATGTCTGTGATTAAATTACAGAAATTTTATGATGCTCTTTGGCTACACTCAGTTGTGTGTTGCCTAATACCATTAGCTTGAGGTGGTGTGTTAAACCAATATCTTATAATTCGTCTAGGTTAAATTTTATCTTATTTTTTTTTCAATCAAAAGCGATAACAATTAATTATATTTTTTTAAAGTGAGAATCATTTTTGGTCGGCGGGTCTACTTGAAGAAAAAAAAACAAACACCACGGTGATACTTACATAATCAACGAAAAAACAGGTTGTATTCATCAGTTCATATATAAGTAAACACAAATGTATACACCCGTTAAATTCTATATGGACGTGGTGATATTTTCTTAATTAGTAGAATAAGTGAATAACACGTATTTACCTCTCAATGCACCATACAAATACAACTAGTCTATTTGCCAGTGAATATACTACATGTTTTCATCTTAGTTACCTAAATACCATCGCATAAAACCATCTTTTATTAAGCACATCCAGTGGCAATATAGTTGATCACATCTTTTAAAAAGTTTCTTAAAAGAATTGTAGGTTCTAACACGCACAAGCACAAACACACAAGAAAAAAATGGTTTATTTACTAAAACAGTTTTGATAAGTTTTTAAGACGAAATTATTGATTATATCAAGTTCAAATTACATGTTAAAGTTTTAGAATTTTTATTTACATAAAGTTAACTACAAGAAAAAAATCGGGTTTTAAATTAAATATAATATAATAAAATGAGGTATTACGATATTCAATAGCCGAAAAAGAAGGTGTCATTAAAGTTTGAGGCTTTGAGCAATCGTATCATGCTTCCTATATACTTAAAGTTATAACTAAAAAATGTAATACTATGGAATTCTACCTATACTTGTAATAGTGTTTACTATTTTCGTTATTGAAAACGCATTATGTCTTTCTTTCTATGTATTATTAAAAAAAATCTATACATATGAATATTTTAAATAATGTTCCTAGCTTGTCTACTTATACATTCTTATTAATTAAGTTAAAATGTAAGCTATTATATGAATGATTATTTGCATGTACATAGATTTGTTCAAACTAAGAAGAGTTATTTCAATAGAAAAATAATGAGTGTTATCAAACATATTCATATTTCATTTGGCCGATTATAGCCATTTTCATCCACTCGATCAGTTTTCAGCATATTCAATTGGCCGCATTAAGACGCTGCGATTTTAATATTATATCTTTAAGTTTTCGTTTTCATATCATATTTATTAGACATCACAATTAATTAAAGAAGGACCTACATGCATGCAACCCTTGTATAAAACACCACCATACATCTTCACCACCAAAACATGGCTAAATACTCCTCCTTCACTACCGCCGCCATCACCCATCTGCCGCTAGCTGTGGTCTTAACGGTTCTACTACTTGTAGCCGTGCCAAAAGCTCATGGAGCTCGTGCTTTCTTTGTGTTTGGTGACTCGTTGGTTGACAATGGCAACAATAATTACCTTATCACTGATGCCCGAGCTGACTCTCCACCGTATGGCATTGATTACCCAACCCATCGACCCACTGGCCGCTTCTCCAATGGCTTTAACATACCCGACCTTATCAGTAAGCTATTTATATTTGTACACGTGTTATGCTATTATTGGTTTGTTTTGTTGACACATTGTCTTGATATACTTTTGTGCTTGCTAAAATTGGTTCCAAAGCATTTTCTGATTCTTTCTTTTTGGACGTATAGCTTTTTAAGGGCAAAAAGTCAATGCCTATTTTTGGAAAAAAAATAGATTTTCAGGATTTTCCATTTATATTTTATAGTATAGTTGTATATATCTTGTCACATTATATAATATATGACCATTTACGTTACTCGTTTCTCAAAACCATTTTGGACTTTTAGTGTATTTTTGGTTTACTGTAGTTGCATTTGGGAAATGAGACTTTGTGTACCTCCCAAATGCGACTACAGTATAATCAAGCCAAGCCAGAAGCCCAAAATGATTTTAAAAAACACAACTTTTCCAAAAGTTTGTTTTTTCTGTACAATAAAGTAATGATACCTATTAGGACATCAAACATTGTTGGCCATACTATATATGTAATGTAAACAAGTGCAAGTTTGGTGTACATAGGTCAAAAGCTCGGGGCAGAGCCCACTTTGCCATACTTGAGCCCGGAGTTGACCGGTGACAAACTATTGGTCGGTGCAAACTTTGCGTCAGCCGGGATCGGTATACTCAACGACACCGGAATTCAGTTTGTAAGTTGTACATGACTCAATATTCAAATGTTGCCGAAGATGTGATAAAATGGATAAAAATGGAAGGGTGGTATATTTGCACCTTTACTATATATGTTAAACATCTAATGTGACGTTTTTTATCAACTGTTTTGGGCAGGCAAGTATTATAAGGATAGGTCAACAACTAGAAAATTTTCAAGAGTACCAATCCAAAGTGAGTGCATTGATCGGACCGGACCAGACCCAACGGCTCGTGAACCAGGCTCTGGTTTTAATCACACTAGGAGGCAACGACTATGTTAACAATTATTTCTTGGCACCGGTTACTGCAAGAAGGCTACAATACACCATTCCTCAGTTTACTAAATATATTATTTCAGAATACCGCAAGATCCTTATGGTAAAAAAAATTTATATAAGTTTGTCCGGTTTCATATTCTTCACTTGATTATGAAAAGGGAAAATCACGAAAATAGTCGCGTTAGACCGATAAACTTACCAAAATGGTGATTTACTGTTAAGTTTTTTAAATTATTCAATCTAACGAGAACATGTCATGTGTCATTCTTTGCGTCTCGTGATCCCCTATGGGGTGTTTTCGACACTATATGCTTTGACCAATACCTTATTTCTCAAACATGACCTAAGTAATTAGAATTTGTAAACTACAAAAACATTATAACATATGATTATTACAACTTCTAAAATGATCACATTCAAACTCAAATTTTTAAAACCCATTTTACTACACATGATCATATAATTAAAAAAACACACGTCAAAACATTCCCTATATTGCACTCTATTTAACTATTTAAATTAAATATTCATAAGTATTGCAAAATTAATAACTAATGACAAGGTTCATTGTAGAATTTATATAATTTGGGAGCTAGACGGGTTCTAGTAACAGGATCTGGTCCATTAGGTTGTGTTCCATCCCAGTTAGCCCTAGCGGCTGCAAATGGTGAATGTGCAAATGAGCCACAACAGGCTGCGGCTTTGTACAACCCCCAACTCGTGCAAATGATCCAGAGCCTCAACCAGGAGCTTGGGTCAGACTACTTTGTCGCGGTCAACGCAATGCTAATGCAAAATGACTTTATCAGTAACCCTCAAGCCTTTGGTGAGTGGCAAACATACATGACTTAATTATCAATAGCCTTATTTCTAACGAAGTATCAATTTGACCATCGGTGATACTCATTTGTTTTGTAATACAATCATAGAATACATTAAAAAAAGTTACCATATTGTATATTTTAGAATTTAACATTGTTGGTTATTTAATATAGGTTTTATAACATCAAAAGTTGCGTGTTGCGGACAAGGACCGTATAATGGAGTTGGCATTTGTAACCCGACATCAAATCTTTGTGACGATAGGGAGATATATGTATTTTGGGACCCATTCCATCCAACCGAACGCGCAAACAAGATCATTGTTGAAACAATTTATTCTGGTTCCGAGAAGTACATGCATCCGATGAATCTAAGCACCATCATGGCCTTGGATTCTATGATCTAATAGCCTTATATCTACATATGTTTATTAGCCTTGTGTGTCTTAATTATTAATATTTTTGGTGTGACATCAACTAAATTGTAACAAAAATGTAATTGTGTTTATTGCATGCAACTTCCCAGTGAGAAACATATATATATATTCTGAATTTCAGTGAGGAATTTTAGTGGCTATGTTGTATAATGTAGTGGTCGATAAAATGCATCATTAATGACAAAGCAACATATCACATGTTTTTATTTGACTTTCCATAAGCTGCAAGGTGACATGAAATTAAAGCAGATAGATGATCAAGAGTCGAAAAAGCCGGTGGAATGAACGCTTGAGGCCCACCCTTACTTTTTAGAAGAGAGGAAAATTTAAAGAACATGGCATGTTGGATGTAGGGATGAAAAAAAAAAAAAAAAAAAAAAAACGCCCAGCTTGACGGGTATACCTGATATTCGATGGGTATGGGACCGGGTATGAGACTGGGAAAAAATATTTTGCGGGAATGGGATGTCTATGGGATAAGGTGATACCCGACCCGATTACTTGAAACTAAACACCCGTTAACCCGAACAATATACTCGAAACATATACCTGAAAACTTTTAACTTTTATTTTTATTTCTCTTAAGTGTTGTTCGATAATTTTCATTACTAGCTTTATTCTAGTAGATTTATTACTGAAAAAATAAAATTTTGTTTTGGAATATATATTTTGATGACATTGTATTTGTCAATCAATCAATCAATTAATCGTACCCGCCCAGTAAATCCCATAAATAGCAAAGCTATTGGCAGGGGTAGCTTTTCAAGGGGCCGGGGGGGCGCCCGACCCCCCGAACTTTTCGCTCAGTAGTGTTACGTATAGAATTTTTTAGGTATATACGTTTTCGACCCCCGGTTTTATAAAAAAGAAATTTACTTATATAGAATTTTTAGGTTCGGTGGCTTCCGACCCCCCGGTGGAAATTTTCAAGCTTCGCCACTGGCTATTGGTAGGGTCTGGGGAGGGTGAGATGTAGGCACACCTTACCTCTATCGCTAAGGATAGAGAGGTTGCTTCCAGAGATACCCTCGACACAAAATAAAAATAAAAATAAAATTTTATTTTGGAATATATATTTTGATGACATTGTATTTGTATGCTACAAAATACAAAATTACTTTTTGAGATTGATATTAAAATATAGGGTTAGGATCGTATGAGAAGCACTAGACTAGTTGAGAAACTTTAGAAACATTCTCAACCACACATTTTCCCTAAGCTTTTCATAATATACACATATGTGTAGTTTAAAATTGACTATATACGTATGTGTATAATTCAAGATTTGACAACATACATATGTATATATTACGAACGGGTATACTCGATACCCGCGGATATGCCCGATACTCGGCGGGAAATAACCAAAAAGTATCCGACGCGTAATGGTCAGGTATGGGACAAAAACTTACCACCAGGTATGGGACTGAGATTAGCCAAAGCCGACCCGTTATCATCCCTAATTGGATGAATGGTTGTATAGATACGACCATAAGATCGATAATGTATCTCGTAATACGTACAGTATTGGATACGAGTATCTTCGATGCATATTTCTATTTTTTGCATCGTACAAGTAAATGAGACTTTTTACTATAATGCGTTAATAAATGAAAATTTGTGACTGTCAAAATTCGTCGCTAATATAATGAAGAACTAGCGACAAGTATGTTGCTGTTTCGTGAGAAGTTGAAATAGTCGCTAATAATGCGATGGACAAGTCGCAGTTTCTAGTTGAATTCGAGACGGATCTTGCTAATATTGGAAGAAAATAAACCACAATATGCATTGTAACTATTTATAAACTGGTAGGCGAAACTCGCACGCTGTGGCGGGATGTTAAAATTTGTAAGGCTCGGTTTAGAGGACTTGTACATTAGTATTCGCTACACAAAAAAAAAAATCATGTCAAAATGTTGATTAAGATAAGTAGTGGAGACGATAGATCAGGAATTTTCTAAAACGCCATATGTTAAAGGTTGCAAGAGAAAAAAAAAACATTGAAGCAACTTTGACGACTTGTGCGTTCATGCTTTGCTTACTTCTACATTATCACGAAAAGTCAATTTTGAGCTATGGAATTCCCATGCGCTGCACAAGTTGGTATCGGTTTAATTCGTTATGTGATGACACTCGGTATAGCAATCACATGAGAAAGCTCAAAAAAATAAAGTCGTGATATGTCAAGAAGGTTATCGACACGTGTTTTCATGGATAAAAACCATAAAAAAAACTCAAAATAAATATTAGCATTTGTTACGATAATACCGATACTATACCGACGTCGTTCAATATCGGTTAAGTTCATCATGGTTCCAGTGGTGAAGCTTGAGATTTCCGACCGGGGGTCGAAAACGTATATACCCAAAATTTTCTATAAAACCGGGGGGTCAAAAATGTGTATACCCAAAAATTTCTATACGAAAACTACATACTCTCCACTACTGAGCGAAAAGTTCGGGGGGTCGGTCGCCCCCTCCCGCCCCCACTATGCTACGCCCATGACGGTTCTGGTACTCTAGCGGCATTCGTATAGCTTACGACGCCAATAATACTCTAATTTGGATACAACTCTATTTTCTAACGAAATTTATACATGAACGTCTTTGCATATTAAGTTTTTTTTTTAAGTCAACGAACGCAATTATAAAACAAAAATAAAATCAAATAAACAAGTTAAATGCATACATTATCAATAAGTATAAAGGGTGAAATTGAAACTTAAACTTAAAAAATACTAGGTGCTATTTATGGAACTCATGTTGTTACGAACACGATTGTGACATCAAGCATTCTCATAAGGCCACTCGGTGTGGGGGGCGTCCCCAAGCCGTCATGGGTTGGCGCCGCCCCATCCTCCCATTTCCCTTGGAGCGTCGGCGTCGGGAACAACATCCACAAGATGTTGAAGACGGGCCATGTGAAGACAAAATATAGACGTTGAAGAAGTTGAAGAACAGCATCCAAATCGGAAGCTTCTCCGTCATCGTCACCGTTGCCGGAGAAAGTGACGGCGGAGGAAGCCGATAAAAGCCCGTCAACGCCGCTCAACTTCTTGCCTAGTGATGGTAGTGGTAGCGACGGTGTTGATTGTACTGGTGGTTGTTGGTATGGGTAACCGACACCGGGTTGTGGGTGGGGTAGATGGGGTGGTGTTGTGACCGCAGATGGGGAAATTGAAGGTGGGTGTGAAGGAATTGGAGTCGGTTTGATTTCAGATGGGGAAATTGAAGGTGGGTGTGAAGGAATTGGAGTCGGTTTGAATTGGGGGATGATGAATTGGGGGAATGATTTATAAGCGGAGTCGGTTTGTCAAAATTGCCAAAAATTAAAAAATAAATAAATTAATTAAATAAATGGGGTAGGGTCATCAACCATTTCCTTGGTTCCATTCTTGGAGGGGCATTCTCCAAAGACTGTGACGTGACGCTAAGGTGAAGGGGCATCTCCAAGAACTACCCTCCTCCCGTACCGAGTAGCTTAAGAAACTAAACTACAAATATCATCTCATTCCATATTAGAAATCCTTGAATAAGTAAACTCTTCTCGCATGCAGCCTACAATATATGGGTCCGTCGGGCCGGCTCTACCTTGTTTAGGCCCAATGCACAACCCTACCCTGCGTAATGTTTTTTACTCTTTTTTTGCTCATATAATATTAATAAGTGGTCAACTTTAATCTCTTTCCAATTTGGTATTTTACATTACAAAGGATATGTTGGAACTTCGAATTTCACCTTTTCAGTAGGACAAGGTGACCTTCTTCATATCAGTTCCTATGATTTTAAAGTCAGAAAACAAATTAAAACAATCGCCATTCTAGCTCAGTTGCAACACGTGGGTTCCCAATGGTATTGACTAAGAGATATGATTATTTTATGAGTTATTTATTTTATCCATCTTAATTATTGTCAGGTTTAGTTTTTTTTTTTTCAAATTCAAAAATACTTCATACCAAGAACACTGGGGTGAATAAAAACCACTAAATCTTAAATGCATGTGACACGCGACCATAACTCGTATTACATAGTTTCATCATGAAAGAAACGCTTTGATGACATGACAATATGTGCAGTGGAAATTAAGTTGATACACGAGTTATGGTCGCGTGTCACATGCATTTAAGTCTGTATTTCTAAAAAAAATATCATATGCGAGCAAAAGCACATATTTGAACAAGGTTTAGCGTATGTCATGAAAGTATTCCGACATGGCATAAAGCTATAAAACATCAGAAAAAGGACTACTTAGGTTATACTTGCTTGGAATTATAACTTCGTTTTAGGTTGAGGGTCTCTACAAATGTCTAGAACAAATATGCCATCACTAAGACCATTATAGTGGTTAAGAAAAATAATGCCCCCACCATGGGGCATTATCCGATACGTGTCATCCCAGGTAGCATGGGGCGTTATTGCAAAAGTGGTGTAGTGGGAATAATGCCCCTTCCAATCATTAAACAAAAAAAAAACAAAAAAAAAAAACAAAGATAGTGCTCATTGGTTAGTCAAACAGTTGACCACTCCCCATTGGCCACCTTTTGATCTCTTAAGCGTTATAATTAAAACGCTTGTATGCAAATCTTCAAAAAATAACGCCATATAACGCCTAGTGTAGTGGGTTAGGGGGCGTTTTGGGGCGTTTTTTTTTTCAATTTTTTTTAAAAATAACGCCCCACTAAGGGTGGTCTAAATAACTCATAATCTGTGTAAATTGCTTGTAATGTTTGATACTTATGTGTTGTTTTGGTAGAAGTGGTTTAAGTGTTTAATTGATACTTTTTTGACAATCACATGTAGTGTAAGCTGAATCTTGTTCACAAGTTCTAGATTTTTCATAAAACAATGTGAGTTGACTATGTGTTTTCTTTTATAATATGTGGATTATATATTAATAAAAAATTAAGATTGCTGGTTGGCTTTCACATTTCAAATGTGAACTTTCATGTCACTAAGCAAGTTAGCTATTAAAAGTTTTTGCTGCATTAAATGTCCCATCTTTGTTGATTGGAGATATTCAAAAGAAGCCAAGACAAACAGTAGCCAGTAGGTGAGTTCAACTTCAAACGAAAACCACAAAATAATTATGAACTAATAAATCATTTTTAGCTTTTGATTATGAACTAATAAATCATTTTTACCTTTTAATTTGGCTCCTAATTGTTTAGTGATTCTTATTTTAACTCACCAATCAATATATATAGTATAGGGATGCGTTTATTACATAACCAATTTAAGCAGATACCAAAAGAATCGCATAAGCATTTTATTTGTACGTAGTAATCTAAAAATATGTGGTTACATCTGTCCATGAGTCATATTTAAAACAACAGTATAAGTGTTTATACGGTTCCAATAATACTCTACTATATGTGTGTGTTGTGTATGTGGATAATGACTAATGAGTAATCTATCAACTTACCCCAGCCCATATAAATGATTATGAGTATGATGATACCCAATGGTTTGTTAAATTAATCTGGCATGGGAGATGTGCTTCTTTTGATAAAACTAAAATTAAGTCGTTTAATTAATCTAATCCACACAGGCTGTAAAGTTGAAGGGATGATGGCACCCATTTACAATATATAATCAAAAGTGAAAGCTTACTTCTTTGTTTCTTGTTGAAGAAACATACCTGCTAACTGACTTATAGTTCACATAAACTGATTAAATATATTGAAAATGCCATGCTATGTTAAAAAAGTGATGGGTTGGTGGGTCAACTTAATCATCAAGTTATTCATATTGTTAAATTTTGTCTATCAACATTTATACTTTACCAAAACACTTAAAAGCTCCAAATTTATTATAATAATTAGCTAGTTGATTATTGTGACTTGTCCAACCAACAAAATATGAATGTGATGTTATATCCCATGTATTAACCAACTTTTTTTGGTTTGGTGAGAATTTCTTGTCGACCGAAGAAACACCAAGTTAATCAGATTTTTGTATTTTTCGATGTTTGATATTTTTCCATCAGGCAGTTATGATTAATCCCATAGAGGAAGTGTAACACCTCGAAATTTTTGTGTCCAATGATGTGTTAACACGTGTCATTTGATTACACGTGGCATCTATAATAAATAAAGGACTAATTTTGACAAACCTTGAAAGTATATAAATTCGAGGGTTATAAATGTCAACAAGGGTAAATATACTGTATAGTAACCCTAAATAAATGCTTGTACCTTCAAACGAATGAATCATAAATCATACGGAAGCGAAACGCGGAAGAAAGTGAGAGATTACGAGCTACAGGGGTTAACTGTGTCAACATGTTTAATATTACCTCTGAGTGACCCTTTAACGTTCCCAAGGCTTCATAACCGTATTATACGCTCACTAGAATATACTGTATAAATTCCACGAAGTTCTGTCTTAAAACGAAAGAGTTATACTCAAATTCGTATGAGAAGGGTTAAAAGCGTCAACAGTGAAAGTTAAGGCTTTCCGAATAATAAATTAACTAACCAGGGACTTAATAGCGCGGGTAAATAACACGAGGCCCCTATCGGTAAATAACCGAGGGCCAAACCGCAAAGTTACCCCTTCAAACCCGAAAGGTCAGGTAAATCATTACGAAAGATTTCGTTATTAATTACCGGATTCTGATAATCATGACAAAAGATTTTAAAAATCTGAAAAACAGACCTCTCGCGACCCGCGTGAAGGTTAGGCTTAAGTTGAGGCGGGCCGCGAGCCACCTCAATTACGCGTCTGATTTCTTAAACTCAAGCGACCCGCGTTAAAGTGCATGGGAACTCCCATGCGGGTCGCGTAAAGTGCCCAGATGCAGAAAGTTGATGTTTTCTTGACTTTTGAGCATGGTGAACGATCAATCTCCAATAAATGAGGCATGGGCGCCCCCTACTCGACCCATAGCCCTCTGGGACACCTACCCATCATCCCTGGACTGTTGTGGGTGGTTGTAATGATCATTGATGCATGGCATTGGCTATAAATAGCCACATTTTTGCACATAACATTCACACAACTTAAACATACACCTCTGGTCATTCTAAGGAGCTCCCAAGCACTCTTCTCTGCTCTCTAAGCAAGAATCAACTTCTGTAAGTGATCTAACCCTTTGTGGTTTCACATTTCCTTAGTAAATGGCTAAGAACCAAACCGTCGTAACTACGGTTTGACTTTACAATAAATCAGTAATGGTTCAGTCTTATGACGAATCAAAAGTGGTTATGAGTTGGTATTTATGTGGGTAATAAACCTCTAAAATGGTTCCCCCTGATCACCACTCTAACTATGTCAAATGTCGAGTCAAACGTGCGGTTAAAAAGTCAACAGAAAGCTATTTTAGCAATTTATGCATAATCTGTAATGTATATGTTATGGAACCTGTTTTGATAATCATAAAACATGATAATAAGTATATAAACTTGTTTGCGCTCGTTTAAATCGACCATTTACTATATTGAACCGGTTCAGAGCCGAAAGTCGCAAAAGTTTGACTTTTGCTTTGACTTCAGTTCTGACCCGCTTTAGTGAGGCATGAATATACCATAGGACTCTCTTAGGACCAGGTCACATGTTGGTATAAACCTCTGTGGTCGGTTCATGAGTTATCCGAGTCTTTTGCGCAATTCCGTCATTCGCCTAAAAGTTGACCGTAACGGCCTTTTAAAAATTAAAACGAGTATTTCGGACACGTGAACGGACCAAAACCTTGCGTATTAAATTATAAGCACGTCCTTAAAGTTTCACGTCAATCCGAGGTCTAGAATGAGAGTTATGCTAAAAGGCGCACTTTTAAGAAAGTTTTGTAATTAACGGCGCAATTAGCATAACGCCCATCTAACCCAAGTTTTCGTCACCAAAACTTTTACCCACTGTGGTAAAATAATATTTTGGGAATTTTAAAGATTTTTAATAATTTTTACCTTGCTCATAACCTGCGGTTATGGCTACGGTTCGGTAAATACCGAATATGCCCTTTTTGGCCAAAACGGGAGTTCTACAAGGTCTTTTGACCCGATTCCAGTTGCCACTGATTTTAAATAATAAATAAAGTATTTTAAACTTTATAAACTGTTCGGGAAACTCAGATTTCCTGTAGAACCCGAAAAGCTCTTTTAAAGTCTTTAAAATGACCGAAAAGTCCCTACGGGGCATAATATTAACTTGAACTCGTTACGGGCATTACGGAAGGTATCCTACTGCTACCAAAATACTTTTAAGGCATATTGACTTAGGAAATAAGCGTAGGACACTTATGGTTAACCGTTTCGCCTATTTGCGCACACGGTACGGCTCATGAAACTAGTTTTCGTGCAATAGCCGATATGGGTCAAATTATATTATTTGAACCCCAAAATCCAGAGTATGAACTATAAACCCATATAAAACAAGTCACTGAACTTGTTGGGTCCAAATCATACTCCATTCTCGGTTTTCGCCTTTTCGTGCGAATTAACCATATCTATATATCGGAATCAACCGGTTTAAGCTACGGCTAATATAAGGACCGTTAGGATTCTAAGAGGTTAATTAAAACCTTCGTTCCAGATTAGGAGCCCCAGTAAAAGCTATCGGTGACTTGATCTAAATTAAGGATTTATACTTGCAAAGGTAAATACTTTAACTTATTTCCCCTATATGGGCTTGGGTTACGGTATATTAATACCGCTTGATTGAGCATTATATAACTCCATCGCTTAGGTGGTTAATTGATTAAGTATGATCGGCTCATTTAAACAGTTTTGTTGCTTATAAGCCTTTGTGGGGTTTAATGACCGTTGTCCCGGATATCCTCGGCATCATTTTACGAAATGGCCACGACCATCGACATCCCGGTGTAGGCGTACACCCGGTATAAAGTGTCGACATTAAAAATTAAAAGACGTAGCCGTTGGTTTTTGTACTACGGTTTTACGCAAACGTGGTGTGTCTATAAATCTTTAACCCGGCACGACCCGGGCTACTGAACGCATGAAAGAACATGTAAAACGTTCACAAGATCATTATGAATTTTCCCAAGTTATAAAAGAGTTTGTGCCTTGTGCATTCAAATCAATTTTAATAAACATTTTCAAATGTGTCAGTTGAATGTATTTACCAGTGTAAACTGACGTATTTTCCCCAAAAGATTAAGTGCAGGTACCTAAACGTAAATTGGCTGGTATTAGCTCCCTAGCGTCGTGATAAGTCTCGCAAGCTTGATTGCAGTATCTGATGGAACAATACTTTATCTTTATTTACAATCCACTGTGGATATTCAACTTCTGTAATACATTGATATTATCATCAGAGGTTGAAATATATATTTATCTTATGCTTCCGCTGTGCATTATATAATTGTGTGGTTTGACTATATTGTTGCCAACATCGTCACGGTAATCCCCCACCGGGCCCACCGGTGAGACACGTGGAAATCGGGGTGTGACAGGTTGGTATCAGAGCCAACATTGAGTGAATTAAACACTATCCTTATGTGTTTAATCTCAATGACACAATTGCGCATATTCGAGTCTAGACTTAACATAGGAATACTCCCGATTCTAATCTAGAATTTACTGCTTCCAATTATTTTTATATTGGATACGTCGCCAAGCGAAGAAGCCATAATAGGAGTTCTCCACACCCGGGGTCCTGAGATGCTGAGCTTCGTACCGCGGTTAAAATAAAACGAACATCCAAGGAGAAAGTATTCAGAAATAAAATGAAGAAGGAACTCCTTATACTGAAGATCGTTTCCTTATTAGTCCTTATAGGGACATAATTATCTTTCAGTCCCTGCGAGGACAACATTATTCCTTTCAAGTCCCGCTTAGGGCAACTTTATACTTCCACTTTTATATAATGGAATGATTAAGTTTAGACTTTCATTCTAAATAAGAAATATTAAATAAATCAAAACCATTCCTTTTATTTGATCTGCCTTAATAAAGAATCTTAAGGGGGTGAAACCTAGCCTGGTGTCTTTTAAGATCCGGTCATGATGGTACGACCTGATTAAAAGATTCAGAATTCCAGTTAACCTCTGTGATCATGTTAACATCCATGGCAGATGTGATTCGTTAAAAATCGCATGCGTCATTCCTATAAGAGAATCCTTCTATGGATTCCAAAACCCAAATTAGTGATTTATAAATCATGGGTTAAGTCATCAATAAAGATGATCACTTATTAAAACATCCATTAGTGATGTAGTGCCTACGGGCCAAACTTATTAAAACATCCATTAGTGATGTAGTGCCTACGGGCCAAACTTATTAAAACATCCACTAGTGATGTAGTGCCTACGGGCCAAACTTATTAAAACATCCATTAGTGATGTGGTGCCTACGGGCCAAACTTATTAAAACATCCATTAGTGATGTAGTGCCTACGGGCCAAACTTATTAAAACATCCATTAGTGATGTAGTGCCTACGGGCCAAACTTATTAAAACATCCATTAGTGATGTAGTGCCTACGGGCCAAACTTATTAAAACATCCATTAGTGATGTAGTGCCTACGGGCCAAACTTATTAAAACATCCATTAGTGATGTAGTGCCTACGGGCCAAACTTATTAAAACATCCATTAGTGGTGTAGTGCCTACGGGCCAAACTTATTAAAACATCCATTAGTGATGTAGTGCCTACGGGCCAAACTTATTAAAACATCCATTAGTGGTGTAGAGCCTACAGGCCATACAAATTGTCATATAAAACAAAAGGGCAGTGGTAGTCTATGACTCCCTGTCAGAAAAGGTAATGAACTTTGATTCAAACCTTAATGCCTCGATTCTCCGAAATCATGGCTTATAAATTAAACTTGTCTACGCGACTAGGCCAATTGTGCTGTTATTAACTTATAAATTAGGATTTATGATAAGATCCTAAATAAAATAAATATCCTTCCTTCCCTGCCAGTAGGCATTTTTAAAAAGAAATCTCAAGGGTAAACCTAGCCTATATGACGAGGCCAAGATGGTAGGACCTATTCAAGAGATTCAAATCCTTGTTAACATCCGTAAAATGTTAACACTCCTGGCAAACGTGGTTCGATAAAATCACGTAAGTCATCCCTAGATTGGGTTATTCCAAACCTTCCTTATTAAAAATAATCATCCCTTAAGGAGGAAGTGCCACGGGCTATAATACACTGTCCGATTGCGACATCAACAATTGTGATCTTTTGAAATTCCCCATCCCAAGGGGATGAGCTATGCTCAAAGCCCTCTAGACGATAATCCTGTCGTCATGTCATTATTATGACCACTGAATGACAGTTGATTTAAAGTAAAGTACTAATCCTGTCGTCATGTCATTATTATGACCAATGAACGACAGTTGATTAAATTAAGTGCTAATCCTGCCGTCATGTCATTATTATGACCAATGAACGACAGTTGATTAAATTAAGTGCTAATCCTGCCGTCATGTCATTATTATGACCAATGAACGACAGTTGATTAAACTAAGTGCTAATCCTGCCGTCATGTCATTATTATGACCAATGAACGACAGTTGATTAAATTAAGTACTAATCCTGCCGTCATGTCATTATTATGACCACTGAACGACAGTTGATCAAATTAAGTGCAAATCCTGTCGTCATGTCATTATTATGACCACTGAACGTCAGTTGATTAAATTAAGTGCTAATCCTGCCGTCATGTCATTATTATGACCACTGAACGACAGTTGATTAAATTAATGGCACTGATCATGTCGTCATGTCATTACTGTGACCGCTGAATGTATCATCAGTACAATGACTATATGTCTTAACATCTTACGAAATGTTAATTGATAGGCCCCAGGCCAGAAATTTTAATAGAGACAGTCGTAACTTACAACTCCCTGTCAAGAAAAGGCAAGAACACGTTCAGGCCTAAATACCTTAATTCTACAAAATCAAGGTTGATAATATAAAGTTGTCCCTGTGACTTGGTCTCTTGTGCCATAATTATATATTACTAAATTAGGATTTATGATAAAAATCCTGAATAAAATAAACATCCCTCTTTTCCCTGCCAGTATGCAGTTTAAAAAGAATCTTAAAGGTGAGACCTAGCCTACACGGCCAAGATGGTGAAACCTACTCAAGGGATTCAGATCCTTGTTAACACCTAAGCACGTGTTAACACTATTGACAAATGTGATTCGGGAAAATCACAACAGTCATCCTTATATTGGATTCTTCCCAATTCCTTGTCTAGCCTAATGATTTAGAAATCGCGGCTCATATCATCCTATAAAATGATCATGTTATAAACATCCGCTAGTGATGAAGTGCTTACGGATTAAATTTGTCGTCCGATAAGACAACGACAGTGGTGGTCCTTGACCCTGTCTAAAGAAATTGGAGTACGTCCAAGCATAATAGTTGGTAGAGACCATACGATCTCAACTAATACCATCTGAAAAGATGATCATACCATAAATATCCCTTAAAAGGGATATGCCTGCGGGCTATAATAAATTGCCCATATGAGACATTGACATTGTGGTCTTTATGATTCCTTGTCTAATGGTGGTGAGCTATGCTCAAGCCAAGAATAGTCAATATGATTAACGCAATCATGACTTATATCATCTAAAATGATGAATCCATTATAAGCATCCTTAATGATGTTTTGCCTAAAGGGCCATATTATATTATCCAATTGAGACAAGGCAATCGTAATCTTTTATGATTCTTTGCCACAGAGAGTGAGCTATACTCAAATCCTATAGTCTATACTATCATTGCAATCCTGACTAGTATCATCAATATGATGATCATAAATTCATGATATTGACATCCCTAGTAATGAAATCCCTACGGGCTATACTTCACTCTATTTCGATAAGACAAAATAGTGGTGATCCTTATGATCCCCTATTCAAAATGGTAGAATGATACCTAAACCTAATAGCCCATGCGATCTAAATGATTATGACTAATATCGATAGATACGATAATTATAGATAGACATCCACGAGTGATGTTAACTGGTATTGCCTTCCTGTCAAGAGAATCGCCTGTCTAGACGATGACAGTTGTAGTCTATGACTCCCTGTCCAAAAAGTGAAGAACTGTGTTCAAGCCTTAAGACTCTTGATCTAATGAGGTTGCAACCCATGAATTGATGTCCTTGTGACAAATCCACAAGTTGTATTTCAAGTCAACCATAACAAGCCCCGTACTATAAATTGTTGTTCGTGACACGCTAACATATTAAATGTTAACATTCCTGGTGACATGCCTTGTGCCAGGTTTGATAAATGTCCGTCATGACAAGGCTTTATGCCATATCTTTCTATGTCCATCGAGACAGGCTTCTATGCCATATATATAAGTATAATAAGAGTCTTGTAAGGCAAGCCTTTGAACTATTTACAATCGTCCTTGTGACAAAACAGTTGTGACAATATGGTCCCCTGTCAAGCAGGTATTGGACTAGCTCCAAACCTTGAATGCCATTTGATAGTCCTTTGTGACCTAAGCCAAATGTAATAGATATGCATTCGAACAGCATTCACTAAGAATGTTCAGAACAGAATAGCCAATACGGTTCATGAATGCCGTGGCTAATCTAGGTCAGGTCATCAGAACGATGACTAAAAATTGTTCGACCTTGGTGATTGGTACCAAGTTTCGAGTATGGAAAACTCGGATGAGGTAGACGACAGTCGCAATACCAGTAATGCGACGAAAGTTAATAAAACTACATACATAAACCTCAATATTACTGGAGTTAAACTCCTGGCTGTGGTTGACACAGTAGTGGGAAGGACCATGGAAAGTTCATGAAACAATCCAAGGGCCGAATGCTCCTCACTCTGAATTTCATTCAAAACCATGTCCAATTGCTCATGAAAATAGTTTGGTTCACACTTCGTATATAAAGGACGAACCAAAGTAGGAAGATAACTCCCATAAATATAAGAATGAAGGCGCCTAAATACCTGAGCTAGTCATAACTAATGGTCTCAGGTACTTTCCCTATCTTTTATCAAGAAACTTAGATGCTAAGAGTTTTAATTTGGATCGGATACCAATAAACCTTTCATAAACCATAAGCTTAGCAAACTTTTATATTATTCGCAAGGTATAACTTACCAAGGAAACCAAATTAACCGATTCTTCTAGTATCGGCAAGAAACCCTTCTGAAAAATCTAAAAGTACTCTTTCTTCGCATAGAGTACAACAACATATGTTATTTTAATTATTTCCTTCTTTCATTATTTTTCTATCGCCTGCGAATGCCAAACTATGTTTGATAAAAGTACCATATGAGGATTGGCGTATTCTAGTGTGTCCCATAGATTATTTCCATGCCTGATCAGTATGGAAGTTTAATACATGGAACACCTGAGATATCCCAATGGTCATATTGTCCTAATGTCGACTAGTAGTATTCAAAGAAGATATCCAGAATGGTATTGCCCAAGAAAATGTTCCCGAATTGGAAATTCGTGGACTTATATGTGTCACTTGTTTGGCACAAACAATAAGGAATGAACTGGAGCCTGAGATATGAAAAATCTCTGTAGTCTCCCTGTATCTAGATTATCTTCTCATAAATTATCCCTGCTTACCTCATGAGAGGCAGGTAGAATAAATACTAACATCCCGCTGTGGGCTGGAGCATTGTGAAAACTCCATATTGCCATAGAACAATCTAAACCTTGGTTAGGTAAGTTTTAAGATATAGGCTCATATAGCCTGACTCAATATTCTAAAGGTTTTATGTTATTAAATAAGAAAGACGGTTCATATTGCTTATATATTAAATGACCGCAACCCTAATTAAGCAACAACTAATAATTTCCATAAGATGCCCAGGATCTAAAAGCAAATTATTGGTGGATAGGCTTGAAAAAGTCTGTAGCCGCCCATGTAGCAAAGTGCTTGACTTGTGCTCAAGTCAAAGTCGAGCACCAAAAGCCATCTGGCTTGCTACAACAGCCTGAACTTCCCGAGTGGAAGTGGGAATGCGTAACTATGGACTTCATAACCAAGTTACCCAAAACCAGGAAAGGAAACGATACAATATGGGTCATAGTCGATAGGCTGACTAAATCAGCTCATTTTCTACCCATCAAGGAGACGTATAGCTCCGATATGTTAGCCCAACTTTATGTTGATAAGATTGTAGCCTTACACGGCATACCTGTGTCTATTATCTCCGACAGGGATACTAGATACACATCTCACTTCTGGAAAAGTTTCCAGCAATCTTTGGGCACACGTTTAAACTTTAGTACGGCTTACCATCCACAAACGGACGGTCAAAGTGAGCGTACTATACAAACGCTTGAAGACATGCTTCGTGCATGTGCGATCGATTTAGGTGGTAACTGGGATAAGAACCTACCCCTGATCGAATTCTCCTACAAAAATAGCTACCACACCAGCATAAAGGCTGCGCCTTTTGAGGCATTATATGGTAGGAAATGTAGATCGCCTGTTTGTTGGGCGGAAGTAGGAGAGGTCCAATTATCGGGACCAGAGATTGTTTTCCAGACAACGGACAAGATTTTCCAGATCCGGGAACGTCTCAAGGCTGCCCGCGATAGGCAGAAAAGCTACGCTGATCCAAAACGTAAGGATTTTCACTTCGAAGTAGGTGAAAAAGTGTTACTTAAGGTATCACCCTCGAAAGGGGTGATGCGTTTCGGCAAGAAAGGCAAGCTGAGTCCGAGATACATAGGACCTTTTGAGGTCATTGAACGGGTCGGATCAGTTGCCTATAAGTTAAACTTGCCTGAAGAGCTCAATGGAATTCACAATGTGTTCCACATCTGCAATCTCAAAAAGTGCTTCGCCGACGAATCGTTGGTGATTCCACACACAGATGTGCATATAGATGAGAGCTTAAAGTTTATAGAAAAACCTTTGTCGATTGAGGATCGACAGGTAAAGAAGCTTCGCAGAAAGCACGTACCGATTGTAAAAGTCAAATGGGATGCTCGTAGAGGTCCCGAATATACGTGGGAAGTCGAAGAAACAATGAAAGAAAAGTACCCCTATTTATTTGAGTAAATCTCGGGTCGAGATTTGTTTTAAGGGGGTGAGGATGTAACACCTCGAAATTTTTGTGTCCAATGATGTGTTAACACGTGTCATTTGATTACACGTGGCATCTATAATAAATAAAGCACTAATTTTGACAAACCTTGAAAGTATATAAATTCGAGGGTTATAAATGTCAACAAGGGTAAATATACTGTATAGTAACCCTAAATAAATGCTTGTACCTTCAAACGAATGAATCATAAATCATACGGAAGCGAAACGCGGAAGAAAGTGAGAGATTACGAGCTACAGGGGTTAACTGTGTCAACATGTTTAATATTACCTCTGAGTGACCCTTTAACGTTCCCAAGGCTTCGTAACCGTATTATACGCTCACTAGAATATACTGTATAAATTCCGCGAAGTTCTGTCTTAAAACGAAAGAGTTATACTCAAATTCGTATGAGAAGGGTTAAAAGCGTCAACAGTGAAAGTTAAGGCTTTCCGAATAATAAATTAACTAACCAGGGACTTAATAGCGCGGGTAAATAACACGAGGCCCCTATCGGTAAATAACCGAGGGCCAAACCGCAAAGTTACCCCTTCAAACCCGAAAGGTCAGGTAAATCATTACGAAAGATTTCGTTATTAATTACCGGATTCTGATAATCATGACAAAAGATTTTAAAAATCTGAAAAACAGACCTCTCGCGACCCGCGTGAAGGTTAGGCTTAAGTTGAGGCGGGCCGCGAGCCACCTCAATTACGCGTCTGATTTCTTAAACTCAAGCGACCCGCGTTAAAGTGCATGGGAACTCCCATGCGGGTCGCGTAAAGTGCCCAGATGCAGAAAGTTGATGTTTTCTTGACTTTTGAGCATGGTGAACGATCAATCTCCAATAAATGAGGCATGGGCGCCCCCTACTCGACCCATAGCCCTCTGGGACACCTACCCATCATCCCTGGACTGTTGTGGGTGGTTGTAATGATCATTGATGCATGGCATTGGCTATAAATAGCCACATTTTTGCACATAACATTCACACAACTTAAACATACACCTCTGGTCATTCTAAGGAGCTCCCAAGCACTCTTCTCTGCTCTCTAAGCAAGAATCAACTTCTGTAAGTGATCTAACCCTTTGTGGTTTCACATTTCCTTAGTAAATGGCTAAGAACCAAACCGTCGTAAGTACGGTTTGACTTTACAATAAATCAGTAATGGTTCAGTCTTATGACGAATCAAAAGTGGTTATGAGTTGGTATTTATGTGGGTAATAAACCTCTAAAATGGTTCCCCCTGATCACCACTCTAACTATGTCAAATGTCGAGTCAAACGTGCGGTTAAAAAGTCAACAGAAAGCTATTTTAGCAATTTATGCATAATCTGTAATGTATATGTTATGGAACCTGTTTTGATAATCATAAAACATGATAATAAGTATATAAACTTGTTTGCGCTCGTTTAAATCGACCATTTACTATATTGAACCGGTTCAGAGCCGAAAGTCGCAAAAGTTTGACTTTTGCTTTGACTTCAGTTCTGACCCGCTTTAGTGAGGTATGAATATACCTTAGGACTCTCTTAGGACCAGGTCACATGTTGGTATAAACCTCTGTGGTCGGTTCATGAGTTATCCGAGTCTTTTGCGCAATTCCGTCATTCGCCTAAAAGTTGACCGTAACGGCCTTTTAAAAATTAAAACGAGTATTTCGGACACGTGAACGGACCAAAACCTTGCGTATTAAATTATAAGCACGTCCTTAAAGTTTCACGTCAATCCGAGGTCTAGAATGAGAGTTATGCTAAAAGGCGCACTTTTAAGAAAGTTTTGTAATTAACGGCGCAATTAGCATAACGCCCATCTAACCCAAGTTTTCGTCACCAAAACTTTTACCCACTGTGGTAAAATAATATTTTGGGAATTTTAAAGATTTTTAATAATTTTTACCTTGCTCATAACCTGCGGTTATGGCTACGGTTCGGTAAATACCGAATATGCCCTTTTTGGCCAAAACGGGAGTTCTACAAGGTCTTTTGACCCGATTCCAGTTGCCACTGATTTTAAATAATAAATAAAGTATTTTAAACTTTATAAACTGTTCGGGAAACTCAGATTTCCTGTAGAACCCGAAAAGCTCTTTTAAAGTCTTTAAAATGACCGAAAAGTCCCTACGGGGCATAATATTAACTTGAACTCGTTACGGGCATTACGGAAGGTATCCTACTGCTACCAAAATACTTTTAAGGCATATTGACTTAGGAAATAAGCGTAGGACACTTATGGTTAACCGTTTCGCCTATTTGCGCACACGGTACGGCTCATGAAACTAGTTTTCGTGCAATAGCCGATATGGGTCAAATTATATTATTTGAACCCCAAAATCCAGAGTATGAACTATAAACCCATATAAAACAAGTCACTGAACTTGTTGGGTCCAAATCATACTCCATTCTCGGTTTTCGCCTTTTCGTGCGAATTAACCATATCTATATATCGGAATCAACCGGTTTAAGCTACGGCTAATATAAGGACCGTTAGGATTCTAAGAGGTTAATTAAAACCTTCGTTCCAGATTAGGAGCCCCAGTAAAAGCTATCGGTGACTTGATCTAAATTAAGGATTTATACTTGCAAAGGTAAATACTTTAACTTATTTCCCCTATATGGGCTTGGGTTACGGTATATTAATACCGCTTGATTGAGCATTATATAACTCCATCGCTTAGGTGGTTAATTGATTAAGTATGATCGGCTCATTTAAACAGTTTTGTTGCTTATAAGCCTTTGGGGGGTTTAATGACCGTTGTCCCGGATATCCTCGGCATCATTTTACGAAATGGCCACGACCATCGACATCCCGGTGTAGGCGTACACCCGGTATAAAGTGTCGACATTAAAAATTAAAAGACGTAGCCGTTGGTTTTTGTACTACGGTTTTACGCAAACGTGGTGTGTCTATAAATCTTTAACCCGGCACGACCCGGGCTACTGAACGCATGAAAGAACATGTAAAACGTTCACAAGATCATTATGAATTTTCCCAAGTTATAAAAGAGTTTGTGCCTTGTGCATTCAAATCAATTTTAATAAACATTTTCAAATGTGTCAGTTGAATGTATTTACCAGTGTAAACTGACGTATTTTCCCCAAAAGATTAAGTGCAGGTACCTAAACGTAAATTGGCTGGTATTAGCTCCCTAGCGTCGTGATAAGTCTCGCAAGCTTGATTGCAGTATCTGATGGAACAATACTTTATCTTTATTTACGATCCACTGTGGATATTCAACTTCTGTAATACATTGATATTATCATCAGAGGTTGAAATATATATTTATCTTATGCTTCCGTTGTGCATTATATAATTGTGTGGTTTGACTATATTGTTGCCAACATCGTCACGGTAATCCCCCACCGGGCCCACCGGTGAGACACGTGGAAATCGGGGTGTAACAGGAAGACATGAAATACTTACGCTTAGAAATTAAAAACGACAAAAAATGTGTTAGGCACATAAACAACTTCCACAAGTATTCCACAAACATTTCATTCATCTCAAAATCGTATTTGCGTTTTCTATGTTATCATCACATGTTATATTTATTTTAATAACCAAATTATTCCATATATAAGTTTGCAAAATTTTGTGCATAACAACTTGTACATTGTGCTTTGTGAGTTTTTCAAAAAAAAAAAAGTTGATTTTTTACTTATTTGTTTTTTAACTTTAACCCAAAACTTTTTATTATTTGCAATTTAAATTCGCAACTTTTGTCACTTATACTTTTCATCTTTCGCAAATTTTCGTTTTACGTATAGTTCTAAATTTTTCGAGTTAATATGACGCAACGTGCATGTGTGGTCCAACGTTTTTACCTCTATTTTCCTATATTTGACAGGTTCGTCGCAACACGCATATCCTAGGTCGAGTCAGTGTTGGTGGTCGATGGCGGTTGTGTGACATTAGTACTATTTGACACACCGTTTTACGCCTCACCGCAACGCGATGTGCTTTGGGGGGTTTTCAAATAAAAAATGGTTATGCATATTGTTGTCGTAACGTTGGCTTTTTGGGGTTTTCCAAAAAAAAATGATTTTTTTTTACTTTTCACCCAAAAGCATTTCATAAATTACTTTTAACCCAAAACTATTTGTTTTTTTTTTTACTTTTAACCCAAAACTTTTTATTTTTTGTAATCTATTCTCATAACTTTTTTTTACTTTCAACTTTGATCCTTTATAGTTTTCATTTTTCGCAAATTTTTCGCTTTATGTTTGGTTCTAAATTTTGTGACTAACACATCGCAACGTGCGTATTTGGTTTAACGTTTTTACGTTTCGTTCTAAATTTTGCGAGTTAACACGACGCAACGTGCGTGTGTGGGTGAACGTTTTTGCATCGTCTATTTTTCCCCGTTTGACAGGTTTAACATAACGTGCGAGTCCTAAATTGACTTAGTAATAATTAAAGAATCTCCGCCGCATTACGGCGGGTCACAATCCTAGTTGTTTATTATAGAAGAAACTATTAGTTCTACATATCGTATATATAGAAGCGAAAAGTTTGTAAATCCTTAAATTTTATAGTATCATTAATTCTTATTAAAAAAAAATCTTATATTTTACTCAAGTTTTGCAAATTTGTAAAGTTTATAAAAATTCTCAGTTTTTATAACTTTACAAAGTTTTTAAAAGTTAACTTTTTTTAACAAAGTTTTTACGAGTAAAATAATTACGAAAATGTCACCGCGTTTTTTACCTTTTCACGCATTTCCTACGTTTTGTACGATAACGCTATTTGTACAGGAACTTTACTCTATATATTTAATCAAGTAATAAAACATAAACAACTAAGTTATGATTATTGAATATGTAATCACGTAATAAACATAATTGTAATAACATCAATTATAACAAATCATATTGAATGTATAATCACGTAATGATTTATATTTGAATGTGTAATCACGTATTCCGTAAAAAAAATAAAAACTAAGAAACTATAGCAATAGCCTATTCGAATTAAAGAAAATGAAATTTTTGTTAATACGGTGTAATTGTTTATTAAAAATATTATCAAATGAAAAAGTTATAGCCGTTTAAAAATCGTGGTGAAAGTGGGTTTATGATTTCCTATACTACCCTTGCCTTTAAATATCTTGTAGGGGTGTGCAAAAAATCGAATTAACCGAACCATAACCGAATTAACCGACAAAACCGAACCGAAAAAACCAAACCAAATAAAAAACCGGTGGGTCGGTTAATGGTTTTTTTGAAAACCGAAAGTAGCGGGTCGGTTATGGTTATCATTTTTTCCATACCCACCATAACCGAACCGAATCGACATATAATAAATCATTGTAGGATTTAGGACTTTTCACCATATTTTTAATATTTGATGTTTTTTACTGAAGATTTTTAGTACTTATGAGTTTTTCATATCATTTTTTGGTTTTGGTTGAATGTTTATTTGAATTTGTGGAATGTATCATATCACTTTATTTAAATATTCGATAATAATTGATATTAATATTATAGATTATATGTATTTTTAATACGATGTAATATATTAATATATACAAATATGCAATAACAATTTATTCCATGTTAAAAATTTTAAGCTATTTTAAGCTAAGCTAATACACGGTTAATCACTCATAATCGACCCGCTATAACTATCAAAACCGAATAACCATAACCACCATAACCGATCGGTTATGATTTTGTTAATAACCGACATCGCGGTTATGGTTATGGGTTTTGGTCAAAACCGACCCAAACCGACCCATGCACACCACTAATGTCTTGTACACTTTGTATGTACAATTTAGATGTCTTTACAATAACCATTCTATTCATTTAAGAGTTCTCGCAAAAAAACATGTACATTTCCTATGTCAAGAATACTTATGTGTTAATGTTTAATGTATATAGGTGCGGTGTTTTTGGTTTAATGAACACATCAACTTATGCCATCCAACAAGTTTTTGGTAAACTTAGTATAAATTAAATGTTTCATTTATAAGATCTTTCAAACTACTTTCAATAATACACCCACCAAGTTTTTGGTAAACTTAGTATGATTTTTTTTTTTTTTTTTGAAAAATAACTTTCATTAAAAACCGCCCCCGACCCAAACGGGCAAAAGGCCAATACAAAACAGGAGCCCCGACCCAAACGAGCAAAGACCAAAACTACAACATGTACATAGGGTATTTACACCACTCCTTCCAACTAATATATTTACATGATGATCTATTTTAAAGCCATCCAAACCCTCTCGATTTAATATCTATCAAGATCTCTTGAGAACTTCTCCTGCATTGATTAAACACCAACTCATTTCTAGCATTCCATATACACCAACACGTGATAATTACCAATCCCCGTAAAATTTTCTTCACTTTTTTTCTTTCTTGGTTGGAGTTATGAATATCCATCAAGTCTTTGAATTCGAAAGCGAAAATCGGAGGGATGTTGCACCAATCACTGAAAGTCGCCCGTACACGAATCGCCATCAAACATGATGTGAATAGATGATCCAAAGGTTCCTCGTACTCGTTGCAGAAAGGGCACATAACCGATGTTATCTCTACGTTCCTTCTTCTCAGATTGACTCTAGTAGCAAGACGATCCAAGTTACCTCTCCACGC
The DNA here is from genome assembly GCF_002127325.2 of Helianthus annuus. Classification (NCBI taxonomy): domain Eukaryota; kingdom Viridiplantae; phylum Streptophyta; class Magnoliopsida; order Asterales; family Asteraceae; genus Helianthus; species Helianthus annuus. Next base: position 22,349,923 of record NC_035438.2, on the reverse strand, counting down.
CATGAGATTGCACTTGATAGGGACCCATTTGCTCCATTCATAAGTAGGAAGGTGACTAGATCCCCTATAAGAAATTAACGTCTTTTTAACCGATTTCACCGAAAATCCATCCTTTATGTCGATGTTCCACATCCATGTGTCCTTTTCGTTTGACAATCTCACCATGTTAATAGCTTCTTGGCATTCCTGCCATTCCTTACGTTCAATATCAGACTCGGGCAATCTAACCCAACTCTAACAATGACCGCCGTTTCCTTGACCCATCCCTATTCTCTCCGAAATCCTACAAGATTTATTAGAATCCAAAGCAAAAAGGTGTGGCCATCTTTCCAAGAATGGAAGATCACCCACCCATGTATCAATCCAAAACCAAATATCCTCCCCGTTCCCCACTTTTCCCATAATCACCTGGTTAATGTTTTTCTCATTTAATTTTAGTTTGAAAATCATTTTTGCAATATTATTCCAACACCCCATAAACTTTTCATTTAAAGACAGGAAGCTTTTATGATTGTTTTTCTTATAGCAAGCATTCACCACTTTCCTCCATAAGCTTTGATCTCTATATCTCCAAATGTATCATTTGTATGATTTTTTAAACTACTTTAAATAATAGGTGTTTAATTCATGGTCCGATTTGGCTTCATTGTTAGCTTTTTAATTGGTTGGTTTAAAATGTTCCCAATAGGATTGGACCGTTTAATTTAAGCTAAAATAATCATTCATTTTAAATCAGATGGGACTAATTACATATGTAAAGTCATTAAACCTTAGTGTTGTATTTCCAAACAATTTCCTTCTTATTTGAATTATATATTGACCCACTATTAAGATATAATATTGTTTTTTTCTAAAGGGATGTCTCATGAATAAACCATTGTTATATGTTTTATTTGTTGACATTTTATGATCAAAGACCCTGTACACAAGATCTATAAATCAAAAATTATGTTTTTCAAGTATTGAAACAATTATTCTCTCTATAAGTTTCACGCTCTAAATAGAATTGCCATCCACAATAACGAAGGTGTGAGGGAAAATCTTTAACATCTTTAACTTCAATGACTCGTCTTTTCTCCCATCATAACCAGTACATCCAAATATGGAATCTAAATAAGTTAGTGATCGGTGTTTCCTTGTCAACTAACCTTTTGTAGGTTTATAGTTTAGAAGAACCATGAAGCTCTTTCCGAATCGTGTAAATTTATTTTATCTCGGTGGTACTCTCAAAATATCAATCGAATAATTCAAAGAGAAACAAGAATGAGTATGAGATCTTATTCTCTGAGACATGTACCAAAAATAGACAGGACAATTGAGTTTTGTAGTTGGAAACCATCATAATGTTTAGTTAAAACGACCTAACACTCTATGAAAGAGTATGTTAGTTGGTAGTTAAAACGGTTCACCGTTATTCGGTCGCAATTAGCGGTAACTTTTGTCAGTATGATAACCTTGAGCAGGAACTCCTTCGGCAGTAACAAAGTTAACGTTGACCACCCTAGTTGATATGGATAATCAATTACTATTGATTGTAGTTACTATTGATAACACAATTACCATTGATCATAGTTGTTATTGATGTAGGTTTGGTATAATTTAGGAAGAGCATGATGGATTTGCCTTGCATACAAAATACTTTGTTTCCTTCCACATATCACTTATGTGAATGTTTGTGATCGATTCTTAAGTTATTGATTCTTAAGTTATTGTTTGTTATTGAGATATTAGATTTAAATAACCTTAACTTTCACCACTTGGCCAATAACACTCTCAATTTATGAATTGTATCACGTCACTCTCAACTTTCAACTTATTTTCCTATGTCACTCCCAAACTAACTGAACCCTAACCCGGTTAGTTGACATCAGACGCCACGTCATAAAAAAGCCACGACATCTACCATGTCAGATGCCACGCCAGCAAAAAGTACCATGTCAGATGTCACGTCAGCAAAAAGTGACATGTCAGATGCCACGTTAGCAAAAAAATAACACATCAGCAAAAAAAACTAACTGAGTTATGGTTCGGTTAGTTTGAGAGTGCTAGAGGAAAATAAGTTGAAATTCGAAAGTGACGTGGTATAATTTATAAGTTGGAAGTATTATTGTCCAAATTATGAAAATTTAAGTTATTTAAATTCAATATTCCTTTGTTATTTAAAGATTCAATAAATTTAACAATGAAATTAAATTGTTTATAGAATGATTCAATAAATTTGACAATGAAATTAAATTGTTTTTAGAATTGGTTTATTTGGTTTCAATTTTGGACGGTTTGTTCCTTTGTTATTTAATGATTCAATAAATTTAACAATGAAATTAAATTGTTTGTAGAATTGGTTTATTTGTTTTCAATTTTGGACGGTTTGTTTTTTTGTCTATAAATGGTTATTAAAACCAAACTATAAGCAACTCTAAAGTAAACTTATATGACGCTATTTAGTTGTAGTTGGGTGATAGATGGTATTTATAGATGGTATTTATAGGTGTAATTTAGGAGTAGAAACAGTGTAACTTTTGCCGTTGTAAAAAAAAAAAAACCTTATATGACCTTAATGTCACGTGTGTACTGTAAAACAAACTAATAGAAATTTACATATGTGATTGATATCATTACAAGTTACAACAACTTAATACGTATAATGAAAATGTATTTTGTTATGAACATGGTGTATAACGCTTTAAACTCTCATGTTTCTCCAATAAGCATTCAATTAGTGCATAATGAGGTTTGTATAGAAGTTTTTTGGTCTTTAATTTGTTTGTCTAAGTAAAAATTCGTGAGATTTAGCTATTTAATTTAGAGTCTAATGTTTCTTTCTATTCTTAAAATGTCGTTTCCACATCAAGCACCTGTAAAACGTTTTAGTTATGACATTCAAATATACAATACCTTTCGATTAGAGCTCATAAATATGCCTACAGATTAAGTCTATTTAATAAATGTATCCAGTTTAAGATTAAAATGTTTGACGTAATTTAACTTAGAGTTGAGATATATAAACCTTTCAACTCAAACATAACACAAGACTACAACCCATATCTAGTTTAGGTGTATACTCTAAAAGAAGTTAACTCTTATGTTAACATGGAAGTTCATAGAACACTTAATATAGATTATTAGATGTTGATGCAACAAATAATAGACTAGTTGGGTTGCTTAGGCAAAAAGGTTGAAGGGTTCAACTTTACTTAACACAGGTCTTGGGGTCCCCCACGTTTGCAAGACGTGGAGAGAGGTTCACTAGTTTATTTTTGTTGTTTGCTAAAGATCCTCCTCTGAAGTGTGCTCAGATTCGGATGAATTAGCAAAAGGAATGTGTGTGTTGAATGTGAAAGAAAGTAACTTGCATGAAGCAAGTACTTGAAGTGGATGACCAGAGATCTTAGGAATCAGGGCTGGCCAGGAATGTCTGCTTAGTGAATGAAGTGTCTAATTTATAGGAGAAGGCATCTCTCAAAGAGGAATGCATTTGACTAGTGACCATGCTTGCAGTGAGTGGCTTACCCTTTCGGGGGTTGAATCCTTTTGACCCGCGGATAAAAGAGTGTGCTCTGTGGACCTGCGTTACTTTTGCGGCTGGTGAGTTGGTGAAGCAACCCAGAGATGTGACTTCTTACTGTTTCCGAGTTGCTTTATTTCAGCTCTCCGGGTTTTGAAGCTTTGAACCTTTTTACCTTTTAAGCACTTATGTATTAATGTCATTTTATTTGGTCCTGGGCTACCCCCGTCATCATTAGATAAATATTAAAATGGCATGTTTTAAAACATAGAATATATAAAGCTACATGTGACAATCATTACTCAATATTAAAGAATGGGCTAACAAAAAAATGTATATGGTTCATTTGGGTGAAACTCATATTAGATAACAATTCAATTTGTGTACACAAATAACATACACGTATTAGATAACATATTAAAATATGTCACCATCATAAAACTAGTTCAAAAGCGGTAACACCACCTATGACTGTTGTATGTCTCCATCACCTACTTGTCATCACCACTAACGATCACGTAGTCAACACTGCCACAACATTATTTCCGCCCATCCACCGCCATCGCTACCAATGACACTACCATCATTGTCGCACCTTCTCTGTCACCGCCATCCTAACACCACATCAATGACATCACCTCCACCACCACTTGTCTCCACTGGTAGAAATATAAAAAAAGAGCGCTTTAACCTATTTTGATATATATATTTTTTTCTAAAACGACTCATTTCAACTCGAATATGTTATGACTCAAACTGGATTAATACCTTTTTAAAAGGGTCCATTTTGACTTGAACTCGTTTTGCTCAAATCTCATATTGATTCGAACCAAATCGCTACCTTTTTAAAAGGGACTGTTTTGACCTGAACTTACTTTCCTTAGAGCTTGTATTGACCCGAACTCGTTCTGATCCATCAATCTAATCCTCTCAGCACACCTAGTTTGTCAAGCTCGTATAAAACAAAACCTGAAATATATGTTCCACCTTCTTAACTTTAGCGTTATTTACGAGCCGAGCAAGGGTTAGCTCGAGTTTGTTTTCAAATCGAGTTGATTTCGAGCAAGTTTCAATCGTGCTTCAAGCTACATGCTACGCGCTTGTTGACTATCTCTACTAAACATTGTGCAAGTGTTTATCAATGTCTATAGTAAGCCTGGCATAACAGGTCAACCCGATCTGTTAAGACACAAATACGATAAGACACGAACCCGAAACACGTAAACACGAACACGCCACGAAATCTTATCGTCTCAGATTTTCGAAACACAAACCTGTTAATAAACAGGTTACACGAAACGACCTGTTAAGACACGAAAAATTACCAACGTATCATATGACCTGTTTAAGACACGAAGATGGCCTAGACACGAACACAACCTGTTTAAGACACGGACACGGCCGAGTTGGGGAAGCTATGAACCGAATTGGGAATGGTGGCGTTTGTGAGAGAGATTTAAAAATTAGGGTTTGGATTGTGGAAAAAGAACCACGTGTGTTTATGTATAATTCATTCTATGTCCCACGGCTAATGACCCCATTTCTACACCCATATATAATATTTTTTTTATTTTTAATTATTAACATGTACTTAACGGGTTTTAACATGTTTAGACGGTTTTAACATGTTTAGACACGAAACCTGTTAAGGTCTTATCGTGTCGACCTGTTTTAGACACGAAACCTGTTAAGGTCAAACACGAAAAATGATAACTTCTTGTAGGTTCGTATCCTGTTATCGTATTCGTGTCAGAATTGTCAGCCCTAATCTATAGAATAAAGTCTGAACAAATAATGAACAACACTCTTTTATGTTCATAATATTATATATCAATAATAACATTTATATTCTCCTAAGCATGTCATATGTATTGGGAGTTTGTATATGAAAAGCCGTGTCGTAACGCTCTAAATTTAGAAATCATTTTTATATACATTAATCTCAACTAATTTTAGGGGAAAACGTTGAAAGTTTACACGGGGTGGTCCGTTATACCACCCCATCACTCGTTCTTTCATCACGGAACACCGCCGCCAACCATCCCACCACGCGTGGTAAATAAAACGCGTTGAACCGAGCACGCGTTGAAGTTTTGAAAATTTGGACCGTTTGTTTAATTTTTGACCGTTTTAAAACGGTAACAAGCATTTAAAAAAAAAAAAAAAAAAAACTTAACCATTTTATCTATCTATATATCTCCATTTTAACCATTTTACACACACCAATCTACATATTTTAAACCAATTTAAACACAATTTTTATATCTTTCTCAATTTAAACCCATTTCACACATATCTTTCTCAAATGGAATTCCCTACGTATTCGACGTTTCCGATGTCTAGCGATAGCGATACCGAGTCGTCTTCCGACAACGAGACGCTAAAATATTTTGTGTCGGTGGATAACGAGCTTGATGTCGAGTCGTCCCGCCCAAAGAAGAAGATGGTCGACCGTGATCGTATACGTGCCAATGAAGTTTTGATGAACGATTATTTTGTGGAAAATCCACTCTACAATGCCGAAACGTTTAGAGATCGATTTCGTTTAACCAAAGAATTATTTTTAAAGATTGTTGGAGACATCGAAGCAAGCAAGGAATGGTTTCAAGAAGGTTACGATGCGAGGGGCAAAGCAAGCTTCACGCCGATACAAACAACGACATCAATGTGTTGCATACGTCGCCGTTGTTCCAAAGCGTAACGGATGGTACCGCACCTTCCTCTCCTTTCTATGTTAACGGTCGACATTACAGACGAGGCTTTTTTCTTGTGGATGATATCTACCCGTCTTGGTCTGTTTTTGTGAAAGCTCCCTCATTTCCTGTCGAGCATAAAGAAAAGGTGTTCAAAAAATTGCAAGAATCGGCAAGAAAAGATGTTGAGAGGGCATTTGGTGTTTTAAAGGGTAGATGGGGTATACTACACCGACCGGTTCGTGCTACGAGCAAGAAATCAATACATAGCATAGTGTATGCATGTATCATATTGCACAATATGATGATCAAAGAAGACGGACGTGCAATATCCCCGGATTGGGTGCCGGATCCTCCTACACAAGTTCAAGTTCCACAAGATATCCATCTACAATTGTGTAACGAAGAAACCCACTTTCGGTTGAGATACGATTTAATCGAACTAGTAGGTTCTCTAGGTTTGGAGTTTCATGATTCGGACGAGGAGTAGGTTTTTTTTTTAAATTGTATGTTTCTAGTATGTTAAATTGAAGTAGTACGTTTTAAATTTAATGAAATTTTTAATTTTAGTGTTTTATTGTTAATTTCTAATTAAAAATAAAAAATTAAAAAAATTAGTGAAATTTAATTTTAAAATGAAAATTAAAAAAATTAGTGAAATTTAATTTTAAAATGAAAATTAAAAAAAATTGGGAGTGATAGAATTTCATCACTAGTGATACCACCCCCCTACATTTCTATCACTAGTGATAGAAATTTGGTTGATGACATGGCACGATTTTATTGGACAATGTGAGTGATATAAACTATCACTAGTGAACCACCCCTCCCCTTAAGGAAGGCTGATAGAGAGAATATAGGGAAACAATGGCCTTAACGTTTTACCAACCTACTATATTTATATAACATTAAATGTGTAGTACACTAAGTTTTATAAATTTACTTATATAACATAAATAATAATTGAGTAGCATCAAGTATTCTACATTACAAAATCCTATTTTATTCCAATTTTTTAAAGGCTTCCATTTTATTCCTTTGTTATTAAAATTAAATATATGATACAACATTGGTTGTGATAACTAACAAGCACATAAATCATGGAGGTGCAAAAAAACCCTATAAGCGTTACATGTTTGCTGCCAAACCATTAATATCCTTTTTGCTCTTTGACAATGTGTATCGGGGTAGGAGCGCTCCACTAGTGATAGAGTTACATCACTCACAACATCCAATCAAGTTCTATCACGTCATCGAACTTTATTCCATCACTAGTGATGGATTTTAATGGAAATGCCCATCACTTACCACACACTCATCTCCATCATCAAAATCATTCACAAAACAACAAAATAACTGAAATGCAGTCAAATCACTCACGCATGAAGACGACAATGCGTCAACTCCAACACGCGTGATGCAATGTAGTGGCGGTGGTGTTTCACTGGCCATAACTCGTGGACTTTTGGCCATCACATGACGCCCCGGGTGCTTTTAGATAAGAACAACAAAGCATGTGATAGGCTCTTTAATATTTGTCCTAGAAGTAAAGTCAATTGTGGAAGCCCTATAACTAGTATGATGGTTAAAATTTGGTTTTCCTCCTTAGAAATGAATTCACAATGTACCACTTTCACCATGTCACTCCATACCCAAAAGGCTAAATTTGACTATTCTCATCCACATATGTCAACATGAACATCGTGCCTACGGAATACTCAATCATATGAGGATCACCTATAACAATAAATGGCCGTAACTAATACTTAACTTTAAATACGAAGTTAAAACTTTTACACTAATATGCTAGATATAGAAAATTACAAGGAAAATTTCGCTTGGTGATAAAGAAAAACCAAGGCATTAGTCTTTATATGGATTACAATTCTATGTTAGTCTTATTTGAGTTGACAAATGAGCCCCATTAGTCACCGTCACTATTTTTAGCATATTAAACGTATGGTACTTTTTTTACCAAGTTTCGGAGTAGAAAACATCAACTTCAAACCTTGCATTAATATAACTACATGTTTATTTTCCCCGTTTAAGTGACTGTTGTTATTTGCTATTTTTTTAAATCATATTATCAATACATTTTGTGTGGCATATACATGGTTTCGTTTGTAGTATTAAACAATTGCGGTGGGCGTTGAATGTTGTAACTTGAAAAATCATAGTATTTTCGGAATTACATGGCATATATATAAAATTCATCGCGTTAAATAGATAGACACAAGATGCCTCCACCAGGGTCTTGAATGATCTATCTATTATATGCACATTCACCCCTAACCCTAGTCATTTAACATTGCATTTACAACTTAGTGTCAAAACGAGTACTTATACTAGATATACTTTTATGCATATATATTTTTTGTACTTTAAATTCCAATCCGAATCTTCCATTTTAATTCCGTTACTCACACACCTTCGTTTACCCCATGTAGGGTGACCTCGGTGTTCCATCCTACAACTCTCAAACTTTTCACGGGATTTCAAGAGAAAGCTTTGCAAAACCGTGAGTACACTCGAACGCTCTTTTTATGTTTTACACTTTTTGGGTGCAATATGTTTAACCTATTAAAGTCACAATCACACTTATACTTTATGCAAGCATAAACACAAACAATCCATCATACATGCTTAAATACGTAAAACTTGATTTGTATACTTGGATGATTCTCTTGTGTGATTTACTTGTCATTAACTTCGTACGAGCCTCCTCTTAACATGTATAGCGCTATAGGAGTAACGCATCGCCCGTAGACTTGGGGTCATCTTAAGTTTATTTTATGCAGTAATCAGAGGATTGACTTGTTAAATTGCATGCCACGATACATTTATCTTGTTAAACTATTTTTGCCATGTGTATTCGTTTAAACCGTTTTTCATACTTATGCTATATTAAACTCGTGTACCCGCCAATACTTTGTGTGTTGAACTATACTTTTAAACATGTTGCAGGTTGATGATGATGATCTTGATGAAATCTAGCAGGGACGACTTTAGAAACATATATCAAAATACTAGATTTGTTCTTGTTATGTTGTTGAACTTTGTTGTATTTTATCTTTTCCATGTAGTACTTTGGTTTCCTTTGATGTAACTTGACAATTATTATCTATGAATGAAATCGTTTTTGAATTAAAATATTGTCACAATAGTGTTGTGAAGTCTCGAGCAATCTCGTTCGTTTCACTCCGATGTTTTCACCATCGTTGGAGTGTGATATCTATATTTATTATATTCTAAATGTATATTTATAATATCTATAGGATTGAGTTGTTACCATTTGTATATTATAATGAAAATATTTCATTATAAACCACACAATATAAATATAAAATTCTAATTTAGTTATCTAAATATTGTCTATTGTCAGTTAAACGTTTCCGTTTCATTATAATTCTAATAATTATTATTAACTACTGATTTAGTTATTTATTTCAAAATATAATAAAGAATTGCCAAGTAAAACTATCAAATATAACGATAATCATTTTAACCGATTTTACGATATATTAAGTTCTTTTAAAACATACATAATTAAATGATATTTATTATTTTAGGGTTTTCAAATTTTCGGGTATCAGAGTTGGTGCCCCTTATATTCTAATCAAATACAAATATATCATTTGATATTAATTAAATTTTACCCAATAGCTTTTTCTGAAGAATTTGAAATTTACCAACCTCTATTGAAAAAGAAAATAAAACTCATCGCTCGTTCTAGAAAAAAGATACTGAAATGTGAACATCAATGACAAATTAACAATTTAACACACTCTCTCTCTCTCTCTCTCTCTCTCTCTTTATCTCACACACACATATACGCCCTCTCTTTCTAGCATCCGACACCACTATCGTCGTCACTCGCAACCACTACCACTACCACTTCCACCACCGTCTCCGGCTACACATCCACCATAATCCATGACCTTTTTACTAGATCTAACTAGATCCACGCCTCTACACAAAGGAGGAGGCACTAGAAATGATGCGCTCGGAGGACACGAGTGAGAGAATGGCCGGAGTAGAGAGACTCCACGAGCTTCTAGAAGCTTCGAGAAAAAACTTAATCATAACCATAACTGAGATGTCGGTTAATGGATTACCATAACCATAAACAATCGGTTATGGTTGTTTTGGTTAATCGATTTTGAAGGTTATAGCGGCTCTGTTTTAGGCAGTTAACCGTGAATTTAGGTCTACCTGAAAATAGCTTAAAACAATATAATTATGAATTTTACTACCATGAAATAAATTGTTATTACACGTTTCTATATATGAGTATATTACATATCATTAAAAGAATACATATAATCTATAAAATTATTACCGAATATGCAAACAAAAACGATACGATATACTGTAACACCTCGAAAATTCACGTCCTATAATGTATTGACACGTGTCATAAGCTTTGAACGTGTGAAAGAATACTCTAGAAGGACTAAAGTTGACAAACATGAAAAATATGTGAATATAAGTGTTCAAAATGTCAACAATGGATAAATGTACCCTACAATATCCCTACATGATGTTTATACTCTTAAACGAATGATTCATGGATCATACGAAGCTAATTGTGAAAGAAAGTGAGAGATTACAAACTACAGGGGTTAAATGTGTCAGCATGTTTAAAAGTATACCTCTGAGTGACCTTTTAGCAAACCCAAAGCATTGTAACGATCAATTATGCTCACTATAATACATGATAAAAATTTCACCAAGTTCCGCTATCATATGAGAAAGGTATGACAATATTCGTATACGAGGGGTTAAAAGTGTCAACGTTGAAATTTATGACTTTTCGGGTAACCATAAAGTTACCCAAGGACTTAACAAAGTTTGGTTATGTCATAAGGCCCTTAAAAGTCAAGTTAGAGGGCTCAAAGTGCAAGAAATCATGTTAAGATCAAGTGTAGAAGGACCAGGGACTAAAATTGACAAACTACGAAAATATGCCAATTTGAACTATAACGAACATTCCGGAACATGACCATAAATTAAACATACCATAAATATCCTTTACATAGCTTAGAAATAGGCTTTAAGGGGTTCGGTGTGCTAAAATAAACTTGTGGGTCATTCAGGGACTAAAAGCGTCAAAAAGTGCATAAGTTTGCATTTTCGCGCATAACTTACGTTCTGAATACACCCGGACATCCAAAATTTTATGTAAGCACTAAAATATTTTATTTTAGTGTTTGGCATAAGAAAAACCCATTCGTCACGCAATTTAGATCGTCTTTCGCGCTTATGCGCATTCCGTCATAATTAAGCGAACATCGCAATCGTACGACCAAACGAACCGACATCCGGGATACTTTTGAGCATGTTTCATGTCCACAATGTTTAGGCATCATTTTAGGGCCTTAAATGTTACTTAACGAGCTTTAAACATGTCGGAAATGGCCTTAATACACAACGGGGACTGAAATGGAAGCTTTGGAAACTGTTTGCTGATCAGAAGGACCTTAGCGTGACACCTAGCCCCCTTGGCGTCACGCGAGGCCCTTCAGACCAGCAAAAGTTGTTTAATCAATTGTAAATAGCTTCTAAACACTCCAAAGGCCAATGCCACATGTTAATCCCTGATGTTGGGGGGCCAAACTTGGGTACCAAGGTGTTGCAACAAGTGTTGGGGCAAGATCAAAGCACGGTATTCGAGAAACGATCCTAACGGTTGTCCATTTACTATAAATACCCAAACCATTCACTTTCAAAACCCACAAATCTGATCTAAGAATGCTCTAAGTTGAAGCCATTGCTTCATACCTGAGTTACTTGGATCAAGATTAGCTTTCGGGGACCCTTTGTAAGTGTTCCTTCGTTCTTTTATTCGTTTTAGCGTTAAAGTCAAACTTTGTTTGATTTTCTGCATTGACCAGTTTATGGTCAATGCGAAGCTCGTTTGAACTTCATAACGTGAGCGTAATCACGATGGCTATAGTCCCTAGTGACTATACCTCCTGATTACCACGTTATCTAGGCTCAGTGACGAGTCGTAGTTTCGGCCAAAATGCATATTCTTGCGTATTTTGTAACCAAACTACTCTTAGGTATCAAAACCGTTTGTTTTGATACCAAACTTGTTTTCTAAACTTAGTTAAGCATGTTTTAACATGCTTAGCTCGTCACTTTTAGTTTAGTGCTTATCTAGGGTCGTAAGGTAAGCGATCTAAACAATCGCTTATACTTTCGAACCCGACCCGTTTGGTCGATCATTAGGATCTGACCAAACACAGTAGGTGACCATAGTATATAGGGAATAACCTTCCGAGGTTATACCTTATGGTCACGACGTTTAGTTAGTTGTATGACAGGTAGTATATATGCCTTAGGTAAATGACCAAAATACCCCTTCGGGGCTTATATTGAGATTAAACTCGTTTTGGGCATATTGGAAGGTATCCTACTCATATCACAACATATTTAAGGCATATTAACTTAGGAAACCTGTATATGACTCTTATGGTTACTCGTTATGCGCTTGTTGCGTTCGGATCGGCTTTTGTGACTAGTTTGCATAAATTAGCCGAAACGGGTCAAACCATATCTTTTTGGTCTCAAAATCCAGAATGTGTGTAAGTTACCCATATTAAACAAGCATACAAGCTTGTCGGGTCAAAAACCACATTCTAAACCGGTCTTCGCCTTATCATGCGTTTGAACCGTATCTTCCTCTTTAAAAACTAACCGGTCTAAGCATAGGCTTAATTAAAGACCCGTTAGAAATCTAATAGGTTATTAAAAACCTTCGTTCCAGATTAAGAGCCCCAGTAGAAGTACTTGTGCTTGCTGAATTGATATACGGCTGGGATTGAATTTATATTTAGCTCAGGTAAATACTCTTAACTTATTTTCCCTATACGGGCTTGGGATACGGTATTATAATAATACCGCTTGTTCAGGTATTGAATGTTTAATCGTATTGTGATTAAATTATTGAGGTAACCCGTTTTAATTTGTATTGTTTGAAATAAAAGCCTTTAGGGGTTAATGACCATGTCCTGGATATCCTTGACATCATTGTATTATAAAATGGCCACTCCTTAAGCATGGGGTGTAGGCATACACTGAAAGTTGCTTAAAGGGAAACAGTATCTCACTCTCTTGTGGGCTTATACTTGTGGCGTGTCTGTTAATCTTGACTCGGTTTCTACATCGGGCCCTGAGCGTAAAACGAACCTGTAAATATGTATACAAGATTATTTATATAATTGTCCCAAGTTATAAAAGATTAATTTTGCCTTGTGCATTTTAATCAAAGTGTCAAAATATTTTGTGCCTGGTGCATCTAAATCAATTTTCTTAAACTTTTTTCAAATGAGTCGGTTGAGTGTATTTACCAGTGTAAACTGACGTATTTTTCCAAAAAGGTTAAGTGACAGGTACTGAACGTAATTGGCTGGAAGCTCAGGGCGTTAATAAGGAATCTTGCAAGATCTAGGCGTCTAAAGTCTGTTGAACAATGTTTATGTTTTAGGATCCGCCTGTGGATCCTTTACTTTCCGTTGTAATACTTGATATTACTTTATATTCGGATTGTAATATATTTATCTTTTGCTTCCGTTGTGCATTTATATATTGTGTTGTTTGACTATGATGATATCAACTACGTCACGATACTCCCCACCGGGCCCACCGGTCAAACGTGGAAATATCAGGGTGTGACAGGTTGGTATCAGAGCCAACACTGAGTGAATTAAACGCTAGCCTTTGTGTTTAATCTCAGTTACACAGTTGCATATTCGTGAGTCTAGACAAGAACATAGGACAAATCCTAATTCGTTTTATTTTGTCCTTATTTGGTTCCTTCGTTATTCTTCTGATTAGCCCTTGCATGGGCGAGTCGTTTTCAGTAGAAGTCCTGTTTAGGGCAACCATATACTTGTTTAAATTTTAAAGGAACGATTATATTTAAAATATCATTCCTATATTATAAGATCTACCATTAAAAAATCTAAAAAGGACAAGACCTAGCCATGTGTCACATTAAGACAAGGCCAAGACAGTAGTTCCACAATTAGATTCAGATCCTCGTTAACATTTTCAATTTAGGATTGTTCTGCGTTAAATATTAAAAGAATCTTAAAGGTAAAACCTAGCCTAAATGTCAATTGCAGACATGGCCAAGATGGTAAAACCTATCTAAGAGATTCAAAACCTTGTTAACATTTGAAAGCATAATTTACATGCTTGACAAAAATGTGATTCGATAAAATCACATAAGTCATTCTTAAAAAGGGTTATTCTAAATTCCCTTATTTAAATAATCATCCCTTAAGGATGGAGTGCCTACGGGCTATAATTAACGTCCTCTGAGACTAAAGACAGTGGTAGCCTACAACTCCCTGTCAAGAAAAGGTAATGGACTTTGATTCAAACCTTAATGCCTCGATTCTCTGAAATCATGGCTTATAAAAATTAAACTTGTCTACGTGACTAGGCCTTCTGTGCTATTATTAACTTAAAATTTAGGATTATGATAAAGATCCTGAACAATTATATATTTAACAAATTAACTGAAATGTGTATTAAAAACATGGTTAATAAATCGTCAAGAACGATAGTAATGTATGGGCTTCTAAATGAACCTTGCCCTTATTTTTCTTTTTGTGATAATTAAGACTACATGGCTGACTCTGATGAGATGAACAGTCATCCTCTGGAAAACCGCGATGATGGTAAGATTAATATAACCAGAGGAGAACTTCGTACACTGATTGATACAGCTGTATCTAAAGCTGTAGATGAGCAATTCAAGGAGTATAGTGGGACTCATAGTAAAGCCTCATCTGTACCCCACTCTAAGTCTACCCCCAGGACTCATTCTGAGGCTCATAGAAAGCCACCCTTAAAGAAAGATGAGTCAAAGAATGATGATGATCGACATTCATCTATTCAACACAGTGTTCCATCCAAGAGGATAGTGTTCGATAATGAACCACGTACCAAGTCATGTACCTATAAATACTTTGTTTCCTGCAAACCCCGGGATTTCACTGGGGAGAAAGGGGCAATTGATTGTATGACCTGGTTGGATGAAATGGACACAGTTGTCGATATCAGCGGTTGTGCTGAGAGGGATGTAGTGAAGTATGTATCCCAATCGTTCAAGGGAGAGGCACTAGCATGGTGGAATGCTCTCATTCAAGCTGCTGGGAAGATCCCACTTTACAACATGTCATGGGAACAGTTTGTTGCTCTCATTATGGAGAACTACTGCCCTCAACATGAGGTTGAGAGGATTGAGTCAGATTTCTTATCATTGGTTATGACAGACTTAGATTGTCAAGCTTACCTCACCAGTTTCAATACCCTGTCCAGACTGGTTCCTTACCTAGTAACACCAGAACCCAAGAGAATTGCTCGCTTCATTGGGGGTTTAGCCCCAGAAATCAAAGCCAGTGTTAAGGCTTGAAGACTTACTACATTCAGGTCAGCGGCAGATCTGTCGCTATCTCTCACACTCGATGTGGTCAGAAACAAGGCTGCCAAAGCCTTTGAAGATGGAAAGCGTAAAAAGGGAGGATGAGAATTCTCATCACCCCGATAGGAAGAGGAACTCTGAGGATAAGAAGAGTTTCGGGTTTAAGAAAGACAGCCAGCAGTCGGGTGGGAAGACCAGGTGCGAAACCTGTCGAAAATACCACCTCGGGAAATGCAGATTTGAATCTCAGCCTCTACCTTGTGGGATTTGCAAGTCTAAGGAACATAAAACCTTGGATTGCAAGAAATTGAAAGACGCAACCTGTTATGGTTGCAACGAGAAGGGGCATATCAAGACCAACTGCCCTAGGAATCAGAAGAAGCCCGAAGAGGCCAAGAAAACAAACACATGATGAACGCCCAGGAGATGGTGCAGAATGACAATTACATAGCAGGTACCTTTCCTTATCAAACAGTTTATGCAAAAATTTATTTGATGCTGGCACATATGATTCTATAATGAACGATAAATGTTGAGAACTGTTGTCTCCGCTTGATTAGGACTCCGGTCATTTAATGCGAGGTAGAAATTGGCCGACGACACTATAGAAAATGCTCCAACAAATCTTAGATTGATATTTTATATCTATTAGGAATCACTCTTTTCTTATATCCTTATGGCAAGCTTTCAAGCTATCCAAATTCATCACTATAATAAAGACAGATATGACATTTTGATTCCCTGTCAAAAAGATGATGGATTTGGACCAAACTTTAAATGCCATTAATGGTCTTTTGTGACCTAGGCTAAGTATAATTAATATATATTAAATAACGTTCATTAAGAATGTTAATGCTATATTGGCCTGTATGGTTTAATGCTAAGAATGTTAATGCTATATTGGCCTGTATGGTTTAATGAAACCATGGATAGTATATAAGGCCATGAGGATGAGGAATAGCAGTTGTTGGATCGCAACCAAGAAATTGATTCATTTAGTAATAGGAACCAAATCTTGAGTATGACAAACTCGGATAAGACATCAGTCAATCACGCCATTGATGATGCGACGCATGCTAATGATACTACAATTGTAAACCTTAGGAAGTCCAAGGATGTTCTTCAAACTATGATAAGACGCAGCTGTTGGAAAAGCTGTGAAGGAGATCGTGAAAAGGTTCAAAGAGCCGAATGCTACTTGCTCCAAATCCTTCATAAACTATAAGTATAGCAAACTTTTAAAATCTTTCATAAGAACCATAGTTATTAAGTGAAGGGTAAAACTTACAGGCGAAATCATAAGAACCATTTATTTTTGTTCCTGTCAGAAGCCTTCAGGCATAAAATTTTTAGACGCATCCTCTCTCTGGAGGAAGTGCATCCGCATACGTATTTGATATCTCTTTGATCTTTATCGATTGCGAATACCAAATGGTATGACAAAAGCGCCATATGAGGATTGGTGTATCTTAACATGTTCCATAGATTGCTTCCATGCCTGATCAGTATGGAGGTTTAATGCATGGGACCACAAAGATATTCCAATGGTCATATGGTACTAAAGTCAACTAATGGTATTCAAAGAAGATATCCAGAATGGAATTTTCCAAGTAAGCGTCTTTGATTAAATCTGTGGACTCGTAACGTAAGTATGCCACTTATCTAGGCAAATATGAATGAACTAGAGCCCGAGATTTGGAAAATCTCCGTAACCTCCGTGTGTCTTGATTATCTCCTGCAAGGATTACCCTATTTACCTCCTAGTGGCAAGTAGAGTTAGGAATTATATTCCATTTGGGGCTGTAATAGTATGAAATCTCCAAGACAGCTAGTACCATCATTGGAGGAATCGAAACCTCGATCAAGTAAGTTTTAAAATAGAGGATTCATATAGCCTAACTCAATATTCCGAGAGTTTGATATTGTTAAATAAGAGAGACAGTTCATTTTGCTTAGGCATTGATTACCGCAACCCTATTTAGGCAACAATTAAGAATTCGCCATCAGCTGCCCAGGATCATCGATTTGTTCGACTAACGACGAGGATTAGCTATTCCTTAAAAATTAATTAAGCAGTGGTTGGAATAACAAGCTCACCTTAAGATAAGCTTTTCCATAATAGTTGATTTATAAGCATCAAGGCTGCCCTTTTGGAGGCCTTGTATAGATGGAATGTTAAACATCTATTGTTAGGACAATAGATTGGTAAGTCCAATTATCAGGATCTGAAAGTTGCATTGGAAACAACAAATAAGATCACGCAAATTCATAACCATCTGTAAAATGCCAGTATTCGACAGAAAAGTCAAGGATTAATGAAAATAGCAAACCTCCTAAATTCTTGTTAAGGAATAAGGTTCAACAAAAAGATATCACCCAGGAAGGGTGTGCCAAATTGTTAAATTATCAGGCTAGTTAAGCTCTGAATATATATAGAATCATTCGAAGGAAATCGAATGTATCAAGATCAAGTAGCTTATAAGCTAAAACCTATTTAAGGAGCTTGGCGGAGCTCGCAATACATTACACACTAGTGACAGAAGGATGTGTTTCACCAATAAGTCAAGGAGCACTATCGCATAATGATATGCAAATTTATGATGTGATGAGCATCTGATATCGGTTAAGGATCGACAGGTTAATAAGCTCCAAAAGGATACGCACCTAATATAGGGGTCACTTTGGGAGCTTAGAAGGACTCCAGATATGTTATAGAAGTTAAGTCCATTATGCGACAAAAAGTACTTCCAGCATTTTAACAAATCTCGAGGTCGAGATTTCTTTTAAGGGGGTGAGGATGTAACACCTCGAAAATTCACGTCCTATAATGTATTGACACGTGTCATAAGCTTTGAACGTGTGAAAGAATACTCTAGAAGGACTAAAGTTGACAAACATGGAAAATATGCGAATATAAGTGTTCAAAATGTCAACAATGGATAAATGTACCCTACAATATCCCTACATGATGTTTATACGCCTAAACGAATGATTCATGGATCATACGAAGCTAATTGTGAAAGAAAGTGAGAGATTACAAACTACAGGGGTTAAATGTGTCAGCATGTTTAAAAGTATACCTTTGAGTGACCTTTTAGCAAACCCGAAGCTTTGTAACGATCAATTATGCTCACTAGAATACATGATAAAAATTTCACCAAGTTTCGCTATCATATGAGAAAATTCTGACAATATTCGTATACAAGGGGTTAAAAGCATCAATGTTGAAATTTATGACTTTTCGGGTAACCATAAAGTTACCCAGAGACTTAACAAAGTTTGGTTATGTCTTAAGGCCCTTAAAAGTCAAGTTAGAGGGCTCAAAGTGCAAGAAATCATGTTAAGATCAAATTTAGAAGGACCAGGGACTAAAATTGACAAACTGCGAAAATATGCCAATTTGAACTATAACGAACATTCCGGAACATGACCATAAGTTAAACATACCATAAATATCCTTTACATAGCTTAGAAATAGGCTTTAAGGGGTTCGGTGTGCTAAAATAAACTAGTGGGTCATTCAGGGACTAAAAGCGTCAAAAAGTGCATAAGTTTGCATTTTCGCGCATAACTTACGTTCTGAATACACCCGGACATCCAAAATTTTATGTAAGCACTAAAATATTTTATTTTAGTGTTTGGCATAAGAAAAACCCATTCATCACGCAATTTGGATCGTCTTTCGCGCTTATGCGCATTCCGTCATAATTAAGCGAACATCGCAATCGTACGACCAAACGAACCGACATCCGGGATAGTTTTGAGCATGTTTCATGTCCACAATGTTTAGGCATCATTTTAGGGCCTTAAAGTTGACTTGACGAGCCTTAAAAATGTCGGAAATGGCCTTAATACACAACGGGGACTGAAATGGAAGCTTTGGAAACTGTTTGCTGATCAGAAGGACCTTAGCGTGACACCTAGCCCCCTTGGCGTCACGCGAGGCCCCTTCAGACCAGAAAAAGTTGTTTAATCAATTGTAAATAGCTTCTAAACACTCCAAAGGCCAATGCCACATGTTAATCCCTGATGTTGGGGGGCCAAACTTGGGTACCAAGGTGTTGCAACAAGTGTAGGGGCAAGATCAAAGCACGGTATTCGAGAAACGATCCTAACGGTTGTCCATTTACTATAAATACCCAAACCATTCACTTTCAAAACCCACAAATCTGATCTAAGAATGCTCTAAGTTGAAGCCATTGCTTCATACCTGAGTTACTTGGATCAAGATTAGCTTTCGGGGACCCTTTGTAAGTGTTCCTTCGTTCTTTTATTCGTTTTAGCGTTAAAGTCAAACTTTGTTTGACTTTCTGCATTGACCAGTTTATGGTCAATGCGAAGTTCGTTTGAACTTCATAACGTGAGCGTAATCACGATGGCTATAGTCCCTAGTGACTATACCTCCTGATTACCACGTTATCTAGGCTCAGTGACGAGTCGTAGTTTCGGCCAAAATGCATATTCTTGCGTATTTTGTAACCAAACTACTCTTAGGTATCAAAACCGTTTGTTTTGATACCAAACTTGTTTTCTAAACTTAGTTAAGCATGTTTTAACATGCTTAGCTCGTCACTTTTAGTTTAGTGCTTATGTAGGGTCGTAAGGTAAGCGATCTAAACAATCGCTTATACTTTCGAACCCGACCCGTTTGGTCGATCATTAGGATCCGACCAAACACAATAGGTGACCATAGTATATAGGGAATAACCTTCCGAGGTTATACCTTATGGTCACGACGTTTAGTTAGTTGTATGACAGGTAGTATATATGCCTTAGGTAAATGACCAAAATACCCCTTCGGGGCTTATATTGAGATTAAACTCGTTTTGGGCATATTGGAAGGTATCCTACTGATATCACAACATATTTAAGGCATATTAACTTAGGAAACCTGTATATGACTCTTATGGTTACTCGTTACGCGCTTGTCGCGTTCGGATCGGCTTTTGTGACTAGTTTGCATAAATTAGCCGAAACGGGTCAAACCATATCTTTTTGGTCTCAAAATCCAGAATGTGTGTAAGTTACCCATATTAAACAAGCATACAAGCTTGTCGAGTCAAAAACCACATTCTAAACCGGTCTTCGCCTTATCATGCGTTTGAACCGTATCTTCCTCTTTAAAAACTAACCGGTCTAAGCATAGGCTTAATTAAAGACCCGTTAGAAATCTAATAGGTTATTAAAAACCTTCGTTCCAGATTAAGAGCCCCAGCAGAAGTACTTGTGCTTGCTGAATTGATATACGGCTGGGATTGAATTTATATTTAGCTCAGGTAAATACTCTTAACTTATTTTCCCTATACGGGCTTGGGATACGGTATTATAATAATACCGCTTGGTCGGGTATTGAATGTTTAATCGTATTGTGATTAAATTATTGAGGTAACCCGTTTTAATTTGTATTGTTTGAAATAAAAGCCTTTAGGGGTTAATGACCATGTCCCGGATATCCTTGACATCATTGTATTATAAAATGGCCACGCCTTAAGCACGGGGTGTAGGCATACACTGAAAGTTGCTTAAAGGGAAACGGTATCTCACTCTCTTGTGGGCTTATACTTGTGGCGTGTCTGTTAATCTTGACTCGGTTTCTACATCGGGCCCTGAACGTATAACGAACCTGTAAATCTGTATACAAGATTATTTATATTATTGTCCCAAGTTATAAAAGATTAATTTTGCCTTGTGCATTTTAATCAAAGTGTCAAAATATTTTGTGCCTGGTGCATCTAAATCAATTTTCTTAACTTTTTTCAAATGAGTCGGTTGAGTGTATTTACCAGTGTAAACTGACGTATTTTTTCCAAAAAGGTTAAGTAACAGGTACTGAACGTAATTGGCTGGAAGCTCAGGGCGTTAATAAGGAATCTTGCAAGATCTAGGCGTCTAAAGTCTGTTGAACAATGTTTATGTTTTAGGATCCGCCTGTGGATCCTTTACTTTCCGTTGTAATATTTGATATTACTTTATATTCGGATTGTAATATATTTATCTTTTGCTTCCGCTGTGCATTTATATATTTTGTTGTTTGACTATGATGATATCAACTACGTCACGATACTCCCCACCGGGCCCACCGGTCAAACGTGGAAATATCGGGGTGTGATATATACTCCATAAAATTAAACATACGTTCAACCAAAACAATATGATATAACCTATAATTTGAACAAAGATTCAACCAAAAACATCGAATATCAAAATGGTAAAGTCCAACATCCGACAAAGATTTTACATGTCTGGTCTGTTCGGTTCAATTACGGCGGATATGGAAACATTAATAACCATAACAGACCTTCTACTTTCGGTCTTCAGAAAAACAATTATTCGACCCACCAATTTTTATTTGGTTCAGTTTTATCGGTTAATTTGGTTAATAGTCGGTTAAATTAGTTTCACACCCCTATTTAAGGGGACATCGCACAACCTGTATGTACCCGAAATTTCACCAATCACACATAGCCATCTTTTATCCTAAACATATTATTGGTGGCATCACTATCCTAAACTATGGACCCCACATTTTTACACTACCTTTTTCTCCCTACACACTACCCTCTCTACCTAGGGATGACAAAAAAAACCCGAGCTCAACAGGTAAACCCGAAATTTTATTGGTATTTTTACTTTCTCTTAACCCTTATCTATTATCGACATATTTACTAGGTTCATTATGTGAAAAAAAAAATCTTTTGGAATATGTATTTGATAATATTATTTATATTATGTGTGGTGTGTAGTATACGAATAAAACTATATAAAAATTATATTTCTATTATTTATTTATTATAAAACTTATCTATATGTAATGTATATTTTAACTATGTTAGAACCCCGTGTATTACAAGGGTTGAATAAATGTAATTTTATATACTAAATTAAAACAATTATTCTTTAAAAATCTCGTTTATTATACGGGTTGAACAAATGTAATTTTATATATTAAATAATAAAAAAATTATATCTCTAAGAACCTCATGTATTGTACTAAATAAATGTAATTTTATATACCAAATAATAAAAACCCGTGTATTGTACGGGTTGAATAAATCTAATTATATATACTAAATAATAAAAAAAAGTTATATCTTTAAAAACACTGTGTATTACACGGGTTAAATAAATGTAATTTTGTAACCTTGTATATTACACGGGTTGGATAAATGTATTATAAACTAAATAATAAAAAAAATATATCTTTATAAACCCCGTGTATTATACGGGTTGAATAAATCTAATTATATATACTAAATCACCATCATCATCATCATACTCAGTAAATCCCACAAATAGCAAAGCTAAGGTAGGGTCTAAGGAGAGTAAGATGTAGAGGCTGCTTTCAGTAAGACCTCCGACTCGATAGTAGTTTTGCATCAAGCTTTGGACATAAGACACATAACACTTAGCAATCGGGACAAAGACCGATTAGTGCATGTTCCCTTTTGTCTTTCTGCTATCAACGCCACCACATGATGATGATGCATGATTAACCGTCCGCCGCTTTTAACGTTATTTTCATAAATTTAGTGAAATAACGTTAAAATTAGTGCAATTTCACTTTTGCCCTCCGAGCGTCCACACATATATACATTATTAAAAGTTAGATTAGATTATATATGAAATTAAGTGTATAGCAAAAAGTCTTTATAAATTTCACGTAGAATTAATTGGAATCCTTTATTAAAAGTAGGTTAGATTATATATGGGCTTATACGTGTGAGTAATTGTGATTATTGAATGGTTGAATTTTGAAGGTTTTGAAATGTGAATTTGATTATGATAGATTATATTTTAGTTTTAAAACTTCTAGAATGATTGAATCAAATAAAAGGATTATGATTTCCTAGAAACAAAAATAACTGAGTTTTTTTTTCTGGTCATTTTGAACATGATCGAGCAAATAGAACGATAGCATCTTAATAAAAAAAAAAAAACTAATTACAAATGTGAAACCCAATAATTTTACTTCTGTCTCATTTCAACGGAAAAGATAAGTACAAACTAAGAGTTAATTACATAGTTAGTCCTTGTGTTTTGCACAAAATAACATATTTAGGTACTAATAGTTTAAAATCACCTTCTAGGGTATTAACTTTTCATTTTGTAACGTTTGGAGGTATTAAGTTCTTGGATATTAACATAGTTAGTCCCTGTGGTTTACACAAAATAACATATTTAGGTACTAATAGAATGTGATTTTAAGCCTACAAATAACGTTAATACCTTCAAACGTTACAAAATGAAAAGTTAATACCCTAGAATGTGATTTTAAACTATTAATACCTAAGAATGTTACTTTGTGCAAACGACAAGGACTAACTATGTAACTAACTCTACAAACTAAATTTTAAAAAAAATGCAATATGAAAATAAGAGATAGAATAATTGATATTTTTTTTCCATAAAATATGAGATAAGGGTAAACTAAATAAAAAAGTGTCAATTTGGTAAATAATAATATTAAGTATGAAAATGTAGGAAATTACAAATATAGACATCTTCAATGAATGACACGTGTCCAAAATCAGGTTTCTTTTATTATATAGTATAGATTCATAATAGTTGTTATATAAATAAAAATTATACAATAATTATAATAGTAAAAAAATATATTTGGAAATTTCAATTTGTATCTTTTAACAAACTAACAGGTATACTATGCTCGATACCCAATGAGAATAGTAAAAAAAATCTGGCCCAATAGATATTGGGCCAGATATGAGACGCAATTTTATAACCAGGTATGTGTATGGGATTACCAATACTCGGCCCAGACTCGACCCATTGTCATCCCTACCTCTATCTCTCTCCTACCCTGACACCCCTTCAATTGGTAAGAACTACCCTAAACCACTACCCGAATTTCGGTACTCAAATGAATGACAACGATGTACTTGAATTAGATACCCTACCCGAAACCCTATTCGGTGATTGTTGCCATCCCCTAATATATTTAGTGCATGTTTAGCTAAGCTTTTCAAACTAACTTATTGGCTTATTGACTTATAAAAAATCCAATAAGCTCCTTATAGTGTTTGGCAAATGCAAAAGTGCTCTTGAAAATAACTTTTTGATATGAAGGAAAAAGAATTTTTGAAAAGTTAAGAGATTGTGACTTCTTGATCAGCTTATAGCTTTTCAAACAACAAATTACCAATATACCCCTTATTTTTTAACACCCCCTTATATTTGAAAAGTTAAGAGATTGTGACTTCTTGTCCATTTTAGTCATTTTACATCAATAAGCTAAGCCAAACACTTTTTAAAAAACAACTTATTGACTTATTGGCTTTTCCCACCCCACAAGCTAATCCAAACACCTTTTTTAAAAACTCCTTTTCAAAAAGTCATTTTCCCAAGAGTCATTTTTAACTCTAATAAGCTTAGCCAAACATGCCCTTAATTTAAATATTGTAAATTAACAACTTATTTGTGTATACAATTGTTGTACTTAATACTTACAAGTTTTTTTTTTTTAAAGTTGATTTTTTTACTTTTAGTCCAAAAGTATATGATAAATTATTTTTAACCCAAAACTATTTGAATTTTTACTTTGTCAAAACTTTTCATCTTTTGTAGTTTAACCTCACAATCTTGTTATTTTCAGCTTTGGTTCTCTGTACTTTTCATCTTTCGCAAATTTTTCGTTTTACGTTTCGTTCTAAATTTTGCGAGTTAACACGACGCAACGTGCGTGTGTCGTTCAACGTTTTTACATTTCATTTTAAGTTTTGCGAGTTAACAAGACGCAACGTGCGTGTGTGGTTCAACATTTTCATGTCGTTTTATTTTTTTTGTTTGACAGGTTTGTCATAATATGCGGGTCCTAGATTAATTCAGTTGTTATTCTCTATGTTTTACATTTCACTCTAATTTCTTCAAATTAACACACCGTAAATTAAATGTTGATAGTCGCTCCCAGACTTGATGTTCGATCTCGAAGAGAAGGAAGAGATCTGGGTCTTGCAGTCAAGCTCCCTTCTGCCTTTGCACTCGAGGGCCAATCTCCGCAGTAGTGTAACATTGATCCTATTTAATTAACTTTTTACCCTACAGCTTTTACTCAGAATTTGAATTTTACTAACCTCTGTCGAAAAGGAAACGATATTGAAATCTGAACATCAATCAATAATCAATAACAAATATTAACAATTTCACTCTCTCTCTCTCTCTCTCTCTCTCTCTCTCTCTCTCTCTCTCACACACACACACACACACACACACTCACTCTCTCTCTCTAGCATCCAGCACCACTCTCTCCGTCAGTCGCAACCCTTACAACCATCGTCTCCGGCCACACATCCACCGTAATCCAGCACCTTCTTATTGGATCTAACCAGATCCACACCTCTAACCACCGGCTCTACACAATGGAGGAGGCTCTAGAAATGGCGCGCTCGAAGGACACGAAAGAGCGAATGGCCGGAGTAGAGCGACTTCACGAACTTCTAGAAGCTTCGCGAAAGAGCTTAACGTCTTCAGAAGTCACATCGCTTGTTGATTGCTGCTTAGATCTCTTGAAGGACAACAATTTTAGGGTTTCGCAAGGAGGTTTGCAGGCTCTGGATTCTGCTGCGGTTCTTTCTGGTGAACATTTGAAGCTTCATTTTAATGCGCTTGTTCCGGCTACTGTTGAACGCCTTGGTGACGCTAAGCAGCCGGTTCGTGATGCGGCTCGTCGGCTTTTGCTCACTCTCATGCAGGTACTGTGTGTTTGTGTGTGTGTGTTTTTTAGGTTTTTGTTGCTAGTTTTAAGTGAAATTTAATTGATATTTGCTGATGTAATGATGTTGTGAGTATTCATAGTGTTTTTTGGTGATTAGATGTGTAAATTGAAATTTAAAATTCTGTATATGATAATTGGGCGGAAATGGATAAGAGTGTTGTATAAGGAAAAGAAATAGTTGTTAGACTGTAAGCTACAGCCATCTGGATCTCTTTGATTTTCATTTGTCAAGGATTGCTATTTCGAGTAGTGTTACTGTTGGCCTTCTTATGTTAGGGTTTCCACTTATAATCAACTTTGTAAAACAAGGTCTAGGATGCCGAGGCAATTTTCTTCTACTCTCCCTAATTACTCGGAATCGATCAAACGCCTCGGCCAGAATTGGATCTTTCTTCAACCTTTCTATTTTAACATGTAATTTTTATTTATATTGATATTCACGTATTTTGTTATATGTATTTAGTAAACTTATGATATTTGACATACATATAATTTCCTGAAAGCTAATTTCTTTATAATTTAACATGTCCGAGTACTCTCCTCCTAGGCCGAGGACTCGCAACTCCTAATCAACCGACATGGGAGGCCTAGCGACTTGTGCAACCATGGTTATAATAATATATTTTGAACTTTGAAGGACCATAGTGGAATTACCAAATTGGTGGGTTAAATTTCTAGGGACTGTATTAAGGCGGGATTTGTTGGTGGTTGGTTGCTATTTGATCCCGGTTTCGATTAGTTTTGGTACAAACTTTGGGTGTCTCAGTTGGTTGCAAGGTCACTGTGTTTATTATGAGTGGATTGATACTTGATAGGTATTTCTGATTATGAGAATCTGTTGATGCACACAGGTAGTAACATATATCAGTCCCTTAACATGATTTACAACTTGCCCAGGGGACGGGACATTGGTACATATGTAACTTGAGGCACATTAAGTTTATTTGCTGGAAACGTGGAACTTATTAGTGGGTGTCATGGCCTTGTCTTTGTAAAGATGGTACCCTACCCGTTCCACAGAACTGTGGGTTTAATTAGAGTTTTTATGATCCTACCAATCAAATTAAGACATGTATCTGAACTACAGTGATGGAAAAATACTACAGCCATAAGAGTCCCTGCATGACTATTATGAGATGCATTATTTGGTTTTAGGTGTATAATCTTTGGATCATTGAGCTTAATTATGCTCTGTTTATCCTGTTTTAGATGCACGTTCAAATGTTCAATACAAGTCATCATAACTTGCTCTACCCTTTGTGCAGGTTTCTTGCCCCAGTTTTGTAGTATCTATTTAGTTTTTGTTTTCAGTGGTTTTATTGTAGTTAGTTTGGTTGCACAGAGTCTTTTTACTTCATAGTAACTGAAAGCAAACAGCTGAAAACTTTACTAGCTTGTCGCTTGGTGGTGGTGCAGGTTTCTTCTCCAACCCTCATCGTTGAAAGAGCTGGATATAACGCCTGGACTCACAAAAGCTGGAGAGTTAGAGAGGAGTTTGCAAGAACTGTCACATCTGCCATTGGTCTATTTGCATCTACTGAGCTGCCCCTGCAACGAGCTATTCTTCCTTCTGTATGTAATTTGCTAGTGTTTCATGAGTTTTTCAGTTTGATAGTTTTAAAATAAAATTCATATTAATTCTTACACCATCCCACTCTTCATCTTCAAATGTACAGATACTACAGATGTTATATGATCCTAATCCAGGTGTGAGAGAAGCCGCTATCTTATGCATCGAGGTTAGTTAGCTGTTTATGCTATAGTACACTAATTAAAAGCATTAGGTAGTGTTTGGTATGCATGAATGAGAGGTGGAATGGAATGGATGATTAAGAAGGAATGAAGAAAAGGATGTTTGGTTGGTCAATGTAATGGAATCACCCATTCCAAAAGGCATTCCATTCCCTCAAAATCATTCCTTCCACCCCCCATGTTTTTTTTCCATTCCATCCCCTCTTGCACAATTCGTCAACAACACCACAACCCACCACCTTCGCCACAACCCACCACCACCACCACCCGCCACCGACGCCATCACCGCCACCCGCGACCACCTCACCCCGACAGCCACCGCCGCCACCCACTCGCCACTGTTATCACCCATAGCTGTGACCAACCGCCAACGCCACTCTTCGCCGCCGCCCACCACCATCGTCGACGCCCCCACCACCGCCGCCGCCTCCACCAACAGCCACCCACCACCAACGGCCACCTTGCCGCCAACACCACTCATCGTCACCGCCGCACCGCCACTCGCCGCGACCACCACCACCCATCGCCGCCGCCGACACCCACCACCGCCACCTATAACCACCCACAATCACTACCACCGACCACCACCCCCACTCACCACTCACCGTTTATTTTATTACTCCGTTTTTCTTGGCTACCGAACAATACACAATAATAATTCATTTCATTCACACATAGTAACCAAACAAGACATGGAATGGTAATGATCCATTGCATTCCATCGTCCATTCCATTACCTCGTCCATTCCATTCCTTCGTCCATTCCATTACCCCATACCAAACAGACCCTTAGTGATACAATGGTATCTCATTAGTTCTGTATAATTTTAAATGTATTTCGTTTTGACATCTTGTTTTTGTTGCAGGAGATGTATGCTCAAATTGGGCCTCAGTTCCGAGAAGAACTTCTGCGCCATCAGCTTCCATCATCAATGGTGATTTTTTTAGGGCTTGCGTTTCAGCTTATTGCTTTTACTATTCTGCTAATTTTTTTTTCGACTTGAATTGCTTTCAGGTTAAAGATATCAATGCTAGACTAGAAAGAATTGAACCAAAACAACGTTCTGCGGATATTCGAGTTAGTACTTATGCTCCTGCTGCTACCCCCAAGCTTTCTAATCATAATCCCAAAAGGAGCAGTCCGAAGGCCAAGACTTCTTCGCGTGAAGCATCCCTTTTCGCAGGTCAGATGTCTTCATACTTTTTAGCTTTTGTTTTCATCATGTCAAAATGTTCCCTTTTCCTATATACATTTTTTCTAATTAATTAGTTCATTTTATGTTTACACCGTTCTCTTCGTTCGGGCAATGTATGGGTAGACGTAACTTCTCTTTTGTCTAAGTTTGTTCAGTGTATGCAATGGAGCATATAGTAATTTAACTTGTTTAACGGAAGCAAAATCTGTATAAAGTTTATGAATTTGTATTTCACTGATTTTGTGCTTATATCAGATTCTGCTCTTTCTGTTTTGTTTACTTCTTTCTTTGTAACTTCTCTTCTGTTCATTGTTGCCATGAAATTTGTACTTTTACTGATACATATATATTTCAGGAGAAAGTGATATTACTGAAAAGCCCATGGACCCAATCAGAGTGTACTCAGAAAAGGAGCTTATCCGTGAGTTTGAGAATATCGCTTCAATCCTCGTTCCAGAGAAAGACTGGTCCCTTCGCATTGGAGCCATGCAAAGAGTCGAAGGCCTTGTCATCGGAGGTGTTTATGTTTTTCTATTTAAAAACAAAAATATATAACACTAAATAGTTAGCATAGTAGACTCATGTTTGCCTTCATTTATCATGTCACACCAGGTGCAATTGATTATTCATGTTTCCGTGGACTTCTAAAGCAGCTTATTAATCCTCTAAGCACACAATTGGCTGATAGAAGATCTAGCATAGTTAAGCAGGTATGCTACAATGCATCTTAACTTCTTTTTTTTTTTTTTAACCTGAGTTATGTCTTGTTCTAGTTTTGTGACGCATTAGCTTATGCTGTCCTTGCTGTAGTGAGTATATCTCAAAGAAAATATATAATTTTTGAGATGAGTAAAATGCCATTTTCGTCCCTGAGGTTTGGCCAATTTTGCCACTTTCGTCCAAAGGTTTGTTTTTCCGCATCTAGATCCAAAAGGTTTGAAATCTTGCCATTTTCATCCGGCTCGTTAATTCCAGCCATTTTTCTCCGTTAATGCAGTTGTATTTCCATCTTTTTGTCAACTTAAAGGGCAATTCGGTCTTTTTCACTTGTAAAAAGACCGAATACCCCTGAAAAAGACTGAATTGCCCTTTACGTTAACAAAAAAAGACAGAAATACCCTGACTTAACGGAGAAAAATGATTGGAGTTAACGAGTCGGATGAAAATGGCAAGATTTCAAACCTTTTGGACTCAGATGCGGAAAAACAAACCTTTGGACGAAAGTCGCAAAACTGGCCAAACCTTAGGGAAGAAAATGGCATTTTACTCTTTTGAGATCAATGAACAAATTTGAGTTTCTCTGGTGTGTGTTTGGCATACGAGTGTGTGTTTTACTTTGAAGCATGCTAATTTTTTTTTTCTTTCAACTCCTGTGCTAGGCTTGCCACTTACTGAACTTTCTATCGAAAGAGCTGTTGGGAGATTTTGAGTCGTTTGCAGAAATGTTCATTCCTGTGAGTACACGCTTATCTTATATATAAGAGATCTTAACATGCCTAATACCTTTCTGACACATTATTTGACATTCAGGCTCTTTTCAAACTTGTTGTGATAACTGTACTTGTAATTGCAGAGTCTGCTGATAACTGCATAAAAACGGTATTTAATTTACTTATCTATATTCATTTTGCGTATCCTATTTATTTGTGCATATATACTTCTTACACCATCTTTTTCCAGATGTTGCGTAACTGTAAAGTAGCCCGGATACTTCCTCGTGTGGCTGAAAATGCAAAACATGACCGAAGTGCGATACTTCGCGCCAGGTTTAAATTCTATCTTCTAAGCACGGTTGAGTCAATATCATATGATCATATAAGTATACAACAGTCGGGCTAATGTCGCAATTTAATTGTGTACAGATGTTGTGAATATGCTTTGTTGATACTGGAATATTGGGCTGATGCACCTGAGATACAACGGTCAGCTGACCTTTATGAAGACCTTATTAAATGTTGTGTGGGAGATGCAATGAGCGAGGTCTATTATTGCTGCTGTTGGTATTCTTGTTATTATGTTTTATATAGGTATTTAACATGTAATCACATCAGGTACGGTCAACTGCTAGATCATGCTACCGTATGTTCTCAAAAACTTGGCCTGATCGATCACGCCGCTTATTTTCATCGTTCGATCCCGTCATTCAAAGGGTACATGTTTTCGTGGCGACAATCTTTGGCTTCTCATACTCTGTTTTTTTGCTTCTAACATAATACATTATAACTTATAACTCAGCTGATTAGGGGTGAGCAGAAAACCGAAAAAACCGATTTAACCGAACCGAAGAAAACCGAACCAAAACTTACGGTTTGGTATTTTATAAAAAAAACCGAATAACCTAAAAAACATTTTTTTAATGTTTGTTATATATTGCTTTAGGAATTATTCATTATATTCTTGAATGTTAAATTTTTATAATAAGAACATTAACGTGTTTATTTGTCTTTGAAATGATTTATCCATTGCCTACAAGAAATAACAAAATCTAACATAAAAATTAAATGATTATTATATCTTGGATTATACTTTTTTATTTTTGAATCTTATGTAATTTCTTCCAAAAACCGAAAAAAATGAACCGAACAATTGCCATAACCAAAAAAAAAAACCGAAACCAAACGGTTTTCAGAAACCGAAAACCAAACGTTTCAGTATTGGTTTACCCTATAATCGAACTGAACTGTAGCAATGCTGATATTACATAACTGAATATCTAACATTACTGTTGTATGCACAGATAATAAATGATGAGGACGGTGGCATGCATCGGCGGCACGCGTCTCCCTCGCTTCGTGATAGGAATCTGCAAACTTCATCTAATACTCAAAACTCTTTGTCGTCTTCAAGTCTAGCGGGGTACGGAACTTCCGCCATTGTTGCAATGGACAGAAACGCAAGCTTACCATCTGTGGCCTCTCACTCATCCGGACTCTTTTCATCACAATCAAAGTCTACAAGCAAGGGTACAGAACGTAGTCTTGAAAGCGTGTTGCATGCTAGCAAACAGAAGGTTTCCGCCATTGAAAGCATGCTTAGAGGTCTAGATTCCGGTAGAGTTAGATCATCAAGTCTGGATCTAGGTATAAGTTTTGAAATCATTCTTCTACTGTTCAACATTGTATAGCTAGTTTTTTGAATGAGTAAAATGCCAAAATCGTCCTTGAGGTTTGGGCACTTTTGCCTGTTACATCGAGAATAAGAATTTTTTTGTAACTGGACCCTGACGTTACATCTTTGTTGCCATTTCCATCCAAATTACTAACTCAATTAAAATGTATCTTTAACTCAAGGACGAATTTGGCAATTTCGTTAACTCAGGGACGATTTTGGCAATTTACCCATTTTTTTTTGTTTTTTAATAATTTAAATTTTATTTTTTATCTTTTACGAAAAATCAATAAAAATAATTATATATAAATGTGTGTGTATATATACATATTATATTTATACTTATTTTATTGTTTTTTATTTAAATACTAAAAAAAGAAAATTAAAAACAGAAAAACATGGTAAATTGCCAAAATCGTCCCTGAGTTAACGATACAGTTTAACTGAGTTAGTGATTTAGATGAAATTCTTATTTTAGATGTAACAGGCAAAAATGGCCAAACCTCAGACGATTTTGGTATTTTACTCTTTTTGAATAGCTAACTTAATCTTTTATTACCCCTAGTGCAGGAGTCGACCCTCCTTCATCTCGTGATCCGCCATTCCCGCTTGCTGCTCCTGCTTCCAATAGTCTTGCCGGTTCTCTATCACTAGATTCAACTGCCGCAAACGGTAACAATCGTAATGGTGGCTTGGTCTTGTCTGACATAATCAGTCAGATTCAGGCTTCACGGGATCCCGCTAAGAACGCGTACCGTGCTAATGCCAGAGGTTCTGAAAAAATGAAAGAAAGAAGCTCTTTTGAAGGTCACAGTGAAATGAGAGAGGCTAGACGATCGGTGAACATGCATACGGATAGGCACTACTTAGACGCACCATACCGAGATTCACATAATAGTCACGTACCCAATTTTCAGCGACCGCTATCGAGAAAGAACGTGCCCGGGAGATCCGCTTCAGCGAGGCGTAGGAGCTTTGACGAAAGTCAGTTTGCTTCTGGAGAGATGTCGAGTTATACAGACGGTCCAGCTTCTCTAACTGATGCTTTGAGTGACGGTCTTAGTTCTGGTTCGGATTGGAACGCTAGGGTTTCTGTGTTTAACTATATCCGTTCGTTACTCAAGCAAGGCCCGAAAGGAGTTCAAGAAGTTGTACAAAATTTTGAGAAAGTAATGAAGTTTTTCTTCCAGCATCTGGATGATCCTCACCATAAAGTGGCACAAGCAGCTTTGACGACACTTGCTGACATCATTCCTGCTTGTCGAAAACCTTTCGAAAGTTACATGGAAAGAATTCTCCCCCACGTGTTCTCTCGGTTAATCGATCCAAAGGAATCTGTAAGACAACCGTGTTCGACAACTTTAGAGATTGTCGGTAAAACTTATAGTGTAGATTCGCTTCTATTACCAGCCTTGCTTCGTTCTTTAGATGAACAACGATCCCCGAAGGCGAAACTGGCGGTAATCGAGTTTGCTATCGTTTCGTTTAATAAGCATGCGATGAACTCCGAGGGTGCTGGGAACAGTGGCATTTTAAAGTTATGGCTAGCGAAACTAGCACCATTGGTCTATGACAAAAATACAAAACTGAAGGAAGCCGCTATAACGTGCATCATATCTGTCTACTCTCATTTCGATTCAGCATCCGTTTTGAATTACATTCTTAGTTTATCCGTTGAAGAACAGAATTCTTTAAGGCGGGCACTTAAGCAACGTACACCCCGTATAGAAGTGGACTTGATGAATTACTTGCAGCAGAAGAAAGACCGACAACGCTCCAAATCCACTTATGATCCGTACGATGTTGTTGGGACTGATTCTGAAGAAGGGTATATAGCAGTGTCGAAAAAGACTCCCATGTTTGGAAGGTATTCTGGAAGTTCAATTGATAGTGACGGTGGTAAGAAATGGGGTTCGGGTCCCACCCACGAATCCATTCACATCACCGGTGATGATAATCTTTATCAGGGTCCGGTCTTAAACATTGATACTGGTTCTAATAATGGTGGACTTGTTTCAAATGCTAAAGATACTGTCGCATCATGGTCTGTCCGGTCAGAAAATTTGGAGGGAAATATTAATGTGGAGGTTAATTCGACACCTCGGCTCAATGGAATTGGGAGCTCTGACAACCAACAGGGTGGTACTGGTTCTACACCTGATTTGGAACTTAGTGTATCAAAACTTGCATCTTTAACGATCGGTTCATCTCCTGATACTAAACCGGGCATCCCTCAAATTCTTCATCTGGTGAGTTTAAATTCTAAACGAAAACAGTCTACCTAGGCCTGCAAATGAACTGAACGAACATGAACAAAGGCATGTTCGTGTTCGTTCATTTAACTTTAACCAAACACGAACACAAACATGTAATCGAACACATTTTTTTGTTCATGTTCGTTTATTAAGAAAGTGTGCATGTTCGTGTTCGTTTATGTTCACGAACGTAAACAAACAAACAAACTTAAATGAACATAATTTAACAAACAATGAACAACACAAATGGACATAATCGAAGAAACATAAATGAACACAATTTACTAAACATAAATGAACATTAAGTAATTTTTTTATATAATTTAGTGATTAATTACGAGAAATTCCACTGGAAAACCCATTATTATTGCTAGAAAACCCAATTACCAGTTAGCTAGATTAGGTAGTTAGAAAGTTCCTTTTATGTTTAGTAGTTATATAAACTTAACTACTTATGTATTTAAAATGAAACAAACATATACGAACGAACATAAACAAACGTAAATAAACAAACATAAACAGACGTTCGTGAACATAAATAAACGAACAAAACGTGTGTTCACGTTCGTTCGTTTAATCAAATGAACAAAAAATTGTGTTCATGTTCGTTCATTTGTTAAATAAATGAACTTCCTGCCGAACAAGTTCACAAACAGTTCATGAATGTTCGGTTCGTTTACAGGCCTAAGTTTACCATATTGAATATTAACGCACTCCTAACACTGATAATATCATGTTCCTATTTGTTTGCTTAGATTTCTAATGGTGGCGATGAGTGTTCTACTGCAACCAAGCTTACTGCACTTCAGCAGTTAGTTGATACATCTGTGGCCAATGATTCCTCAATATGGACCAAGGTAATATTATATTATTATATCTTATCAATGCATTAAGTTTAGTCCCAAATAGCAACTGGCGAAAGGCATACTGATATACCTTTGTTGTTTGATTCATTTGCAGTATTTTAATCAAATTTTGATGGTTGTACTTGAGGTTTTGGATGACCCTGATCCTTCAATTCGTGAGCTTGCTCTTTCATTAATTGCTGAAATGTTAAAGAACCAGGTATTTTTTTAATATATTCTGTTTGTGAAGGTTTTTACAAGCTGATTTGTCTGACTTTTAAGTTTTTTCATCCGCTGATTATTACAGAGAGAGGCTATGGAAGATTCGATTGAGATTGTAGTTGAAAAATTACTGAATCTTACAAAGGACACGGTCCCGAAGGTAAAAACTACTGAATTTTATGTCATTATTATATTTAAACTTTAAAACAACTTATCATGTTATTGAGTTTTGTATGCAGGTATCAAATGAAGCAGAACATTGCTTAACTGTTGTTCTGTCTCAATATGACCCATTCAGATGTTTGAGTGTAAGTGATTTTATATCCCAAGTTCTTATTTTAGATAAAAGTT
Organism: Helianthus annuus; assembly: GCF_002127325.2. Classification (NCBI taxonomy): domain Eukaryota; kingdom Viridiplantae; phylum Streptophyta; class Magnoliopsida; order Asterales; family Asteraceae; genus Helianthus; species Helianthus annuus. The sequence continues at coordinate 22,313,828 of NC_035438.2, read as the reverse complement.
TACATGTCTTCACCTTTTGTGTTCTTGCATTTCTTGCTGTGTAGGTTATTGTCCCATTGTTGGTTACCGAAGATGAGAAAACTCTTGTTACGTGTATAAACTGTTTGACAAAGGTAAATCTCGTCAAACCAAACATTCTTTTACAATAGAGTAAAATGCCATTTTTGTCCCTGAGGTTTGGCCAGTTTTGCGACTTTCGTCCAAAGGTTTGTTTTTCTGCATCTAGATCCAAAAGGTTTAAAATCTTGCCATTTTCATCCGGCTCGTTTACTATCAATTTTTCTCTGTTAAGTCAGGGGTATTTTTGTCTTTTTTGTTAACTTAAAGAGCAATTCAGTCCCTTTCAGGGTTATTCTGTCTTTTTACATAAAGTGAAAAAGACCAAATTGGTCTTTGAGTTAACAAAAAACGAAAATACCCCGAGTTAACGGTGAAAATTGGATTGGAGTTAACGAGCCGGATGAAAATGGCAAGATTTCGAACCTTTTGGATCCAGATGTGGAAAAACAAACCTTTGGACAAAAGTTGAAAAACTGGCCAAACCTTAGGGAGGAAAATGGCATTTTACTCTTTACAATATGTATGCACATTTTGTCATCTGAAATGTTACTAATCATGTCGTCCATTTTTCAGCTTGTGGGCAGGCTTTCCCAGGAGGAGCTAATGGGTCAGTTGCAATCTTTTTTGCCTGCTCTTTTTGATGCTTTCGGTAACCAGAGTGCGGATGTACGCAAGGTAAATTTGTAACTATTTCCGTACTAATAATTATGTTTCGGCAAACACAAAACTGATATCGTATTTTGTTGGTTGGTACTGGCAGACTGTTGTTTTTTGTCTGGTAGACATGTACATAATGCTTGGAAAAGGGTTTTTGCCATATTTGGAAGGGCTAAACAGTACGCAGTTGCGGTTAGTAACCATATATGCAAACCGTATATCGCAAGCAAGGACGGGAACTCCGATCCAAGATTAGTGGCATTATGATAAGGAGAATGTTTTGGTTCATTAATTTGGTTGTATATTTGTATGGTGTGTGTGTGTGTGATGTGTGATAAGGGTTAAATTCTTTTTCTAACACTTACTAGTTTGGGAGGGGGATTAGTGAAATTGTATCTTCTTGTGAGGTCCATAAATACATATCTTGGTTTTTGTGAGTTGATGATACAAACCAAACCAAACCACACACTAGTTGGATGAATTTCAAGAGTTGGTATATCTAAGAGTGCATTTACTGAAATGAAATGTATAGTTCTGTATGAATTAGAACTACTGACGAAGATGTGGAGTGGATTAAAATAATATTCTAAGAATTTCTCTAAAGTTATGAATTAATTTTGATTTATTACTCATAAAAACAACATTTAGTGATAGTTGTAACTAATGACAACTATTTTAATTCTTGATATCAAACTGTCGTGGTATCAATACCACTGAATATTTCAATAAAAATTTTAATCATCTAAAAAAGTATTTTTATTATATTTTTATATATTTATTTACTGTAAAAATAATATTTTAAACAGTAAGCATCTAAGATGTCTTTTAAGAAAAAGAAGAGCACCAATACCATTAAACTCATCATGAACATTGTAAAAAACAATGGAACTTTGGAAACTCTAAATTATTGCAAAAACTATGGAATTTTGTATACTCTTCTATGAACCATAAACTACTGAAAGGTCGTGAAACTTGGGACTCATTATATAGGACATAGCAACAAAAACATGCACATACAACTAGAGATGTTATCAAAATAACAATAGAGGATCATGCACACGCGGTTGAAAATGTGTATTAATTTGATCATGTTTAGCAAATATATGTTTAAAATTAAGATTCTTCAACCACTGACCAAAGTTCTGAACCCTAGAAGTCGAGATCAGGGGCGTAGCTTTCAAGGGGCCGGGGAGGAGGGGGGGGGGGGCTCCGAACTTTTCGCTCAGTAGTGGTATGTATGTACGTTTCGTATAGAATTTTTTAGGTATATACGTTTTCGACCCCGGGTTTTATAGAAAAAAATTTACTTATATAGAAAATTTTCAAGCTTCGCTACTGGTCGAGATGTTTTTTTCAATCGTCAACATTCGATATTATTAGCTCAATCGTAAAGTCTCATAGACACGAAACTTGGAATGCCTTATGATATTTGGGGAGCTAATTTACCCCCTTTTGTGGGTTTCATTTATGAGAATTTTATGCTGAAATCTAACTTGATTGCAGAGTTTTGAGAAGGAGAGAAGAGAAGTTGTTGGAACAAGCAAATAATATATTTTACAAGAAAATCTTCGTAATTTGAAAATATAACCATTTCTTCATTTTTTTTTTCATATTTGAACTTTTAGCATCAAGTTTATAATCTTTATAGAAGTCTTTGCATCAAATAAAGAATAGTTCAACAAGTTATTAGAACATGAAATTAAATATAAATAGATGTTTAATATTTTAGAAATACAATGTGACAAAAGACAGATATTTCTTCCTTCTTTAATACCAAATAACGTACTTTTGAGTTCTAGCAACACAAACAAACAAACAAACAAACCAAACATGCTCTCTAGCTTCAAACAAGCAAAGTAGCTAACTACATAGTGATCACAAAACAAGCTTCAAGGAGAGGGGAGCACACCACCACCACCACCAACACCGCCACCCATAGGACCACCACCACCAAATCCACCGCCACCAAGTGTAGGCAATCCACCAAAACCGTTACCAAGACCTCCAAAAGTTCCCACACCACCGGCCGGGCCACCAGGTCCACCAAACTGGTATCCAGCACCAACACCTCCTATTCCATTGTTTCCACCAAAATCACCCCCTACACCGACTCCGGTGCCCATCCCACCCATGGGCAAACCATTGTTTCCTAGGCCAGCAAACCCGCCCGTTCCACCAAAATTATAAACGTTCTTTTGGTCTGTAAGACCAATAGTATCTTTGTTTTCTCTTGGAACGTCTCTAGCGGTACCAGGGTAAACTGATACCGCTAGAGCTAGAACTAACACAATGCACCACCTTGTCATTTTTTTTTTCTATTCCTAATTTTTTTACCTTCTAAAAGACCAAGACTTGATGCAATAATTTGTGAAGTGAGGATGGTTATTTAAAGGGGGAATGTAGGAGTGAACAGTTGGGGGGTAATAAATGAAAATTTAAATTTTGGCAGAAAGTATCCGACCTATTAGTTGGGTAGAAATTATAAAATTTCATAAACTACAACCTACTAAAATGTTTGGTGTGGTCATAATAAATGAAGGGGTAAAACTAATATAACTTACACAAGAGTAAAAAAGTATGCATCTCACCTTCTTACCAGGCTAGCCGTCCGGAAAAAAAAACATTTTTTTTTTTACTTTTTTTCTTTGCTCCTCAGAAAAAAAAAACAAACACAACTCCATATACTAAAACAAGGGTATGGAGCCGCGTCGGTCGATTGGCGTGGCTGTGTCTTGGGGGCACTACTCCCCAAGGAGCCGAGAATGGTCGGGAAAAAAGTCTTAACCACTTACCCACTGCTAATTCTTATTCTTTATTTTCAAAAAGAATTTGATACGCTTCCGTTAACTCAATCATAAGATCAAACCCTATGCAATGCATTTGAGGTCATTTGTGACATAGATGATAAGTTAGAGGAGAGAGAGTAGAGAGAGGGTATAAAAGTTCTTGACTGAGTGCAAGCATTTGTAGAGACTTGAGAGAGAATGAGGTTTCTTAGTAGTGAGCTCTTAAGGGTGGAGGGTATAGTCAATCACCCTAGGGTGTTTGAGTGAAATCCTAACCAATAATATTATGCCATGTCAACTCCTCATTCTACTCCCCATTTTACACTCAATCACTAGGTATGGTCAAACAACCATCAATTAAAAAAAAAAAACTTGATTGGTCTCTCCTCTCTCCTCTCCTCTCAATCACATCGGTGAGCAATCACCGATTTTTGTTCACTCTCTCGAACTCAAACACCCAACTCAATCAAGTGGGGGTGGTCACCGATCGGTGACTCCCACTCAAACACCCAACTCCCCGAACCTATACCCTCCACCATAAATGAAGAAAAAGAAAGAGGAAAGAGAATGAATAGTGAGATGACGTTGCAAAAATTTTTATAAGAATTTTGATCTTGCATTGGAGACAGTCTATAAGTTTTTATAACACAATTAATAAAAGTATTAGATGTTTGATAAGAATTTCAAAAGAATATAAATAACTTTATAGCCTAGTGGCATCTTGGTGGTGGGATGAGCCTTTGAGACCAATAAGTCCTGGGTTCAATTCCCACAAGTGGTTTTTTCCATATTTATTGGGTTTCCTTCTGAATTGGTGTATGGACATTATGCCCAGCGGAGATGTATATGATCGGGTGACGTTAAAGGTTTTCACGTGGCCCCACTACAACCAGTCTTATGCATAGTTTGATGAAGTTGCAATCTAAAATCAAGAGTTAACTTCATTCGTGCTAATCAAGTAGAAGATTAATTTGTTTTGACTATAAAAAGCCTTGGATGCAATTATGCAAATGGAAGAGAGTAAAGATGGTAAACTTTTTTTTTTTTTTTTTTTTTCAGAAATAAATGCAGGCAAGCAGCAAGTGTCCGTTTCTAGGAGGCAAGAAAGTTTCCTCAATGCTGGAAAATATGTTGTTGTTTGAATTATCAACTTTTATAGACTATTAAATAATTATCACATCAAAATATACATTAGAAGCATACTATTTTCATATTAAACATATGATACAAAACACATTACTAATATTTTTAATCGAATTTTGTATATAAACATATAGCGGAATCAACACAACTACACAAGTTGATTACATATTTACATAAAGCTTAACCCTAGTGCACTGACTATAAACAGCTTCAAAACATATATCAACCTAGGTATGCATTTATAAAATTTAAAATTTGAAATAATTTTTTGTATAGAAGTTCATAATATCATAAAAAACCATGGTAAATAAGATATAAAATGTGACATATGATGTAAATATTTGGTTGGTAAAGAAGTAAATGAAATGTCAGTGAAGCATTAAGCTTATGCAGGAGATCTACCAACATTTATGTTCTCTGTCTTCAGTCAATTCCATTCCTCTTGAACTCGGGTACATTTCTTGTCTTCAAGATTTTAACTTGTTAAACGGGTCAGTTACTGTATCCATTTGGTTAAAAATATGATATGGTTAAATAAAGTGTATGGACTTTGGTGTTATTTTGCATTAATTGTTGATTATTTAGGCGTTAATTTGTTAGAAATTGGGGGAATTTGCACTTTTGCTAATAATCTTGTTAATTTGGGCATTAGTTTGGTAATTTGGGGGGGGGGGGGGGGTTGCATTTTTGCATATTATTTCGTTAAGGCATAAGAGACACATTTTTTCGAGCTCGGACAAGGCACCTAATTTCTCAGGGCGGCCTTGTTGATGATGGTGTGGAGATAAAAGAATGTTTGAAAGTGAACATAGCATTTGATAGAAAGTTGATGTTTTTAAAGAATAAGTGAAAATCCAATGTGATGTGTGTTTGAAAATGGTTACCACAGTTTAGGAAAACTCTCTACAGGTCTACAGCCTGTTCTCTTTAGAGGTGCATAAACCGGTTCGGTTAACCGGTTAATTTGACTTATTTTTTTAACTTGTCCGGTTAATTACTTTAACCGGTTATTTTTGGTTAATTAACCGGTTTTCTTGCCTTTTTTTGGTTAACCAGTGTACCGGTTGAAGAAAACCGGTTCCTATACTAAATATCCCTAACCGGTTACTAACCTACGGTTAAAAATAACCACTAACCGATTATTCCTTAAGCGGTTATTAATCGGTTACAGTTTCAATTAATAATCAGGTATTTTGTGCATTCCTCAAGCGGGTTATTAACCGGTTACAGTTTCAATTAATAATCGAGTATTTTGTGCACCTCTAGATCTCTTCATCCAAATTCTTTACTTATCAAAACCCAATATAAAAATGGGCCTCCTGCCAGTTGTGTTCCTTAAGTGGTGATTTGCTTCACTATATAGCATATCAACTGAGGGTGGAGTTATTGTAAAAAAGGCCTAAAGTGTGAGAAAGGTAAGAAAGAATCTCAACCATTAGATCTAAATTAATTGAAAAGGGTAAGATTGTAAATTCAAATATGGTAATCCTTGATTTAAGGATTTGGAGAGAGAAAAACCTGGATTTTAGGACTTATAACCGTCCATAAATATAACACCATTCATAGCATGTTCATACATGGTGTTTTAAATATAACACAATTCAGAAAAAAATAACACCATTCAGCAAACAAAATAACACCATTCAGTACAAAATAACACAATTCAGCAAATAAAATAACACCATTTAGTACAAAATAACACCATTCAGCAAATAAAATAACACCATTCAGTAAACAAAATAACACCATTCAGCAGTAAAAAAAAACACCATTCAGTACAAAGAATATAACACCATTCAGTACAAAGAATATATCACCATTCAGTACAAAAATAACACCATTCAATACAAAAAAAACACCATTAATGAAAATAAAAAAACACCATTCAGAAAAAAAAACACCATTCAGAAAATAAAATATAACACCTCTGTATCATCTTCTTCACTTCCGGCACCACCACCACTGCCACTTCCGGCACCACCACTGCCGATCCAACACCACCACCACCGCCGCCGCTCGAACCACCACCGCCGCCGCTCGAACCACCACAATAAACATGCGATCTTCATCAATCGGATCAAAAAACCACAAAAAAAAACTCCAATCGATGACCTACATAAAGCCGATTCACAAAGAACAAACCGCCGCCGCTCGAACCACCACCGCCGCCGCTCGAACCACCACAATAAACATGCGATCTTCATCAATCGGATCAAAAACCACAAAAAAAAAAACTCCAATCGATGACCTACATAAAGCCGATTCACAAAGAACAACTGCTGAAATCCGATTTTCGTTTCATGTTATCAACGATTTCTGCGATTGGAGAGAGAGAGAGCTCTCTGGTAGTAGTGCGATTGGAGAGAGAGAGATTGTAGGGATTTTAATTACAGTTACCTCTTTTGAATGGATTTAAAAGACTTTATTACCCCTATAATTTTCAATTCAGTCCAAAAAATAAAACAAATTTTACATTTTGGTCCCTATTAATCTAAACCATTAGATCAAAGATCTAATGGTGTGTATTCTTTCTTATCCTTCTCACACTTTTAGTCTTTTTTACAGGATTCTCTACCTATCAACTGATATTAAAAGCCCATTGCGAAGTTTCTTTGTACTGGGCCCCAAAAATAAGCCGCAATTTGCTATACAAAAAGTGACTTTTTTTAAGAAATAAAGTTGGACACTCTAAATCGTCCCAGGCTGAGAACTTTATATAAAAAATAGTAAAAAAAAGTCTATTTTAGTGGATGAGAACATGACATTTTAGAGAAAAAAACATGCATGTGTACATTATATTATATTATATTATATATTATATATAAACAAAATCTATTCCAACAGCTTTTGTTATTAGGAAGCATAAATGTCATTTTTGGATGAAAACACGAGTTTCCTTATTATACATATATATAAACATCATTGAAAGGCAATTTCATAAATTTTAATACCACCTAACCTTATCATTATAATCGAAAGGATTTAAACTCACACCACTAGACCACTATGTCGGAGGTTATGATATAGTCGAGAAAAACATCCAAGTTCGATCCTTGAACTGAGCGCGTTTTACCTATTATTTTCTAAGAGGCCCAAGTTCGATTCCTGCTCTCTCTATTATTTTCTACGGTACCTGGTGATGATGGGAGACTAGGCGGAGATCGCTAGTTCGATCCTTTAACTGAGCGGGTTTTACCTCACCGCACTGTCGTGCATTCGGGCGAGTGTTCACGGGCTTCGGCCCTAGGCGAGGGTTTTCCCCGGTTCGGAGACGAGTGTATCCCGATATGGTGAATTTTGCCAGTAGCCCATTTAAAGGATTCGTTCGTCGTTAAAAAAAACAAGAAAATAGATTTGCATGTTTACTTAGGTGTTTAATTTTTCCTAGACTGTTTTTAATTTTTGAAATTTGACAACATGTGTCAAATTAAAATTTTTCTATATCATAGGGCTAGCTACTCATTCAATAATATATTAATTTTCTTCTTGGATATTTTTATTTTGAATTTTGCTTCCCCACTAAGTCACAAACACACCCACAATATATGTATAAAAGTGCTCCCTTTCTTCACGTTAAAATTGCAACAATCAACTTTACATCAAGTGTAATTAAATTTGCAAATTGGAAGATATCCTTGACATAACACCAAGGATTACAAAAGTAACTCAATAAACACATTAAAAAGAACTACAAAATTTACAACATGTGGCAGCCTTTTAGTGTAAACAGGATGATTTAACTTTAAATACATGAGTGAGAATAACACTCACTCATGGCCTCCTCCAATAGAGCTGGCCAAGGTCAAATTTAGCAACGGGTAAACCAAGTGCTTAACATGGCCTACCTCGGATGCAGGTTAGTACGCCAGCATCCGAGGTAAGTGTGGCCACCACAGAAGACGGTTTGGCACTTAAGCTTAGTGCCTTTGCATATTTGTCTCCAGCCTCTGCACCTGACGGGGTGAAATATGCACCGTTCAACATTAAGTCTCCCTCGGATCTCCAGTTCCAATCATCCGAATTCCCGGGTGATATTACCCTCTTTGTCACCTATTTCACGCCCGTTAATTTCAAGTCAAGGAGTCCAACTTTGTCGGCAAATAACATTTTTCTAAAAAAAAAAAAAAAAAAATTGTGTTTTTAGGTGTGTTAATACCTGTTTGGCATTTGGGTCATCAGGAGCAAGGTATCTATTTCCTTGGCTGTTGATTGTGGGGTTTGCACTGCCACCAATAGCATACATTTCCCAATGTGTGTAGTCATTATTTACAACATGGAAATACCCATGTCTACACCTGCAGTAAGATTCGAGTTCGGGTCAAAACGGGTCATTTTTATATAGGTCAAAACGGGCCATATATAACCCAAATCAACCCGTTAGTACCTTGGCATTCTCTGAACAAGACCCTCTCCAAAATGGTTGTAGGCAACTGTCACTTGCATAACCTTGTCTCGCGTATACGAATCGCTATGACCCAATAACATAACCTACAAGCCCGAAATAATTTTTATTTATTTAACTTTTTTTATGTAATTTCCTTCATAAAAATCCTGAATTTTTTAAAGTTTTAATACCTCATTGTGGTGAGTGAATAAATTATTAGATATGGTGATAGCAGTTGAGCCAATAACAGCATCAATGAGACCATCAGTACAATTAGATAATGAATTATGATCAATCCAAATATGGCTTCCTCCAAAGATCGATATCGCGTCCCCATCCGCCATGGTTCTCCACCCGTAATGAGACGGGGAGCTTCGAACCATGGCGTTACCGGTCGGCTTGCAGTCATGAATATGCAACCCATGTATGATAATGTTTGTAACATATTGGATTGTGATACACGCTCCATTCGCGATATGAACATTAACTCCCCGCGCATCGATTGTTTTGAAACTGTTCATGATCAGCTCTTGTTTTAAAGTGATCACCATGTCCCGTTTAAATACGATCCATAACGGTTCGTCTTGGATGACCGCGTGTCGCAGAGTCCCCGGTTGTGGGTTCACAGCATCGTCATCGTTTGGGTTTGTTACAATGTAGTATTTACCGTCACGACCACCAACAGCGCTGTGTCCGAACCCGATTGCACATTCCGCCAGGCGTTTGCGGTGCCGTTGCCAGTTTTGGTCACACCGCCAGCAATCGTCGATCGGGTTTCCGGTCCCACATGATAAGTAGCCCAGTTTTCTTCTCTCTGTGCTGTTTCGGATGCTCCTGTATACATTTCCAAGAATCATACCCCGAATTTCATTTTGGAAAATTGGATTTTAATAATCTAAACTATTACGGATTAACCAATAACAACTACAAACATACAAACCACCCAATAAAATCCCACTTATTATTATTATTATTATTATTATTATTATTATTATTATTATTATTATTATTATTATTATTATTATTATTATAACTCACGGATTAACCAATAACAACTACAAACATACAAACTACCCAATAAAATCCCACTTATTATTATTATTATTATTATTATTATTATTATTATTATTATTATTATTATTATTATTATTATTATTATAACTCATATGGGCAATTTAACTGATGACAATTGCCAACTACAATCACTCTCGCATAATCAATCATAGATTTACACTTGATTTCCACTCGATTTCGCTCATAAAAATTGTACATTTTCAGCTTATAATCACCCATGTAAGCGAAATCGAGTAGAAATCTATGATGATTATGTGAGTGTGACTGTGAAAGTTAATTATCGACCAACAAACCAACGAGTAATAGTTTAGATTATTAATATCTTATTTAGCATTTCTACTAAGTTTTAGTTATATTCTAAAATATATATGAACAGACTCACATGTGAACCTTGGAAGCCATGACCTCTGGATCACCAACAGCCATTGTTGAATTGCTTACTAAGCTCTTCAACTCATGTTTAACTTCTCCACTGAAAACACAAAAACTAGAAGAATCAATGAAAGAGCCACAAATGTGATTAAACAATCACATATATATCGAAAGACGTATGCTTCGCATTCTATGGATTTACCTAGAAACGACATTGGCAAGAAGTATCGATATAAAGATTGTAAGAAGTCTGAGGGTGATCGACATTCTTGCTCTAAGTCAGAACAAGTACACAGTGTCTGTCTCTATGTGTATGTTAATGAGTCACGGTTTTTCTCTCTCTAGAAATGATTCTTAGAGAGAGAAGAAAGTAATTTGTTAAAGATGTTTGCTTAAGAAAGGCAGACGAGTTGTATAAATATATATGGAGGAGGAGAGCAAAGCATGAGTTTGGTTAAGTACATCTAACCATGGTTAGGTGTTCTTACACTCGTGGGGCTTAAGTCATTCACGAAATGATTTAAAACGTAATTATTATATAAACTACTAGAATTGTGACCCGCAATGCGGCGGAGATTCTTTAGTTATAACTAAGTCGATCTAGAACCCGCATGTTATGTTGAACCTATGAAACAGGAAGAAAATAGACGATGTAAAAACGTTCGCCCACACACGCACGTTGCGTTAAGTACCAAATAACACCGCCGCTCGCGATCACCAACAACGGAAATCTTGTAAAAACAAAATAAATAAAAAGGAAGAAAGAACACCGAACGAAAAACAGAAGTAAAATCGTTGAACCATGCACGCCTGTTGCGACGTGTTAATGCAAATAAATTAAAGCGAAACGTAAAACATAGAAAAGAATAACGAAGTCAATCGAGGACCGTCACGTTGCGACGACCCTGTCAAACATGGAAAAACAGACACATTGCGATGGGTCTGTCAAACGGGAAAAATTAGACGAAAAAACGTTGAACCCCACACACACGTTACGGGGTGTTAACTCGCAAAATTTAGAACGAAACGTAAAAAGAAAAACATGCAAAAGGTGAAAAGTATGGAGGAATAAAGTTGAAAATAGAAAATGTAAAGGCTAAACTGAAAAAGATAAAAAGCTTTAGGTTAAAAGTGAAAACAACAAAAGGGTTTTAATGTAAAAGATGAAAACCTATAGGTTTAAAGTGGAAAATTAATTTTTTTTTTAAATACACCCAATGCAATGCTTGGTGTACAACTTTTGATGCCTAAATTTGTTGGTTATTTATAGTAACTAGAAATGCGACCCGTCGCAATGCGACGGTGATTCTTTAGTTATAACTAAGTCGATCTAGGACCCGAACGTTATGTTAAACCTTTCAAACGGGAAAAAAATAGACGATGTAAAAACGTTCACCCACACACGCACGTTGCGTCGTGTTAACTCGCAAAATTTAGAACGAAACGTAAAAACGTTAAACCAAAGACGCACGTTACGATGTGTTAAGTCACAAAATCTAGAACCAAGCAAAAAAAGAAAATTTTGCGGAAAATGAAAACCATAAAGGACCAAAGTTGAAATATAAAAAGAGTTGTGAGGATAGATTGCAAAAGATAAAAAGTTTTGGGTTAAAAGTAAAAAAAACAAATAGTTTTAGGTTAAAAGTAATTTATTAAATATTTTTGGGTGAAATGTAAAAAAATCAATTTTTTTAAAAAACCCCCAAAGCCAAGGTTACAACAACCATATGCATAACCATTTTTTCTTTCAGAAACCCCCCAAAACACACCCCACATTGCGGCGGTGCGTAAAACGGTGTCAAATAGTACTAATGCCACACAACCATCATCGACCACCAACACTGACTCGACCTAGGATCTGCGTGTTGCGACGAATCTGTCAAACGTGGAAAAATAGAAGTAAAAACGTTGAACCACACATGCATGTTGCGCCGTATTAACTTGCAAAATTTGAAACAAAACATAAAAAAGTTGAACCGCAGTCGTACGTTGCGTCGTATTAACTCGAAAAATTTAGAACTATACGTAACACGAAAATTTGCGAAAGATAAAAAGTATAAGTGACAAAAATTGTGAAGTTAAATTGCAAATAATGAAAAGTTTTTGGTTAAAGTTAAAAAAAAAAACAAATTATGTAGGATTAAAATTGAAAAGGTAAAAACCTTTGAACTAAAAGTAAAAAATCAAGTTTTTTTTTTTTTTTTTGAAAAAGTCCCAAAACACAAGTTACAAGTTGTATTGCATATTTTTGTTTCTTATTTATAGTAATAAAATAAAATTAATATTAATACTAAAAGAAATTTATTAAACAAATATAAATAAAATTTATGAGGTTGGAGGAGAGAATAACATGCGGCATTATTTGGAGTCTTTTATTATTAGTTAGATTTACGAAAAAAATTGATGACGTAATTATATAATGTATATTTTGTTTAAGAATAATTAAAAAAATCAGTAATTATACATGTTGATCGATGATCATCGTATACATATTCTCAATTCCAATACTAAGAACATCTCTAACGGAGAGGGGATGGACATCTCTCTCCACGTCGGCTTGTTTTTCTCACCGACCCCGCATGTTCCCACTTGTTTTACTCTCCTTTTCTCCACGCCGCGTTATTCACGCATGCTTCCCTCCTCCCTCTCTCTTTTATGTATCTTTTCCTAATCAAAGCATCGGTGATGGTCTAAAGAAGTTTACGTGGTTGGATATGTTAGACATCTTCAAAAGTTAAACGCTACATATTGGCTTAAATTAACTTAATAAAAATAGAAATATTGGATTTTAACAATCTCAACTATTCGTCGTTGGCCGCCAACACAACTTCAAAAATAACCACTAGCAGTTCCAACTATTGACATATTGGCCACCAATGGACTCTGACTAACAAAACTCTAACGCTGTTAGTCTCCGGTCACCATTATTTTTAAAGTTGGGATTATTTTTAAAGCACATATTTTTAAAAAAATAACATATTCTTCTTGTAGTGTGTAAATTTTATTTACCACCTTGCAATGTGATTATTTTTAAAGCACATATTTTTAAAACAATAACATATTCTTCTTGTAGTGTGTAAATTTTATTTAACCAGGGGTATTTTGGGGATTTTCATTTTAAATGTTTTCAATTGCCATTTTGATCCAATTCCAAAAAATCAAAAAAATTCCAAAAAATCAAAAAAATTCCAAATAATCAAAAAAATTCCAAAAAATCAAAAGAATTCCAAATAATCAAAAAAATTCCAAAAAATTCTAAAAATAATAAAAATTCTAAAAAATCATAAAAATTCCAAAAAAACAAAAACATTCCAAAAAATCAAAAAAATTCTAAAAAATAATAAAAATTCAAAAAAATCATAAAAATTCTAAAAAACATACAAAAAATTCGTTTCGGCGCGAACCGTTTCGAATCCGAACCGTTTCGAGCTGAACCGTTTCGACGCGTACCGTTTCGACCCGAACCGTTTCGACCCGAACCGTTTCGAGCTGAGCCGTTTCGAACCGAACCGTTTCGAGCTGAACCGTTTCGACGTGAACCGTTTCGAGCTGAACCGTTTCGAACCTGGACCGTTTCGAGCCGAACCGTTTCGAGCTGAACCGTTTCGAACCGAACCGTTTCTAGCTGAACCGTTTCGAGCTGAACCGTTTCGGGCCGAACCGTTTCGGGCGGAACCGTTTCGAACCCGAACCGTTTCGAGCTAAACCGTTTCGAGCTAAACCGTTTCGAGCTGAACCGTTTCGAACTGAACCGTTTCGGCGCGAACAGTTTCGAGCTGAACCGGTACGGGTCGAAACGGTTCGGCTCGAAACGGTTCGCGCCGAAACGGTTCAGTTCGAAACGGTTCAGCTCGAAACGGTTCACGTCGAAACGGTTCAGCTCGAAACGGTACGGGACGAAACGGTTCAGCTCGAAACGGTTCGCGTCGAAACGGTTCAGCTCGAAACTGTTCGGGTTCGAAACGGTTCGGCTTGAAACGGTTCGGCTCGAAACGGTTCGGCTCGAAACGGTTCGGGTCGAAACGGTTTGGGTCGAAACGGTACGGGTCGAAACGGTTCGCGTCGAAACGGCTCAGCTCGAAACGGTTCGGGTCGAAACGGTACGCGTCGAAACGGTTCGCGTCGAAACGGTTCAGCTCGAAACGGTTCGGATTCGAAACTGTTCGCGCCGAAACGGATTTTTTGTATTCTTTAGATTTTTTTAGAATTTTTATGATTTTTTAGAATTTTTATTATTTTTTAGAATTTTTTGGAATTTTTTTGATTATTTGGAATTTTTTTGATTTTTTGGAATTTTTTTGATTATTTGGAATTTTTTGGATATTTTGGAATTTTTTTAATTATTTGGAATTTTTTTGATTTTTTGGAATTTTTTTGATTTTTTGGAATTGGATCAAAATGGCAATTGAAAACATTTAAAATGAAAATCCCCAAAATACCCCTGGTTAAAGATGGAGTTTTTGGATGGAGTTAGTGTATGTGATCAAAATGGTAACAAAAGGGAAAAGTCAGAGACCCAGAGGCAAAAAAAAAAACTATTTGGACTAAAATGACAAATTTGAACAAAACTCAGGACTAAAATGGCAATTTACTCTTGCTCCAACTACCTTGTCTTTTTCATGACCGTACCAAGAATATATTGTTTGTCTTTGTTGGGCTCTACATAAAATTGAGTAAAGTTATAATAACTTCTATTAAATCAGAACCCTCAAATTTTAACATTATGATTGAATAGACTAAGATCCACATTTTACTATCATTATCTATCCCACTAAGGCTAACCACATGATCAAAAAAATATCTAAGTAAACAATTGCTTAAAATTGTATCATTATGGCATTCCTAGATATCATGTTATGTTTAATCTCATCGATGTCGTTAGGACCACTCTTTTATAGATCATTATACATTACACGTTTTTAAAACATGTGTATCATTAGCCTCTTACTCTCTTCAAAGTTTCGTTATTCACTTGTCTAATTCGATACAGTTGGCACTCGATTAAGTCATGTAATAATAACGAATGAGCTAGAACTTCACAAGGGTTTCTAATAGGAGTGTGCACGGTTTGGTTCGGTTCGGTTTTTGGGTAAAATCAAAACCGAAACCGAAATGTCGGTTTTTGGCTTTTTAAAACCGTTCGGTTTCGGTTTTTTCGGTTTCGGTTTTTATGTCAGTTCGGTTCGGTTTTTCGGTTATTTCGGTTTTTGGAACAAAATTATGTAAGATTCAAAAAAATATAAAGTATAATTTAAAATATAAGAATCTTTATTATATGTTTATATTTAAGTTATTATAGTTAACTTCTTTAATTAATATTGTTTACATAAACCTATCCTTCTAATCTATTTTTATGTTTCTCTAAAGTTTTTATTAAGACATTCTCTTATATAATAATTTGAAGTTTATTTTATATTTATACAAAATTTTGTTATTTTTTGTAGGTAATAAATAGATCACTTTAATTATAAATAAACATGTGATGTTTTTATTATAAACACTTAACATTCAAGAATAAAATTAATAATTTCTACTAGCATTGGGTTAAACATTTAAACATCTTAAACTTAAACTTAAAAATATGTGAATTGTGACTTATCGGTTCGGTTCGGTTTTTTTCGGTTATTGAATATGGTTATCCAAAAACCGAACCGAAATTTTCGGTTATTAAAAATCTAAAAACCAAACCATCGGTTTTTGTTTCGGTTCGGTTTTTTCGGTTCGGTTTTGTCGGTTATTTCGGTTACGGTTCGGTTATTTCGGTTTCTGCTCACCCATAGTTTCTAACATTACCACTAAGATGTAACACCCCGAAAATATTAATGTTATATTTTAAACTAAATATCAGTAATAAGTTAAGATAAAAGACTAGGAAAAGATAACCTAGTTAGTTGGTATCTTAACACAATAGGACAAGTATGATTAAAATTCCCTATATATAGTTTATGTAAATTAAGGGGGGGCCAAACTTGTCAAAATCTGAAACTTAAGTAATATTAGTGGAACAATACACCAAACACACACACAAAATCAGTGTGTGCGTGAGGGAGAACAACCAGGAGAAAGGAAGAACACCCAAACCCTTATATCATCTAACTTGATCAATTGAAGGGTGAATTGGGCATGTAACCACTGCATGAATCAAAAATCTTGATCACCAACACTTGTCTAACACTAGGTAAGTTACAATTTCAATTTTGGTGATATTTGATTTTTGGGTATAGTTTGATTAGTAGAGATATTTGAATGAATGAGTAAAGTTATGATTCTAGGACATGTGATTAGAGTGTAGGATCATAAACTAAACTGAAATCAGGAGAATTGATGGATAAATTTTGTGTTAAAAATTGTTTTGTGTCATGTATTGAAGTGGGTTTTCACCTAGAATGAAAAGCCCCAAAATTCGTGTATGAATTATGTGAATGATGATGTTTCAAACAAGTTACAATCAGAAATTAAATGTAAAAATGACATAGTAAACATCCTACTTGTTAATTAGGGGTTTTGTGGTTACAAAACTTCAATGACAAGAATAACATGACTAATTGTAAAGTATGCACACAAGATGCTTGATAAAATGCCTAAAAGAAGTTGATAAACCGTAATTGTGGTGTTTGGCTAAGTTAACAAGCTTGGGTCATGAGCCGAAAGGTTCTAATGATAATTGGCTTGTGTATTTTAGGCAACACGAGTGAGGCGTCGGGAAGTCAAGCCGGTGCGGACACTCGCTTAAAAGGGAAGCTTTGAGGTACGTGGCTCACGCTTCGACAATATTGTTAATTTAGTCTTCATTGTTAATGTTTGCTAGTTATGAACAATATAAGGTTGTAATGGTTTGGTTGCTTGAATGAGGGACTTCATGATGGCAAACCAAACGGGTTATCAATGGTGGGTACAAACCGGGTAACGGGAGTACCTTATCCGTAGACCATAAACCCGGGTGTCGGGTAATGGGAAGAATAGTATTAAACACGCAAACCGGTAATGGGAGCGTGGGTGTTGAAACAAAGAACCCAAGACGGGTCACACTTGTTGCAAAGAAATGTTCCGTATTGTGCTTTGATGTCTTAAAAGTGCAAAAACTGGAATAAACGGGTCAAAACAGCAAAACAGGAAAATATGCAGAAGCTACCGTAAGTTACGGTAGCTACCGTAACTTACGGTAGAGGATGAACTGTTACGGTGGTTCTTTACTGATTTACGGCAGGCCATAGTTGCCCAGTGGCCACCGTAACTTACGGTGTCCACCGTAAGTTACGGTGGAGCCCAGCCAATTTTGTTAAACTTTGTATATCATCATAGATTGAATCCGTTTTTAAGCGTACTTTCGATTATGCGTAATTTCAAAGGATTCTCACACTAATATTTGTTAAATTTTCCAGCTTCAAGTATGTCAAGCAAGCGGATGATGATCAATTCAAGGCTCACGAACCGAACACATTCAAGAATTAGTTCCGCAACTTTTATCTTGGTTAATCATTAGTGAAACCTTTGTAATAGAAGGAATACTTATGTATCCTAATATTGTTTTTGGAAGGTTGATAAACTCGTATGTACTAAGTTAGGAACAATATTAATGTTTTGTTTTAAGTTAGAGTGTTACAAGTTGGTATTCAGAGCTAAGGTTAAGGAGAATGTGTTCGGTTCAAGGCTTGATCAACATCCGGTAAGAATTTATTTAAAGCGAAATTTAATTTAAAAAGATTAAAAGGGTAATGATTTATTGTGTATGGGAGGAGTATAGTAATATACTCGAACCCGGGAAGTACACTTAGTATAAATGGGTAAGGCAAAGTTATATACTTGGCCGAATAACGAGTATGAAGTCTCATATAAAGGCATGAGAGTGATTGAACAAGATTATTTATCGAATTATTTTAACATTTCAGTAAGAAGATGTCGGGAGGTGCTAGTGACAATGTGCTATCCCTCACTACCGACGAGTTGAAAGAGAAGATTGCCGAGGAAGTCGGAAGGGCAATCGAAGTTAGCCTACCAAGATTTATAGAAAGGATGCAAAACACCCTACTTTCGACTATGGAGGAAAAGATTAGTGAATTAAGAGAAGACCTTACCAATGATAGAGGCAAGGCTAAAGAAAAGAAAGGTTGTTCTTACAACAAGTTTATGGCGTGTAAACCCCCGATCTTCAATGGAGAGGTGGATCCAATTGCTTGTCAAAGGTGGATAAGCGATATCGAGGGTGTTTTCGAACGAACGCATTGTGATGAAAGTGATTTCGTGGCTTATGGAACTGGCCAACTTAGAGGCCAAGCCAAGGATTGGTGGGACAACCTCAGAAACGAAAGGGGTGTTGAAGCAATAAGGGCAATGACTTGGGAAGATTTCAAAACACCATTCCTCAAACATCATAGCCCCAAGGCAGTAATAAATAAGATAAAGGAGGAATTCATGCAATTGAGGCAAAAGGGTGAAACCGTTGATAAAATTACGGGGATGTTCATGGATAAGCTCAAGTTTTGTGATGACTTGGTCAAAACTGAAGAACAGAAAATCTATTACTATCACACCATGCTTAGGGATGAATATAGGGAGTTCATGACTCCCTCACATTATGAAAGCCTCACCGATATAATCAATGCGGCGCGGGAACGCGAGATTGAACTAAAAAGGCAAGTTGAAAGAGGTGAGAGAATGGCCTTGGATGAAAACCCGAGTCCCGCAAAGAAGCCAAAGGTAGCTGAATCTTCGAAGAAAGGAAGTGCAAAAGGAAGTTCTCCGAGTTGCAAAACATGTGGACGCACTCATAAAGGTGAATGTTACTTCAAGAACAAACCTTGCGTTGCATGTGGCAAGATAGGGCATGGGGTTGCAAATTGCCCAGACAAAGTAACGGTGTGCTATAAATGTTACCAACCGGGTCATAAAAAGTCAGAATGTCCGGAATTGATGGGAAAGAAAGAGAGTGCCGACTCTAGGGATGAAACCCCAAAAGCTAAGGCAAGGTCGTTCCAAATCACTGCTGCTGAAGAAAAAATGGAACCCGACGTGGTTACAGGTATATTTACTGTAAATTCGATCCTTGCACGTGTTTTATTTGATACGGGTGCGAATAAGTCTTTTGTTTCACATAGATTCATTCAAAACCCCTTGTTTACATTAATGAAATTACCTATGCCAATGGAAGTAGAAGTAGGTAATAACAAAAGTTTTATTGTTTGTGATGTATGTCGGGAATGCAAATTGAATATCGATGGCGAGGAATACTCCATTGATTTAATACCCATGTCCATGGGTGAATTTCAAGTGGTCGTCGGAATGGATTGGCTATCCCGCTACCATGCTAAGGTGATATGCTTACGTAAGGAGATACACCTAACGTCTCCGAGCGGAAGGCGTGTCATCATCTATGGGGAGAAGGCTTGTAATCCCATGATATGCTCGATGGTAGAAGCCCGCAAGTTTAAACTACACGGGTGTAAGGCATATTTAACTTACGTACGTGATGTGGAAAAAGAAACGCCAAGGATTGAAGACGTACATGTGGTGCGTGAATTCGAAGACGTCTTTCCCGAGGATCTTCCGGGAATGCCACCAGAGCGCGAAATAGAGTTCGGGATTGAACTGACTCCGGGTGCTAAACCAGTTGCTAAGGCACCTTATAGATTGGCACCGTCGGAACTGCAAGAATTAATGTCCCAGTTACAAGATTTACTTGAAAAGGGATTCATCCGGCCTAGCGTGTCTCCTTGGGGAGCCCCAGTGCTATTTGTAAAGAAGAAGGACGGGAGCATGCGGATGTGTATTGATTACCGGGAGTTAAATAAACTCACGGTAAAGAATCGATACCCACTCCCGAGAATCGACGACTTGTTCGATCAATTACAAGGCGCTAGCTGGTTTTCAAAAATCGATTTGAGATCGGGTTACCACCAATTAAGGGTAAAGGAAAACGATGTACCAAAAACGGCATTCCGAACATGATACGGACATTTCGAATTCCTCGTGATGTCTTTCGGATTAACGAATGCGCCCGCGGCTTTCATGGACCTCATGAACCGGATTTGCAAGCCGATGCTCGATAGATCGGTGATTGTTTTTATAGACGACATCCTCGTTTATTCAAGAAACGAGGCGGAGCACGCTAACCATTTACGAGAAGTATTGGAGGTATTAAGGCGGGAAAGATTATATGCTAAATTCTCAAAATGCGTCTGCTGGTTACGAGAGGTGCAATTCTTAGGGCATGTCATAAGTGCCGAGGGAATATTGGTGGATCCGTCGAAGGTGGAAGCGGTGTCAAAATGGAACCCTCCAAAGAATCCATCCGAAATTAGAAGTTTCTTGGGGTTGGCAGGTTACTATCGGAGATTCATTCAGGATTTCTCCAAAATTGCAGCGCCATTGACCAAATGTAAATCATGTCATACAACTGGTTCACACGGTTCAATGGTTTCAAACGGTTCATATAATCAAAGGGTTAAGACGGTTCACATAGTCAAATGGTTACAACGGTTCAAAATGTAGTATAATGTGTTCATATGCTGGATGAGCATATGCAACAGAAATGCAATGTAAAACAATGTACTAAGTATGCACACAATGGGCGTACGTAGCATGAAATGTATTGTAAAGTGATGTACTAAGTATGCACACAATGGGCATACATAGCATAAAATGTATTGTAGAGTGATGTACTAAGTATGCAGACAATGGGCGTACATAGCATGAAATGTATTGTAAATCGATTGTACTAAGTATGCACATAATGGACATACATAGCATAAACACAATGAAATCATGTACTATATATGTACTAACGAACATAATAAGCATATGATATGAAAACATTAAAAGCATAAAAGTAACAAGTAGGCACATGTGTTCCACCCCAAAACAGTTTGGAAAACAGTAAAAGAGGGGTATATGTACTCACTTGAGGTTGCTTAGAAGTCCTTGTGTAATACCGGACCTAAATCGGAAGATTGGATAGAATGAGGGTTCGTAAACCAAACGAGTATAGAGACTCGTGTAATATGGTTTAACAAAGCCTACATTCTAAAATGAAACCTAACCTAAGTGCTTACGACCCATTACGACCCGTTTAGGTAGCTTACGCTACTTTAACGCGTCGTTCGCGTGAAACGCGTTCGGAACGCCTAACTAGCCCTATGATAAGTAAAATATGCCTTAACATGTCTAATATTATTGCCAAATCAGTTTAGATACCAAAAGTTATGTTACATATGCTTAAAATGAATTTTGGCGTAAAAAGGGCATTTTGGTAATTTACCTAAGACATATAAACTACCTACCATACAACTACTTAAACGAAGCGACCATAAGGCATAACCTCGGAAGGTTATTCCCTATATACTATGGTTACCTAAAGTATTTGGTCGGATCCTAATGATCGACCAAATGGGTCGGGTTCGAAAGTATAAGCGATTGTTTAGATCGCTTACCTTACGACCCTATATAAGCACTAAACTAAAAGTGACGAGCTAAGCATGTTAAAACATGCTTAACTAAGTTTAGAAAACAGGTTTGGTATCAAAACAAACGGTTTTGATACCTATGAGTAGTTTGGTTACAAAATACGCAAGAATGCGCATGTTGGCCGAAACTACGACTCGTCACTGAGCCTAGATAACGTGGTGATCAGTAGGTGTAGTCACTAGGGACTATAACCATCGTGATCACGCTCACGTTATGAAGTTCAAACGAACTTCATGTTGACCATAGGCTGGTCAAAGCAGAAAGTCAAACATAGTTTGACTTTAGGACTATAAAGCGATAAAAGAACGAAAGAACACTTACGAAGGGTCCCCGAAAGCTAATCTCGATCCAGGAGCTCAGGTATGAAGCAAAGGCCTCAACTTAGAGCTTTTAGATCAGATTTGTGGGTTTTACACCAAAATGGGGGGGGGGGTATTTATAGGATATGCAAGACCGTTAGGATCGTTTCTTGAATATCGTGCCATGATCTAATCCGTACACTTGTCGCAAAGTTGTGGTGGCTTATTTTGCCCCCACCATAGGGTTTTGACAAGTGGCATTGGCCTTTGGGGTGTTTGAAAGGCTGTTACAAGCTGAAAAATGGCTTTTGCTGATCAGAAGGGGCCTCGCGTGACGCCAAGGGGGCTAGGTGTCACGCTAGGGTCCCTCTATTCAGCAAACACTTTCCAATGTTTTCGTTTCAGTCCCCGATGCGTATTAAGGCCATTTCCGACATGTTTAAGGCTCGTTAAGCCATTTTTAAGGCCCTAAAATGATGCCTAAACATTGTGGACATGAAACATGCTCAAAAATATGCCGGATGTTGGCTCGTTTAGTCGTACGATCGCGATGTTCGGTTAATTACGACGGAATGCGCATAAGCGCGAAAAACGATCCAAATTGTGCGACGAATGGATTTTTCTCATGCCAAACACTAAGGCATAATATTATGATGCTTACATAAATTTTTGGATGTCCGGATGTATTCAGAACGTAAGTTATGCGCGAAAGTGCAAACTTATGCACTTTTTGACACTTTTAGTCCCCGAATGATCCAAAAGTTTATTTTAGCATACCGAACCCCTCAAAGCCTATTTCTAAGCTATGTAATATGTTTAACTTATGGGCATGTTCCGGAATGTCTGTTTTAGTACGAATCGGCATACTTTCGTAGTTTGTCAAGTTTAGTCCATGTAAGCGAATTAACTTGTTTTTGCCATACCAAAGCCTTCAAAACTTATTTCTAAGTTATGTAAAGGTTATTTAAGGTATGTTAAGTATATGTTGATGTTCCGGAGTATTTTTCGCATTTAAACTGAGTACGTTTACGCACCAGTTTGCGTATAATTCTCCAGAAAGCGATATAAAGTTTGAAATTGAACAAGAATTGATATGTGCAAAAGATACACATATTTATACAAGATCCCAAGTATGAAATACAATATTTCATCGGCTTGGTATTTGTTTGATGGTCACGGTGACACAGGTGTCACACCGGTGTTGACTTTACCGGATGGTACGGAGGATATGGTAGTGTATTCGGATGCATCACACCTAGGCCTTGGGTGCGTGCTAATGCAAAGGGGAAGGGTGATCGCATATGCCTCTAGGCAACTTAAGCCGCATGAAACAAAGTACCCGACTCATGATCTTGAGTTGGCGGCCGTGGTCTTTGCCTTGAAAATCTGGAGGCATTACTTGTATGGTGTGAAAAGTACTATTTTCACTGACCATAAGAGTTTGAAGTACTTCTTCAATCAGAAGGAGTTAAATATGAGGCAGAGACGTTGGTTAGAAGTGGTGAAAGACTATGACTGCGAGATCCACTATCACCCCGGAAAGGCTAATGTGGTGGCGGATGCCCTTAGCCGAAAGGACGAATGCGCTCCAATTCGAGTGCAGTCTATGCAGTTGGTAGTAACTTCAAGCTTGCTTGAGCGAATCTGAGAAGCCCAAACCGAAGCGGTAAGGGAAGAAAACTGGAAGAAAGAACGTATAAAAGGGATGATAAAAGACCTTACGGAAGGAAGTAATGGGATGAAATACCGGAATGGTAGGATTTGGGTCCCAAACACATGTGGTGGCACCGGGTCTTCTGCTTAACGAGGCTCACAAGTCTCGCTATTCAATCCATCCCGTAGCAACTAAGATGTATAGAGATTTGAAGCAAAATTATTGGTGGCCAGGGATGAAAAGAGATGTGGTTAAATATGTAGAGAAATGCATGACCTGTTTACAGGTCAAGGCGGAACATCAAAAGCCATATGGCAAGCTTCAGCCTTTGGATATTCCAGTTTGGAAATGGGAACAGATTACTATGGACCTATTAACCAAACTGCCGAGGACGACGCGGGGATTTGATGCCATTTGGGTAATTGTGGATAGACTAACCAAAAGTGCCCATTTCATCCCTATCCAGGAAACCTATACGTCAGAAAAGATGTCGGAGGTGTACACTAATGAGATTATAGCACGCCACGGAGTGCCGGTATCCATCGTGTCCGATAGGGATACCCGGTTCACTTCAAGTTTTTGGTGCGATTTCCAAAAGCAAATGGGAACTAAGTTGTTCATTAGCACCGCGTACCATCCTCAAACGGATGGTCAAAGTGAAAGAACAATACAAACATTGGAAGATATGTTACGGGTGTGCATTATTGACTTCGGGGGTAGTTGGGATATTCACCTGCCGTTGGTTGAATTTTCATATAATAACAGTTACCACGCAAGCATCGGTATGGCTCCGTATGAGATGCTATACGGTAGGAAGTGCCGAACTCCGGTATGTTGGGGTGAGGTTGGTCCGCGTGAACTTGCACATAAGGATGTAGTCGGAATCACGAATAAAAAGATTGACATGGTACGAGCTCACCTGAAAGCGGCTCAAGATCGACAAAAGTCGTATGCAGACAAACGAAGAAGACCAATTGAGTTTCAAGTTGGTGATAAGGTGATGCTGAAGGTATCACCATGGAAAGGAATAATCCGATTTAGAAAAAGGGGAAAGTTAAGCCCAAGGTTTATTGGGCCTTTCAGAATCATCGAGCGGGTCGGTAGGGTGGCATACCGTCTCGAACTGCCTGCGGAGTTTAGTGGGATACATAGCACGCTCCATGTATCACATCTCCGGAAATGTCTAGCTGACGAAACCGCGTATATCCACTACGACGACATCGAGGTGGATAATAGTCTCAACTACGCGGTGAGACCAATTGCGATTCTAGACCGTAAGGTGAAAAGCTTGAGAAACAAGGTGATTAATCAAGTAAGGATCAAATGGGAACACCGAAAAGGATCAGACACCACTTGGGAGTCTCAAGAGGAAATGAGACGACTCTACCCTACACTTTTCGGTACGTGTATAAATTTGTGTCTTATACATAAACAGGTTTCGGGGACGAAACCCTCTTTAAGGAGGGTGGACTTGTAACACCCCGAAAATATTAATGTTATATTTTTAACTAAATATCAGTAATAAGTTAAGATAAAAGACTAGGAAAAGATAACCTAGTTAGTTGGTATCTTAACACAATAGGACAAGTATGATTAAAATGCCCTATATATATAGTTTATGTAAATTGAAGGGGGGGCAAACTTGTCAAAATCTGAAACTTAAGTAATATTAGTGGAACAATACACCAAACACACACACAAAATCAGTGTGTGCGTGAGGGAGAACGACCAGGAGAAAGGAAGAACACCCAAACCCTTATATCATCTAACTTGATCAATTGAAGGGTGAATTGGGCATGTAACCACTGCATGAATAAAAATCTTGATCACCAACACTTGTCTAACACTAGGTAAGTTACAATTTTAGTTTTGGTGATATTTGATTTTTGGGTATAGTTTGATTAGTAGGGATATTTGAATGAATGAGTAAAGTTATGATTCTAGGACATGTGATTAGAGTGTAGGATCATAAACTAAACTGAAATCAGGAGAATTGATGGATAAATTTTGTGTTAAAAATTGTTTTGCGTCATGTATTGAAGTGGGTTTTCACCTAGAATGAAAAGCCCCAAAATTCGTGTATGAATTATGTGAATGATGATGTTTCAAACAAGTTACAATCAGAAATTAAATGTAAAAATGACATAGTAAACATCCTACTTGTTAATTAGGGGTTTTGTGGTTACAAAACTTCAATGACAAGAATAACATGACTAATTGTAAAGTATGCACACAAGATGCTTGATAATATGCCTAAAAGAAGTTGATAAACCCTAATTGTGGTGTTTGGCTAAGTTAACAAGCTTGGGTCATGAGCCGAAAGGTTCTAATGATAATTGGCTTGTGTATTTTAGGCAACACGAGTGAGGCGTCGGGAAGTCAAGCCGGTGCGGACACTCGCTTAAAAGGGAAGCTTTGAGGTACGTGGCTCACGCTTCGACAATATTGTTAATTTAGTCTTCATTGTTAATGTTTGCTAGTTATGAACAATATAAGGTTGTAATGGTTTGGTTGCTTGAATGAGGGACTTCATGATGGCAAACCAAACGGGTTATCAATGGTGGGTACAAACCGGGTAACGGGAGTACCTTATCCGTAGACCATAAACCCGGGTGTCGGGTAATGGGAAGAATAGTATTAAACACGCAAACCGGTAATGGGAGCGTGGGTGTTGAAACAAAGAACCCAAGACGGGTCACACTTGTTGCAAAGAAATGTTCCGTATTGTGCTTTGATGTCTTAAAAGTGCAAAAACTGGAATAAACGGGTCAAAACAGCAAAACAGGAAAATATGCAGAAGCTACCGTAAGTTACGGTAGCTACCGTAACTTACGGCAGAGGATGAACTGTTACGGTGGTTCTTTACTGATTAACGGCAGGCCATAGTTGCCCAGTGGCCACCGTAACTTACGGTGTCCACCGTAAGTTACGGTGGAGCCCAGCCAATTTTGTTAAACTTTGTATATTATCATAGATTGAATCCGTTTTTAAGCGTACTTTCGATTATGCGTAATTTCTAAGGATTCTCACACTAATATTTGTTAAATTCTCCAGCTTCAAGTATTTCTAAGAATTAGTTCCGCAACTTTTGTCTTGGTTAATCATTAGTGAAACCTTTGTAATAGAAGGAATACTTATGTATCCTAATATTGTTTTTGGAAGGTTGATAAACTCGTAGGTACTAAGTTAGGAACAATATTAATGTTTTCTTTTAAACTGATCATGAACATTCTTATCTAGTTGGTAAGAATTAGTATAATTAAAATTAGAGTGTTACATAAGATTTTTAATCAATGTTCTAATCAATTGTTTAAATCCAAAATTTAAACTATATGTCTACAACTTAAGATCGTAGTTTAATTTCACAATTGTTTTCTTAAGAGACATTTTATACACCTTGTTTTATAAGGTTAAACCTATTTAAATATATCAAAAATCTATCTACTATAATAAAAGAAACCAAGTTTTGGACACGTGTCATTCATAGAAGGTATCCTCAAATCTATACTTATCTTATATTAACTAAATAAATAAATAATAAATTAATTAATATTAAATCTTATCATACTTTAAAAAATATTATCCTCAAATCTAAATTGTTAATTTGGTATATTTTTAAAGCAAATATCTCTTTTCCCTACTTATCTTATATTAAATATATAAATAATAAATTAATATTAAATGTTATCCTAATTTGTTAAAAATATAACTTTTTTTATTAATTGGTATACAAAATGATATTTATTCAATTCGTGTAAAACGCGGGGTTTTAAAAATACAACTTTTTTTATTAGTTAATATACAAAGTTACATGTATATAACACGTGTAATACACGAAGTTTTTAAAGATGTAACTTTTATCATTTGCTATGTAGAATTAGATTTATTCAACACGTGTAATACACGAGGTTTTTAAGGATACAATTTTTTTTTATTTGGTAGATTTTTTCAACCTCACTATACATGAGTTTTTTTAAAGATACGTCGTTTTTAGTATTTAATATACAAAATTACATTTATTTAATATGTGTGATACACATGGTTTTTAAAAATATAACTATTTTTTAGATCTATTCAACACGTGTAACATACGGGGTTTTTAAGGATGTAATAATTTTATTATTTGGTAGACTTATTCAACCCGATTATACACGGGGTTTTTTAAAGATACGACGTTTTTAGTATTTAGTATACAAAATTACATTTATTTAATCTGTGTAATACACATGGTTTTTAGAGATATAACTATTTTTTTATTATTTAATATATAAAATTACATTTATTTAACCGGTACAATAAACGGGGTTCGTAAAGATGTAACTTTTTATTATTTATAATATATAAAATTACATTTATTCAACCCGTGTAATACACGGAGTTCTAACCTAGTATATTTTATTAAAATCTCAATTTTAGCTAACATGACTTTGGTTTTATCTTATCTACTCTTTAAAAAAACTACTTTCAAGATCTTAATTTATAGAGTAAATTACGTTTTTGGCCCCTGCAGTTATATCACTTTTACTATATTAGCCCAAAATAAGAATTTTTAACATATCTGCCCCCATAGTCTCTATAACTAACCATTTTGGCCCCTAAGTCTAGAGATCATGGGGGCCAAAATGGTTAGTTATAGAGACCATTGGGGCTAAAATGGTTAGACTTAGGGGCCAAAATGGTTAGTTATAGAGACCATGGGGGCAGATATGTTAAAAATTCTTATTTTGGGCTAATATAGTAAAAGTGATATAACCATAGGGGTCAAAAACGTAATTTATAACTTTTTATTAAAATAGTAGTTTAATCCTCTTCCTTTCATGGTTTTTATAAATATGGGTGGAGATACAATAGGAAGTTTATTTGGCTAGGAAGGCTAGGAAGTGATCTTGACCATCCATTAAGTTAATCAAGGGCTAAGATTAAATCAGGGAAATTGAAAGGAAGAAAAGAGGCGCGTGAGTTTGTTCAAGGGCATTCTAGTCAATCCAAGCCAATAATTTCTCTCTCCTCCAATTCCCCCCCCCCCCCATTTTTTAAACGTTAGTAACTCTTTCATACGACATTATTTTTTTATAAAAATTGCACCAAAAAAACGAGCGTTTTTTTATCTTTAAAACGAGTATACTATTGCTATATTTAAAAGAAAATTTAAAACCCAGTTGCGTAAAACGCAATAGAAAAACCACCAGTTACGTAAAACGCAATGAAAAAAAAACCTAAAAAATAACATTTTTCTAAAACGCAATGCACCAAAAACACAAATAAATGACTTATTTGTAAAACGCAATGGCCAGAAAACACATAAAAATGTCTTATTTGTAAAACGCAATGGCCAGAAAACACATAAAAATGTGTTTTACCTAAAACGCAATGCACCAAAGACACAAAGAAATGTCTTATTTGTAAAACGCAATGGCCAGAAAACACTTAAAATGTTTGTTTTCTAAAACGCAATGGACTGAAAACACATAAAAAAGTGTTTTACCTAAAACGCAATGCACCAAAAACACAAAGAAATGTCTTATATGTAAAACGCAATGGCCAGAAAACACTTAAAAATGACTCATTCTAAAACGCAATGGACTGAAAACACCTAAAAATGTGTTTTACCTAAAACGCAATGACTAAAAACACTTAAAAATGTGTTTTTTTCTAAAACGCAATAGCCAGAAACCACATAAAACTCTCTTATTTCTAAAACGCAATGGACACATAAAACTGTCAACCCCAGCCAGGGACTCTGCCCCTTGGACCCCGCCAGGGGCTGCCCCCCCCCCCCCCCCCGGACCCTCGCAAAGATCGTAAAACGCAATGACTGAATCAAAAACCCAGATCGTGAAACTGAAATTAAAGAATTTCTTACATGGATCGAAGCCGATTTCTTCATCAATTGACGAAATTTGAATGATAGAAACACTTATCAACGCTCGAATCGAAGGAATCGAGTGATTATCTCCAAAATCACCGGAAAAAAATGAGATTTTTTTATGAAATTAAACTGGGTTTTCTTCAAAAAAAAAGCTGAAGAACACGTTGATCGGGTTTTGAATCATTGAATGGTGATGAAAATCGCACTATAATGTAGTGATTATTGAGATAGAAAGTGAATAAATAGTTGAAGATGGTGGGTTTTGAAGTTACTGGGTTTTGAAAAATGAAGAAGAAGGAGTTGGATTGACTAAAATACCATTTCTCTTTATTTTAAAATTTGACACATGTCATAATCCTATGGCTTCCTATTCTTCCTAGCGAAAATTAACTTTCTATTTGATCTTTTCCCTTATAAATATACTAGGCGTACACCCGTGTGAACACACGGGTTTGTTCTAATAACAATCGGAATCAAATGCTAAAAAAATATTATAACATATTATTTAAATTTTTGTGTTTAGTTACATATCTTTATAAAACAATGTTAAAGATAGTTTGTTTTAGTCTACATGTTTGATAAGCATGACCTAATTTTATGTTGTGTGATAACTTCTTATATATGACATTAATTTATTTTGACACATTGTTAGTGTAAAATTCAGTAAAGGTCCATTGTTATTGTATAATTCGATAATACTAAAAACATATTATAATATATGATTTAAATTCTTTGCATTTAGTTACATATCTTTATAAAACAATGTTAATAAAATTATGTGTTAGTGTACATGGTTGATATACAAATAAGCTAAGTACTTGGTAATATGTTGTCTAAAATGAAAACATGAACTAATATGTTGTTTAAAATGAATACATATCTTTATAAAATGTCTTTTTTATACCCTCAAATCTTAATGATAAACATATATGATTAGAACATTCACACTTCTCAATAAAATCATTTTCATCTTCTCTCAAGTCCCAAAACACAGAACTTCATCTTCATCTTCAACCATCTTCATCGGATCATCTTCATCTTCATCGAAATCATCTTCATCGGAATCATCTTCCTCTTCTGTAATCTCCACCGATCATCAGCTTCATCTTCATATTCATCATCTTCATCTTCTATAACAATCGAAGGTAATATCACATACCTAAAACATGATTGACACTATGTTTTTGATATGCTAGAATGTAACAGGTTTTGTGTGAAAATATTGTTTGATTCTTGTGGGTTTTTATCTCGGGTATCAAAACAGAGGTTTGGGTTTTGTTTATTATGAAGGTTTGTTTCAGGTTTTATATGAAAATATTGTTTGATTCTTGTGGGTTTTTGTCTCGGGTATCAAAACAGAGGTTTTGTTTGATTCTTGTGGGTTTTTGTCTCGGGTAGCAAAACAGAGGGTTTGAATGTGTTTTCGGTTCCTCATATGAGATCAACTGTGTTTTGGTTTTGATTCTTGTGGGTTTTTGTCTCGGGTATCAACTGAGTATATTGTTCAAAATGTATCATTGATTTCTATAGTTTCAGATCTCATGTGATCATTTGGCTGATTCTTGTGTGTTTTTCTCTAAAAACAATTAGAGCACAGATCTAGGTTGTTTATTGAAACTATGATACTTGTGGGTTTTAATTTCTGAATCAAATGCGAAGAAACAAATGATGGAAATTGATAAAGCGCATCAGTGTGTAGTTATTTGAACACATCAATATTGATACTTGAAATGTGAAAATTGATTTTTGGTTATTTGAGAATTGTTTAAAAACATGAACTAAATCAGAATTAAATTTTATACAAATGAACTGATCGGATCAGTTTCGGATTGATGTGTTCGTCATATTGATTTTTGGTTTGATTCGATGATATGTGTTCCTAATATTGGTCATTTGAATGTGTTTATATTGGTCATTTGAGAATTGTTTAATAAGATGAACTAAATCAGAATTAAATTTTATACAAATGAACTGATCGGATCAGTTTTGGATTGATGTGTTCCTCATATTGATTTTTGGTTTGATTCGATGATATGGGTTCCTCATATTGGTCATTTGAATGTGTTTATATTGGTCATTTGAATGTGTTTTATTGTACAGAATGGCTGCGGATGTAAAGATATGCAAAAAACCAAGCACGAAGGCGAGAACACTTGACAACCTCCTAGAAGATGGTGCGGTGCACATAAGGAAGTAATTGATCAGAACGATCAATTGTATATGAATTAATATAACCCCAGTGGCAGATATGTAATTAGCGAGCTCTGGAATTTCAAGGAAAATCGAAGAGCTACACTGGGGTTATATTCATTCATATATGAATGAATATAACCCAAGTGGTAGATATGTAATTACCTACACTGGGATTATATTCATTCATATCTGCTACATTCCGAAGTGCACCCATCAGCAAGGATCCACAATTTCTTGTGGTGATACGACATTTTGTCTCTGTATTGTATGTTACGGTCTTTTATTATCGAGTCTGTAAGTCCTGTCAAGTCTACGAAGTTGGTATGACGTGTTTTCTCTATATTGTATGTATTAAAACTTTACATTTAATATTAGATTGCATTTATTTAAAAAGATTTGATTATTAGATTGCATTTATTAGATTTAATATACAATTTAAGCTTTAATTTTTCTCAAAAAATTATTTGTTGAGGTTTGATATAGAAATAATCTAAGTAATTGATAATATGTTGTCTACAAATCCGATTATTAATCATTTCTAAATGTTTTCTAACCATTTGTATCTAAAAATCAGATTATTAATCATTTCTTCATGTTTTCTAACCATTTGTGTCTAAGTAACCCGAACAACATGCCATATACTTGTATATAGACATGTATGCAAAGGCAATGTCATTTTATTGCCCACTATGCCGTCGATCGCCTAAAACCACTTGGAATGCCCTGCCAAAGTATAGATACCATGATTGCATATCGAACAACAAACGCAAAGCTGATTTTAAGGAACCTTTGCTTTAGTTAATGCATCATCTTTTATCTTTTACGTTTTTAAAGACACTCGCATTCTAAGAAAAGCATAACAATTATATTTCTTAAACTGAGTTTGTATTTTTTTTCATGTCTAACTGGGATATAAGGTGTGGCCATAAGCATCAGTATCACTAATAAGAAGAAAATAACCAAAATTCTGATAAAGTATAAAATTTCAAAATTTGACAAATCAAAACAAATTCTTAAATAATAAGTCAAGAAGTCGAACACATACAAAAGAGAAATATTGATCATGGTGTTTTCACTTCCATGTTTATAACCTTTAACATACAAATATGGAATAGAGATAACCTTTAACATACCCTAAAAATACCTTAGGAACTCACAATTTGTAAACTATGATTCAACCCGAAAACCGACCCAGAATCATTTAAGCATGGCTTCCTCTTTCTGAACTGTTTTGGCAGCCGCAACCATCGCTTATAATGGTTGTTTAGACACCATTACCAGTCCCAAAACTGTACCTAATTGCATGTTGTTGGTATTCCTTTTCTTGTTTTGTTATGGTACTCGTTACCCCTACTATCCAATGTTATTTGACCACTGTTTACAGCATCGAGGCACCACCCACGCAGCCACAAACAACCCAAATCGCTGCTGCCCCAACACAAGGATTTGCTCCAGAAACCGTAGGATGCATGACAATATGGTCTGGTTCGCTGCACTTTTATAACAAAGTCCTTATGTTAGTTTTTCAGTTATAATTAAATCTCCTTTTACTACACCATTACCTAAGTTTTTAGCACATGAATGAATAAAATTTCGTTCAAAAAGTTCAAACTAACACACTTAATACTCCAATCAATTCTTAATGTTAAACTATGTTTATAATGATAATAAACGATGCTAAAGCTATATATGGGGTATGTCAGTCAAAATTCAAAAATCTGAGCATGTACCCTATGATAGAGATTCATTATCTCTATAACTTATCAGTTTATATTCTACAAACTCTTAGCGACCAATTGGGATGAATTTCATTTTAGAACGAACATAACTAAAAGGTTTAACTTTATCACAATTATAATTAACTCATGATTAATAACAGTTTTAAAATCTTACTATAACAACCCTCGGTAAAACCGACACCCTCATAATATTTCTGACACCCTAATATATCCTAAAAATATCCCAATATGTCTTTATATGCACCCCATATGTGAAAACCGAGCCCCAAAGTAGATTATAATATATATAGTAAAATAAAAATCAGAAATATTAAGCTGAGGCGGGCCGCATAAGCCCACCCCAACCATTCACGCGGGCCGCGCGAGGATATGATCCGGATTCTTTTGGTTTTTAAGTTAAAGCGGGCTGCGTATGAGTTTGTCTAAAATTCATGCGGGCCGCGAGTGTTCAAAATCTGGCACGGCCCTGGGCCGCCACGTGGCCCAACACCCGGATAAGCTAGTAAACGACTCAGCCAAGCTATACGTTGACCACCAGTTGACGCGGACCGCGTAGGGCCTAGCCTTACTTAACACGGGCCACGAGAAAGTTCGATTTCACAACTATAAATAGAACGCAACGGCCTTCAGTCCGTTTCGCTCATTCCTTTCTTTCTTTCTTAATTTTCTGTAGTGGCGTTACTATACCCGGGCATTATACCCCCTAAAATAGCGAGGTTCTGCTACGATGTAAGTATTATAACCCCTGGAGACGTATTAGATACGCTGCCCGATTGATCTAGGGTTCCGTAACGGCTGTCGTGGTTCTGCCCGACGTTGTCGTTGGAATGCCGTCTCGGGGAGGGTATTACTAATGTTAAAATGGGTTATTATACTAACACACGTGCATTTGTGTAAATTATAGATATTCACCAGGAAACCCTAAAGAATAACCTAAAACAGCAATGTGAGTAATCCTCTTTTTGTCAAATGTTTTTACAAAACCTTACATACTTTTCCATGCGAATGACAGTTATTGAGTATTTGTAAGAATACAATTATCGTGGGTATGTTGGGGTTTTGTATACAAAATTTGTTACAACCTGGTTAAGGAGTAACATTTCCACAAGTCAGGTTTCGACAGTACCAACGGGTGATAAT
This sequence comes from Helianthus annuus, assembly GCF_002127325.2. Classification (NCBI taxonomy): domain Eukaryota; kingdom Viridiplantae; phylum Streptophyta; class Magnoliopsida; order Asterales; family Asteraceae; genus Helianthus; species Helianthus annuus. Next base: position 22,278,998 of record NC_035438.2, on the reverse strand, counting down.
TGATATAACTTGGAAACAAATGTAATTGCGGGATCGCCCTCAATACTGTTCACTGTGAATTTTATTTAAACCTGATTAAACTGGGATTCACTCACCAGTATTTCCCACTGACAAAATGTTTTTAAAACGCGTTTCAGGTAACAAAATGTGAAAGCCAAATAGAAGCCAGCTGGACAGCACTGGAGGCTTGGAAAAGTGGCAATAAAGTTACCTAAAAATAAAACGAATGTTTTTATTAAATAAATAGGATTTATTCCTATGAAATGTGTGTATTGAAAACTTGGGTTTTACCCATATGTTAATGTTATAAAACATGGTGGTTTACTCTGATTAAATATTTCCTAGCTACGGTCCTGATGAAAATTTCCGCTGCTAAATTGGATAAATAAATGTGATACCACCGAAACTGGCTCACAGCCGCCCGTTCCCGGGAACTAGGGATCGGGGGTTGTGACAGAAGGTGGTATCAGAGCTATGCCACTGATTCAGCCACAGAAGTGTTCTGCTGACATCAAAATTCAAAGTGTTAGGAAATAAATTATGGAAATACGTGTATAATTGTATTTCTTGCTATGTGTTATCTGACTATTTGTTAGTTTACAGTATGAGCGACCAAGGACCTTCTGACGCCTATCGTCAACTGTCTGGTTCGCCTAGGAGCGAAGGCACCTCCTCTTCTCAGCCTGCCCTCTCGGGGTATTCTGCTGACACAGAAGAAGGAATCTTTGTGTTTAAGGCTCAGTCTGAAGAGCCATTTCCTCAGAAAAAAAAGGGGATGGTTCAGTAGGGGAGCGCACGAGCGTAGGAAAAGAATGAAAAAGTTGCAGGAACAGCGAGTGTTAGCCGCAGCAAAAAGAGAGACTGATGCTTATAATCAGGATATGCTCAATAGGGGTATCGCTAATATCCACATTTTAGCAACCACTGCTGCTGACCTAAACTTGGAACAAATGCTAGCACCCCAACCACAAAATCCTGACCAACCCATGGAAGTAGAAAACCAGATAGAAATGCCTGATTACAACCCGGAGGAGATACCTAGGGTACCTGCACCAGATCCCCTAGACCCAAACAACTACGACCCCTGGTGGGACGATGTTAGGGACTACGTGCAACAAAACCCAATACAGGAAAATGTGCCAATACCCAACATAGGAGCTTACCCCGGGTTAGATCCTCAAGATCCCTACAACATTAGTGATGCATATGTTAGGGAAATTTTAGAGAATCCATACCCGTACCAGGCCCCTATGCCTCCGTATCAGAAACCCGTACCCCAGTTTCCAAACCCAGTCCTAGAACCTGCACCCCCAATGAGTGCAGAAAATGTCCAAGAACTTAGGACTTTTGGGGAGGAAATTTTAGAAAGCAGTGATAGAATGCGACAGGTGGGAGAACGCCTCGTATGGAAATACGATGAGCGTAATATGGATTGTTGGATGAATCCATATCAGTGAAGGTGATGGCAGGAACGGTAGTAATAGTAATAATAATAATAATAATAAAATAATATATGTGTGTATGTGAAAAAAAAAAAAACTACGGATGCCTACTATTAGTATTGTAGCTTTACATTTCAGTCAGTATTGTAATTTAAATTTCAGTACTAGTGTGTAATGATGCATACTATATAAATAGAGTAAAAGTCGCAATGCTCGACGCTTTTGGTTAAAAGTGCGTGTCATGTGATTGGCTATATTCAAATATTAATTGTGATATTAATATTTGGTAATTGTTTAAAATTCAGATGGCCGACGAGGGAAATCAAGATAATCTGAATAACGATAACCAGAGTAACAATAACGTGGTTAATGAGAATCCAAACAACAATGGAAACCAAATGGATAATAGTGCTGTTCAACATATAGTGGCACAAGGAATTATAGATGCAATGTCATTTATTATTCAAACAGTTCAAGAAGCGAATAATAAAAGTAAGAATAGCAGTAAGCGACCAAGTGAACCGGAACACAGCGTGAACAATGGACCCGTACTTCAAGCGCCCATTCCCAAAAGAAGAAGAACCATGCCATATGGTTGTTCTTACAAAGAATTCTGGTCCTGTAAACCAATAGAATTCTCGGGCAATGAAGGACCCATTGCAGCCTTACGCTGGATAGAGAAAACTGAGGCTGTTCTAAAAATAAGCAAATGTGCTGAAGAAGATAAGATAATGTTTGCTTCAAATCTATTTAAAAACGCAGCCCTATAATGGTGGAACACTATCCTCTAGTCAAGAGGAAGTGATAGGATTTATAACATGGAATGGGAAGAATTTAAAAATATGGTAGAAAGGAAATTCTGCCCTCCCAATGAAAAGGAACAGATAGCAAATAAGTTCCTGAATCTTAGAATGACCGGGGCAGACAGTAAGGGTTACACTACCACATTCTTTGAATATGCTAGGATAGTACCTACCCTTGCATCACCTGAACCGGTATTAATCTCCCGTTATATCTGGGGATTAATTGGAGAGATTAGACATGTAGTCAAGGCAGCTAGACCCCAAACTATAGAAGAAGCCGTAGAACTAGCCAATACCTTGACAGATGAGTTAATCCGTACTAGAGAAGAAGACAAGAGAAGAAACCTAACCCAAAGGCTTACCCAAGAATTCCGTTATGGGAATTCCAACCGTAGAAATATAGGTTCTACCTCTGCACCATACTGCAGGAACTGCAAGAAGAAGCATTCTGGAAGATGCTCTACTTACTGCAATTACTGTAAGGCGCCAGGACACAAGGAAGAAAATTGCAGAAGCAAAGCCAATAATGGAATGTGCTACAACAGCGGAGAAAAAGGTCATATTAAGACAAACTGCCCAAAATTGACTCCAGCTGCAAACAACAAGAATACTAAAAATGCTAGAGCATTCGTTTTAACTGCAGATGAAGCCAGGATGATTCCAGACGTAATTGCTGGTACGTTTTTAGTTAATGATATTTTTGCGAAAGTATTATTTGACTCTGGTGCAAACCAAAGTTTTATTAATACTTCATTTTGCAAACTCCTAAATCAATCATTAACTAAACTACCACAAGAATGTCTAGTAGAAACCGCAAATGGAGAAACCGTTAGAATTTCTTAAATCTTGCAAGGAGCAAGAATAGAAATTTTTAATCAAACGTTTATTGCAAACCTTTACCCAATGAATCTGGTAGAATTTGATGTCGTGTTAGGAATGGATTGGTTAATAACCAATAAAGCCAATATCCTATGTGATCAAAAGTCAATTCAGGTAAAATCACCAAGAGGTGAAAAGATCACAATTAAAGGAGATAACCATCTAGACCCACTAAATTCATCTCTGTGATGAAAACTGCAAACTATATAAGAAAAGGATCTATAGTGTATTTGATTTCTATAATCACTAACACTAAAGGAAAAGAGTTAAAAGACATTCCAGTAGTGTCCCAGTTTTCAGATGTCTTTCCAGAAGAATTGCCAGGACTACCGCCAGACAGGGAAGTTGAATTCAGTCGAATTCACCTGTTACCAGGGACAGCACCGATTGCCAAAGCACCCTACCGTTTGGCACCCGCTGAAATGCAGGAACTGAAGAAACAATTAGACGAATTGTTGGAGAAAGGATTTATACAGCCAAGCTCATCGCCATGGGGAGCGCCGATTTTATTTGTCAAGAAGAAGGACGGATCAATGCGTATGTGCATTGACTACCGTGAATTGAACAAAGTCACGATTAAGAATCGGTATCCATTACCGAGAATCGATGATTTGTTTGATCAACTTCAAGGAGCTCGATTTTTCTCTAAAATTGATTTAAGATCAGGATATCATCAACTAAAGGTACAGGAAGAGGACATTCCTAAAACCGCATTCAGAACAAGGTATGGTCATTATGAATTTACTGTCATGCCATTTGGTTTAACCAATGCCCCAGCCGCATTTATGGACATGATGAACCGAATATGTAAGCCATATTTGGATAAATTCATAATTGTTTTCATAGATGATATTCTAATTTACTCTAAAAGTAAAGAGGAGCATGCAAAGCACTTGCACTTACTTTTAAGTTTATTGAGAAAGGAACAGCTTTATGCTAAATTTTCAAAGTGTGAGTTTTGGTTAGAACAGGTACAATTTCTCGGACATTTAGTTAATCATGAAGGAATTCATGTAGATCCAACAAAAATCGAGGCAATTACCAAATGGAAAACCCCAGAGTCACCAACTGAAGTTAGAAGTTTCTTAGGATTGGCCGGTTATTATAGAAGATTTATCCGAGATTTTTCTAGAATAGCCATTCCTTTAACTAAGTTAACCTGTAAATCTGTTAAGTTTGAATGGGGACTAAAACAAGAAGAAGCCTTTAGAATTCTTAAGCAAAGATTAACCCATACACCCATACTAGCGTTACCAGAAGGAACCGAAGACTTTGTAGTCTTTTGTGACGCTTCTAAGTTAGGTTATGGATGTGTATTAATGCAACGTCAAAAAGTTATAGCTTATGCCTCTAGACAGCTTAAGAGTCATGAAGAAAATTATTCAACCCATGATTTGGAATTAGGAGCCATAATTTTTGCCCTTAAGATTTGGAGACATTATCTTTATGGTAGTAAGTTTACTGTTTTTACAGATCATAAAAGTTTAAGGTATGTCTTCGGGCAAAAAGAGTTAAATATGAGACAAAGACGCTGGATGGAGTTACTTAGTGATTATGATTGTGATATCCAGTATCATGCAGGAAAAGCCAATGTAGTGGCTGATGCTTTAAGTCGAAAATATCACGAAAAGCCAAAAAGGGTACGTTCTCTTAAATTAAATCTACAAGTAGATTTAAAAAATCAGATTAGAAAAGCACAAGAATCAGTAATCAAGGAGGATACTGAAAAATTAAAAGGAATGATTAAGGAATTAGAACAAGGAACAGATGGAATTTGGAGGTTCCATAAAAAGAGAATGTGGATACCTAAATTAGAAAATTTACGTCACCGTATATTAGAAGAAGCTCATAAGTCTAAATATACGATGCATCCAGGAAGTGATAAAATGTACCAGGATTTAAGGAAAAATTTCTGGTGGATAGGAATGAAAAAGGATGTAGCAGCCTATGTTTTTAAATGTTTAACTTGCTCACAAGTTAAAGCTGAACATCAGAAACCCTCAGGTTTATTACAACAATTAGAATTGCCAGTCTGGAAATGGGAATTGATAACAATGGATTTTGTTACCAAACTGCCCAAAACAAGGAAAGGTAATGATACAATCTGGGTGATTGTAGATAGGTTAACCAAGTCAGCTCATTTCTTACCAATGAAGGAAACCTTTAGTATGGAACAATTAGCCAAAGTATATGTAAATGAAATTGTTTCATTACACGGAATTCCTTTATCAATTGTTTCTGATAGGGATAGCCGTTTTACCTCTCATTTTTGGTCAAGTTTCCAAAAAGCAATGGGAACCGGGTTAAATCTAAGCACAGCTTATCATCCTCAAACAGACGGGCAAAGCGAAAGGACAATTCAGACAATGGAGGACATGCTTAGAGCTTGTGTAATTGATTTTGGAGTTAATTGGGACGAACACTTACCTTTAATAGAATTTTCTTATAATAACAGTTATCACACAAGTATCAATGCTGCACCATTCGAAGCACTTTATGGACGAAAGTGCAGAACCCCAGTCTGTTGGGCAGAAATTGGCGAAAAATAATTATCTGGACCTGAGATAGTACAAGAAACAACTGACAAAATCATTCAAGTCAAGGAACGACTGAAAACAGCACGTGATCGACAAAAGAGCTATGCCGATAACAGACGTAAACCATTAGAATTTCAAGTAGGAGATAAAGTATTATTAAAAGTCTCTCCCTGGAAAGGAGTAGTAAGATTCATCAAAAGAGGAAAGCTTAGTCCCAGGTATATTGGAACCTTCAAAATTCTTAAAAGAATAGGATCTGTAGCCTATCAACTACAACTGCCAGAGGAATGGCAGGAATACATGATGTATTTCATGTATCTAATCTCAAAAAGTGCCTAGCTGATGAATCACTCGTAGTACCTCTCAAAGATATAGAGGTTAATGAACAACTCAAATTTGTAGAGAGGCCTCTGCAGATTGAAGATAGAAAAATTAAAAATCTCAAGCATAAGAGATTAGTTCTGGTCAAAGTAAAGTGGGACTCCAAAAGAGGACCTGAATACACATGGGAACTTGAATCAGAAATGCAAAAGAAATATCCACACTTATTTCAGTAGATCTCGAGGACGAGCTCTAAAACAAGGTGGGGAGGATATAACAACCCTCGGTAAAACCGACACCCTCATAATATTTCTGACACCCTAATATATCCTAAAAATATCCCAATATGTCTTTATATGCACCCCATATGTGAAAACCGAGCCCCAAAGTAGATTATAATATATATAGTAAAATAAAAATCAGAAATATTAAGCTGAGGCGGGCCGCATAAGCCCACCCCAACCATTCACGCGGGCCGCGCGAGGATATGATCCGGATTCTTTTGGTTTTTAAGTTAAAGCGGGCCGCGTATGAGTTTTTCTAAAGTTCATGCGGGCCGCGAGTGTTCAAAATCTGGCACGGCCCTGGGCCGCCACGTGGCCCAACACCCGGATAAGCTAGTAAACGACTCAGCCAAGCTATACGTTGACCACCGGTTGACGCGGGCCGCGTAGGGCCTAGCCTTACTTAACGCGGGCCGCGAGAAAGTTTGATTTCACAACTATAAATAGAACGCAACGGCCTTCAGTCCGTTTCGCTCATTCCTTTCTTTCTTTCTTAATTTTCTTTAGTGGTGTTACTATACCCGGGCATTATACCCCCTAAAATAGCGAGGTTCTGCTACGATGTAAGTATTATAACCCCTGGAGACGTATTAGATACGCTGCCCGATTGATCTAGGGTTCCGTAACGGCTGTCGTGGTTCTGCCCGACATAGTCGTTGGAATGCCGTCTCGGGGAGGGTATTACTAATGTTAAAATGGGTTATTATACTAACACACGTGCATTTGTGTAAATTATAGATATTCATCAGGAAACCCTAAAGAATAACCTAAAACAGCAATGTGAGTAATCCTCTTTTTGTTAAATATTTTTACAAAACCTTACATACTTTTCCATGCGAATGACAGTTATTGAGTATTTGTAAGAATACAATTATCGTGGGTATGTTGGGGTTTTGTATACAAAATTTGTTACAACCTGGTTAAGGAGTAACATTTCCACAAGTCGGGTTTCGACAGTACCAACGGGTGATAATTGATATAACTTGGAAACAAATGTAATTGCGGGATCGCCCTCAATACTGTTCACTGTGAATTTTATTTAAACCTGATTAAACTGGGATTCACTCACCAGTATTTCCCACTGACAAAATGTTTTTAAAACGCGTTTCAGGTAACAAAATGTGAAAGCCAAATAGAAGCCAGCTGGACAGCACTGGAGGCTTGGAAAAGTGGCAATAAAGTTACCTAAAAATAAAACGGATGTCTTTATTAAATAAATAGGATTTATTCCTATGAAATGTGTGTATTGAAAACTTGGGTTTTACCCATATGTCAATGTTATAAAACATGGTGGTTTACTCTGATTAAATATTTCCTAACTACGGTCCTGATGAAAATTTCCGCTGCCAAATTGGATAAATAAATGTGATACCACCGAAACTGGCTCACGGCTGCCCGTTCCCGGGAACTAGGGATTGGGGGTTGTGACACTAACCATTACCTTGAACCTAATGACTTTCATGCCAAGATCCAGGGATGTTTGGGATACTTAGCAGCAACCTTTCGTACAATATCGTAGGAAAACCCAAACAATGTTTCTGGCTTTGGTGCAGCCTTTCTTGCATTGTCAATGTCTGCAAAAAACCTAAATCAGAAAGGTTGGAAATAAAATTTGAAATGGGTAAATATAATAAACCTGCCACTTACGTAGATTCAGGCCATCCTCATTCATAATTCTTTTTCCTAATGTTTTCTTTGCTTTTTAGGGGGAAGATGGGTGCTTCTCTCCATAGGGCATACAAAGCACAGATTGTTGGCGGAAGCCCGCCACATTTAACATATAAAGTTTTTTTATATGTTAAATATGGCGGGCTGCCGCCAACAACCTGTGTTTTGTATGCCCTAGGAGAGAAGCACCTATGTTCCCCTTAAAAAGCAAAGAAAACATTAGATTTTTGGATTTGATGTTTTTCGATGCTGAAAGGTCATTAGTGATGACTGTGTGATCATGCTTTACCTGAGAACAAATGCACCAAGTTAAGCTCAAGGTTTTTCAACTTGATCAAATGTCACTTATACCCTTTAATAAAGACCTTGTTCGTTTTTTGCACGCCCTGTTCGTTTTTTTAATGTTGAAACAACGTTAAAACCTAAAACCCTATGCTGAAGTGTTGTTTTTTGTACCTGATTGGGCCGAGGCGTCGCCTCAAAACGCTTCACGTGTTTTGACGCTTCAGAGCAAATAAAACGTTTTGCCAAACGGTTAACACTTTAAGCGAGCTTAAAGCGCGCTTTTTTAAACTAAGTTTCCAACACAAGAAAACTACACAATTGTTTTATTCTATTTTTTACTATTTTCTTCTTTAGCACATTAAATGTAATAATTGAATGTGATAAGAAAAGCAGTGTGACTTACAGGAAGTGACTCCCATATGGCTTCATCAGTCAAATGTTCTTCATTTACTGGAAGTAACGCCTTGCACATTCTGTACACATTACAAATCTTGTTTTCAGATTATAGGGTTACTTATTTCAATATTCATTTACAAAATCACCCACAAATAAAACTAAAGCGACCTAATGGTCGGACCATCGGTTCCCCTTCAATAATCAGATTAACAAACTTAGAATGCTTGTACTCCAATTACTGTGTAGGTCTCAGTTGATATGGAAGCAACCATAACAAAGGATACTCAATGGTATTTAATGCTCGGACCATCGGTTCCCCTTCAACAATAACTTGAGGTAAGCCTACAACAGGAAACAACACGTCATAAACCCAAAATTTTAACGAAACAACACGTCATAAACCCAAAATTTTAACCAACCAGTAGCAATCTTGGATAAAAAAACTGGTAAAACTAAAATTGCAAAATTATGAAAGCAGTGAAACTTTGAATATTCAATAATAAACCATAGTATTACAAAATTATGATTTAGAAAAATAATAAAAATTAAAAATTAAACATTACAATTAACACTTAATAGAATATCTCGTTCTCTCGCCTTCTTCCATGCAATTTCGTTTTTTGTTTTAATTTGTAGATCAGCTAGCATATCACAGGTCTTCTGATCCTGTTTCAGCAAATTTGTAATAAACTCTTCTGCTTTTTGTTTAAACTCTGTTGGAGTAGAAGAGGCAACTTCATCTAGCAGTGCAATGCTACTCCAGGTTTGCTTATAATATTTATCACTAACAATAGCAATCTTTTGGTTGAGTTCTTCAGCGTTTCTTTGTTCTTGGAGTGACCAGGTTGAAAATTCGATTTTAAGATCAGTGGTATCGGACTAGTGGTAGAAAGTTTTCCTTGCCATTTAGGAAGAATGTAAGTGTTTTTGGACAATTTGTTTTAGGATGAATGTTTTTTTTTAAACTGAAGTGTTGATGTTTTCAAGTAAAATAATAATGATGCTTTATAGTGTTTAAAATCTTTGATAGAGAAAATGAAGAGACATCTCATAATTATGATAACCTTTTTTTTGAAGGTTTCAATTTTGTTCCTTGGTTTTCTACATATTTAATTTTACTTGTTTTCCCATGAAAACTCATTTTTCAAAGGTTTTGCATTAAAATGCTTAATAGGATAACTGAACAGACAATTCCCATATACACGTTTTTTACTCTTAAATCATTAAATGTACATGGTTTTTAAGTATAAATGTTAATTTAATGTTTACCTTTAAAGCTGACCTTTGGCCTGTTACATATAGTATATAATAGCATTGCCAATAAATTTTTTTCATCAAAACAGATTCATTCAGTGAAACAAAAGTGCAACTATTATTGTTTTGCCTTTGTTCTTATAAATATATTAGAATGGAGTCATATACTTCTGCAAAATCTGACGATTTCAAGCAACGCTTTATTAAACAAATCGAAGGCCAAGTTTTGGCTGATAGATCTACTCTTCAAGAGTTGAAGAGGTGTTTTAACGGACTGGAACTTGGTCTGCTGACAAGAGACCAAGTTTCGAGGGACTTGAGGGCAATGCCGACTACTTCCGTTCGTGACCTGTGTGTTGCGAGTAATATAGAATGTGGAGAAAGAGATCTGGAGTTCATGAGAAAGATCAATGAGATACACAGAGAGGTTCAGTGCTCCATGGAGTTGAAGTTAAAGTTCCTTGATTCTTGCAATTAGAGTTAGATGTCTCTAATTAGTTTTCTTTTTTATATGTAATTGCTACTTTCTTAATACTTCATATTTTATAAGTATTATTTTTTTTATCACATTTTAGTTTTACATCTTAACATTGTTGTTTGGTACCATGGATGATCTGTTTAATGTTCATTTATGTGCTGACTTTAACAATTTTGGAAGCGAAACAGTTTCAACAAACACGGGTAACTTTTTCCTTAATTTTAATTAAATTAAGATTATTTGGTACTTGTAGATATTCTGGGGCTAAAGCCAAAAGCTACATTAGGGACAACAGCACTCAATATGGTACTCTTACAGACTCAAGTGTAGTTGTTTGATCAATTGATTCTAATGTTTTATTAGCATTTTATTGATTCTTTGTTAGTTACATTTGATGATGATCATATGAATAGTTAAGATCTATGAAAAACTTCAATTCAACGAAAGTTAAGTACCTTTTCAAGCTGATGTATAAAATTACTTCTACAAAATTCAATTCGATTATACCTCGGTCACACAGCCACCACAACTTCCAGTCGTTCCCAGCTCTCCTGCAGAATCAAAACTTAATTAGGCATTTAATCAAAAACTTGATGAACACAATTCAAAGAACAATTCTGCCTTATCCTGTATCTGACCATGATGTGCACATTATACAAGATTAAGTACTTACATGACAGTTAATTTATACAAGATTGTTTGCTATGTTGTATATATTCTAGGGCTAAAGTCGAAAGGTCCATTGGTGGCAGCAGCACTCAATATGCTAGTCTTATAAACTCAAGTTTATATCTTTTAATATATGTTCGGTTATTTAACAACATATTTTGATAACAAACGAAGGTGAACACGAAAATAATTTTATAGCCCTGAGATTAGAAAAAGACGTATAACAGGCAAGAAAGTAATTTTATGAAACCATGTTGAGGTAAAATGAGGAAAACAACCGTGTAGTCATTTAAGATGATTTTCGTCCTAATTTACAGCAAAAAGATGACAATAAAAACCCTAATGAAGGCTACCTTCAACCTAAATAATCCTAGAAATCAACCTAAAACAGTCTACAACACCCAAAAGTTAGAGTTTATACTATGCGCCTTGCTTAAAAAAGCCCTCGGAAACACACAGACAGATTCAAACTGAAACTAAGTTACAACATAGCAATGTTGAACTTCTACTCTAATCACATTGTTTTACACCATGAATGACAATATAAAGTTTATGCTTAAGATACATACCATAAGTCTTTACGATAGAACAACCATTAGTTGTTGGAAACATGAAGCTTTGACCTATCAAAAAGTTTGATGGTTGTTTTGGTATCTCCAATGGCCTAACTACACTTTCAAGCCATTCAATAGCTTTAAACCTTGTCATAGCTACAAAAAATGAAAAAAAAAAATCAAATAATCAACAACATTTCTATTGTTTTGTTAGAAAGAATTTGAAGGCAAAATTTAAAATTATACCTGCTCCTTGGACTTTCCTTGAAGGTAGAGTAACACTAAACAATACCGTTTCAAACTTTAGCGAAAACAACACTAAAGGATACCGTTTCGTAATTATGACATCAGCGAGGACTACATAGCATACATGAGAAGTTGACACGTAGCCAATTCTATGTCATTATCTAAGCTCCCTTAATAGATAACATCATGTTCAAGATAACCTCTTTCGTGTTCATGTGAGCAAGAAGAGAGAAAGACACAAAGGATGTGTCAAACACAGTTCACATGATACGGATTTGACACCTGAACCTGTATCATCTGAACTATGTTTCACACCTCCTTTGTGTCTTCCTCTCTTCTTGCTCACATGAACACGAAAGAGCTTATCTTGAACATGAGTAATGACACAGCTGTCTTCTACCTCCATCGCTAGATTCAAAGGGCAAATATGGTCAAAATCAACAAAGACAAGATTAATAATATTTAATGTTTTGAATGTGATGTCATGCAGAAAGGTCGGATTTATGATGTCATCGAATCCTATGTGGCATACCTAATATCATGACACGTAATCAAAGTGAGGTCAGCTTCTAAGCTCCTTTTATAGATAGTAAAGATGTTAGTTTGTCTAGAATAACATAAATATTTAATCTCAGGTACTTGAAACAGCCAATGAAACTGTCGAATCGCATTTAGGTTAAAGTTATAATTCGGTTAGTCTGGTTAGTAAAATTTTAGGACAGGGATTAAGACCAACAAAAAAAAAAGAAAAAAAAAAGAAAAAAAGAAAGAAACTTAATTCCAATCCTATGCATTAATTGAGTATCATGAATTTAGTAAAATGCAATAGTACAATGAAATAAAGGATCTGAATAAAGCACATCATACACCTCTTCACTACATCAGATACACCTAAACAATTATATGCTTATTTCATATAATACATAATAAGAAATTCTTACACAAGGCACAGCTCTTTGCGCTTAAGCGCGATTTAAAAAAAAAAGCGTCCAGCCGTCCACACACTCCCTTTTTATAATATATAATTTGTCTTTCCTATAACTGTACCTGAATTCGAAGTGATGCACCCTGCAGTTTGGGATTTGAGCTTGTAAAACTTCTCAATCTGGTGTCGTGTTCTGATAAGGTCCTTCGCCATCACCTTAACAGCTCCCTGGGAAATATACGTGAAATAAATAATACGAGCAGCTAATTTTAGACGAATCAATGAAGTGGGTCCTGAAATTAGGGAGGAATAAACCGAAAAAACAAAACTCAATATTGCAAATTTATGAGCAAGTAATGAAAGAAATAAGCTTACCATTTGACCTTGTTTGGCAATTTTCTTGATTTCTACGATTAGTTTCTTTTCTTGCGTCTGCAAACCTTGCCTCCCTCTTTCTATTTCTCTAATAGATTTATCTATCATTCTCTTGTTCTCCCGCAGAAGTTCTGCAATTACCAACCATTTGGGTCAAAACTAAATATTCTTTCCAACTGTATAAATAAGAGCTGTCTTTTGTCATTCTCTATGCCAACTGTTCCGTATGTAGAATGTCAATAATTTCAAATAAAAACTGAATATAACGGGTCATACTTGTTTGTGTAAGTACTTTACTCGCAACTTTTGTTTACGCAACAACCTAAAAATAACAACAATGAGGACAGTGGACAATAGGGCAAAGAAAAGACGATAAGTGGTGAGTTTGGAGGTGATACCTTGCTGTCAAGTACAACATCGCTGTCGTCTTCATCATTGACTCCGTTGTTCTAGAAACGGACGACAAATAACATTGACTCGTCGCCTTTTGACTATCTGAAATTGAGAGCTAGAACTTCACGGGCTTTATATCCCAGCCATGGACATGGTCTGAGTTGCAGACTCGCCTGCCTGACCGCCCGAGCTGCAGGCGGAAGTAGAGGGTGTAGGTCCCACATGGAAAAGGAAACTCCACCTCACCGTCGACTTCAAACCACCAAATCTGCTGAACACATGCATACCGAACAGAATCTAGATAACAATAATGAAAAATCCAATTCGTTTGTCATTTATCGTAATCATTTCTTGTGATTTTAGGCCACAATATATATTTTTTTCAAGGTATGCATGAACCACAAATACAAAAAGAAAGACAACCCTCATTTCAGATTCTTCTACAGTTTAATCCCAACATTTCAATACATATAATTCATTCATCAAGATTTCAATAAAAATAACTTCAGAAACCTAAAATCTTTAATTTTCACCTTAATATATAGTGTAGCCAAACAGGTAGATACTAAACAAAACCCTACTTAAGCAAAGACATCAAGGCAGATTTTTATGACAGAAAACAAAACCCTCGTTTCAACAGATCTGTCTGTGGTCTGAATTCAACACTGATTAAAGTGAGATTTCATACCTGATTGCTTGTATTGTCTGGATTGTATGTGATTCAATCAGAAGGAAAACGCTTCTTGATACCTAGGGTTTTTAGAAAAGAAGTGATTTGTGGTTAGAAACAGCTGTGTGGTCGAAATAAAACCATATTCATCATCATCATCATCATCACGATTTAACCCTATTTTTCCAACAAACTCAACTGAAATCATCATCATCAATTTACCGAGTTGATATTGAAGAAAAGAATTAATAGAAACTACATACACACACGTACACAAACCTGTTGAGTAAATTAGAGATATGTGGAGATGAAGTTGTGTTTATGTTACTTGCAGACAACCGGATCGAAGATGTTCTTCTGAGTTGAGAGAGAGAGAGGTGTGAAGATTATGTTTTCAATTTTGAAAAAATGAGTTGGACTATATTTGATTGAGAGAGAATAAAAGATTAAAATTACCATTTGAATTTGATTTTTGAAATTCCCTCCTAGAAACTCTGACCTTATTTTCAATTTTGAAATATAGATAGTTATATTTAATTTTAAAGGTGGAGGTTGAAATTATGACATCAGCGTTATGACATCAGCGGAGTCTATGTGGCATCCAATGTGGCATATCTAAGAAGATGACACATAAGCAAAGTGAGGTCATACTCTAAGCTCCTTTTATAGTATAGATAGATATACATATACATAATCATTTTTATAAGCTTAAATATTATTTCAGAATTTTGTTTCTATTTATTTTGTCCTTCAAATTCGTCCGACAAAAGACTGCATGAGACTCAATTAAAAAAAAAAAAAAACTAATCATGATTCACGAATCACGAGTTTTGTTCACGGAAGTCAAATTTAAGTGACTCAATCTTAAATTCCTGGAATTTGCCATTTTGGAAGGAAGCTTCTCTCTCACGTGTAGCGGGAATCACGTGCCGTATGGTTCTTTAACTATGTTCTTGAATTTTTATACGTTACATTTAAAGTTACACATAAACATTATGGAACTTATTTTAATGACATGGCCGTACTATACATTTACTTTCGTTATACTTTATCTTTAGAAATACAGTTAATTTATAAGACTATGGAAATAAACAAATTAACCAAAGAGTTTATCAAAATGAATATTGTCTCAAGGTTGGTGGATAAAGAATATATGTAATTTGTTCTGTTTGTTTGGTGTTGAATAGTTTGTATGTTTGGTGGTAGCATCTTGCTACAATAAATAAAATTTTTTGTCGGCCGTTAAAAAAATGAATATTGACTGAAACACCTTTTTTATAAGGGACGATTGCATATTTCCTCTTAAAAAACTGCTTAATTGCGTATTTACCCAACTTAAAATTAAAATTGCATATATCTTGTTTCTTAACTATTAAAATTGCATATATCCCATTCCTTAACTAATATAATTGCAAATTTACCCATGTTGTTTTATTTTATTAAAAACAAGTTATATAAAGACTTTTTAACCCTTATTTTTACTAAAACTAAATAAAATACAAATCTATTCATTTTTACTAGTTTAGCGATTTATTTCAGTGTTTAAGTTTTAGTAAATAGTAAAAATGAATAAATCTGTATTTTTTAAGTTTTAGTAAAAATAAGGGTAAAAAAGTTATTATATAACTTGTTTTTAATAAAATAAATCAAAATGGGTAAATTTGCAATTATATTAGTTAAGGAAGGGGATATGTGCAATTTTAATAGTTAAGGAATGGGATATATGTGATTTTAATTTTAAGTTGGGTAAATACGTAATTAAGCAGATTTTTAAGGGGAAATATGCAATTGACCATTTTTATGAACAATGACTTTCGAATCAATCGAAACAAGACACCTTAGCATAACTGGACGCAAGAATTACGCCTTAAGGGAGGATTATTAGAGCATTCACATCCATTCCATCAAATTTTGTGAGTGGAGTTTTTATAATATAAAGAGTATAAAAAATGGTTGTGAGTGGAGGAGAGATAAAATGTTACGGTTTATCTTTATATTTGGGGGGACATTGTTCACCCCCTATAATTTTTAATATATTTTGAAAGTGGTTGTGAGTGAAGGAGAAAGAAAATATAATTATAAAGATATAAAAAATATTATTTAATTAAAAATGAGAGAAAAAATATAGTGTTTTTTAATGTAATTTAGATTGAAAATATAGTGAAATAGATGAGAATGCTCTTAACCACACGACACATATCCCCGATTAGGCTAATCTACGCCCGCTTGGGCCATATGCACTAATAAAAATCTAACATATTCAATGTGTTCAAACAATGTGTTAAAAAATAATTAGGTAGGAGAAATGGACGATGTATATGTTGGTGAAAGTTTGATGAAATTGTTTACTTTGGGCAGAAGAAAACATTCGGAAATGTACACGTGTTACATGGTCATTGGTTTATTTTGTGGTACGCTAGCTCACATAGCTTTTTAATTTTATCCATCGGTTACTCCGGTCCAAGTCACCATCAATCCAAACCCCGCAAACATATTTTATAGCACCCGAGGGACGATAAATATTTAATATGAAAAATAGTTTTAATATTTTACCATACAATAAAATGAGATAGTTTGAGTGTGCTTCTAGATAACAAGTAATTTTCACGTGCCATTAACTTAATATGTATTAACTCAATTATATAAATCAACGAGGGTGAATTTTAGAACCTATTGTCAATACTAATGACCACATGCTAAAATAAAAATAAAGTGTTTAGTAGAAACAAAATATATGCAACAAAAAATTCCTAATACGTTAAAATAGAAATAAAGTTTTGAATTATAATATGTTCATTGCAAAAGTATGATATAATTATATCCAATTGTTTAACCATTTAACTTTTATAGGTTGTTCTGATTTAACCACTTAACATAATATTGTTAGGCTGGAAGGTGTGGTATAAAGTCCCTAGGGGCTTTATCACGCCACGTCAGATCCACCTAGGCGTCACGGGCTTTAAAGCCCATCTCTTTAACCTGTATAAAGTCCCTTATTAAACAAAATTAAAAAAAAAGATTTTATTGGTTGAAATTAGGTGGGCCCACCAGCACACACCGTCAAAGCTCGTTAACATGCTGGCGAGACATGGATGGCGCCCCCCTTTGAAATCGATGGTGTGGAGGATGGTACCCCGGGGGCGCTATGGAGGGTGATGTAGCGGGGTGGCGCCATGCCACACCCACCGGCCTTATCGTTATTATTATCGAAGGTAAGGTTAAGTACCCATTAGAAAGAGTAGTGAATCATTCAAAGCTAAGCTTAAAAATATGGTGGTTGGTGTCAAGTTTAAAGACGCAGTGTTTTATAATGAAGCTACTTTAAGATAGAAACAGGGTTGGTTGATTTCATGAATTCTAAGATTTTATGGGAGTTTTGATTGAACCGCCTCTTCCTCATAAAGTAATAGGTTGTAAGTTTCTTTACAATATAAAGTTCAACTTAACCAGTTAAATAAAGGAAAGTTTCTTTACAATATAAAGTTCAACTTAACTAGTTAAATAAAGGAAAGAAGATGGTTAATTACTCTAAGGTGTATGATTACTAATAGGTTGTAAGTTTTGATTGAACCACCTCTTCCTCGTAAAAAGGGTAGATGCACGGTACCCCTGACCGCGGAAGGGATCCCCCTTCCCAAGCTAGCGACCCGACAACGCTGCCTGGCGGTGAAACCCCTGCCAACTCAAGGGGAACTGAAGAGCCTGTTGCCAGGATTCGAACCCGTCAACCCGAGACCTCATGGATCCTTGAGCCGGTTTAAGGTGGGGGTCGGTGGCCACTGGGCTGACACCCAATGGATCCTGTTGCCAGGATTCCTCGTAAAGGTAACGGAAGGAGTTGGTTTTGAAGGAACTTTCTTACTCTTAATCAAAATGGTTACTCTAAGGTGTATGATTAGCTTAGTAGTTCAAAAGAGCTGAAACAAGTGGGATTATCTCGTGCGATAGGGTGAGAATTCGATTTGTATATGTTGACCGAATGTTGATGGATACGTTAAAGATAATAGAAACAATATTTATGATATAGATATAGGTAAGCTTTAACATCTTTTACAAATGTATACTTGAACTATAGAAAAGGGTATGTGTTTGTTTTGAGAAGAAATATTGTTTGAAGTTGGTATAGGATATTCGTTTCCTATGGTGTGAGCATGCTTACACGCTCACGAAAGAGAATTTTATAGATTTCGGTAAAGAATTTAGTAGTTTAAATGCATCTAGGCTAATCTACATGACTATCAAAATCTAAAAGGGAACTTGATTCTTTTTCATTATACCTGACATTTAATGTGTTGTTAATTGTTTCAGTCACGACTTGCATGCTCTTATGCAATCCTTTGTTAAACTTATCTATAGAGTTTTAAGGTATTTGAAACAATGTAAACTTATCTATAGAGTTCTTAGGGTATTTGAAACAAAAAAAAAAAAAAATAGACTTCTTATGCACTTCTTAGGGTATTTGAAACAGAATTGCCTTGCCAGATTTTAAGGGTATTTGAAACAAAATTTCATTGCATGAAATTTGAAGTCCGTAAAAGAAGGTATTTGAAAGCTCGATTGGACAACTGGATATTGTTTAGGGTGGATGGGGTATTCTTTTATATATTAAAAAACCATCGATTTGAACAGTGATAGAACAATTGAATAATATATAGTTTTTTTTTAATATTTTTTATTATTTTCTCTAGCTTTAACCATCGATTTGAACAGTGATAGAACAATTGAATAATATATAGTTTTTTTTAATATTTTTTATTATTTTCTCTAGCTTTAAGTTAGATAAATTTGTGTCAATCGGTACTTGTATCTTCTATATATTAAAAAACCAACGATTTGAACAGTGATAGAACAATTGAATAATATATAGTTTTTTTTTTAATATTTTTTATTATTTTCTCTAGCTTTAAGTTAGATAAGCTTGTGTCAATCGGTACTTGTATCGAAAATACAAGTACGGTTATCGGTACATGAAGATAAAAATCGACACCAGCCTAGTACAGAAAACACCAAAAGTCGGTATCGACTTGATTTTGAAAATCTTTTGCCTCGGGAAATTCCGTACTGCTACCCGGTACCATTTGCTCATCCCTGATCACGGGTGTCGTACGAACAATAACAGTATCGTGCAACTTTTTTTGTTTTTTCTTCAACTTTTAATGATTTCTCTTTTTAGTTTCAGGGGTAGGGATGAGCTCGGTGCCAATCAATACTGAATTGGTACTGGTACCGAAAATATCAGTTACGGTACCGGTATATGAAGGTAAAAAACGGTAGCGAACTGGTACCGGAAACGCCAAAAGTCGTACCGAATTAGTACTTAAGATCTTTCGGTTCGGGAAATTCGGTACCGGTACCCAATATCATTTGCTTATCTCTGACCACAGGTTTCATACGAACTAAATTATTAGCATACAACTTTTTTTTGTTGATTTTCTTTTGGTTATCTTTTAGTGTTTTTTTCTATATTTTCTTTTTATTCTTGTCAGCGGTTTCCGTACGCAACGCGCTCGTAGTGATTTCAAAACACACGTAAACACAGACTAAAGAACAAAAAACGTTCGCCGCAACGCGGCAATAGTAAAAAAACTAGTTCCTTTTATTTATCCTAACCTTCTTCAATCCTGCTGCCACGTCATTTTTACCTGGCCTGAACTACCCTCAAACTACAAAAACACTGACGACTAGGGCTGCAAACGAATTGAATGAACTACCCTCGTTTGTTAAGAAATACACGTGTTCACGAACTGTTCATTAACACTTACCGAACGAGATTTTATGTTCGTGTTCGTTTGTTAAGGAAATAAACTTGTTCGTGTTCGTTTGTGTTTGTTTGTTAATTTTAGGCAATGAACAAAGACGGACATAATAAACACAAATGAGCACAAACTAATGTTCGTGAACACAAATGGAAACAAACAAGCGTTCGTTAATAAAATATATAATACACTGACAATTATCAAATATTTAATTTTCGAATTTTGAAGTATTTAAATAAAATATAAAAACTAAAAACACTAATGAACTATCGAACACAAACACACACGTTACCGAACGTTCATGAACATAAATAAACGTGGCATCTGTTCGTGTTTGTTCATTTAACTAAATGAACGATATTTTTTGTTTGTGTTTGTTTGTTTGATAAACGAACGAACACAAACGAACTTCCTGCCAAACGATTCACAAACAGTTCGTCGAACGTTTGGTTTGTTTGCAGCCCTACTGACGACACTCCTTTCAACTACCCTAAACAAAGTACGATAATTTAATAAAAAAACTTCATTCATCTATCAAATTCGTCGAGCAGCAATACGCCGCGACTATTTCACGTTTACGTTATCCATTAGCTGACCAGGAAGATGATCATGGGGTCGAGCAAACGTCTCAAAGTCCTGGTCAAACATCAGTTGCCTTACACTATCGCGTTGAGCATGCATCAACGCAATAGACTCGTCTACTTGTTTCTTTTTAGCATTCACCAACTCCTTAATCGTCACTTCTTTCCTTGACGTATATGGCTCTAATTTGTCGTCCAAAACACTTGTGCTTGACGACTCGACGGATCTATTATCTTTCCACTCGGTCGAGTAGGTCTGATTTCTTCGTTCAAGTCTAAATCCTGCCTAGTAGTTGTGAAAACATCGTCGGATGAACCTGCATAATAGTTGCCAAATTCCGATGAATTTCTTCTCTTGTCGGAACTACCACGGACTCTTCACCCTTTGATGTTGCCCATTTGCAAATTGTTTTACAATCCCCCATGCATCAACATGCTTGTATTTTTTCCCGAAATCACCTACAGTGGCGGATCTAGAAACGGATCGTAGCCGTAACGTTTTATAAATAAGCCGTAACGAAATCGAAAAAACGTCAAATTTTTCTGAAATTTACATTAATTTTTCCAAATTTTTCCGTGACAAGCCGTAGCGGACGTTGCCCCCTTGTATAAGCTACATCCGCCACTGATCACCTAGCCCCTCATTCCTAACATTAATATCGGTGCAACCACTTTCTCATAGACGTTCCTATAGGGTTAGAAATATAAATTAAAATTGTATAAAAATATTATGACAAACTTAATTGATTATAAATATAAATTAAATTCAAATCAGTATAAATTGTAGATTGTACCATTTGTATCCACACGCGCTGAACCAATTCATTTGAGTCAACATAGCTGTCCATTTTAAATTTAGTTGAGGAGTCAACCGACCGGAACTGTAATAAATTTTGATTTTTTTATAGTTTTGCCACAAAAATTCTTTATATTTTTTAATTTACAACATACTTTATGAGTTTTTGTTTTACGTCTTTTCTCAGATCAGGTCATCGTTCGGTTGCTACTTAGCACAGTGCTTCGTGGTCACACTTGATCCCTAAGGTCCCCGCAACGCTGAGAGCATAGTTTTATACCCACCACCTGCAACACAAAGAGCTTAATACTACTTTTAATTATTTTTTGTTTTAGTTATGATGGTAGTGTTTTTAATTGGATTATGCGTGTAGCTTCTCGGGTGCCATGGACCGTGGACCCCTTATAAGAACTTCTCTAGATATTGTTGCTTAAGAGTTAAGGAGTTAAGGTTGGTATTGTCATATTGACATTAAGCTTTCACGAGGCTATTCTTTTGTTTATATTTGAAAGAACACGAGTGTTTTTTTTTTTTAATTTACGGTTACATAAGAAATTTTTATTATATATATATTTTTTTAATAAACTGGTTTGATTCATGAACCCACAAATGCGGCAAATAAACGATGTACACCTATTTTTTGTAGCGTCTTTGAATTTAGTCGGGTTTTCAATCAACAAAATAGGCATGTACAAATCGGGTTTTTGACCCGGGTACAAATTTCGTCAACATAGTCAATAACCGGGTAGGGCATGTACCTAAGTATTGTTTAGCAATACCCAACCCTATATAACCGCGGTACGTTAGATGGAAACAGGTTTTTTTTTTTTTTTAATATAACAACAATATAAATGCATTCTGGATAAAACTCGTTTAAAAATTCAAATTTAAATAAAACATGAAGATGTACTTTAAATATTTGCTTTTTATTTATTTTAAAAAAAAATTAAAATTTACAAAACATAAATTTATAACTATATCTATATCTATATTATCACACCCAACCGAATGACCAATTGTGAAAACATCAAGGTGAGACGTAATAGATTGCTCAAAGACAACATAACACTAAATTTGCGACAATAAATTAAAATTCAAAATTTCATTTCATTTAACTAAATGAAAAATTACATTGTTCATGAAAATGGAAAGCACAACGTTTGAAATTTTAAAACTAACAATATTAAAATGCATAAATTAAAACTAGGTGAGTATCTAATAAATTCACCCTAACTCTTTTCTAGCAAAATCATCATCAAATATTTCCTGCAACATATAGAAAATATCCATCAGCACAAATTATGTTGGTGAGTATCTAAATCCACCCTAACTCTTTTCTGGGGGGGGGGGGGGGGGATAGTGCACGGTCCTCCCAACCGCCAGAGTGATCTCACTCCGGGAGCCGCTACCCGACCAACCTAGCTCCGCGGTGACTTCCCCATGCCGAGTTCTTACCCTGGGCGACATATGCCACTCCCAAGACTCGAACCCGGTACCTCTGGGAAGAGGTGGGTGTCGGTGGCCAACTGGGCTACCCGAGTTGGTTAAAACCAAGACATTTTTCAAATATTTCATGCAACATATATCATCAAATATTTCCTACAACATATAGAAAATATCTGTCAGCACAAATTATGTCGGTGAACATACTAGTTTGTCTACATAGCATAAATATGAATAAAGTCTCAAATCCACATGTTTAAAGTTTACTAATCATGTAATCATACTAGCATGGGATAGCTAAAAATCAACCCAAAGTTTCCACCGGCGTAACCTTATCACTGAAGTGAATAAGACCGTAAATATTGAATACTTAATAATAACCTACAAAACGAGCTGGTGTGTTAATCGCATAGCGCTATACATGTTAAGGGAGACTTTTTAAAGTTAATGATAGATAACATGACACAAGATTGTTCTAGCATGTATGACACAAATAGCATAACAAATAAGCATGTTAAAGGATTAAGTGTTTGTATAAAATTGATTATATGTGTGTGAAAGTGTGATTAATACGGATACATGTTGCAACCCAAATAATGTTTAAAGCGTAAAATGGGTTAAGTATGAACTCACAGTTTGCAAAGATAAGAGATGTGAAAAAAACAAGAATAATGTGTGAAAATTTATTTAAAATACACGTGTTCAAAAGGTGGACACTTTTTTTGAGATTTTAACAAATGAAACAAGCGGAATAAGAGCATTCACATCCTAACCATCAAATTATGTGAGGAGGGGTTTTTATATTATAAAGGGTATAAAAAATGGTTGTGAGTAGAGGAGAGAGAAAATGTTACTGTTCATCTGTATATTTGGGGGGACACTGTTCACCCGTTATAATTTTTTAATATATTTTGAAAGTGGTTGTGAGTGGAAGTGAAAGAAAAAGGTAATGATAATATTATTTAATTGAAAGGAGAGAGAAAAAGTATTTGCTTTTAGTGGAAATATATTGATATAGGAGTTGTTTTTTAGTGGAATGTATGTATAATTTGATGGATTGGATGTGAATGCTCTAATACATAATTAAAAGAGAGAATTTCGTATATTAGAACACAAAAATTGCCATTTAAATATATATGATTACAAACATCCATGTTATAACCGTGATTTTTGTTTAAAAGGGAACTTATAAATTTTGTTTAAATACAAAATATCATATATATACATATAGAATACTAAAAGTTTGGTGATACAAGTTAATATAGGGGAAAAATATTGTGGATGCTGTAGGTTTCTTATGATTGTTGGAGCATAGTCATGCTCGTAAATTGCACTTCAAACATGTTGGCGAACCACTAAGTTTCACTCCAACTGTGGGTTTTAGCGACTTCCATACATTGGGTAACCAAATCCATTTAGTCTCCAGTCATTTGATCAAATTTTATATCTAATTATATAATATAAAAACCTTATCATATTGCTGACTAAACTAAATATTTATATAGCTTGATTAGTCCATTCATGTTAATTATCTAGACAACCATATTACGACTTTTCATAAAAAAAAAATGTTCGGATAATGTATATGCTTTGTTGAAATTTCACATATAGTCTACACATTTTTGAAATTGCAGCCTTGATCCCCGCCTTTTGCATACTTGTTTCTTGAATAGATATGTGAAATCACATTCTTAAGTTTTTACTAACGGAATCAATATCTCATACGCTACGTCATGACTTCTTATGTTAAGTTTTTCATAGAAAGTCACAAGGCTATGTATATAATCATATTTCACTAGTTGGAAGATTAATACAGAATGAAAAGTTATACAAAGATTAATAATTCAAAGTCAAGATAGTACCTGAAATTAAAATTTGTTAAGAT
This sequence comes from Helianthus annuus, assembly GCF_002127325.2. Classification (NCBI taxonomy): domain Eukaryota; kingdom Viridiplantae; phylum Streptophyta; class Magnoliopsida; order Asterales; family Asteraceae; genus Helianthus; species Helianthus annuus. The sequence continues at coordinate 22,254,358 of NC_035438.2, read as the reverse complement.
TAAGAAAAGACACAAAGAGTTTTGGGTACTACGTCCACAACTATACATACTCAAATGACACCAACTAATGAAGGACAAACACCTGATTTTTTTAACTAAATCCATAAAAATCCCCAAATTGGTATGAGCGTAACACATAATACTCAAATTCTTTTTTTTTCTATATTTTAAATTAAAACTCAATTTTTATATTAGAAAACACAAATACAATCAATTTCATTTACTCAAGATAACAAAAAAATGCACAAAAAAAATGATTTTTCTGAAATACATATGAAAGTAAAATCCAACAGAAATAAAGAAGAGAGACTATTTTTGATATAGAGAATAAAAAAAAGTGTTTGGTTAATTTATAATATTAAAATTATGGGTTCAACAAAGAAGTTTAAAATAAGAAGTATAAGGAGTTACCATAGAGTGACAAGTGTCAAAAAAAAATTCAAGTGGAAAGAGTAATTTTGTCAAAGAGAATAAAAAGTTTATGTACGTACAAGTCACATGGTATTTCTCTATCATTTTCTAAAGGTTCGTAACTTTTTATACGTCATTTTTTTTAATTATACCATAAAATCGAGCTTTTTTATCTTTAATGTGAGTACCTTATTGTTATACTTTAAAAAAAATCGAAAACCTAGTTGTGTATTACACAATGGACATAATATAAAACACAGTTACGTATTACACAATGGACATAACGTAAAAGACAGTTAGTATCAAATTAAAAACACAATTGAAAGTAGACAAAAAACACAATCAATGGCAACAGATAAAAGACACAATGGACAGTAGACTAAACACAATGAATATCACACTAAAAACACAATTGATGACAACAGGTAAAAGATATAATGGACAGCATACTAAACCACAGTGGACAACATATTAAAACAGAATGAACAACAGATCAAAACACAATGCGGAGCAAAACAAAAATCACAATGGAAAACAGATTAAAACACAATCCATAGCATAATAAACGCAATGACTAGAACCTATAACACAATGTATAAAAAAAAACTAAATATAACACTATCTTCATTGTGTCATACACTGTGTTATAGGTTCTAATTAAAACGCAATGGACATAACCCAAATTATCAATGTATTATAAGTTTTGATAGTAACACAATGTATAGAAACCTTAGCAATAAAACGTAAGGACCAAAGCCTAGTTAAAAGACACAATGACCATAACCTTTAACATAATACAAAGAAAACCCAGTAAAAATGAAATTTTTGTTATGAATGAGTTATAATATTGTGACTTTCCACATGCTTAACTCCCACCCCTTTAATGTATTTGTATTAATGTCAAACCCTATAAATACTAGCTATTGTATTTGTATGATATATCAATAAGATTTTACATTCCCTCATTCTTTTATTCTTCTCCTTATATTGCTATTAGGTTTAGTTGTTTTACAACACGTTATCAGCACGAGTTGTTTATGGAGTTGAATCGCATTATGTAAGTTTCTAGAGGAACCATTGTTAAAAGCCATCACTGGACGCTTCACCATGCCACTGTTTGCTTTCAATCTAACCATTATGCAAAAGGTACTGATATTGAATCGCAAAACAGGTATCATTCGATCCTATATGTGTTTAAAGTGGTAATGCATAGATTTAAATAATTTGTTTTTCCAACAACCATATTCTTATTCTGCAAAATATAGATTTGATTTTGTATTCGAAAACAAATGATTTTGATGCGGTGAGAACTATCGGTAACTGGAACAAGTTGTCTAAAAGTCGGTTACATAACTTTCTAATTCTTTATATTACTATGTTTATTTATTTACTCGGATATTTAGTTAACTTTTATTTTCAATATAACATAATGTTTTCCATAATAAATTTTGTCTCAACATTTAATTTAATATAACGGTGGATTCGTCAATCATCAACAAGCTTTAAATATATTTCATACTTATCATATTTTAATGACCATTCGTTATCTAGGTTAATTGTCATCCATTAAATATAATAAATTGTCATTCATCAAATTTATCATCATGAATTAATTTTATGGTAGTTGTCTGTAACGCCCCGCGTTTTCATAACTTTCTTAATTTAGAAATCGAGTATTGAAAATCTGTTTTAGAAGCTTGTCTCTTTCGAAATTTTTAATCCGTTGTAACGTCGAAAAATCTTTTATCCTTAGTTTAATGCGTTATAATTATGGTTATTTATTCATTATTTTAATTAACTAAATTAATTAATTTTACCATTTAAAGGTTTATTTTATAATAATCTAAGTTAGTCTCGTTAAATTTTAAAGTTAGTAAACTAACCTAGTTAGTTTTTTTTTTTATAAAGTTAGTTTCTTTTATAACATAACCTAAGTTAGTGGTTTAAGTCAAGGGACTATTTGTGCAATTGCTGAAATTTAAACTTACAGGGACTGTTTATGTTATTTGCTGAAAGTTAAAGTGTAAAAACAAAACAAAGGAAAATAAATAACAAAAAATGAAGCTCACGGGACTCGAACCCGAGTCTATCCTTTCCCCAAACGTGCACATTACCAACAGATCTAAGCCTTCAAATCAAACAAACTCGGCCCCATTATTTATTTAAGAGTGAATTGCAAGTTTTGTCCTCTATCTTTAGGCCATTTTGCAAGTTTTGTCCTTTATGTTTAAATTTGACAAGTTTTGTCCTTTATGTTTGAAAATCAAGCATGTTTTACCCTTTGGGGCAAAACGTGCTTGATTTTTAAGGACAAAACGTGCTTGATTTTTTAAACATAAGGGACAAAACGTGCTTGATTTTTGAACATAAAGGACAAAACATACTTGATTTTTAAGGCCCAAAGGGTAAAACGTGCTTGATTTTTAAACATAAAGGACAAAACTCGTCAAATTTAAACATAAAGGACAAAACTTGCAAAATGACCTAAAGATAAAGGACAAAACTTGCAATTCACTCTTTATTTAAACACTCACTGTATGGACCCTGACGACCCAGCAGCTACTTCACGGCCCGCCACAAAGGCCCAGCTCGCAAACAGATTGATCAAACGCGTGTTTTTAGCGGGATCTGTATTTGTTTGAGTTTAAACTTGTTTAGTGCATTAATTATCAACTACCAACTTTATTACACATTAAATATAGGCGTTTCCATCTTTAACTCAATCTTGAACCTAGATGTATTCCTAAACAAGATCCCATACTCACCTCCCCTCTTCTTCTTAAACCCATCACACAACACCCTCCTGCTCGATTGAACGGCTGGCGACCACCACCGTCTGGTGGCGGCGGCACACGACAGCGACAGGACGAAGAGAGAGAGATGAGAGAGAGAGATCGGAGCTCGAGCTAGGAGAGAAGGACGCACCGACCGGCGGCGATAGCCGCGTTCAGCAGCGGCGGAGTTCAACGGCGGCATCTCGACTTCGGTATTCCTTCCCTTTTATCTTTTCGGATTTTGTACAACAATTTCGTCATAATAAGTAACATATATAAACTTAACAGTGAGTGTTCGTTTTGAATTCGCTAATGAAGAAGATGATAAAGTTTGGTTCCGGTGCACGCCATTCTCGTTGCGGTATACACCTTCTTATCCCTTTTTTGTTCACTGAAACGATTCATTTATATTTAACCTTAATCGGAACTTCACTCTCTCTGTTCAACAACTCGCAGGAGCAAGAGGAATCACTGGAAATGTTTAAAGTTTACGTCGGTCTCGAGTCGTTACATGATCGGTATACTTTCTTGTCCTTTTCATTTTCGTTTAATTCCCCGTTGAATTCTTATATTTATAATCATCCAACCAAACCGGAACAAAGATATATATGATTATATGTATACATACTCGTATATGTACCCGGTTCTGTTGTTTTGTTATTATGAACCGGACGACATGTTTGGATGTTTTTTTAAAACCAAATTGTTTGTTGTTGTTTTCAATATTTTATGAAAGGGATGAACTTGGTTGAACTTCTATCTAATAATTTTCCAAGTTTAAATGTTGAAGGTCTGCGTTTTTCTTTTTTTTTACATTGAAGAAGACATGACATCAGCAAGCTATGATTCAAATAAAATGTCAACACAAACTATTAAACAAAGAAACCACATATCAGTGGTTGAGTAATTTGTTAATGAAATTATTTTTAATTCTTTTATAACATAAAATAGTGATAAGATTAGCTTATAAATTGTAAATAATTAAAGATGAAATTAATTTGGGAAACAATTCAAAGTTTGGAATTCTATATTAACTTATAAATAATAATTAGGACGTTCGCGTATTTCATATCTAGGATAACCTCTCTCGTCCGTTCTCTTGGATTTCCCAACCCTTACTCGTGCGCTATTTCAAGGAAATCGCATACGCAACCAATGTGAGTATACTCGATCCCTTTTTCCCCTTTACGTTTTGGGATGCAACATGTATACCTATTCAAAACAACTCTTATGCTTAAACAAAACATACTCTATCTATGAACGTGACGTGAAACTATTGTGAATATTTGCTATGCTTGTATGCTCTATGAACGATTTGGAACGTTATATGCTCATTAACTTTGCTAGCCCACCTTAACAATTATAGCGCTATAGGATTGACGCCCCGCCCGTTATTCTTGTGGGTATTGTTAAGTTAAACTTAACCACCCCGCTAAACTTTTGGGATTAGGCTTGTTATGCGTTGTATTCTTGGGTTTGATCATACTGTACGCCAAAAATTGCATTGCTAGTAAATTATTCATTATGTAACATGTTGGATATGAGTTTTTATTCTAATATGCTATGTAGTCAAACTTGTATACTCGCCTTTGCTTTTGCATTGAACTCTATTTTAATACATGTTGCAGGTTAATTGTTGAGGTGATACTTCAAGATGAAACGAGATTTAGGGTGGACTAGATACACACCTAGATTAATTTATCTTATATTGTTATGTTTTGTTACGAAACAATGTTGTATTTTTTTTTATTTGAATCTTGTATGACGTTTAGTATTGAAATGGAATTTGAATTTAATTAATTATTGTCACATAGTGTTATGAAGTCTCTAGCAATCTATACACACTTCGTCTCATCCCGATGTTTCCGCCATCGGTTGGGGTGTGACATTGTCATACATCAAATTTCATACAGTTGATTTTCATGTTATGTGATTTATTGCTATCTTACTTTGATTACTAATTGCAACTGATGGATGAATATGGTTTATAAAATAAGCTAATTTTAGAATGCTGATTTTAAGAAACTAAAACTTGATACCTTGTTTCAATATTTGGTTCTTGTATTTAATTCAAGCTATGGGATTCGACTACACAAATTTAGTTAAAAAAACATTTTCTTTTGGATTGTTTATAGATAAGTCGTAGAGATGTATAAATGGCTTAAAATAGATATACAAAATAGGTTCCCTTATATATTCCCTTCTTTAAATCTTGAGTAACACATAAACGTTTTGATAAATCGATCGAAGCAACGTGAGCCTATGACATTAATTTGAGTGAATTTATTGATTTTATTTAAATTTAGTTGATTGGTGGCCTTCCATTTAGCCGTATTTAATTGACCACTTGACTTTCATATTCATAATTTTAGCATTCTAAAGTATATAATATTATATATCATGAATTAATGATGTTAATATCACATTTATGTTTTATCTACTTTTAATATATCTATTTTAATATGCTTAAATATGCAGCTACATAAATGGTGAATACATTTATAAATTTTAATATATGATTAATTAGATCATAATTTGATTTAAGTTTAAAAACTTTGTGGTTTCTTATGACCGTACCTACTTTAGAAATATATAATAAATCTTGCATATATTATTATCATATTAAGTTTTAACCACCTTCATTATTATTATCACAATATTATCACCATTACCTTAGTAAATTAGACATTTAGACATTATATAACTTGTTTTAAGTGTGGTATGTTTTTACTCATCTCAACTTGTTGCTTTAGTAGTCATGCTAGCGTATAGAAGGCATGCCAAAATACCTTTACACAGTTAAGATGTTAAAGAGAACTAGTGCGTAGTACACATTCGACATTCATTTCTACGATTTTAAACATTAATTGATTTCGGTATTACATACACTATACAAGCCTTTAATGCAATACGTTATTACAATAACATATTGCTACAGTATTAAAAAAAACTTTGATATTTATGCATGGGTTGTACCAGGATTTATAAAAAAATGTATCAATAATATTCAAGTAATGGTTTACTGTTGTTCATTTCCTTTATTTTTACAAGAGGAACCCATGCGTTATTTTATAGTGATAACGATATCTCATGCATCTAATAGGGGATTGGTCATAATACTTAACAATTGTATTGGATATTAACTATAGTGTATTGATTATATATTTTATTATACGTGATAAAAATCGTATTTCATAAGGTTGTATTATAACTTGTTTTACTTGGTTACATGTCATAAAGTCATGCGTTGTATAATCTAGCTTTATGTATACATTGTGTTCATATGATGAGCATTAAAGTGACCAAAGTTGTGGTATATGATCACATGTTATAAACATGATTGAATTGTGATCCATATTGGTTTATAATATGACATCCAAAGTATCAAACTCCCTAAAGCTTATTATAAATATATTGAAGCGTGTTTGGAGCGATAAATATTAATGATTCGGTCATATAATTGATGTTATATGATGAAAAGATTATTTATACACGTGGAATAAAATAATTTCCATTGCCAAACCTCAAATATGCTTTTGAAGTAGCAAGATTGTTAAAGTTTATGTAAGGTTGATTGTGATGATACAATGATTGGCATAAAGGTGGTGATCATGTACATAACTAAGAAAATTGTAATAATGTCACCATGATAGTTGTTTGGTTATAATCCATTCCGTGAACTGAATGTGATAATATAATAATTGGTGTAAAGTTCGTAATCATGGTAATTGAGGAAATTGTTATGATGCTCATGTAATGAGATCAACCATGTTAATAATGTGATGACCATACAATGATCGTTATAAAGGTCGTAAGATATAAGATTGATAAATCTTATATGACTCAACTACTTCTCAATTGATGGTAAGCAAAGAGAACATTATTTACAAGGAAATCGATTAAATTCTTTTCGTTTGTCATACTTAAGACATATGTCCCTAAAGTAGCAATATCATTATAAGAGTTATGAAAAAATGAAATGATTTTATACTCACGTGACAAAGTAAACAGTGAAAAGCTATGGAGCTTGTTTTGGTTCTACTCCATTCCCCAAAGTGAATGTGATTGTATATTAATCATTGTAAATGTAATGATGGACCTAATTGAGTCATTTGTAATGATAAGATTGACTATAAGAATTGTAATGATGGCCATTTTAATAACGAGATGGACCACCAAAAGTGGCAAACTAAGGAGTGATTGCATAATGTGATGGTTTTAACTTTGAAGTTATAATATATTCTCTCGCATCATACGTTTTGTATTACATACGAGCAAGTAATACACATACGATCATAAACCAGAAGTTTATGGATCATAATTATTTAATTAGTTGGCATGACCGGTTGGACCACACTGAGTCAATGATGATGTGAAACATAATGAAGAACTAGAAGATTCTTCAAAATAATAATTAGCATGTAATGTTTGCTCCCAAGGGAAATTATATATTTACAAAATAAACGAGTGATGTGTGTAAAATGCAACATATAAAACACATCAATTAAGGCATAAAACTAACCCTTTTTAAGTACTAATGTTGGAAAAAGAGTGTTTTTGTCTTCCTTTTGTATTTTCAGGATGAAATGAGCTCAAAATCACAAAAGAAGCAAAAAGACCCCTAATTCTATCATAATTACAAGAAAAGGAACAAAAGCGAACTGCCCGGACCCTCAACGGCACCTCCCAAGACAAAGAGAAGAGAACAGATGTCTGAACACGCCCCGTGTCCAGTGAACACGGGGGCGTGCCCAGGAAGCAGCAGAAAAGACAAACCAGTAGAAGCTTCCATTGCTCACCACGGGGCCGTGCCCAGCGGACACGGGGGCGTGTTGAAAGTACAGCAGGCGCATTAATTGTAATTCGCAATTACAATTAATGAAGAGAGAGAATGTCAGACGGGCACGGGGCCGTGTCCAGCGGACACGGGGCCGTGTCCAGCGTTCTGTTCAGCCTATAAATAGAGGAGCTTGGCTTCATTCTCTCTCATCCCTTGGCACACCACCTCTCTCACACTTCATCCACCACCCACCACCACCATAACACCATCATCCACCACCATCATCCATTGTCCATCATAGAGTGTGTGAGTCGTCTCGGGATCCAAGATTGATCGTAAGAGTTCTTGACAATCAAGGCCATGTTTGCCTAAGTCTCTTACATCACTTGGTGAAGACATGTGTTTAGTATAATACTTTTTATTTTTAATCTTTTGCACTTTTTATTTGGTTTTGTATTAATGACTTTAATAACTAGTTACTTATGTTGAAGGTGATCTTTCCTTATCGTTTGTCCGTGGTGTCTTGGCATTATTTTACTGTCTATATAAAATAAAAGATTTTCACCATTCATATCTCCACGGTCTATATGGAGGTATGTTGGCTACCTGGTCGGGGGTTAAGGGAACGGTTTGGTAAGGGTCTTGCCCTTGTTCAGCGTTTAGAGGTCCTGCTTGGGACCTGGGTCAAATTTAGTAGGATCTCCTTCAATGCCCATAGGTATTGGATGGCGGGGATCCAAACTCTTTGACCCCCTCATAAGTTAACTACTATTAATACTATAACCCGGCTATTTAGGACTGTATCCCTGCTGACTCAGACTACTTAGCCGAGGGTAACGTCACCGCCAAAAGCGGGGCCTACCATAATTTGCATTAATAACTTAATTCATTATCTTTCAATAATCCGACCCTTTAGGATTGTATCCTTGCTGACTCAAACTACTGGGTTGAGGGTAACGTCGCCTTCAAAAGAGGGGCCTACTACAATAACTAAGATAATCTCTTAAACAAGTGCAAAAGTGCGAAAATAATCAAAGGTTATACTAATACACGTGTCGGATCCAAGTGATTCATCTTGTCTATCTGTTTTTATTTTATTTTCTTTTTCAGCATTTAGTTAGTTTTTATTTTTCTTAGTTTAAAACATTTTTCTAACTTTTTGATTTGATTAGACGTTGAGGATAAACCGGTATTAAAAGCTCTTGTGTCCTTGGACGACCTCGGTATCTTACCAACACTATACTACGTCCACGATGGGTGCACTTGCCCATATGTGTGTTTAGTGTTAGTAAATATCGTGTTTTATAAATTTAAAACTTGGCTAAAAGTGTAAAAAGGGCTTAAATATATATCTAAAAATATAACACACTTCACGCACATCAAGTTTTTGGCGCCGTTGCCGGGGACACAAGGATTTTAAGAAAGTTAGGAATCAACGGCCTAATCATCTTTTTAATTTTTTTTTAATTTTTAGGATTTTTTTTAGATTTTTCAGCTTCTGCAGAGCTCAGCACGGGGCCGTGCCCGCTGAACACGCCCCCGTGCCCAATCATTGGAACTGGCAATCCTGTTTTATATCAGACAGTAGGCTGAACACGGGGCCGTGTCCACTCAACACGCCCCCGTGCCCAAGATTCAGTTGCTGAAAACAGAACCGTTTGATCCCGGCGGTTGGTAACTTCTGATACAAACATGAGTAATAGTGATTCTTTTTACTTTCGGCACTCTTATGGTTTGTGGTGTCAAATATGTGGAGGCGAACACGAGGAATTAAAATGTTTCTTCCTCACTTATAGGCCACACTATATAGACCCACCAATTCCTTGTAGCCTTAAGAGGGGCGAAAGTAAAAATAAACACTATTTCTCCCTCGAATGCGCCCAACCGGATATTCTAGGAGATATGCTCCTTGACGAGCTATTTCAACTAGAAGAACTACTTCTAAATTGGTCAAAAGAACTTAGGAAGGATTTCTTAGATCCATCCCAAGACGATGACCATGAGGAAATGTTGGAACCGCATTCTGACAACCTCGTTGCTCCCGAAAATACCTTTCTTCCTAGAAAAGACGTGGACGATAGTCGTCCCTGTGCCGATTGTGCCGTGAAGGACTCCCCATCGACCTCGTTCGGTGCATACATAGACCTGAGCGATTCGGCATACACCTTCTTTAACGAGAGCCCGGGAAAGGGTTGGACTTGTCCACCTAGAATGAAAATAGGAATTACCCTCACCGACAACCTCTTGCGTTCTCGCCTTAGTATAGGACAATTAAGGTATCTTAGGCACTTTGGGGTTGTTCCAGCAAGTCAGGAGCCACCCGATACAAGTTAGCTCCTTAGAAAAGACAAAACTCCATAAAACAGCCCTCCGACACGGGGCCGTGTCCAGTCACCACGACCCCGTGTTCGCTCAGAAGATTTTCTGCTGATTCTGTCAGAATACGGACAAAATGTGTCAGGATTTTCTCTGCACACGGGGCCGTGTCCGGCGGGCACGGGGCCGTGTTCAGTGTGCTGTCGTTTTCTTTAAATGCAGCCTGAATCCTGCTCATTTTTGACCACTCCACCAAGCAGAGATCCCTGGAATCTTCACATATACCATCCTAGGTAAGTACCAAAAGAAGGTTCCTAAGGACCATCTTATCTTTTCCACTTTTGTTCATTTCCTCTTCTTCCAAAAATTTTTCAAACCCTACCTCCATGGAAGCTTGGAAACCCATGATTCCAACCTTCTATGCAAGGTTTGTAGGAATTTTCGCTATGGATTCTTGTCTAAAGTTAGTTCCATAACTTTGTTTTTTAAATTATCCAAGCTCATAACACGACGAAAGTATATAGAAATAATTTAAAAACCTAGAACCACTAGACAAAAAAATTCCTGCAGACAGTGAACACGGGGCCGTGCTCACTGAGCACGGGGCCGTGTTCGAGGTACTGTTTTGCAAAAATTTAGTTATCCTCGGCTTATTTCGCAGAAAATGGCCAGCCGAAACAGCGGAGCATCTTCAAGGAATAACCGAAATGGAAGGAGATCATCCACCGCAGAGGATTCCCTAGTAAACTACGTTTACGCTTTAAGGGAAGCCGTGGACGAATTGACAAGTGTAGAAGAAGCTTTAGTGGATCGCGTTAATCATCTGACGATAAGTTTGGAGGGCTGCCTGCAAGAAGTAAACCTTCTGCACCAAAGGATAAACCTTCTTGCTTCCCCGCCTTTGGTTCCGGTGATTACACACAGGGCGTGGAATGTGGTACCCGAGGTTATCATTCCAGCAGAATGGCACGCCTTGCACCAAGTATCGCAACCAAGGGTAGTGCAAGGAGTCCCGGTAAGCGCTCCTCCTCAAGATACCGACGAGAATGAAGCTACCTTCTACCTCCCAAGGGAGATAGAAGAATGGCTTTGAGTGAGAACCTAGGAGCCATGGGCTGAAGAATGTCTCTACATCGGGAAGCTATTCCCGAAATTTTCCTAAATAAGTAGAACCTTTATGATAACCTTATGTACCCCTTAGTTAATTAACTATATTTATGTTATCTCTCTATTAGCAATGTTATGATGGTTTTTATGATTTATGGACTCATGGTGGTAATGAATGAAAAAGGGAACGAGAAAAAATGGAACCATGCAGAAGAACAGAACAAACCGACAAAAATCTCCATAACAGAAGGCTCCACACGGGCCGTGCCCAACCAACACGGCCCCGTGCTGAGCCCCCTGCAAGAAATCACCCAGTTCAGGTAACTGGACACGGGCCGTGTTCAGCGAACACGCCCCCGTGTCCAGGCTTCTGTTTCAATTCTATAATTTTTGTTACTGGCACTTGACCACGGGGCCGTGCCCGGTCAACACGGGGCCGTGTCCAGAGTGCCAGTAACACAAATCTTTGTTTTTAAACACGATTTTACATATTCAAATCAACCAAAAACTTTAATTTTGGACACATTGAGGACAATGTGTAATTTAAGTGTGGGGGGGATGCTAAAACCTTGGAATTTTGCAAAATCCTAAAACAAGCCTTACACAAAACTCTATTGGAACCGCTAAACACCCCAAATTTTTTTCAAAAAACTTTTTCAATTTTTTTTTTATTTATTTACTTGTCTTAGTTTAAGTTGGGAATAACAAGTTATAAAAGGGTTATATTTTTACAAACTTACAACCGATAGCGTCGTGATAAAAAGAACTAACATAAGAAAATTATGAAACGGTATAACAAGTCTAGCTAAAATTCGATTATATATGCTTGGTCACATTAAAAACCCATTCCCACAAAAAGTGAGTTTTGAGCCTTTATTGAGCATAAAAATACACATATTTAGATTAAATGCTCATTTTTCGTTTCTTGTGTGAATAGCCGCTCGGTCTTTACAAATCTAGAACTTGCCACGATGATACATTCCCGGTCCTTACCAACTTAAACCCAAGTAAGTAAATGATGGAGGCATTAGGACTAACTATTTTTCTTTCAAAACCATTATTTTTCATTTTTTTTTACCTACCCAAAATCCCCCTAGAAAACCCCTTTGAGCCTAAACCTTTCATTTCATTACCCCCAAAACAATTTTTTACCCACCAAAAACCTTTTTCATTTTTTCACCTTTATTTTAGTAACAAACTCGGTTTTTCATAAACATACCCTTTACGTGACGAAAAAAAAAAAAAATATATATGAAGTCAAAAACAAACATAAGCTACAAAAAGCTTGTTTGGAGAAATACTTCAAAAATAAATGTCACCAAAAATAAGGTATTTCACGAAAACCGACACTTGTTACGATTTTCGCCCTTTTTACTAACCACTAACCAACCACCCACCTTTAAACCCAAGCCTTCACCCCAAAAGACCTCTTGATATTTACAAAGGTAAAAAGTTAAAAAGGAGGAGGATTGATCGCTTGGCAAGCATATGGAGAATGTAAATCCGTGCCGCTCTCGAGCGATTCACTTAAATATACACCTTCGGCCGAGTGATTGAGTGATCTCCCGTGAGGTATGTGAACTTGTATATAAATGGAATTTTAATAAGGCATGCTATGCCAAATTAAGTAGTTTATCTTATGAAAAGTTCAAAATAAACCATGACGAATAAGATTGTAAATAAAATAAAAATAGAACCTATATAAACCTTGGATTCCCGACACTCTAGGACAAGTTAAAAAACTTCTCTTCTACCTATTCCATTTGGGAGTGTAAGCCACATTAAAAGAGTTTTGCTTGAGGACAAGCAAAAGTTCAAGTGTGGGGGTATTTGATGTGTGTAAAATGCAACATATAAAACACATCAATTAAGGCATAAAACTAACCCTTTTTAAGTACTAATGTTGGAAAAAGAGTGTTTTTGTCTTCCTTTTGTATTTTCAGGATGAAATGAGCTCAAAATCACAAAAGAAGCAAAAAGACCCCTAATTCTATCATAATTACAAGAAAAGGAACAAAAGCGAACTGCCCGGACCCTCAACGGCACCTCCCAAGACAAAGAGAAGAGAACAGATGTCTGAACACGCCCCGTGTCCAGTGAACACGGGGGCGTGCCCAGGAAGCAGCAGAAAAGACAAACCAGTAGAAGCTTCCATTGCTCACCACGGGGCCGTGCCCAGCGGACACGGGGGCGTGTTGAAAGTACAGCAGGCGCATTAATTGTAATTCGCAATTACAATTAATGAAGAGAGAGAATGTCAGACGGGCACGGGGCCGTGTCCAGCGGACACGGGGCCGTGTCCAGCGTTCTGTTCAGCCTATAAATAGAGGAGCTTGGCTTCATTCTCTCTCATCCCTTGGCACACCACCTCTCTCACACTTCATCCACCACCCACCACCACCATAACACCATCATCCACCACCATCATCCATTGTCCATCATAGAGTGTGTGAGTCGTCTCGGGATCCAAGATTGATCGTAAGAGTTCTTGACAATCAAGGCCATGTTTGCCTAAGTCTCTTACATCACTTGGTGAAGACATGTGTTTAGTATAATACTTTTTATTTTTAATCTTTTGCACTTTTTATTTGGTTTTGTATTAATGACTTTAATAACTAGTTACTTATGTTGAAGGTGATCTTTCCTTATCGTTTGTCCGTGGTGTCTTGGCATTATTTTACTGTCTATATAAAATAAAAGATTTTCACCATTCATATCTCCACGGTCTATATGGAGGTATGTTGGCTACCTGGTCGGGGGTTAAGGGAACGGTTTGGTAAGGGTCTTGCCCTTGTTCAGCGTTTAGAGGTCCTGCTTGGGACCTGGGTCAAATTTAGTAGGATCTCCTTCAATGCCCATAGGTATTGGATGGCGGGGATCCAAACTCTTTGACCCCCTCATAAGTTAACTACTATTAATACTATAACCCGGCTATTTAGGACTGTATCCCTGCTGACTCAGACTACTTAGCCGAGGGTAACGTCACCGCCAAAAGCGGGGCCTACCATAATTTGCATTAATAACTTAATTCATTATCTTTCAATAATCCGACCCTTTAGGATTGTATCCTTGCTGACTCAAACTACTGGGTTGAGGGTAACGTCGCCTTCAAAAGAGGGGCCTACTACAATAACTAAGATAATCTCTTAAACAAGTGCAAAAGTGCGAAAATAATCAAAGGTTATACTAATACACGTGTCGGATCCAAGTGATTCATCTTGTCTATCTGTTTTTATTTTATTTTCTTTTTCAGCATTTAGTTAGTTTTTATTTTTCTTAGTTTAAAACATTTTTCTAACTTTTTGATTTGATTAGACGTTGAGGATAAACCGGTATTAAAAGCTCTTGTGTCCTTGGACGACCTCGGTATCTTACCAACACTATACTACGTCCACGATGGGTGCACTTGCCCATATGTGTGTTTAGTGTTAGTAAATATCGTGTTTTATAAATTTAAAACTTGGCTAAAAGTGTAAAAAGGGCTTAAATATATATCTAAAAATATAACACACTTCACGCACATCAACGAGGGTGTGTATACCTAAATATTCTGGAAGCGATTAAAGGATATGCATATCCCAACATGATACCATTTAGTGTTTTAAATCGATGCATCGTCTTAATGGTTATCAAATCCACAACCTGAAGCTTATGTGATTGTGACTTAGCTAATGTGATAGCAAGCATATTAATCCAGATTAGTATATTTATTTGTTAATAGTGAATTTGATTCCCAAATTATTAATGATCATTGGAATAAATGTTATTGTGATCACTGAACGTCTACTATTAACCAACTGGGGTAGCCCAGTTGGCCACCGACACCCACCTCTTCCCAGAGGTACCGGGTTCGAGTCTTGGGAGTGGCATATGTCGCCCAGGGTAAGAACTCGGCAAGGGGAATTCACCGCGGAGCTAGCTTGGTCGGGTAGCGGCTCCCGGAGTGGGATCACTTCGGCGGTTGGGAGGACCGTGCACTATCCCCCCCCTGAACGTCTACTATTGGTTACAAAGCCAATAATCATGAGAGGAGCAAAAGTTTATTTACGTACATGTAATTTTATATATAGTACCATCAATTCACATCATGCCAATAAGTTATAGTTCTCCTCATACAGTTGGTTTTTGGTCAGGAACCAAAGATGTCATCAAAGATTTTTGTTGTGCGACATATATTGAAACTCATCCACCACACCGCACAAAAATGGGACTTCTAAAAAGTTTGAGAATATGTTGGGTATAAATAATCGTTTATGATTGAATACTTAAAGCCATTAGTGAGAAATTTGTTTATGGCTCATTGGTTTTTCACTTTAGTGAATGAATGTTTCCAACATTAGGGGGAGATAACAAGCAGTTGGAAAGTGAAAAGTGAAATGAATTATCATGTCATCTTGATCCTCAAACTATAAACTATGACTAGAAGTTTAAAGTATAATTCATTTACCAATATTAAAGAACAAATTGCCAGACAAGTTCACTGACCTAATAGAGTGACTAAGTAAGTCACATAATCAACTGCTTATGCTCCAGTTATATTTGTGTCCCAAGAGGACAACCACATATTTTTGTAATGAGTCTATTGCACGCCTAAAGCGTGGTAGACTAGTTGATTCCAATAATAAAATTTCTCGAAAATTGGAGCAAGTAATTAAGATGGTCAAGTCGAGGTTATAGTAATAAGATCTCCTGAAGAGACAATAGACATGATGGTTCAAGAAGAACCTCAGGTACCTGAAAATAAAGAGATCTCGATAAGTTGTATCATGTCTAACATATGTATGGAATCGAAATAAAAATCGACGTCGTTATACTTTTGTATATAATGTAGGGCTTAAAATGATTAAATGATAAGGATCAAGATTTAAGAATTGCATATGAATGAATATTAAGAAAATGATTGACCAAAATAGAAAGACGCAAATAAGGCAGAATTTAGTTCTCTAATGAAATGGAAAGTTTCTGGACCAACAGTCCATAAGTACATACAACTGAAGTTGTAAAATATGTTGGATACAAAAGTGTCTTTTATGCGAATCATGTGAAAATCAAATTAAGTGATATAAGTCAAAATTGGTAGCACAAGAATTTTCACAAAAATCTATGATTGATTATGAGAAAACGTATTCTCCAGTTGTGGATGCATTGACTTTCCAATATCTTATTAGTCTGGTAATATATAAAAGAGAATTGACATGCATCTTAGGAAAGTTATGTATCACTTGATACTAAGTCATATAAAATAAGTGCTCGAGAATATTATGATTATTATATAAATTCAGATCTGAATGCATATACATGTTGTATATGTTATTGAATTGAATATAATTGGAACTCCCATAAGTATCCTAAAGCATTTGAGTGCTTAAGAGGTTAATTGAAACACCTTATGGATGTAAATAGTGCACCAATACTCCAATAAACATACATAGAAAATGTGTACCTGGTTATTATGGAATCTCAATGTACACAGTGTACAAACATGGTACAATATGGATTTTAGAGATAAAAGCCAGTGTTCTTGATATTTTTGCATATGATACAGATATCTATGTATTAAAAGGGTAAGTTTATATAGCAAAACTTCTAAGAGTGAAAGCACATGCATATTTGGATAAGATGGAAAACATTCCCTCATGGATTGATAATCCTAGAAGAATTAATGATGTCAAAACCACAAGAACGTATTATATGAAGTTGACAAAATACGTATGGACTAAAATAGTTGGGTCGAGTGTTGTACAACTCGAGATATTCGCATCAAGAGGGATATAAGTTTGATTAAATTAGCCATGTTCTATGAACATTCTACTTTTAAAAGTTCACTATAATCACAATTTACAGTAATGATGTCTAGGCATCATTGAAAGAAATTGTCGAGCTTTTAGATGGAGAATTTTGGAAAATGGTCAACACAACAATTATAAGACCAATCATGACCGTTGTCAAACATCCCTCTCCATCGGTGTACACTACCCAATCCTTCTTGCTGAGTCCACTACCTGAGCCATATACGGCGGGGTAGCCCTAATATCTTAACAAACCGAATAAAGTCCGTGTACCATAACCAGTTGATGCCCCGCCCGCGTTGGATGACTGAATAATTCTCAATCAATTAAAAATAGACTACTATAATTTTGCTAGGAAAAAAAAACAAAAACGATGATAAGACCGTAATTTTGGGCTCAGGGCAAAAGAGTAATTTTTCAGGACTAATGAGCCAGTGTTAGGCAGCTCCTTGACACGAAAAAAAATTAAATTGAGTAAACCAATTAAAAAAAAACCTTTATAGTTTTGCTAAAAAAACTAAAACGATGGGAAAAACGTAAATTTTAACTGAGGGCAAAATCATAATTTTAATTCGGGGATAAATCGTAAATTAAATGGACCAACGGGGGAGTGCCAGGAAGCTGTCAGCACGACTTTAATTTTACACTGGGGGTAAAATTGTAATTTCACCAAGAAAACAAAGAAAAATGATGGGCGAAATGTAAATTTAAGTTGAGGGCAAAATCGTAACTTGGCTGTGAGAAAAAAAAACTAATGGCAAAATTATAAATTTATACGGGGCAAAATCGTAATATTGAATTGAGGGCAAAATTGGATTTTAAGCTGGGAGCAAAAGCGTAAATTTATTTATAAGTAGGGGTAAAAACATAATTTTGAACTGATGGAAAATCGAAAGTTTAAGGGAAAAAAAACTAATGGCAAAATTGTAAATTGAAACGGGGCAAAATCGTAATTTTTAACCGAGGGAAAAATTGAAATATTTATCTGGGAGCGAAAGCGTAAATTTATTTTTAAGTGGGGGCAAGAACATAATTTTAAACTAATGGCAAAATCGTAATTTTAAAGCGGGATAAAATCGTAATTTTTAACCGAGGGCAAAATTGAAATATTTAGCTGGGAGCGAAAGCGTAAATTTATTTCTTTGCCGTCCATTTAGCCCAACAAAGGGCCACACCTATTCCCATGTCGGCGCCGACACTTGGGTTTGTAGTTGTTGAAAATAACAAATTCAGCATTCACGTTGGAATCCTTATATTTATCCACATAATTACAATAAAAATTACTATTTTTATTTCATTTCAATTAAATAATATTATTTTGTATAGGCCTACCTTGAGAATTCGTGTACCTTGTTCGAGTACGAAAAAACGTGCCCTTAGACCTTAACGGAATTGGGTATTAGGCTCACTAAAGGTCTAAACCTAATGACAATAAGCTAATAACTAATCTACACTATAAGAATAGTTTTGTTTGTGGGCTTATGATGGTGTTTGTATGGGTATCTAATCTAATCAAAACACTATAAGAATAGTTTTGTTTGTGCGCCATTGATTTGGCTAAAAGACTCTAAATAATGTCACATGTCATTCTCTCCTTCAATCTCATAAATTTTGTTTATAATTATTTAATAAATTTCTTTTAATATTAATATTAATATTAATAACTAATGTATAAATATTATTTATTTTTATCCTTATCTTTATCTAAATTTAATGAATAACTTTAATTTTGCAATTTAGACCCTTTGTTTTTTTACTTTTAACCTAAAGTTTTTCATCTATTGCAATTTAATCCCAACTCTTTTTTATTTTCAATTTTGGTCCACCATACTTATCATCTTTCCCAAGCTTTTCGTTTCGTTCTAAATTTTGTGAGTTAATGCATTGCAACGTGCGTGTGGGGTTCAACATTTTTTCGTATATTTTTCCCGTTTGACTGGCCCGTCGCAGCACATCTATTTTTCTCCGTTTAACAAGTTCGACCAACACGCGGGTCCTGGATTGACTTAGTTAGTTTTTTCTATGTTTTACGTTTCGGTTTAATTTCTTTGCAACGAGCGTTCGTGATTCAAAGATTTCATGTCTGCTTTTTGTTCGGCGCTATTTTTTCGTTTTTATTTAATTTGTTTTTACAAGCTTTTCCGGTGTTGGTGGTCGCTGACAGTGGTATAGCATTGGTACTACTTGACACAGTTTTACAACAACCGTTACAACGCAGGGGCTTAATACTAGTACCCTATTAAAAAATTACATATAGGGGGTGTTTGGGTTAGCTTATTTTGGAGCAACTTATGACTTCTTGACTTATAAAAGTTAACAAGTTGTTTTTGTAGTGTTTGGATTAACTTATTTAAGTTATTTTGAGAAGTTAGAATTTCTAACTTCTCACTTATGACTTATATAAGTTAATAAGTATTTATTGAGAAGGAATCACAAACACCCCCATACATATCGGTTTTTTTAAATAACATACCATTCGAAATATCAGGCACTGACCAATAATCCTCCCAACCTACCCCCTGATTTTGTACATTTCGGGGCTGTTTGGTAGCCTCTGAATGGTCATTAAGAGGC
Source organism: Helianthus annuus (assembly GCF_002127325.2). Taxonomy (NCBI): domain Eukaryota; kingdom Viridiplantae; phylum Streptophyta; class Magnoliopsida; order Asterales; family Asteraceae; genus Helianthus; species Helianthus annuus. The sequence continues at coordinate 22,234,607 of NC_035438.2, read as the reverse complement.
TACCTCTTAATGGAACCATTAAGAATTTTACCAATGAGAAGGTAGAAGAATGTGACATGTGATGATTTACCATTTAGAGGTTACCTCTTAACCATTCAGACTTGAGGTTACCTCTTATTCATTCAGAGGTTTTAAACCATTAAAAGGTAGCATCTGAATGGTCATTAAGAGGCTACCAAACAGCCCCTTCCTCTCTACTCTACTTAAAACCATTTTTAAAAATATTAAAGAATTTATAGGTGTAAACAATGTTTCCTTGTGTATTTTAGGGGAAAACTCTCACCCAAACACAAAACAAATTTCAAATTTCCAATCGATTCTAGCCAAATCAATGGCGCACAACCCTTCACAGCTCCTCCCATCAGGTTCTTATAACTAATAACCCTATTTCATTTACATCATCTCCTACAAGTTACTATTAAATCAAATCTAAATTTATTTGTTGATGCAGAGCTGATAGATCGATGCATAGGTTCAAAGATATGGGTGATAATGAAAGGGGATAAGGAACTCGTTGGAACCCTCAAAGGTTTCGATGTTTATGTTAACATGGTTCTCGAAGATGTCACTGAATAGTCAGTAATTCTCACTCTTGATCACTTCTTGATAGTTTGATTTTAATTTGTGTTAATTTGTTGTAACGAATGTGATTCAGTTGGTTATAACTTTTTAGGGTTTGTTTAAACCCTAGGATTAGGGTTTTGTTTTTAGGGAATATAAGATTTTGTTATCTGCATTCATGTTTACTTTTTAATGGATGGTTCCTGTGAAATTATTGGCTAGAAATTTAATATCTGTATTGTTATATGTTAACAAAATGTGAAACTTGGAATATATGAAATCTGGAACTTAAAGGTGTAAGTGAATATATATAGATGAGATCTTAGAGGGTAAAATGATAAAATAAATAATTAAGTTTTGAAAATCCGGCCCAACCACTGATATGGTTTTGCTGGCCGGGCCCAAATGGAGGTGGTTCAAGACTTCAAGTGTAGTGTACTCATATAGAACGGTTATGTAGTTGGTTCTCGGTCTGGTCTGGTTCTGACAACATTGCACAAAAGTAATCCAACACCAGATAGTTGGTTCTCGGTCTGGTCTGGTTCTGACAACATTGCACAAAAATAATCCAACACCAGAAAGATTTTATCAACTTTAATTATTTGTTTGTTTGATCAACCATATTTAGAGTTATCTTTTCGAGCCGGGGGGTCTCACTGGAAGCAGCCTCTCTATTCCTATGAGGTAGAGGTAAGGCTGTCTACATCTTACCCTTCTCAGACCCTACGTTAGCTTTGCTATTGGTGGGATTTACTGAGTATGATGATGATATTTAGAGTTATCTTTGAACTTCATAGTGATCAACTTGTGGCATCTTGGACAAAAAAAGCCCTTTTGTGTGGATATCATATCATCATGTTAAATAGTGAAGTAATGGGCAAGTACACACGTTAGTATATCTTTATCTCTAGAAAAGCGTCTTTCAAGATTATTCAGAGATGATTATGTAGGGTATACCTATCAACTTGGTGATTTGCTTAATCTTTTTTATTTCTCAGTAACATGTTAAATAGTCTCTTGTATTTGATGTTACAAGGATCCATGAACTCCACTTAAGTCTCTTATATATGATGTTTCTAAACCGTGTTTTTGGTTGTATATATATATATATATATATATATATATATATATATATATATATATATATATATGTTATAAAAGATTTATAGGGTTTGTGGACCAATTACTGAAAATCTTATTCCTTCTACTTGGTGGTTCTCTTATTTTGACCCGGGTCACTCAAGATGTGGAGAAATATTTTAAGTAGAACCGTTTTTTTTTTTTTTTTTTTTTTTTTTTTTTTTTTTTTTTGTGGTTACAACTTGTAGTTTACATAACTGTTGTCCTCCTTAACCTTCAAGGGGTGGCTCAATGGTAAGCGCCGAATTTCCCATTTAGTAATGGTCTTGGGTTCGAATCCAGCTTCCGTTAGTTTCCTGCCCGAAACCCCTTGAAGAGTTGAAGGGCACCTGCCTGGTGTAAGCTGCGTTGCATTATACCTGGTCCTGCTTGACCCACAAATATATTGGTGGGTCCCGTGAGTTTTCTGTAACGGGTTCTCATGGTTACCAAGAAAAACTATCGTGCTCTTTTTCATGTTTCCGGCTGCTGTTATTGTATCTGATATACATCAATGACATCTATTTGTTGCAGTGAAATCACACCCGAGGGGCGTAGGATTACAAAGCTTGACCAGATTCTGCTCAATGGAAATAACATAGCAATTGTAAGTAGGGCTGTAAACGAACCGAACGTTCAGCGAACAGTTCATGAATCGTTCGGAGGGAAGTTCGTTTACGTTCGTTCGTTTAGTTAATGAACGAACATGAACAAGAAATTCCGTTCGATTAGTTAAATGAACGAACACGAACAACTGTCTCGTTCGTTCAATTGCGTTCATGAACGTTCGGTAACGTGTTCATGTTCGTTTGTTTATGTTGTTCATTAAATATTTTTTTAGCATTTATTTATTTTATCTAAATCTTTTATATTCCCTAGTTCTTATTTATCTCATTACCCAAACAAATAAAATAGGAAACCCTACCTCCACCCTTCTTTCTTATTATTCACATCGAAAAATACAATTGAACTTCGTCGATTTTATCTGTGTTCGTGAACCGTTCATGAACACGCTCATTTCCTTAACGAACGAACACGAACAAAAAATCTCGTTTGGTAAGTGTTCATGAATCGTTCGTGAACACATAATATTCTTAACGAACGAACACGAACAAGGCCTTGTTCATGTTCGTTCGGTTCGTTTACAGCCCTAATTGTAAGTAGTACCATTTTCAACTAAAATTACATTCTTCTTGGTTTTGGTTCAAGTGTTCAATCATAATTCTTGTGAAATCAACACAAATCGGCTGCAAATTCCCTCTTTTACCAAATTTTGAGCCCGACAATGTTCTGTTGTCTTGATGCAGTTGGTTCCTGGTGGTTCTCCAGACGCAGAATGAACATGAAACTGAGTTACAGGTAGTCTTTGAATTGATATGTTGAAGGATGGGGTGCTTTTTTAAACCCATATTGGATTCCTTAACCTTTGTATGACATTCTAAAAACACTTTGGAAACAATTATGGTTTCTTGATATTGTTTTTTGTTCTCTTATGTAATATCTAGTGGTTTGATTATGATCAGGATGTTCTGTAGTTTTCTGTTTGCAATTCTCAAATCATATTTTTATGTTTATATATGCTTTAAAGTTGGCGGGTCAGGTAAAAAATCTGAGGTCGTACTCTGATGATCTGATCGAATCAGATGTATGAGAGGTAGGCTTTGGATCATCTCATTCAGAAGCCACCAAGCAGCCCCTTGGATGAATAATACATGGAGTCATTTAGATTTTTCGATAAAGAGCAAGAAGGCTCGCTATAAATAAAGATTCACAAAATGGCATGCCCTTTCGTTTGCCCTTTTTAGGTTTTCTTTTCGTTTGCCTAGACTATGTAGTTTAGTCCTGATATACCAGTTATCAGTCCCCTGTTGAGATATTGGTACAAAATATGGGTACTGATAATATTGGCGATATTGGACCGATATATCACCGATTTTCCCAATATTAGTACCTTTCTTCTTATTTCTACCATTCGCCTTTCTTCTTATTGCTGCTATTAGTGTTTTAAGTCTTAGGAGCTGTTTGTTTACCTCTTAATGAGGCTCTTAATGGTTCAGACATCTTACTGGTTTAGCACTTAATGGTTCAGACTGTTTGTTTCACTAGAAGATGTCTGAATGGTTCAGACATTTGCCTCTGAATGATTAAGTATTGTACAAGTCTGAATGATTAAGACCTCTAATCTGAATTGGTTAGACATTTGCCTCTGAACGGTTAAGCATTATACAAGCTCTTAATGGTTCAGACCTCTCTTACTGGTTCAGCACTTAACCATTCAGATGTTGCCAAACAGCCCCTTAATCAGTTCCTACTTGCTACAATTGTTAGTGTTTTGCAAGTTGCATAAGGTTAATTTGTTAATGGTAGAAGAGTATACTGAATTGTTAGTGTTAAATTGCTATATATATAAATTTAGCATGATATTAAAATTACCGATATCGCACCGCGATAACCGATATCTCAAATATCAGTCCTTGACCGATATCCTATTCTAATGGAGGTTGCTACAAGTGACAGATCGTTTTGTGAATCTGCATTTATAGTGAACATGTATGTCTTGAAGAAGAACCAAAGCTAATCTACCTCGTGAGTCGTGCCTATCGTTATTACAATTTAAAAAACGGGGACCTTTGTGGTATTGTGATGAGCCTTGTATTAAAAATGAGGTGGTGCTTAGCTTGGGTCCAAGAGTGAAAATGGTTTACGGTCTGGTAGGTTTGGGATCGTGTTGCTCGAGAAAAAAAAAACAATCGATCTTATTTCACTGTAGAGAAATGACGGTGGATCTGTCCTCACCTCTTGTGTTGTCGTCTGAATAAAAGTTCCGTTTGCCGTTCAAAAAAATGTTCTCGTCTAATTCTAAAACATTATATTGAAGTCTCCAACTTCTCCGAAGAACTATTTTTAGCATTCGTACACCGTTTGATTGCAACATTCACCCAAAGGATAATACATTCCATATACTGCTTTAACATTAGCCAGATTTTAAAACCGGTTAGAATAATAAACCACTAACCGAATCGATACACGTAAAAACCTCAAACGTCTCAGGGTCAAGGGAATCAATCCTCATCATACTTAAGCCACTTCATTTTTTGGATCACTTTCTTTTCACCCCACCCCCTCATCCTTAAAAACCATTTATTAATAATATATAAAATAAATTAGGTTAGAACCCCGTGTATTACACGGGTTGAATAAATGTAATTTTATATATTGAATAATAAAAAGTTATATTTTTATGAACCCCGTATATGTACGGGTTAAATAAATGTAATTTTATATATCAAATAATAAAAAAATTATATCTTTAAAAACCATGTGTATTACACAAATTATTTAAATGTAATTTTGTATACTAAAAACGCTGTATCGTTAAAAAAACCCGTGTATAATCGGGTTGAATAAATCTACCAAATAATAAAAAAATTACATCCTTAAAAACCTCGTATGCTACACGTGTTGAATAGATCTAAAAAAGGGTTATATCTTTAAAAACCATGTGTATTACACATATTATTTAAATATAATTTTGTATATTAAATGCTAAAAACGTCGTATCTTTAGAAAACTCGTGTATAGTTGGGTTGAAAAATATATCAAACAATAAAAACATTATATCCTTAAAAACCCCGTGTATTACACGTGTTGAATAAATCTAATTTTACATAGCAAATGATAAAAAATTATATCTTTAAATACTTCGTGTATTACACGGGTTATATAAATGTAATTTTGTATAGTAAATAATAAAAAAAGTTATATTTTTTAAAAACCCCGCATTTTACACGTGTGGAATAAATATAATTTTGTATACAAATTATTAAAAAGTTATCTATATATATTCTAAAGTTTAGTTATATGTTCTATTTTAAAACCAAAATTTATGGTTGTTTTAAATGCACCATCCTATAAATATCCTATTAATTGCATTTAATTTATATTAAATAAATAAGAGATAAGATAAAAAAAATAAAATAATTATATATCAATAATCATTAAAATTAATATCATCAATAACACATTATACTAAATAATATATTATAGATAAAGGTAGATTAGTTTAAAGTTAACTTTGATCTTAATTTGTTTTAATAATTGGTTTAAAGATAATTATTCCAAACTTATGATTATTCTATAAAATGATCTTTGACAAGGTAACCATAAATTTAAATTTCGAAGTAACTAATATATTAAAAGTAGCTCAAATATAATTCGTAATAAAAACACAACAATATATTTTCAAAGAAAACATATAATAAAAAAAATAGGTAAAGGGATCCAAATGATATCAAATATTAAGAACTTATCCATGATATTAGTATCAGAATTTAATAGATTAAGATAAAATTTAAACCGAAAGATCATAAGTATCATAAAAATATCATTAAATTAAAGTTAAAAAGTAAAGAAAAGAATTATTATTATAATATTAAAATAATAAAAATATATAAAAAACTATATATATTATTAAAATATTAAAATTACTATTTGTACCGATACCAAACAAGACCGTACCGGTATTTTCGATACCAGTACCGGTTGACACCAAGCTTATCCCACCCCGTGATACTAAAAAATCATTAAATTAAAGTTAAACAGTAAAAAAAAGGAGTTATTATTATAATATTAAAATAATAAAAGTATTAAAATAACTATATATATATATATATTCTAATATATTATTAACAAGATTTTGGCTAAATTAATTAGATTATTATAAATAATAATAATAATTTACAAATAAAACAACACAATTTGCAACAAAGCAATGCATGAAACACCATATTAACATATAGTACAGTACATTAATGCTAGAACCTAATCTTTAGTATATTATAAAGCATTTCATAAGGATACCAACCAAATTTAAGTAATTACAATCTTTTATACTTATGGTACAACAACCTAATGATGTTAGTAAGGGGTGAAATGGTCTTTCTACATTAATATTAAAAAATAAAAAAAATAATTATCTATATCTATATCTATCTATCTATACTATATTATAAAACATTTCATAAGGATACCAACCAAATTTAAGTAATTACAATCTTTATACTTATGGTACAACAACTTAATGATGTTAGTAAGGGGTGAAATGGTCTTTCTACATTAATATTAAAAAATAATTAAATGAGAATATAATCACAATTAATTATAATAATACAATAATAAGTTCGGTTCTTAAATGCAATTAATAAACGAAACCTATTGGGATAAACCGCAAAAGCACTCCAAAGGTTCAATTTCAATCAATATGTAATAAATTTGACCGATTAAGGAATCTCCTATCATTGCTATAAATTCACCATTTCACTCAACATCAACTCCTTTGTCTACTATTGTGCGAGTTAGAGTCGAAAAGAAAGAGATAAGTTGATATGAAATTTATTTATCTATATATATTCTAAAGTTTAGTTATATGTTCTATTTTAAAACCAAAATTTATGGTTGTTTTAAATGTATCATCCTATAAATATCCTATTAATTGCATTTAATTTATATTAAATAAATAAGAGATAAGATAAAAAATAAAATAAAATAATTATATATCAATAATCATTAAAATTAATATCATCAATAACACATTATACTAAATAATATATTATAGATAAAGGTAGATTAGTTTAAAGTTAACTTTGATCTTAATTTGTTTTAATAATTGGTTTAAAGATAATTATTCCAAACTTATGATTATTCTATAAAATGATCTTTGACAAGGTAACCATAAATTTAAATTTCGAAGTAACTAATATATTAAAAGTAGCTCAAATATAATTCGTAATAAAAACACAACAATATATTTTCAAAGAAAACATATAATAAAAAAAATAGGTAAAGGGATCCAAATGATATCAAATATTAAGAACTTATCCATGATATTAGTATCAGAATTTAATAGATTAAGATAAAATTTAAACCGAAAGATCATAAGTATCATAAAAATATCACTAAATTAAAGTTAAAAAGTAAAGAAAAGAATTATTATTATAATATTAAAATAATAAAAATATATAAAAAACTATATATATTATTAAAATATTAAAATTACTATTTGTACCGATACCAAACAAGACCGTACCGGTATTTTCAATACCAGTACCGGTTGACACCAAGCTTATCCCACCCCGTGATACTAAAAAATCATTAAATTAAAGTTAAACAGTAAAAAAAGGAATTATTATTATAATATTAAAATAATAAAAGTATTAAAATAACTATATATATATATATATATATATTCTAATATATTATTAACAAGATTTTGGCTAAATTAATTAGATTATTATAAATAATAATAATAATTTACAAATAAAACAACACAATTTGCAACAAAGCAATGCATGAAACACCATATTAACATATAGTACAGTACATTAATGCTAGAACCTAATCTATAGTATATTATAAAGCATTTCATAAGGATACCAACCAAATTTAAGTAATTACAATCTTTTATACTTATGGTACAACAACCTAATGATGTTAGTAAGGGGTGAAATGGTCTTTCTACATTAATATTAAAAAATAAAAAAAATAATTATCTATATCTATATCTATCTATCTATACTATATTATAAAGCATTTCATAAGGATACCAACCAAATTTAAGTAATTACAATCTTTTATACTTATGGTACAACAACTTAATGATGTTAGTAAGGGGTGAAATGGTCTTTCTACATTAATATTAAAAAATAAAAAAATAATTAAATGAGAATATAATCACAATTAATTATAATAATACAATAATAAGTTCGGTTCTTAAATGCAATTAATAAACGAAACCTATTGGGATAAACCGCAAAAGCACTCCAAAGGTCCAATTTCAATCAATATGTAATAAATTTGACCGATTAAGGAATCTCCTATCATTGCTATAAATTCACCATTTCACTCAACATCAACTCCTTTGTCTACTATTGTGCGAGTTAGAGTCGAAAAGAAAGAGATAAGAAAGAGATAAGTTGATATGAAATTTATTTATCTTGGTGGAAAGGTGTGTTCTTTTATACCCATTTCAACATTTATTCGAAAAAACTTTGGTTTGTTTCTTAAAATATTCAAATGGGATAACAGTTTTCTTTTACATAATCTATGAGTTTATATTGATGTTTTATTATGTTTTTGGTGATTTAGTGGTTTTTTTTTTCAAATTATGATTTTATATTACATATAAAGTATACACACAGGTTATTGGATACAAAAAGACAGACACTTCATACTTCATCAAGGTACCCTTGCATGACTATAGTATCTGGAACCATTTACTAATGTATTGTTTAATTGTTCATAAATTTATAGTCTTTTTCCTTTTTGCAGCTTCATGTATATGGAGGTGTAAAAGGGTGGGTACGAGAAAAGTTATTCATTTGGAGATAAACATTTATTTGGCCTATTGGTATTTCCTTTTTTAATTTCTACTTTACTATTTTTTTAAACATATGATGCTTTTGTGTGATTTAATTGATACTATATATAGGCAATATAGATGCAGAGGAAATATTTGAGGAGGTATTGTTTGACGGGATTGGGCAGCAAACTTTAAGGGCTCGGATGTTTTCAACCCGCGCAAAAGATTTAAATTGATTGCGTTTATCTATACTATCGTATAAAGCATTTCACAAGGGTTCCAACCAAATTTAAATAATTGCAACATATTATGCTTATAGTACAACAACTCAATGAAGTTAGTAAAGGGAATTAGTCTTTCTACATGAGTATAAATTGATAAATACAATTAAATTGATAACTTTATAAATTAAGTATTGTTAAATACTTGATAAAGAATTAAATCATTTGACTTAGTTGAACATCATCACCTTCCTCATATTTACATTGCTTTTCCATTTCAAGTTCTCCGTAACCGATTACTTGATTGAATTTTATAATTAAGTCATTATTATTTGGTTTAGTAATTGCTAAACATCATACAAATAAGGTTACAACCTTTTTTGCAATTTTATCAGATAGTTGATGAACATCATATGAAATAAAAATAAAAATAAATAATAATAATAATAATAATAATTAAATATAAAAAAACTTAATCAACGTTATTATGAATTTAATTATAACTATAAATGGTTTTAAAACTTAAAAGATGCTAACCAATTAGAAACGAAATTTACTAAAAGGTAATTTCATGGGGTATTATTATCTATAATACCTAATAATTGCAACAATAATGATTAAATAATGAACTTAATTACAGATGGTTTAAAACTCAAAAGAATGCTCTTTGCATCTTACCTCAAGTCTCATGGAATAAGGTTCAAATGATAACCATTGCATAATTAGGAACCAGTTTTTAGCCCTTGGATCGTATTTTGATGGTTGAGACCTTTAAGTGCAATATCTATATCTCTAAGATGAAGATAATGTATGGTAATGAAGATTTGGAGCAGCAAGAGGTAAAAACAGCCCGAATTTTTCCTTTTATAAATTCGATTCGATTCGTGAGTGTTAGTGTGTGTGTTTATATTGATTAGGGTTTCATCAAATGCAATGTGAGGGTTTCCAATCGGTGTTTATACAAATAATATAGAACCCAATTTTTATGTATGTGTATGTAGTGTGTAGTATGGGGTCTTGCTTACCTCATTCAAGGAATAACAATGAAAGACAGGGGTCATTGATTTCGAAAAACTCCGCCCCTTTGTTCGCCTTCTTCCTGATTTTAAGTTACGGTGAGTCAATTTCCTTTTTTCTGATTCTAATCGATTAAGAACTATACGTGATTAACCAACGAATTGTGGTAGATTTTATGTTTCTATTGCAGTATTTGGATTGAATTGACTGTTGCAATTTAATAATCGTCAGTTATAGTTCGTTTTTTGAATATAGAGAAACACTGACTTATTTAAGGTGCTTGATTTGGGTGAATAGTAGCAATATAAACTGCTATTGTAATTTGGTGTGATATTCAATTCAATATCAGCAACCTAATCAAATTGTTCCCTAAACATAGAGTAAATGTGTTCACCAGCAAGGTAATAATATGTACTAATTTTCAATTATAAGAGACTTCTAATAAGGAAATATAGCTATTAGGTTATGTCAAGGTAAGCATAGTTTATAAAGAATATGTTGCAGAATAAAGTTAATACAACATTTTAGTAATAAATAATAAACTGCTTTCTTATCTATAAAAGGGAACAAAACCTGCAATTTGACTTTTAGATGTCAAAACTGAATTTATATGTATATGTGTATGTAGTATAATATATATATTTAACATCTATTTTACACCATCTAAAACAATGAAAAAGAAAAAATAAAAATAAAAAAATTTGAAAACTGTGACGTCTTTTGAAGAGGGTTGAGAAACCACACGTCTATAGAATTGAAGTTTTGTGAGACCACATGTGGTGGGGCGCAAACCTCTCTCAAAGTGTCTTAAAAACGCGGGGGAACACTGTACCCTCGGGCGTTTTGGGCCTTTTTTTGACTGGTAGTGCTACCACAAAACGCCGAACGAGGAGTGGACTTTGGTCAAAATAAGCATGGTCAAACGGCTAACTTAAAAAAAAACGGTTTTTTGTTTTAAAAATCTATACTATATTCGCACTTTCGTACCGTGTCACGCACTATCTATATCAGTCGTCGTTCCAGGAAAAACAATAACTATTATGCATGTCGTGCATCGCACGGGTGTTCCCCCTAGTATTTTTAATAAATTAGGATAACATTTAATATTAATTTATTATTCATATATTTATTATAAGATAAGTAGGAAAGAGAGGTATTTGTTTTAAAAATATATTAAATTAACAATTTAGATTTGTGGATAATATTTTATTAAAGTATGATAAGATTTAATATTAATTTATTATTTATTATTTATTTAGTTAATATAAAATAAATATAAATTTGAGAATACCTTCAATGAATGACACGTGTCCAAAACTTGGTTTCTTTTATTATAGTAGATAGATAATGAGAGGAGAAGATAAAGAAGTGAACACGATAGCCATGACAACTATCCCCATTTGAGATCAAAAACCTCGGTACCAAAGGCAGAGGGCAACCCCCCCCCCCCCCCCCCCCCCCCCCGCGGCCACCCCTCTACTTTTCCGACAAAGTGCAATTTTTATTTTTGTTTCTGTTTTTGTTTTATGTATTTCGCTACCCCTAATATTATATTATGCTATTTGTCAATATTATAAAAGCCCAACACGCTCACCCTCTTAAAGTTTATTAAAACCCCAACAAATTAAAAGCCCACTACTTAATTCATAACTTAAAAGCCCAATAAAAAAGAAAGATTTAAGCCCAAAAACTTGTTGTCTTGATTTTTGAACGGGAAAAAAGAACACAACCAACGCCAACCACTAGTGGCCTCCACTCCTTCAATTACAGATGACGATGTAATGGCTTAATATCAAGCTTTTAAAGGCATGTTTGGTTAAGTTTTTTGAAAACAACTTATTGACTTATTGGCTTTTTGGAAAAGTCAGTATAGAGTGACTTTTTGGAAAAGACACTTTTCCCCTCACATACAACTTCATTGCCAAACATCATTTTGGTGCTTATGACTTTTCAAAAAGCCAATAAGTCAATAAGTTGTTTCAAAAAGCTTAGCCAATGCCCTAAATTCTAAAGAGGAGAAATCCGTTTAGTAATTGTTAACTTTATTTGTAATCATGTTTTTTTTACATTTCATTGTTGAATGTATGATAAAAAAATTAAGCATTACCTTTAAACTTCTACAGATCCGTCACTCCTCGGTACCAACCCAAACCAGACATTGATCCTTGAGTAACCAATCCACCACATCAGAATTTCCATCACGTGCTGAATGCATTCAATATGCCCTTAACAATAACAAAGTAAAAAATATACAAACCAAACGCAGTAGCATGGTACATTATTATTCCATTTTAGTACACATAAAATGATTTACATACTGTACACATTATTATTTTATCAGGGCCCCACATAACAACCAATCAACACCACACGTATACTAGCACGCACTTGCAACGCGCGTGAGACTTTTACGGTTTTACGAAAACAAGTAAAAATCGGGTGAACCCGTAAAACGGGGCATAAAATACTAACCGACCCGGATACGGTAGTTAAGAAAATTCCAATTTCTCCTGGGTTTTAGTTTTAGCCTCTTCTTCTTCTTCTTCATTTTATTTGACTCTCTCTCTCTCTCTCTAAAAGAAAGGGTTTTATTTCTCTCTCTAGGGTTATGGATAGATACACGAAGGTGGAGCAGAAGAAAGCTGATGTACCTATTAATGAAAATGAGATCAGAATCACTTCTCAAGGTTTGGTTCGTAACTACCTCAGTTACGCTACTACTCTTCTTCAGGTATTATTATTCTGTTTGTTTTACGTAATGTGTGCTTGTACATTGTTTGTATGACTGCATTGTTTGTTTATTGTTGTGAATTTTGTTTGATTAGATTTGAGTTTTTGATGCATTGTTTGGTTAGACTGAATGCAAAACCGTTTAGTGAGTTTTTGTTTGTTTGTTTTAGGTTTCACTGATTTAGGATTTCTAGTGTTCTATTTAAGTAGTAGTAGGTGGCATCCCCTCTTAGTTTTATCATGTTATGTGTATTTTGTTATCCAACAATGTCTCTCTCTATGTTTAGCTATATGCCTATATATATCCATGTCCACAATCGCATTGTGCTACAATCATGTTCATATATGGAAGTCTCGGCTTGTAAACGAACACAAAAGGGGCTTGTTTGTGTTAGTTCGTTCAAATTTAACCAAACAAATGAACAAACACGGGCACTTAAACTAACACATTTTTTTGTTTGTTAAGAAAGTGAACGTGTTTGTGTTTGTTTATGTTCGTTGGTTAATATTCTAAACGAACAGGTTACGCACATAAACGAATACAATGGGACATAACAATCACAAACGGACATAAATGAACAAACATAAACGAACTTCCCTCCTAACGGTTCATGAACTGTTCATTGAACAATATATATCGATACTAGAGTCTCTTTGTTTAAATGTGCTTCAGCATTGTTTCTCTATTCTGTTTGCACATATCAAGTTATTTGTAGCAAGCGTTGCTGCGGTTCTTGGATCAGTTAATATAATCTTGGTTTCTAGGGTGTGTTGTATCCGGCTACGTGTTTGTTAATCGTCTTCTTCGTGTCGTATGATTGATATTACGTTTGAAAAGTTCATTGCCTTAAAAGCGGTAAGAGCTTAGACGCTTAGTAGGCGTTAACAGATATTTGGCTATGCAACAAATGTGTATGTTGCTTGGTTGGAATGTTAATCGATTTGATCTTTAAGGTGTAATAACTGATAAGCAGTAGGTGTATTCCTCGTAATTGGTTATTTAGAAAAGTTGTTACATTGTATTCGAAAATGATCTAACTCTGATTGTTTGCTTGTATAGGAGAGGCGCGGGAAAGAAATTGTGTTGAAAGGAATGGGACAAGCAATCAGCAAGACAGTTGCCATTGCAGAGATTATCAAGGCTTGCTACTCAAATTATTTGTTTGTATTTTATTGCTCTCTTTTTTATTTTTTATTGTGCACAAGTAATAAGACAGTTGTATTTCAAACAGAGAAACATTCCTAGATTGCATCAAGATACGAGCATCAGTTCAGTAAGCATAACCGACGTATGGGAACCGATTGAAGAGGGCCTTCTACCGTAAGTCCCATATTTGTTACTCCCTCGTATGCTCGTGTTTTAAAGTTTCAAGATTCCTGACAAGATGTTATAAGTACTTTTTGTTAAATGAAATACAGTGTGGAGATGACTCGCCAGGTGTCGATGATTTCCATTACCTTGTCAACTAAGGAACTAAACAAGAATTCACCGGGGTGAGTTCTAGCGTATCTTGTAATGTTTTTTTTAAACACTTTAACAAGTATGACATGAGCCTTCTTCACCATCTTTTAATTTTTTTTAGAGTGAATTTCAAGGATTGTCCTTTGTCTTTATACCCATTTTCAGGCGCTGTCCTTTATGTTCAAAATTGACGAGTTTTGTCCTTTATGTTTTCAAATCATACACGTTTTGTCCTTTAGGCCTAACCCAGTTAGTTTTTTCAGTTAAATTTGTTCATGTGCTTTGCACATGAGGGCATTTTTGTCAATTCAAAAGTCAAAAGACGAGTCCAGGTGGTGATGGGTGGAAGAGACCACATTTGAATTGACAAAAAATGCCCTCATATGCCAAGCACATGACCAAATTTAACTGAAAAAACTAACTGGGTTAGGCCTAAAGGACAAAACGTGTATGATTTGAAAACATAAAGGACAAAACTCGTCAATTTTGAACATAAAGGACAGCGCCTGAAAAGGAGTATAAAGATAAAGGACAATCCTTGAAATTCACTCTTTTTTTTACTAATAATAAGCTTTTACGCTCTTACGTTATTGATGTAAACATGCTTCATGGCTCAGGTACCAAGCTCCACTCAATGTAGAGAGACCGAGGCCACAATATAACAACTATCAAAGGCAACAAGCATACAATGCAGTAAACGAAGGTGGAAGAAACTATTATAACAACATGGGCCGTGGTCAAGGTGGCGGGATAAGAGGAGGCAGAGGTCGTGGCTGGAACAGGGGCGGATATGGGAACCGAGGCGGTGGATATGGAAGCTATCAAGGCGGGGATGGGTACAAAAACTACCAAGGCGGTGGTGGATATGGTGGCTACCAAGGCGGCAGGGGGTATGGCAACTATCAAGGTGATGGCAGTGGTAAATACGGAAACTACCAAGGCGGCAGGCAGTATGGCAACTATCAAGGTGATGAATACAGAAACTACCAAGGTGGCGGTGAATATGGAAACAGTCAAGGTAATTTAGCTTCTTCCTACTTTATAAACATTTAATTTGATATTGTATCACTTAAGTTTTTTTACTGTCTTTCTGTTTTCAATAGATAAGAATGGTTACTCAAACAGTCGAGGTGGTGGTCGTCGGGGAAATGCAGGCTACCGTGGTTAGTTCTTTTTTTATTTAATAATTTGATATTTCTCCACTCAGCTTTGTTTTAAGTATATGATTTGTTGTACCATTATAAATAATTTGCATACCCAATATATGCTCTTGCAATGCTGTAGTTAGAGGTGGCAAAATGGACAGGTTGGGTAACACGTTCGGGTCAAAACAGGCCGCTTTTAACACTTTCTTTTTGTATTTCTTTAATTTTTGTATAAACTAATACGTTAAATATGATTGCGAAAACTATATTAACAACAATATTATTACAGTGATTCGTTTAAACAAATGATGTACCAAGTTGTATGCATTTATAAATATTCTTTTGACTCGTTAAACATTCCATTTATAACGAAACGGATCGAATTTGGCACCTGTTTGATTAGTGGGATTTATTGATGTTAATGACAAACAGGAGGAGGGTACATGAGAGGTGGCGGCAGCGGCAGGGGTGGTGGCAGATTTAATGGAAGAGGCAGGGGAAGGATGGGCGGGCGACCTTGGGATGGCGGTGATCCACAGCAACAGTAAACTGAAGTCGGGTGTTTTGTTGCCTTAATGTTGGGAGTCTGTTGGTTATCTACTGCATCCCTTAAATGGTTTATTAAGCAGTAAGTATAAGTATTGGTTGCAATATCCTAAGGCTCCTAATATATGATATATTATATGTTTTTTCTTCCCTATTTTGGGAGCTATGTTGTTATTTCTGGTTTTTTTATAGCAAAAGAAGAAAGTTTTGGTGCACTTATCTTGGACCTTGTCTATGGCCCATGAAAGGTTGCTTTTTGTTTTATATTTTATATATATTTTTTTTCTTTCTACATCTCAAAAATATTGGTCTTCTGTGCACCTGGGATGGTTTGGGCCTGGCCCATTTAACTGATTCAAACTGATTTGGGCTTTTCACTTGGTCTTGGTGTGATAATTGTCATGTTATTTCCTCAATCAGTGGTCAGATGAGAAGAGAGTAAGACTCCTGTTGATAATTACACATTGTTACCAAAAATAAAAATTTGATTTCGGTTAAGGCTACATGGTATGGGGATGATCCTCCAAGGGAGGATGATCCGCCACGTCATCGCCACATCACCATCCTTGGGAGGATGGTCCATCCCACAATTTTTAGTGGAAATGGGAGGATGATCCTACTCCACCATATTTTTTTTTTAATTTATCTACTTTTTAACATTTATTAAATAAAAAAAATGTAAAAATAAAATCATAAATATTAAAAACCAATACATAATATTATAAACCAAATATTACATAAAACTAAAACTAATATAAACTGAAACTAAAACCAATACATAATATTCAACCCAACCCAGCACAAAAGGCCCAGTAAAACAAAAGGTATAGCCCAAAAGGCCCAGTAAAATCATAAATAAAAACCAATACATAATATCATCCCCTAGGGTTTTCCTGCACTTACCGCCGCTGCAAGCAAAAGCTCCAAATCTCTCAACAATGGCGGGTCCTATAATTATTTTTGAATTTTGAATTTTTTTTATTCAAACGGTCATAAAAGCCTCGAACCCCACCATTTTTTGTCTTTTTCTGGACCGTCTCAAACGTCTACAACTCGACGCTCAGGACGAGGACCGGGGGGGGGGGGGCTACGGTGTGCGCTTCGTCGCCGGGGCTGGACGGGTGGGGGACGCTCCCCATACCGTCTAGCCTAACTACCCTTGCAAAATCTAAATATAGAAAAAATTAACAGACACGATCAACTATATTATAATGAATATGACCAGCTTAACTTCCTGATTCCCGCAGCACCTTCATCTAACCCTAACTTTCAAGTTCCTCTAGAAAATTGGCAACCTGAGAACCAAAAATTATTAGAAACAAAGAAATGCATAATTGGTCCAGATTCATGAGAGCTCAAAGCAATTCAATTGGATTGGGGTAACATTCTGTTAAGATACCACTAAGATTAGTGATGGTAATTGATTAGTAGTATACGCCGTAGGTTTAAGTAAAGAGTAATGAATTTGAAAGACCGGGAAGGTGGTTAAGTTGTATTGTGTACTTAAAACACCACGGAACTTAATGGAAAGGTAGTTAATTGATTGGGATTGAATTGCACTCCTCTGTAAGCTTCTTTTTAATTCAACGCCTAGCAGAGACATTTGTTTTGGTTGAGCTCTGGTGGTCAATACTCGCAACAATAACGTTAAATGCAAGTATCACACAATAGGAAATCAAAAAACTCTTAAAGATCATGAGAAGATGATGCTAAAAATCGAGTTGAATGCAGTAGCAGCTGCAAGAGATTGGATAGAGGCATCACAAAACTCCGAACAATGATGAAACAAATTGCAAGAAACACAAGTGATCAGAACTGAAATCAACAAAGGACAATGGAGGAGCAACCGATAACTTATGACAATCTAGTCATCCTACGAGATTGGAAAAGCTCGATTTCCCTAGAGTTAGTGGGGATATTGATGGGTGGCTTTACAGGGCAGGACACTTTTTCACCATAGATGAATCGCTATAACACTTAAAACTGAGATATGCAGTGGTGCTCTTGTAGGTGATCACTGCATCGTAAGGGCATTTCTATCGATGAGTTACCATGGAACTGAAGGAGTACATCAGGCCTATATCGTGAAGAATTACAGACTCGACCATTGAATGATTACTTAGCGTTTTTGACAGTTGAGGTGTTGATCCGCTAGTCATATGCCGGCCTTAAGCCAGAGATCAAGTTTCTAGTAAAAATGTTGAAGCCCAATACATTAAGGTTATAAGGGACGCGTATGAACTAGTGGGGATGCAGATAATACAAATGCTACCGTAAGCAACAATCAAGGACAAATGTGCACAACCTTGTCAAAACCACTATGGAACAACAAAAGATTGCACCACCTAATAACAGTGTTGCAGAAATCGGCCTAGGCGGCCGATTAATCGGCGCCTAGGCGCTAGGCGGCCACTTACTGCCTAATTTTGAGCTAGTCGGTAAATTAATCGGCCATGGTCAAAGTCGGTCCTAGGCGGTACCTAGGCGGTCAAAAATCGGATTAATCGGACTATATTAATCGGTCAAAATCGGTCCTAGGCGGTCCTAGGTGGTCAAAATTGGTCAAAATCGAACCATACTATCTGAAACTTGAAGTATTTATGTGAATTTTGAAGTATTATTTTTATATTATTGGGTATATATATATAATTTTGAAAAAATATATATAAAAATCCCATTCCGATTAATCCCGATTAATCCCTAGGCGGTACCTCACCGCCCGACTAGCGCCTAGCGCCTTCTACAACATTGCCTAATAATGCTGCAAAGTTGCCTTGTTACCAACACTACATTCAAGAGTTGTACGACAGGTTCCAAAGTTATGTTGTGCACTTCCAACACCTGGGAATCTAATGAAAAGGTAGCTAATTGAATAGTTTATAGTTTATATGAGCTTCATCAAGGCCATCAGTCTCTTAATCACATCTAATAAGCTCGAAACACTCGCAACCTATGGTTGTTTCATGTTTGATCCCGTATGATCTTGATGTTTTCAGTCCCCGAGAACCTGTAGATGTCATGTTTGATTGTCCAAAAACTGATTTTCCTAGTATGTATATATCAAAAAGTTCATACAAGTACAAGCTATACACCAAATATAAATTTTCAAGTCCATCCAGCCTAAAAGAACATATATGAAAAAAAAGGAACAAAGGACAGTTTTGGATTGGTTTCACTTGCCACAGTTGAAGCCGCCACACGCCGATACAACTATAATGAGAATCAATGCGAGTATGATACCAAGAACTATCAGCTTTATCTTCATATTCTGCAACCACATCTTCCTTCTCATCTGAGTACCCTGCGTCCTGAAATCTTGTGCCTGAAACATTAAACATGTATATGAATTTTAGTCGTTTCTCAAGAACTGAATTGCTAATTATTATATGCACTAGTACTCAAATTATACAGTGGATCAAAATGTTCATACGTAATAAAACTTGCTAACTTAGAACAGGTCCAACACTACAAGAAAAAGGACCAATAGCGGCGACAAACGACCCTTTACCGGCGACAGGTCGCTGCTATTACCTTTAGCGGCGCAGATCAGGACTATTAGCGGCGACAAATGTCGCCGCTATTGATCGACTTTCTTGTAGTGCAAATGGGCCTATAAACAAGAATTTGCTAGTGAACCAGTTTTGATATTCTTTTTAAAACATGTTTCAAATTCAACCCAAGCCCATTCCCATTTTGGGCCCGAACCCATATTGACCAGTTACCTCACCGGACCTGAGCCGCCTGTTTTGCAAGGCTTGCACAGGGGGATAGGGTTGTATCCAAATTACAGAGAACAAATTGTCAAACCAAATTTCAGCCAAACACGTCATATTTAACAGACCTAAATATACCTAATTGAGTTGACAAATTGGCATGTAGAACATCTAGGTTGGTTATCAATCACATGACTGATGGGAGCTGAGATCACTCTCCCATTTCAAGCAAACATGACACAACGTAAAAAATATAATTCATATTTGCATATGCTGACCTGAGAGCGTAAGTTCTCTGTTTTATCTACCAGAACCTCAATCTTCTCTCCACGGTCAAGAACCTACAGTACGTAATCAAATAGAGATTTACACATTAGTAATATAGCTTCATACCCTAAATTATTTATGCCACAAGTTATACGCAAGATGTAGATTTTAAATATGCCTTACCTTTTCAATGTTTTCCATCATCACCCCTTTGACTTCTGAAACCTGAGCTTTGACCTTTGAAAGCTTACTGATTTCTTCTGGATGGTCCACACAATACTGCATCTGTTCCTTCAGCTTGGGGCTAATAATAATAGAACACTTGTGTGATTGCATGAAAATTGAAGAACTAAAATTTGATAGCTAATACATGTAAATTCAAAAAAGATGGAGGGTGAGAATACCCAAATTCTTTGTTCAGACTGTTGGCGGTAGCTGTTGCAGCTTTCCCACCACCATATTTCTTGGTGAAATCATCTTTAATGCGCTCAAGAAAAGCAATTGGAACCTGTCTGCCAATGGATTCAACCGCAACAACACAGTATGCTTCAAAAATAAAGAAGATAATTGTTAAGTCACTTTTGAAACTACAAATTGATGTATTTAGCAATAACATGTATAGCACTATACAGATGTCTAGATGATGAACAGGTAGCTGACAGGTATGTTACAACCTGATTGGTGCAGCACAGCTATGACACTAAGATCAAGGCATCAAGATAATGTGAAACGAGTTACAATAGCTGGTTTAACAACGTGTTGAACACCAAAACACTCAAACAATAGCATATTCAGAAAGTTATTGCCAATACAAGCTACAACATTACTAAATCAAATAATATTTGTATTTTACAGTAAGTAAATACCATAAAAATACAAATAACTGTTAACATTTACACATCAGTGTGTAAACAATCCGAAGCAAAACTTGCATACTTCTTTTAAAGCTTTACATCCAAAAACTAAAAAAACAATCTCAATAACTTACTAGAGCAAATAAGAGGTCTTAACCTTTACCTCTAAGCATAGGCTAGATATCTTATCGAAACCAAATCCATATTACGATTCACAATTAACCGCTGCAGGGAGAACACACAATAAAACTTTACATTCAAAACTAGCTAAAAAACTCTACATGATTGATTCAGTTTCAGATCCAAAATACAGCATAAGTAACTACAAAACAATGCAACTTAGACTCAGAATTAATCAACAAACACATAGGCATTAACTTCATCAACAATAAGCAAATCAAACAAACAGCATCGTAATACTTTACACAAGTAATCACCAAAAGCAATTTCAAAACGAACATACATATAGAAATTTTATCGCAAAAGCCAAACTCACCTAACATTGATCTAAATTGCTCATTTAACCTAAAATTCACGTAAAATAAGAGAAGCATCTAAAACACCATCAATATAAACTGATTCAACAATATATAAACAATCAAATCAATAACTAACTCTCATCATCAACAACAAAACACAAATAAACAACAGATAGGCCAGATCTGACTTACTGAATCCTTCTTCGACAAGGTAGTTGAACGTATGACCGTCGCAGTTATACGTAAACTTGTTATTCGTAGCAGGAAGCTTCTGGAGACATTGAGCAGCGATTGTAGTGAAATTGCCGGTGAATTCAGTGTATTCCGATAGAATCACCGTTCCTCGAGCCACAAAACTGTAGATCAACGACTGTTGTCCCATAGTAACCTACTCTCCGTCGTCAGAAACAGCAAACCGTCACCGAGCACCGCCGTATGTGGAGGAGACCTGAGAGAAACGGAGGATGCGTGACGGTGCGGATGACGAGTGATTCTAGAGAGAGAGAGAGGTTGAAGAGAGGGAAAGTGGTGAAATCCGTGAAATGAAAGAAAAGAGAGATTATGGGTTTTCGAATACGGGAAAAGGTAGGTTTATTGTTGACTGTGTGGTTTATGTAAATGCCGGTAGACGATGGGAATTTACGGAAATGCCACGCGGCGTATGAATTTTCAGATGACGTTTATGCTTTGAGAAGAAACACGCTTTATGTTTATTGTTAACTAGTTTTTGACCAGCCCGTGTTGCGGGGCAATAAGCCGAATATTTCTCCCTCATAATATGTATGTCTGTACAGAGGGCAAAATCGTAAATTATATTTTGAACTGGAGGCGAAATCATAATTTTAAACTGAGAGCAAAATCATAATTTTGAGCTAGGGGAAAAACATAATTTTATTTTGAATTGTGGGTAAAAACGTAATTTTGAGCTGAGGGCAGAATCGTAATTTTGAGCTAGAGAAAAAAAACAACATTTTATTTTGAACTGGGTGCAAAAACGTAATTTTAAACGGAGGGCGAAACCGTAATTTGAAACTGGGAACAAAATTAAAAGTGAGTTTTTGAACCGAGGGCAAAAGTGTAATTTTGTACTAGGGGCAAAATGATAAGTTTATTTTGAGTTGGAGGCAAAAACGTAATTTTAAACAAAGGACGGAAGCGTAATTTTAAACTGGAAATAAAATTAAATTAAAAAAAAGTTGGTCCAATAGGGAAGTGTCAGGCAAGCTGCCTGACACTATTCCCCTAACTTAGAAATGTATATGTAAGAAATACGTGTTCATAAAAACATACTACTACACACAATCGTATATTTTTTTTGTGCTTATAGAAAATGGGTTAGAATCGTGTGAGAAGCGCTAGGCTAATTGAGAAACATTCTGAACCACACATTTTCCCTAATCTTTTCGTAATATACACATTTGTATAGTTTAAGATTAACTATATACATATGTGTATAATTCAAGATTTGACAGTATAAAAATATGTATATAGTCAATTTTAAACTATACATATGTGTATATTACGAAAAACTTAGGAAAATGTGGCGTCCAGAATATTTCTCAAATAGAGTGGAATTCTCTTAGGATCTCTACCCTATAGAAAGTAGGTTGGATAAATAAACATCAAGTTAAACTGACAAAAATTAAGTTAATAGTTAGTTTAAAATAAAGTTATAAATAACAAATTCACCCTAATCTAAATGAGTTTAAGAGTTAATTACACGGAGGATTCTGATGATTTAGCCATATTACATTTTGATTACGTAGACAGTGTTCATTGTTCACTTACGGGTAACACATATGGTTTTTGAAGTGGATGAACGTTAAATTTCCTGTTAATCTTATATAAAAGGACCAAAACTGGTTATTTGTATAAGAAGAGTTTGGTCTAATAGGGCGGATTTAATACAAAACAAAAATTTTAATATATATTTGTAAGAATTGTGCAAGACACTTGTAGATAATATTTACTAGATATAATAATAGTCAAACATCACATAAGTATTTTATGTATCTAAACAAAACATACTTCTCTAGAACGTATCATTTAATGAATATATTTCATATGGTCGTATACTCGTAATTTATAATTTAACAAAATATGCTCAAAATTCAACTTAAAATAAAAGTCTAATAATCAGTGTTTTAAAAACCGGTAAATACCAGCCGGTTATACCGGTATTACCGTTTCCAGATGTTAACACCCCGGTAAATAAGTGAAACGGCATAAGGTTTGTACCGGCGGTAAAATCCGGTATACCGGTTTGAAACGTAATACCGGTACCGGCACAGGGTTATTTTAGTTTGAGTTGATACTTATTTTCAATATATATGTTACTTATCTTATGTAATTTTTATATATTATGATTATTCGTAACTAAAAGTTCTTATTTAATATTGTATGAAATGAAAATAGTTGATATATTCAACACTCAAATGACTTAAACATATCGTACACTTTCATTTAAAAGAGCTTGTTGAAAAATTGAATAATTTTCGATTATCTTTTGGATTATTTTTTATTATGGATTTACTTTTGGATCATCTTTTAATACGTAATCATTCATTTTTGGATTAACTTTTGAGTTGATGTTTGTAATTTATGAAATTATAGAGTTACCTAGTCAACCCGGTTGAACCGCTCGATACAACCTGGTTCAACCAGTTGAACCATTTTTTAGCCTAATCCGGTTTGATATAAAAACCGGTTTTTAAAACATTGCTAATAATTAAGAAAAGCGGCTATCAATCTTCATCTGGTGGCTAAATAGAGCATTCAACCAACTTTAATTCTCCATTCTAGAATTGAGAAAAATATTTTAGTTTCATGGTCAAATCAGAAGACCGAGTATGATACAAAACCATTAACAACCTCTTCCTACACCTTTTAAATACTTATATAAAGTTTCTATCTCATTCACAATCATTAAACTAATAATTACGGATTTTATCAAATAACTTTATAACCTATTTACATCCTATAATTTACCAATTCAGTTAAGAGACTGAGTCCATCTAATTGTCTTAGGTTCAAATCCAGCGCAAACTATCGGTATCAACGGGCTACGGCGGTCCAACATTGTGACATGTTATCTACAATATAATTTAAAATTTTTGATTGTCAAATAGCAAAAAATAAACATGTCAAAACTGATGGTGTAAACCAAACCAAACCACAATACACAAAACTATATAAAGTTCTACTCGTCAAGAGCTGCATCCGGCAAAGCAAATCTGTTCTTCATGACATTGTTAACCGACACGTCATCATCTCCCTCATCACCAACATCCATTGCAGATCCGTTCCTCGTATTATCAACCTTCAAGTCATAATCACCGTCCATTGGAGCTAATTTGTTTGCCTTTTTCCTTCTCTTCTTTTCAGCTTTCCTTAACTTTGTGTTTAGAACACCTTCTGCGGCATATAATTTTTCGTTCTGTCTGCTACTTGAATTTTTTACCGTCACCTCTTCTGAATCATTATATTCCGCCATAGATTCATCTTCCCCTCGATGCTTTATACCTTGTACTGGATTTAGACCTCCTGATACTTTTTCGTTCTGTAGAAACAAGCATAAGTTCCATTAAAAATCTATGCCTAAAATCTAGAACTAAATAAAAATATTTAAAAGATGGTCTAAGTGCAGATCACTTTTAAATTTTAATAAAAAGGTGTAAGAAACGCAAACCTCGAGCATTGTCTCATCAAAAGCAACAGGATTATCGGGGATGACTGTAGCAGAGTTAAAATCATCCACAGATTTTAAGCTGCCAATAATCGAGGAGTCTGTGCCGTAAACCTCATCCACATTGAACTCCTTTCCAAGTTCGGAAACTATATTCGCCTCCATAACCTCACCGTCGTTTCTAGCTGGAGGCATCGTGTAAAATGGAATTTTACCTACAATAAATACGGGTCTAATAAGCATACGTGTTTATGTTGGATAGATGGAATCAACCTTTTTATGCGTACATATAATAATTCAACAAAAACAGCATGTAAAGTTCTGATATTCACCTTCATTCCAGTCATGTAACACGATTCTAGCAGCAGCGCTGATGTCCACTATACCTCCCTTTTTTAGCTTACCTCTGAGAGTAGCTACCTTAAAAAGAAAATCATCAACTGAATCGAAGCTGGAAAGTTTGTATATCGTTGTTAACGTTTCTGCAGGGCATAATTTCAGGATCTCCTTTACTGCAATCCACCA
Source organism: Helianthus annuus (assembly GCF_002127325.2). Taxonomy (NCBI): domain Eukaryota; kingdom Viridiplantae; phylum Streptophyta; class Magnoliopsida; order Asterales; family Asteraceae; genus Helianthus; species Helianthus annuus. The sequence goes on along the minus strand of NC_035438.2, from coordinate 22,208,926 downwards.
ATAAACCATTCGGATACAACATTCAGTTATGTTATGCAAGACACACACGTACGTATGTAAGTATTAGGAAGATAAAAGTGAGTTACCTGGGCCCACAGGATCCTCTAGCTTCTCGATTCTCTTGCAATTTCTGAGTGCAACAGCAGCATCATTATCCCCGGATTTAAGCATCACAACACCGGGACAGTCCAAAAGTTTAACGTTCTTGTCTAACTGGACTTCTTGCATGGTTCTTGTCAGTCCAGGTGTCGCCCCGACATTGACAACATGGCATCTCTTCAAACTATTAATAAGACTGCTCTTACCTACGTTCGGCAGGCCCACCACACCCACGGTGATTGATTTTTTAAGCTGTAACGATAAAAAACTCACTATTAACTAAAACTAGCAAAAAAAAAAAAATCACCATTCCTTCTGAACAGAAAGAACGATACCTCGTGACTTCTTGAGTAATTTTTAAGCAGCTTTATGAGAGTTTCAGCTCCAAGACAATCACTTGTTTGTAAAAGATTGCTTGTTTTCTTTGCAGATTTGGAGGACTTCCACCCCAGATTAGACCTTTGTTCTTGAGTGCTACACTTAAAAGCGACAGCTGGCAATTCCTCTCGAAGATACGTGAGCCACTTTTCAGCAGCTTCGCGAGGAACAAGATCTGATATCCATCCAAGGTCCATATTTAAGTTGTATACAAAACAAGAACAGTGAATGCAATTTCGAGTTTCAACTTCTAATAATGGGAAGCGGATAAATGAAAATTTTACCAATTTTATTCAAGAGCAAAACAAGATGTTTATCTGGACCAGCTCTCATAACCACCTTCTCCATGTCAGCAGAACGCGTACCAAGTGGGTCCCGAGCATCAAGCACTTCTAAGATGACATCTGACGCTTCGATAACTTTTGCCAACTCCTTGTAGAAAGACCTCTCAGAATTATCTGTGCAATCAACACCATTTTTAAAATAAAATTCTAGCACAACAATGAAAGAACGTATTAGCAAAAGGGCGAATTCCATGAGACGGTAAACGACCACTTACCCCGTGTCTTGCTCGCGACTGCAAAATCATCGTGAACGTTTCCCTCTCTAAAATCCTGGTTTTTAGTAGAAACCTGCTCGGTCAGATTTGCGATGTCGTCGTCATCGTCATCCATCTGCCCAAGCTTCCTCTTTAAAACCTGAAAAACAACTTATATCATTTCTTTTCTCAACCATAGTAATTAAAGGCGCTAAGCGCACTCAAGGCGTATAGGCCTCGCCTGGGGATTAGGCGCAAAGCGCAAAAAAAGCGAGGGCCTGAGAAAAATTAAGTGCATAATGAAAAAAAGTTAAAAATATATTACGTATTAGAAAAAGAATACTATTCTTCAAATAAAATAAACATATTCTATTATATAAAACTATATATCATCTATTTAGAACCAAAAGTTCTAAAAGCATTAGTGTATTAGTGTAGAAAAGTAGTTTTCCTTATATAAAAGTAGAAATCTAGCTAGAATCTTGTCGGAATTTAGAGAATTTGGCCGGAAACCATCCGGAATCTAGGAATCTCACTAGAATGTGCGCCTGAACCATCATCTGGAGAATTAAAGCGCAATTTCCTCGACTTAAAGTGCAACTGCCTCGCCTCGCCTCAAAAATGGGCCTAGGCGCTGAAGTGGCGGGGTGGCGTCAAGCCACATCCACCGGCCTTAACAACTATGTTCTCAACGGAAAAACATAATAATAAAGAGCAAACGCGTATTCACTGGCATGTTACTTCCAACTTAAAACAATCATCATGAGCTCAATGGTTGTAACAAAGTTGAAAATGTAAAACATATGCAATACCCTCTCTTTAGTTGCAGCTTTTTTTTGCTGAGTTTCTTCAAGAACTTTGGTCCGACGAGCCTCGACAGCCTTGAGATCTTGTTCCTTCACCGGCCAGTCATTAGGCGCGCCTTGGTCCTTGTCAACTTTAGGCTTTTTGTTCATACCAAGCTTCTTGGCCTCATTGGCCTTCTTTTTGTGGTGTAGCTTTACTTTCTTTAGCACCTTGTTCTTCTGCTTCAGTGTGATTCTTTTGTTCTTACTCTCTGCAAATCCAAATGGAAAATCACACGTCCGTGAACATGTAGATTAGTAAAGTAATAATCACTGGACTGAATTAAGTATGAAAAGTGTAAAAAACGCATAGTCAATAAAACTTGAGAAATACGTATATATTTAACCGAATTTGAGCAGATAAAAGGATAAATGAATATGATGAAGACGCTAGCAGATGTATGTACAAGTGAAAAGACTTACTTTTGCTCTGTTTCCCCATTACGATTGGTGGTTTGGAGCTTTCAGATGTTGGGGTTTTGAAGGTTTTCTGGGGGCGTGGATGTTGTTTGTTGCTTCAGGATTTAGGAGATTAGGGTTTTGAAGAAAAGGGGCCGAATAAACTAAAAAGAAAAAAAAGGAAACAACGGTTTTTGAAAAAGATTTATGGGGTGAGAGAGGCTCGAACTCTCGACCTCAGGATTACTCTATTGCTATGAGACCTACGCGCTAGCCAACTGCGCCACCACCCCGGGTGGTATTTCTCTACGTTATTTGGTACTTATACCTTAAAAATCAATGTTGATGCTTTATTATTCATTCATTTCATGTTATACTATGCATTTTGTTTTGGAACTAGGTTTTGCCCTGTCTACATTGCGGGAACTAAACTGAATATTTCTCTCTCATATACTTATGAGTTTCGGTTACTTGTACATACTACTTATAACACGATCTAAAAGAATACATCAAGTCAACCAATTAAAATAAAACACTATCATATTTTTGCTAAAAAAAACTAAACGATAGAAAGACTATAATTTTAAATTGGGGGCAAAATGAGTGTGTGCGAGGCAGCCGCCTAACACGAAAAAAAATTACACCGAGTCAACAATAAAAACAAAATACTACCATAGTTTTGTCATAAAAAAAAAACTAAAACAATTGCATGACAGTAATCTTACATTGTGGGCAAAATTGTAATTTGACTGTATAAACACAAAAATAACGGTAGAACTGTAAATCTGAACTGAGAGCAAAATCGTAATTTGGCTGGGAGAAAGAAAAACAAAACCAATGGCAAAATTGTAAATTTAAACGGAACAAAATCGTAATTTGACTGGACCAATGAAGAAGTACCAGACAGCTTCCTGACACTACTACCACGTGGCTTTTGTATGTATATAAAATTATACATGAGGCTAATATGTGAATGGGCATAGAAAAATTCATGACTTCATGTTATACTATGACTTTGTTTTGGAATTATATATGAGGCTAATATGTGAATGTGCATCGAAAAATTAGTATGTGTAGTATATAGGGTTAAAAGGTCAATTGAAAACTCCTTTAATTTGTGGGAAGTTCGAGAACTAGGCCAAGAAGCCTTTAAATATTTTTTTTTATTAAAAATAATAGAAAAATCAAAGTATGTGTTGATTTACACTAGCGAAAAAAAAAGAGTAAATTACAAAAATCGTCCTTTATGTATGTCACTTATTGCAAAGTGTGTCCTTTATCTTCAATAATGACAGAAAACATACTCGATGTTTGCAAACTCTTTCAAGTTACGTCCTTTAGCCCTAACTCAGTTAGTTTTTATAGTTAAATCTAAACAAATAGACCCCACATGAGGGTATATTGGTCATTTTACCCTAAATACTAAAAAAATAAAATTATAAAAAAATTCAGATCTTGAAGAACACTCTGTTTAACTCCTCTGCAACTGCAATTCACAACCACCATTCATCGATGGTGATTCTAGCCTCCCTCCTAAACCCCAACCTCTTCTCCTACCTCCCCAACCCACCGGCCACCTCCAACCCCACCCTCCACCACCATCAAACCCCAATCCCCATCCCCACATACCCTCCCCCTAAACCCCCTTCCACCCCTAACCTTAACAACCCCGCCTTCAAAACCTTCCACAGCCGATCCAAATTCTAAAAACCCATCAAACGCGGCTCCGCCATCTTCTCCGACGGCGACCATTCCGTCTTCGTCGGCGACTCTGGCGTCTCCTACCAACTCCCCTATTGCCATTCGCGAGCCGGCTTTCCTCCCCTTCGCACCTCCCACCATACTTCAAAAACCAACACTCAATTTGTGTTTCCCACGTTCCCTTTCACTTTTTCTTAAAAAAACATGTCGTCTCACTCTCCGGGAAGCGGGAAGCGGTTTTGATGTAGCGGTCGATTTATCAAATGCCAATGTTACCGGTCTCTTTCCCACGGTTCTCTACCGGCTCACCGGACTCAAGTTATCTCTATGTATAACAACTCCATCAACGGCACACTTCCCGATGAATTGTCCACTTGTCAGAGACTTGTTCATTTAGATTTAGCTCAAAATTATCTCAGTGGTAAACTCCCGGATGAGTTTGTGTAACTTACCCGAGTTAAGGTATCTTGATTTCACCGGAAACAACTTTTCCGGCGACATTCCGGCGAGTTTTGGTAAATTTCAGAAACTTGAAGTTATTTTGTTGGTTGATAATCTCATCGGAGCGACATTCCGGCTTTCCTCCCCGCGACGGTGGAGGTCGTGATGGTGTTGGTTTGATCAGAGGTGGATGGTAATGGTGTGGGTGGTGGCGGTGGTTCTAAAGGGAGAAAGTGTGTATGAAGTGAGAGATCTGTATATATTTACAAGTATATCTACATATATAATTTTAATTTTTTTTAATGATTATTTGTTTTAGCATTTAGGTAAAATGACCAAAATACCCTTTATATGGGGTCCACTTAGTCAGATTTAACTATAAAAACTAACTGAATTAGGGCTAAAGGACGTAACTTGTAAGAGTTTGCAAACATCGAGTATGTTTTCTGTAATTATTGAAGATAAAAGACACACTTTGTAATAAGTGACATACATAAAGGACGAGTTTTGTAATTTACTCAAAAAAAAAAAAAAAACCTTTTACATTAGAGTAAATGCTGATGTAAACAGCTTTTTTACATTGGTGTAAAAGGCGTAAAACACCACTCTGCAATCTTTTCTATACATGAGTGATTATAACATGTTCGTCTACATTTGTAAAAAAACAAAATTGTGGTAAAACTCGTATGGAAAGTAGGAGTTCTCTAAGTTTACACAACTCAAATGAGATTTCTCTTGATCTCTATCCTATATAATATAATAGCATCAAGTAAGGTCATAAAAATTTTACAAGAATGGCAATGTTGTATAAGTAGTCGTGTAAGAGAGGATTAAGAGTATAGATGGAAAAATTAGGGAGAGAAATTGGTTGAGTTCAAAAAAATTGTAAGAATAAGCACAAAAAAGAAAATTGTTTGAATATGAAAGGCAACACATGAGCATGGTGAAGCCTAAAGTCATCAACATAAACTACACCACATACGTAAACCAAAGTATACCCATTAACTGTAACTGAAAATTCCTAACTAGTACCATTGGTGCAAAGTGGTTATCAACACCAAACAAAGTCTATTATTTAATCGGGTTGTGATTCTAAAATTATTGTGTTCTTGGTAGTTCGTATGGGTAAAACATTGCTTGTTGATTAAATAAAAGTTGCACTATTACTACTATAACATTATTCAATCAACTAAAAGCAAGGTATTAGAATTTACGATCCAACATGGGCAATGCTACGTGTTGAACCTTCTTGTGGTTTAGCATAACTCCTTTTGTTAAGGAAATGGTTGGAGACGAACATTATATCGACTTTGATCGCTGATTTCCACCACACGCTCCTCATTCAAATCATTTATGTTTTAGGTCCTCTAACATGGTCCTTTTTATTCATATAGAAAAGTGTCTCGATTTAGCGCTTTTCAACATGTCATATTTGTAGGAGTGTTGGAAGTTAAGTTTCCCCATGATATACAAATATGGTGGGTGTGGTCCCGTCATTTAACAAGTGTAGGCCCATATGTCTATGTTTTCATTATCCATGTCGTCATTCCCGTTATTTCTTCACCACCATTTGAGATCATGTACCTCATACGTTGGTTGTCAACTAGGGGATCTTCATGGTCTTAGACTCTTAGCTATGGAGGAGGAATTAAGTTGCATGATTGAGAAAGGCTTGTTGATATGGAAGCAAACACAATAGTAAACCTAAAAATGATGGTGTGTACGCGAGTCCTTCCATCTTGTCTAAACTAACATGAAAGACCCAAGTCGAACGCGACTTGTGCATGGAGAGTTACAAAAGTTTGCTTCCAAATCTCATTTTGTTAAGCAACATGGTTATTTGTATATAAAGCATGGCATGTGTAGAAATATGTAGAAATCAAACTGAGGATGATATCGCGACATTAGTTGTAGGGATTGTGGGACGAAGATTATGGACTTGAAGGCAAGCAAAGAATGGTTGCACATTCAAGTTATCATGAAGATATATTACTCAACTTATAAATGTACATGGCATGTCTAGATAACTAGTGAGGTGGACTAATGAGGGTGTGTTTTGAGACAATGGCCCCCAATACTATAACATTGCAAGTGTTAGTTGTATGAGGTGCTTGCTCATGACACTAAGATGTTGTTTGTTTTTTCAGAGGTAGAACGTCTGCAGTCTGCAGACCACATCTGCGGACATCTGTAGCAGAAGAGGTGGACCAAATCTCTGCAATCTGCAAGAAGAAGACTGTTTATTTTTTAACTTCTGAACGCTTCTGAAATAAACCGAATTTAAATAAATTGATTTTTTTAAACTTAAAAGAGTTTTTCAAGATTCAAATTTGAATAATGGTCATACAACACTAAAATAATATTCATAAAAAAACATACAACATTTTTTTAAACCATTTATTCCATACTTTGCATTAGCTGCTCAACAATCTCATCTCGTAACACTGTCATTTATTCCTGATCCGATGCAGTATCATTTGCTTCAACCTCGTCTTCATCAGCATCAATGTTCACTTGCCTATTATGTAATGACACATTGGGTTGTTTGTATTCTGCAAACAACTCATCGTTCAAATCCTATTTCCTTATAAAATTACTAATGATTAACATCTTATCAAACAATCAAAATTTCTAATAGGATATTTTGTAACAATGAACATGGATGAGATGGGTGGAGGAGAGGGGCTAGGGTTTAATGTCTGTGTTTTGATATTAGGGCAAGGAGAAGAGGTTAGAATAGGTCATCCAACATCTGCACCAAAAAAGGACGCGCAGAGTTTTTTTAATGAAATATCTTCGAGAAAACAAACACTCTGCAGACCCAAACGTCCGCACGTGGTCTGTGCCGCGCAGACATAAGAGGACAAGAAGAGCTTTCCAGAAAAAACAAACACCTCCTAAGTTTGCTTCCTCGTTCCTCATGCTCTCTTTGACCCGAAGGTGCCTGTTTGTTGTAACTCATGACCAACCCTTTATTCCTCTCTTACCTTTGTCTTTTCCTCACACTTTTGTTGTAACTCATGACCAACCCTTCGTTCCTGTTATTACTTTTGTGTTTTTTTTCATGTTTGTGAAGGTAACATAGACGACATAAGCCCAACTTAGAGTGACAAAAGTAAAAAAAAAAAAAAAACACTAGGACATAGAGGTTTGATAACAACTTGCTAGTTCTCGGTAAACCTGAATGGCAGACTTACATTAGCAGGCACTAAACATTTTCCCCATACATGTAATGAGTAAAGCTTCGACTTAGGAAGCCTAATGTAGATCATATCACTTTCGACCTGGTAGTAGTTCCTCACTTGACCTTCATGGAGTTTAATGTCTTTGATATGGGTGAAATAGTATCATAAAACAGAAAAAGAACAATGTCACAATGGCTAACTTGATACCTAGTGAGCCCACCTTGAAGCGTAAGCTAATATATGCTGAGATGAGGATAATTATGACTATAAGGGAGGACACCACCCACTCCTCGCATAATACAAGCGAGGTATCACAAATATGAATATGACATTTGATACTTCTAGCAAAGAAACCAACAGTTCTTTTATCAGGATCATGTGCCTGACACACGGGAAGATCTTACTGGTTAAGATGTTTGTCACACTATATTTTAGAAATGCAAAGGAGCTAATATGGGTTTCTTCACCTTACGTTAATCATGTCAAGATGGCTATGTATAAACGACAACACCCCTATATGCAAGTTGTGTTTTTTTTTGCCGTCAAAATCCAAAAGTCATTAGTTATGCAAAGAGCGTCATTAGTCTCGATAGGGCTCACAATGAGAGTCCCAGTGTCCCACAAAATGTAAAAGAAGAAAAGGTTCTTTATGTGCTATCATTTACCCCAACAATATTAATCATTTAACCTCAAAATATAGTTAGAGAAAGCAAGTTACAAAGAGAAATAAATAACGAAATGATCTCATAGTATATGATATAAGTCATCAGTCCTTAGATGTTGGTCTAGTGGTCAAAAACTTACCCTTTCTAATAGAGACGTAGGTTCAATTCTCGCTTGGGCGAACAGACATCCGTTTTGCTCCAAACAGGGTGGGTTTTGGAAAGTCATGAAATGACTAAACCTTGGTCCGTCAGTGTCTAGTTTAGTTTTGGAAAGAAATAAGTGAGAGAAAGTGCATCGACCACTTAGCACACCCCAAAGACCCAGGTACGCACATATCCAATCCTTTTTGGTGCAGAGTTCATCTTTCTTTCCAGAAATTTAGGGTTCCTACAGCGCTCAGTGTCAACAGATCTTAGGGTTTATACCTCCTGTAATTGCCCCTTTACCTGCCACTTTGTTGTAATTGGCTAAATGCTTTCAATTCAGTTAGTAAATTTTTAGTAATCAGATTGATGCTACCAATGGTTGATTTACAATGTCTAATTATTTTATTTTTTATTTTGTTTGGCTAAACTGCACTGTGCAATGGCTCACATTGGTTGCGTTGACTATAAATTGTGGTCAGATTGGTTAGCTATTGAGCTCATTTGATTTCATTGGAAGTTTGTTGAGTTAACTGATCACCTTGTTGTTTGATGGCACTATAAGAGTTCATGTTTCCACATTACAGGCCTAAACTTGAAACTTTGTATAATTCAAGTATAAGTGTATAACAGCTTGTTGTTAACTTGTTATAAATCGCTAGGCGCTAGTCGGGCTATGGGGTACTGACTAACGAATAATCAGATTAAATTTATATGTAATTTTCAAACTTATATGTATACACATATACATGATTTTTCACAAGTTATATATATTTTTTCAAACATATTAATCGGATTGGATCGCTAGTTCGATCCTTGAACTGAGCGGGTTTTACCTCACCGCACTGTCGTGCCTTCGGGCGAGTGTTCACGGGCTTCGGCCCTAGGTGAGGGTTTTCCCCGGTTCGGAGGCGAGTGTATCCCGATGTGGTGAATTTCGCCAGTAGCCCATTTGGAGGATTCGTTGGCCGTTCAAAAAAAAAAAAGTAAGATTTCAAATACTAGATTTTGACAAATTTTTACCGAAGTTTGACTGATTTTCGATTTAGGTCCGAGTGTCCGACCAGGTGAAATTAATCCTGATTTTTACTACACTACTTGTGGTGAATACAATCACATTATGCATTTCGACACTGTTTTAGGCAAGATTTTTGTAACTGTTTTTTTTCAAGATATGTCAAGTTGAAGTGCAATATTTGTGGATTTTATTGAGATATCATGATTTGAATCATTCGTATACAATTTCTCTCTGTTTTTTTCGGCCCGGCAGTTGATCTTACAGATGTGCTGTGGAACTTGTCTGTTGCTACATGCTTTACTTTCTTCGTAATATTATCTGACATATTTAATTTTATGTTTCTAAGAGGTAGGAAAATAAACGAATGACAGAATATGTTGCTGTACGGCCATTTATTAAGCTCCCCACACTTGGAACCGAGCTAAGCTTCGTGCCAAATGGATTATATGCTCAAAATCGCAGGTCTTGTTCGGCCGTTTATACGTCTTTTGCTACTTGAGAACAGAACATTCAATATTATATCATTTTGTTCGTGACTTCTGATTAGTATTTTACTTGCTATTCATCAGCAGGAAGTGTTATGCTGGCTGTCGTACAGCTATGCAGGCCATCCACAAGTCCGGTAGCTTCTGCTTCACTAACTTGAAAATAAATCATTATCAGAAGGCAAATCACGTGACGCGTTACTGTTTGGGGACTCTAATGAGCACAGCTGGCGATTCTTTTGGATGGATTCGTGTAACCGATCAAGCGCTTCTCATGACTAGTATTTTTCTTGCATATATGGCTGTAGCTGTACCGGCTGACGGGCCATTTTTAGGTTCTGGAAAGAAAAAGTTGAGTGATGACGTGGCGCCCGACGGAACTTCCTATTCTGGTAGGTAAGCAAAGGTACCCGAAAGAAGAAAAACTCATCTAGTGTGTAAATATAATATGTTTATGTGTGCAGTATATCTCATTTATGTTATATCTCTTGTTTCTCCTTACAAAAAGTGCAGTGCCATGAAGAATAACAAGGATGGTGAGATTGCGTTAGAGTTCTCGTGGGATACTGTGAAACGAAAACTTACGGATTCTATAACGGCTATCGAAAATGGGACCAAACTTGAAAAAGAAGTTATCGAATCAGGACAAACTGCTAACCAACCTTCAAGTTTGTCTGCCATTGCAGTGGGTCCCAGGTTTCGGTTGATGTGGGCTTCCTTTAACTGGCTTAAAAATGAGGTAGACGCTCTTTCTATACATTGGTTTGGTTTATTGTCGGATCTCTTTTTCGTTGTCACATTACAAAATAATTGGATTACAGGTAGACAATATCTTTAGAAGCACTTCAACCGCAGACTTAAAAAATCTACAAACAGTTTTCTCTGAAATCCTACAGAGATCTTCACTGTCTATATGTACTGATTGGCTGAACGAAGAGCTTTTGTTGAGGAACAAGAAATCCATCAAGGTACATTGGAAAACTGATATGACATGCTACAGTTTCTGCTTTTAAAACAAGTTCTCATATTATAATTATTTTTTGAGTTAATTGCCCGGATGGTCCCTATGGTTTCACGTTTTTTCATGTTTAGTCCCCACATTTCGGAAATAGCGGGTATGCTCCCTATGGTTTGTCATTTTGTTACTCGGATAGTCCCCTGACATTTACTCAGGGGACTATCCGAGTAACAAAATGCAAACCATAGGGAGCATACCTGCTATTTCCAAACTAACTGACATCTACTCAAGGGACTATTTGAGTAACAAAATAACAAACCATAGGGAGCATACCTGCTATTTTCAAAAGGTGGGGACTAAACGTGAAAAAACGTGAAACCACAGGGACCATCCAGGCAATTAACTCTTATTTTTTTTTTTCAAAATTTTTTCCATCAGGAATTCACTACTCCTCTAGTTGAGAAGTTAAAAAGCGACAACTCTGTTTTACAAAACATTAAAAAGTCAGGCAAGGAGGATCTATATTCCGAGCTAATTTACATTCTTAGATTCGGTTCTATCAGGTATGAATGAAAGACGCATTGTGCATTGACATATTAACAACTTAACATTTATGATTCTTGTAGTTAACCGAACCTTGCTCTAATGCAAGTCTGTATGCGTTCACAGCGAAGGATGTTGTTATGATAATGAATTTTTTGCTTCTTGGGGGGTTTATGTGTTGGAAGATTTGGTCATCACGTTGGCTGACGGAATCGCAAGTATTTATTTGGAGCTAATTTCTGTAGACAGTGACATGTCGAATGAAGTGAACAGCCTAGGTTTGAATTTGTGTGACTTGTCTACCCGAGCACTTCAGAGGTTACGGAACGAGGTATAATTTCAAAATTTGATATATATAAATGATTCAGTGAACCAGTGGAATTAACATCTTTTATTGCCAGGTGTCACTGAACCAGTGGTTTGTTCAGAACATGGAGACCGTTGCATCTATGTATGAGGATCGGTTTGACCTTCGTATACTCCAAAGTCAACCCGTTACAGAATCTACCAACGGCAAGACTGAAAAGTTTGGTTGGTTGAAGAACTTTAGCCTAGGGAAATCTAGACCGTTGGTGTCTCCTTTATGTGCTGCTGTAATCAGCTCTGTTCGTGTACCTGTCAAGCGGACCAAAGAATTAAGGGCTCTCGTGGGTTGGTATGCTCTAATTCTTCTATACACAACTGTCATTTTCACCTGGAGTTCTTTGAATATTCCACTACACCGCGGATAGATATAATATCAGGTCGGGTAATGAGTCAAACCTGATTTGGGTCAAGACGGGTAATTTTATAGTATAGGTTGGGTTGATCCTCAAAAGATTTTTTTTTCCACTTTTTTTAAAATAAAATTCAATGTTCGTCCAAGAGGTTTAGCTACTTTTGTGATTTTCGTCCAAAGGTTTGTTTTGTCCATCTGGATCCAAAAGGTTTGAAATCTTGTTATTTTCATCCAACTCGTTAACTCCATCCATTTTTAACGTTAAGTCAGGGCTTCAGGGGTATTTTCGTCTTTTTAGACATATTTTTTTGTGATGATTAAAGGGTTTCGCTGGGGAGAAAGCCAACAAAGGTAGATCTTTATTTCTTATAGTGTTTTTATTTTAATAAAAAATGTCCAAAAAGAGGGAAATGCCACTCATTTAACGGAGAAAAATGGATGTAGTTAACGAGTTGGATGAAAATGGCAATATTTCAAACGTTTTGGATCCAAATGCGGAAAAACAAACCTTTGGATGAGAGTTGCAAAAGTGGCCAAACCTCATGGATGAAAATAGCATTTTACACTTTTTATTATTATTATTATTAGAGTAAATAACGATTTTGGCCCTTGTGGTTATATCACTTTTACCCTATTAGCCCAAAAAGGAATCTTTTGACAATTGTACCCCCAACGTTATTTTAGCTAACTGTTTTGGCCCTTGCCACTAACCCCATCCATTTATTTGGTTAAAAACTAGTCATGTGCCCCTCACATGAGGGGCATTTATGTCAATTCACCCACCCTATTATAAGAATCCCTTTAACAAAAAAACCCATCTGTGATCCATGCTCATCTTCTTCATTTCAGAATTGAATTGTACTGAAGCAATTCATCGCAAATGGCGAAAACACCAAATTATAACATTTTAAAGTCAATATTCAACATTTCAAAAACGCAGCATGAAGCTTTAATTTGATATAGTAAACTCTCCGTACATAAGAACAAAGGAATCATCATTTCAAAGTCACTATTCAATTTTGTGTTGTTCTCTAGGTTGAAAGACGACAGAGTAATCCAATATACAGTGAAACAGACATTCAACATCCAAGTTCAAAACCCTAGCTACACATAAAAGTATAAACCTCCACTATTGAGTTGAAAAACTCAAGAAAACCGAGTAATCCATAACCAAAACTAACATGAAGCTCTCAATTCTAGCGAAAAGGAAAAGATTATATCTACAATACTTGCACTTTCAGCAATCAATTTTATCAGAAAGATAATACTTTTCGTCAGTTCTGAAGCAGTTCGTCGCAAATGGCGAAAACACCAAATTAAAACAACTTATAAATCAAGCTTCATGCTTTCTATATCACATTGGAAATCTAAAGCAATATTTGTAATAGATTCCTCTAATTTATTTATACATAATGGTGAATTATGCAACTCGAGCTTTTGTGTTCTAATTTCTCCATTAAAGCTAAATTCTTTGACTTGCAAGCCTTCAATTCTGAAATGAAGAAGATGAACATGGATCACAAAGGGTTTTTTTTGTTAAAGGGTTTATTATAGTTAGATAAAATAAACAAATAAATGGATGGGGTTAGTGGCAAGGGCCAAAATAGTTAGATAAAGTAACGTTGGGGGTACAGATGTCAAAAGATTTCTTTTTAGGCTAATAGGGTAAAAGTGTCATAACCACAGGGGCCAAAATCGTAATTTACTCTTATTATTATTTATAAATGATAATTGTGTTGAATATAATAACAAAAAATACATCATTTCAATAATTTCTTTTAAAAAAATATTAATGAGGTTTTATGCTTTAAAAATACACTTTGGGAAACTTTTGAGACGTGTTTCTGTTGCAACTATTTTTTTAGGTCTTACACAAATCAGATAATATCATTAGACAATTATTAGATATCAAATATTAATTAGAGTATCCTATATGGTAATGTTAATTATTAATATAATAATATATCTTTTTTTTTTTTGCTGCAGGAGGTACTACTTTAGTCTATACCTTGAAATGGCTGATATTACAATGCCCTTTGTAAGGACACTTGTTACCAAAATCAGCGATGCCGTTTCTTTCTTTTTGGTTTGTCTGATAGGGAGATCATTAGGACTCATCTACACTGGTATAAGGCAGTCATTGAGGTGGAAGTAAGCTCTCATTTATGCTTCTTTTTGACAGTTTTAATGATTTAGATCAAGGACAATGTATGCATGCATGCAAAATGGAATCCTTCATTTTTCATTGATTTGGCTTTTGAACAATGTCTTTTAGTGCCTTCTACGCCACGGAATCACTTGTACAGTACTATTCACTAATGCATCTCCCCATTAAGAAAGAACGTATAGTCAATCACGTCCACGATATCTTGGTATGATTACGTTTGGTGTCATTTGACCAGTTCTTAGTAGTCTCATTACTCATACCATCCTAGATAGGGGTCTTAACGGACTGGTTAGGCTGGTCTTGATGTAATATTGAGCCAAAACGCTAACTACAGTTGAACCAAACCAGCCAGGTTAGTTGGGTTGGTGGTTTAAGTCGGTGTTTTTAAATTTAAAGTCATCAATTTTTATTAAATTTCTATGAAAAAAAGTAAATGCCAGGCATTGGTTTATGCGGTCAGTATCAAGTTCTAAACCTTGATTACTAGAGTGTTGAATATTAAAACTAGCAACAGACTAAACTTAAAATGAGATTATGGAATGTTTAATATTGGATTTTTAACGTAATAATTCATTATTACTATCATAATAGTTATCGTCTGTGTTTCAAAATTTCTGACATAATAATTTGAATTATATCAATATCATAACATTTATATGACGCGTTTTTAAGAGGTTCGCGTTATCTTTAGTAAAATATTTGTGAGTAGCCCATGGCATTATAGCCTAGTGGCATCTTGGTGGTGGGATAAGGCTTTGGGACCAATAGGTCCTGGGTTCGATTCTCACAAGGGGGGTTTTCCCATGTTTATTGGGTTTCCTCCTGAATTGGTGTGGCATTATGCCTAGTGGAGATGAATATGATCGGGTGGTTCCTCTGGTGGCACGATGATACTTCAGTGGTCCGTTAGTGATCCAAATTTGCCGTTCAAAAAAAAAAAAAAATATTTGTGAGTATATATGTGTTTTTGATAATGTATTTCGGTATACACTAAAATTCTGCAAAATGATAGAACTTATCATAGAACTTTCAAGTGTAAGTATACAACACATGTACATATGTATATGTTGTATTCGGCCCGAACACGACCCGTTCAACCCGAATTTTTTTTATTTTTTTTCTGAAATTAATATATTAAAATTAAAATTTACTTAAAAAACACAAATGTATATAATAATATCATATTTAAATTATAAAATCTATGTTAATTTCTCTTTTTAAGTTATAATCATTGCATAAAATACACACCCCATTTAATTTATGACATAAAATATATTGTAAAAAATATAATATAGTATAAATGTGTTAAACGGGTCAACCCGCCAACCCGACCAGGTTGACCCGAACCCGACCCGCTAACCTAAACGGGTTCGCGGGTTCAACCTGAAACTGACCCGAACCCGTTTAGACTAAACCTAAACCCGCAAATTTCGTGTTAGGTTCGTGTCGGGTTTTCGGGTCGTGTCAGAAATTCACGCCCCTAGTATTCGCTACGGTTAACTGATCATCTCATATATATCATATAAACTGTAATCATGCATGTCACTAAATATTTGGGCCAGAGTTGAAGGTTTGATAGGAGTTTAATGTAAATATTTTCTAACTGGTTTTTATTTCTTTTAAACATGAAAGATCATATAACTAAAACTGATTGATGATGACAAGTATTTTTTTTCCTTGTGCGTATATGTAGACTGTCCATGGGCATGTATATACTGGTGTGACTAATCCAATGCATGAGTATACGATTATTCAACTTCAGTTACAGTCACTGGATCTTTGTTGAGATCAAATTCAAAAACCGCATTACCACCACATCCCGTCGCCATGTCTTCATTGGGCTTCATTGTCGACGCTTGTGTTTCAACTTCGTCTTTCTTGAACTTTCTTGCCAACAAACTCACGGCGTCTAGAAAACCTTCATCCTCCTTCAAATCTGCTACAACTTCATTGTTGTTGGTCTCTAACTTCTTTGCCGATAAAACTTCATCTTTCTTGGTGTCTGTCGTCACCTTCAACTTCTTTGTCGTCGGTAAAACTTGAACGTTGTTGAAATCCGGCCGTCGGCCTCTTTTGTTTTTCACTTGACCGATGACATCCCATTGTGGTAAAACCTTGGTCAAATCAACTACCTCACCATCATCACGCCTGATCAAGCATTCTTCATCGTCATCTGAAGAGTCATCGAATGACATCGGATCAAGTAGCGTATGGCGGACAACAACCGCGCTACAACATTCGAGTGTTTCCGGCAGCACCTCCTGCCAATCGGAATAGGTGTGATCACGCATATGAAGGTAAAGACTATAGTCCGATGTCACATATGTGTGACACAAGTAACACATAAACTTGCCATCATCGTCCGCACACGGCAGAACCAGTCGAGTAGTTTTATCCTTCTCCATTGTTAACTTCAAGAATCTGCAAGACAAAAGATTAGCTAGATAGAAAAATCGAGTTCAGGGTATTTGAATCGTTTCGTTGCGAATATTTTGAATTCAAATTTCGTTGGAGTTTCCTTATTATGATCTTGAGTTAAATCTTTTTACATATATAAACTCCGATCCTATTCTTTATGTTATAGGATTTCTATATCCTGATTGAGTTAGGTTTTTCTTTTGTTTATATATTATGGATAATGGATAATTTAATAAACAAGTGCTATTTATTATTGATAAACTAATTAATAGTTATATGCTTTTAATTTTACTTTTTTTTTTAACAATAAAGTTTTTAACACCTTTGCCTTGCACTTATAACCATTTAATAGTTCATGGGTTTACTTTTCTTTAAATGTGGGGTTTAGACTGGTCGGTGTGGGGACGTCTCTGAGCCGGTCTAGTGCGGCGACGGGATTGCACACCGCCCCTCAGGTCGTCCGCGTTCTCTCCATCTCCCCCTAGACATCGGTGCCGGCCTACTTTTTCAAATTTAAAGCTGTTACAACGGCCAGTTCCATTAAAAAAATATTTTCTTTATAAATATATACCATTTATCCTCTCATCTTCAAACCAAATCATCCCAATCTCTCTCACTTTTTCATACACTTCTTAAAATTTTATAAAGTTTTAGCCATGTCCTCTTCATCGTGGTGTTTGTCATCTTCGGGTGAAGGCGATTTGTTTTTTGCAAACACCGTAATGCAGACAACACAGATGATCATCGAGGAAAGAAGATGAAGAAACCACGTCATAACCGCAAACTAGGCAAGCCGCCATAAACCGAGATCGAGAAGGTTATATTATTTTCCAGTGTTAATTATTTAGTTATATTATTTTTCGATGTTAATAATTTAGTTATATTATTTTCGGTGTTAATTATTTATTTTTACGTTCACGTGTAAGTGCACATGATAGATTAGTGGCCGATTATTTTGCCGATGAACCCGTGTACACGGCTGTGACGTTTAGACGTCGGTTCCGAATGAGTCGTCGATTGTTCTTATGTATAGTAGATGACTTGTCGCGGTCTGATCCGTTTTTTACATTATGTTACGACGCTAGAGGCAAAAGGGGATTCACCACTTTACAGAAATGTACAGCGGCCATTTGCCATCATGGAAATATACATTTTTTAATCGGTGCCTTGGTCCATCCTTGGAGGGACATCCTCCTTGCGTGGTGACGTGGCGGGTGACGTGGAGAAACATCCTTTGAGGATGGAGCTCCTCCACACCCCATAGTCTTATAACTGGTCCAATTGTTTTGAATATTTTATTGTTCTAACTTTTTGCTGAGATGTCATCATGGAAATATACATTTTTTAAATGGCGAATTTCTTTTAATCCTGTTGTCTGTGGGACTTAAATCTAGGGGTGTAAACAAGTCCAGATACTCAAGAGCTACTCGTGATTGGCTCGGTTAAAAGCTCGAACAAGCCGAGCCTTAATAAGCTCGAGCTTGAAATAGAGCTCGTTTAGTTATCGAGCCCGAGCTTGAGCCTGAAATACAAAGCTCGTGAGCCTAAACGAGTCCAAACAAAATTTTGTTTAAAGTCTTTACCTTTGCCAATAGACCACCACCCATTGGTATGGAAATATAAATCTACCATTACAATGCTATTATCTTCATATTTAATTAAATATTAAATAAACAACAATTTCATGTACACGGGCTACAATTGTATATGACAGGATGCAAAACCATCCCTCTTAAATATGTGCTATAAACAAAAGACCTTCATTTGATCTCATAGGCCCTCATTCTTTGTGAGGAACAAATTAAAATACTTTAAAATATATATAGTGTCCAATGATTTCAATACAAAACACAATTTAAAAAGTAAAAAACACACACACAAAAGCTGGACAAATTTTCTTAATACTTTCCCAAAAGACAGCAGTAAACAAACCAAGTTTTAGGTAGGATTCAAGAAGCCATGTTTCTGCATCACATTCTTGGTTGCAAGAGCTGCAGCCTCACTCGGGCTCATCGTCCCCGATGCCCTGAGCGCAGCAAACTCCTTGGCGATCTCTTCCTGCACCACGCTTCTAGCATTTCCAAGAGGATCCACCATCGGTTGAATAGTGTTTGCCGTTGCAGAGCCGTCACTATTGCTGCTTTCTGCTGATCCGATAGGTGCTTGGAACTGAAGTCCTTGTGGAACATCACCATCCCTCAATGTAGCCTCCAGATTTTGTATCAGTGGCACTGCAAAATACATAATAATTATATATTACTTGAATTTACCAACTTTCTTTTGATCTACAAGGACACCAATTTGGTATCCTCATTATTGCTCAACTCAGCAAGACAGGCCCAACTCAAGTTGGTTCAATTTTAGTAAGCCCAAGTCAAGGATGGCCCATTACGGCCCAACAACCTCCTATACGACAACCCTAATATACAGGCCCGCCCCGAGAGTACTCATAATTTTTTGGGTCCTGGGTGAGATAAAAAAAACTGGACCCCTAAGATCCTTGTTTATTTTTAATTGGGCTTGAATTTCATTGTTGGGTTTAATGTAAAACTTGTTGGGCCTTTTTTTAATTTCGTTGTTTAAATTAAAAAAAAAGTTCCGGGCCCTGGGTGGTCGCCCGCCCCAGGGCCGGCCCTGCTATTATACGTACACAAACGTATGATTTTTTTTATGTGGCACCAACTGACTTGAGCATTGTGTTCACGGGGTTTCAAGCTTGTGGACCCTCTCACGAGTTTTATGTGATTGCAATTTGTATTGTGACCCGAGAAGAGGAAAACCCAACGCCACATCCACACCACCCGAGTCCTTAGCTCTAGTGGTGTAGATTATAGAAGCAACACGTGAAAATAACGATGACTAATACTTAAGGGGGTGTTTGGGGTTGCGTTTTCAAAATAGATTATGCGTTTTCAAAATAGATTATACGTTTTGAAAAAGCATATAGGTACATGCTTCTCCAAAACTGTGTTTTGGAGGCAAATAATCACTTTTTCATCCAAACACTTTTTTAGATTATTTATGTTTTACAAACGCAATAATCAAATAATCACTTCAAAACGTAATCCCAAACACCCCCTAAAGAAAGAAAGATTTATAACTTACTTATAAGAGGAGCCAGTGGACTACTAAGCACTTCATTAGGGAGGTTGAGAATGTACTCAGGGATGGTGGTTCCGGCCACATGTTGTGCAACTTCATTGCTAAAACAGTTGCAATTATGCTTCAGTATATTGTAAGTTTCATGAGTATATCGTGGACCTATCTCTTTTAAATATGCATCAAACTCATCCTTTGTAAGCTTGGTGACACCAAGATCAATCACTTTTAGCGGAGTCCCATAAGGTGTAGTTCCAACAGGAGTTTGTTGTATCCCGTCTCCAAAATAATATTCGTTACCGTATAGAACTATTCCAGTGTGCCTATTTTTAGAAAATAAATGAAACGGGTCATGTAAGATTTTGGATAACAGAATAACATTGTGTTATCATTTATACCGAAATATGATAGTGAGACTCGTTGTTTATACGAAGAAAGATATGTACCATATTCCTTCGATAGGCTTCCCCAAAAGGGAAGTTGAGACCTGCATAGCTAGTCCTTGGCTTAAGTCATACACATGCAAGCTCACCTTTTGGCCCTCCTATAGATGGAATTCAAATGTGGTTATGATATATTTTAAATAGACGCCACATCGTAGAAACATGTTATTAATAACTTTTCTCATATCAGTATAGGTCGGGTTTGGTTGATCTGAAACACCTTTTGCTCATAAAAGTGATGTAATTTTCGTAAAAGCAATTTAAGAGGTTGTATGCATGAAACTATGTTAGCAAACGGAAAAACAAATGAAAGAATGAAAAAAAAAAAGAGTAGGAAGGACCTCGTACCTCGGCCATCTCTCAACAATCAAATATAAACAAAAGTTTGAGGTGCTAAAATGCTTTGTGTAGGATGATGTCTTGATTGATCTGAACAACAA
Organism: Helianthus annuus; assembly: GCF_002127325.2. Lineage (NCBI taxonomy): Eukaryota > Viridiplantae > Streptophyta > Magnoliopsida > Asterales > Asteraceae > Helianthus > Helianthus annuus. The sequence goes on along the minus strand of NC_035438.2, from coordinate 22,188,242 downwards.
TAAACTCTGTTCAAACGAAACTGAATAGCAAAGGAAAAAGGAAAACATGATGAGCACAAAACAATCTCACTTAAATACATAGATTTCATCATTTATATAAGGTAGATAATGACGTCTTAAAATAGCATATAACTGTAATATAATTGGTGAAGAGGGTGCTTGCTACTAAATGTACCCCCACCCCACTCACAACTCACAAGGGACCGAAGGGAGGACCCACCATTAAAAAATAATATCCCTCTCACATGAGGGTACGTTTAACCAGACCCCTTTTCTAAAATCAAAATTTTATTTCCTGGCAATAGTGGGCACATTTTCTAATCTCCAATATGTTTGGAACATCACACATAACATAAATAACACAAATCTATTTCTTACCATAAGAAGAGATCAATTTATCACATCCAAAACATTACCACAAATCATAATTGACATGCATTTACCTAATTCCCTCGCATGCAAACCGCATTTAGATTATAAGAACAAACAAAAGCCGATCACAAGCAACAAAAACACATAGAATTGCTTAATGTGATCATATTTCAATGACAAAATTGATGGTAACAATCAAATTCCTTGCCGAAGAAGTAATGAACCGAAATAAGAAAATCCATAAATAAACCGATGGACAAACAAATGTTATACGAAAGGATAGACGAATTAGAATACGATGAATGTCTTACAAATTCTGCATCAAAGAGAGGGTGGAGAGAAAACAAAAATGTTGGGAAGGAATTTATATAGGAAGAGGAAGAAATAGGAACGAGTGGATCTCTTTAATTGCTTGTGCATGAGATTCTAAAAATATATCAACGTATGAAAAGCATGGATTAAATGTAGCCTCTTATTTGTTTTAGGAGGTTGACATTAAGTTACAAATAGTCCCTTAATTAACTTCTAAATTGCAAATGACTTAAGTGAGGGTTATTGATAATTTTTCTTCGTTTTTTATATACCGCAAAAGATACGTTGCAAATAAGTCCAGCTATCATGGCTTCACGTGCTGCTCGAGTGTTAAAAAATGAGTGGAAGGTTGAGGCCCATAGTCAAGGTTAAAAAAAATGAGTGGAAGGTTGAGGCCCATATCTAAGGGCGCAAGTTTTTAGGATTTAACTTTTGTAATTTTCATTTTTCAGATCTTGAAAAGAATAACAAATCTATCTATCTATACTTTCTATAAAAAAAAGAAAACCAAGTGATATAAGAAAAGTTAAGGTGGCAGCCACAGAGGCTGTCCAACAAGGCTTTTTTTATGTCATTATCGTATCATAATCCTTAATATATAAAATCACTTTAATTTTCAAAGGTCTGGCCCACATCTAGAAAATCACTTTAAACATCTGCCCACATCTACAAATGGTCAGCTGTTTATAAAACCGCTTCAAACCTCTGCCCATATTCAAAATTTAAAATCCTGGCTCCAAATTCAAAATTCAAAATCCTTGCTCCAAATTCAAAATTCAAACTACATATGAACTGGCTCCCTATAAATAACATATATGAATTTGGCTCTACATTCAAATTTCAATTTATCTCTCTCCTTTATATTTGCGATCATATCTCTCTTACTCAAATGCATAGCTCTCATGATTGAGCCGGTTAATCTTCGATTACAGTTCTTTGTGTATATCTCTTAAATATCAACATATACACGTGTGATTTAGTTTACGAAGATTTTTCAATGCCGAGAACCTCGATCAGAGAGTAAAAAAGGCGTAAGGTTCACAATGGTGTAAAACTAAAATGGGATATACCGGGCTAGGATTCGAGTTACATGAATAAGGGCCAAACCAACCACCCAAGAATGGACTCGTCGAGCGAAAACACTTGACAACCGCCTGGAAGCAGCTTTTCTTGCCACCAGACCTTTCTCCATCAATTAGAAATCTGATGCCGTCTCTAAACACATTCCTTAAATTGTAGCCATTTTTTGAGTGTTTATTTTTTGGTGTCTAATCCGCAAATATATCACCATTACTCTTGATTTTCTTGACTGTATATCTCTTAAATGTCAACATATACACATGTGATTTAGTTTACGAAGATTTTTCAATGCCGAGAACCTCGATCAGAGAGTAAAAAAGGCGTAAGGTTCACATTGGTGTAAAACTAAAGTGGGATATACCGGGCTAGGATTCGAGTTACAGGAAAAATGGCCAAACCAACCACCCAAGAATGGAATCGTCGAGCGAAAACACTTGACAACCTTCTGGAAGCAGCTTTTCTTGCCACCGGACCTTTCTTCATCACTGTCCATCCACCTGAACTTAACACAGACACTGTTGAGAACCTCGATCTGAAAGTAAAAAGGCGTAAGGTTCACAATGGTTTAAACCTCGATCCGCTAATCTAAAACTGTCCAAACCCCTGAGCTAACCACTGTCCATCCACCTGAACTTTACACAGACACTATTGAGACCCCATCCAAAGCCTTATTGGCTTTGGAGACCCTCATGAACTAACCTTTTACTTGATGTGCAAGGAGCTTCTGCATGCTTAGATAATCTTGGGTATGTAGATAGTGGAGGCTCCAGGCACATGACATGATGTAGAGCCCTACTCAAAGAATTCAAAACTCATGGAGGGGGTGATATATCTTTTGGTAATAATAGTAAAAGGAAGGTGATGGGGTCTGGTACAGTTCAGTTTGGTAATGTTAAGTTTGAAAATGTCAATCTAATAGACAATCTAAAATTCAACCTCCTTAGTGTCTCACAAATGAGTGATAAGGGCTACGGCTCATTCTTTACTAAGGATTGTTGTAGGATTGTTGGACCAGAAATGGTTAAAAAGATTGAAGAAATAATAAAAAATGGAAAAACCCAACTTGTTGCTCAAAGGAGTGGCAATGTTTATGTAGTTGATCTGTCAAAAGATAGCCCGAGGACTGATGCCTGTCTATTCTCAGCTGCCTCTAACAAAGAGACAGAACTTTGGCACAGGAGATTGGGGCACACAAATCTCAAGACAATCACTGCTTTGTCAAAATAGGGGTTAGTAAAAGGTCTACCTCAAAAACTGTTCACCTGTCCTGATCATTGTGTTTCCTGCTTAAAAGGAAAACAACATAAAAGCTCATTTAAGTCCATTGAAGAGTCCAAAACAACCAAGTGCCTGCAAATGTTGCACATGGATCTGTTTGGCCCAGTAAAAGTCATGAGTCTTAAAAAGAAAAGATATTGTTTGGTGATTGTAGATGACTTTTCTAGGTTTACATGGACTTATTATTTTTACATTCCAAAGATGAGATTGCAGGCATTCTGCAAGACTTTGTCAAGCAAGTTGAAAAGCAGTTTGACTTGCCAGTGAAATTCTTCAGGAGTGACAATGGCACAGAGTTCAGAAATAGGGAGTTTGATGAGTTTTGTGTGTCAAAAGGAATTGTAAGGCAGTACAGCATTCCAAGGACACCAGAGCAAAATGGGGTTGTTGAAAGAAAGAATAAGACATTGATTGAGGCTGCCAGAACCATGCTTGCTTATTCAGGTTTGCCATTAACTTTCTAGGCACAGGCAGTAAACACTGCTTGCTATGTCCAGAACAGAGTTTAAATCAACCCCAGGCATCAAAAGACTGCCTATGAACTTCTGTATAAAATCAAACCACTGATCTCATACTTTAAAGTATTTGGCTGCCCATGCTTTATTTTGAACTTAAAAGACTCAATTTCAAAATTTGCAGCCAAAGTAGACAGTGGATATCATTTGGGATACTCAACCACTGCTAAGGCCTACAAAGTATTTAAAACAAGGACCAAAACAGTGGAAGAGACTTTGAATGTGAAGTTCAACGAACTTTCTTCAATGAAAATCCCTGCAAACCCTGTAGAATTGTTTGATCTTGATAAATTTACCTTTGAAAATGTTTCTGTCAAGACTAACAGTGCAGGTCCATCACAAAGTGCTCCATCAGACTATGGATATGAAGTCATCATTCCACAACAAAAGTCTGCATCAAATGGTAGAGCAGCAGATGTTCATAATAATTGTCAAAGCTCAACCACTGCTACCTCAACAGTTGTTGACCAAAGTAGCCCATTAACCCATACTTCCCCATCATCAAACACTGTTGATAAAAGTCCTCAAACAGTGGATAAAAGTCAACATGTGTCCACACCACTACCACCTATTCCTCCACCTCCATTTCAAGCCATTGTTGGATCATCAAAGTCACCAACAGTTAGCTCAGATGATTCACATCTGCAGCCCTCACCATTAATGCCATTGTTCCATACAAAGGAGATCTAATCTTCTTGAAGTCTCATCCACCAGACCAAATTATTGGCAACATCAGTGAAGGGGTGCTCACAAGAAGTCAATCCCAAAACATCTGTCTTTTTGCTGGTTTTCTATCTCTCCATCAGCTAGTCAAGTACCAAGAGGCACTGAAAGACAACAACTGGGTAGAGGCCATACAAGAGGAGCTCCAACAGTTTAAAAGACAACAAGTATGGGAGCTTGTACCACTGCCAGAGGATGTGAGTCCTATTGGCACAAAGTGGGTCTTCAAAAATAAAACTGATGAAAGGGGCATTGTTGTCAAGAATAAAGCAAGGCTAGTGGTTCAAGGTTTCAAACAGGAAGAGGGCATTGACTATGATGAAACTTTTGCCCCTGTAGCAAGATTGGAAGCTATTAGACTGTTCTTGGCCTTTGCTGTCAACCACAACATAAAGTTGTTTCAAATGGATATCAAATGTGCTTTCCTCTATGGTAAGATTCAAGAAGAGGTATATGTTTGTCAACCTCCTGGTTTGAGGATCCATTTTATCCAGATCATGTCTACAAGCTAAACAAAGCTTTGTATGAGCCTGGTATGAAACTCTTTCCACCTTTATTCTTTCCATTGGTTTCACAAGAGGTAAAATAGACAAAACACTGTTTTTAAAATGGAGAGGGAAAGACTTGATGATAGTCCAAATTTATGTGGATGACATCATTTTTGGAAGCACATGTTCTAAAATGTGTGAAGAGTTCAGACAACTCATGACAGCTGAGTTTGAGATGAGTGCAATGGGTGAACTCCAGTGCTTTCTTGGTCTCCAAGTAAGGCAACTGCAAAATGGTACTTTCATCCATCAAGGCAAATATGCCAAAGAACTTTTAAAGAAATTTGAAATGGATGATTGTAAACCATGTAGCACACCCATAGCAACCACAAAAATAGTCATGTCTGATGAAAAGAATGATTTGGTTGATCAAACTCTTTATAGAAGCATGATTGGGTCTTTATTGTACCTAACTGCATCTAGGCCAGACATCATGTTTGCAACATATGTTTGTGCAAGATCCCAATCAGCCCCTAGAAAGTCAAACCTTATTGCTGTAAAAAGGATATTAAGATACCTAAAAGGTGCTCCCACACTTGGTATCTGGTATCCAGCTGATGGAAATATCAAGCTTTCAGGTTTCTCAGACAGTGACTTTACTGGATGTAATACTACAAGGAAGTCCAGTTCAGCAGGGTGCCAATTCCTAGGAAATTACTTAGTGTCTTGGCAAAGCAAAAAGCAAGCAGCTGTTTCAACATCCACTGCTGAGGCAGAGTATATAGCTGCTGCAAGCTGTACAGCCCAACTGCTTTGGCTTCAAAATCAACTTCTGGATTTTGGTATCACTGCCTTAAAGACACCTCTCATGTTGGACAGTCAGGCAGTAGAAAATATCATCAAAAATCCAGTTTCTCATTCAACCACCAAGCACATTGATATCAGACATCACTTTGTGAGGGATTGCTATGAAAAAGGTTTGATTTCTCTGCATTATGTTCCAACTAAAGATCAGCTGGCAGATGTGCTAACAAAAGCTTTAGACACATCCACCTTTGAAAGCTTGATCTCTAGGATTGGCATGCTGAACATGGAATAACCGGCAAAATCCTGTTTTCTATGAATAAAAGCATTAAAATGTTTTCAGAAAATCAAAAATCCATCCTTAAAAATAGCTAAAAATGAAAATTTTCATTAATCCTTAAAAGTCTGCCATAACCACTGTTTTTGGTTCAAACATCTGTTCTGCTAAATGCTGTCCACTGCTGAAAGTCAACCTCTGTTCTCTCATTTCCTTGTTAATCACTGTTGATCAAACATCATCGTTTTAATCCACTGATAGGCTATCCACTGATAGTTAAAAATCAGCCACTGTTCTCATTGTAACCGTTGCAAACCACTGATATTGCTCCATCAGTGGTTTCCTACCAACTGTCCTCCATTATCATCAGAGGTTGTTACGTGGGCAATACTTGGCCGTTAGATCTTTTGTAACCGCTGCCACGTCAGCATACACTTTTTCCCCTATAAAACCCTGATCAAAACCCCAAACAGGGTTTTCACTGTCGAATCGAATTAAAAATTCCCTTCACAAAGCAGTTTCTCCCAAATACTCTCACAAATCACTTATCTTCTACTCAATCATGGCCCTTCCATTCAAAACTCCTCATAATTACTTGGGTCTACTTGAAAAACCAAGTCATACCACCACCTTCAACTCCGTCATTGATGCTCTGTCGTCTTCAAAGTACAAAACTTTGTTGACCTGTGATGCTCCGATCTACCTGGATACCCAACAAGAATTTTGGAAAAATGCTAAACTTGAAACTAAGGATAAAAAGCCCTTAGCCATTACTTCTTCAATAAAGGGTATTTCAGTCACCATCACACCTCAAACCATTTCAGAGGTCTTTGAACTCGATGATCTTACAGGTAAAACCTCTTTCCCAAAAATAGAGTATTAAACGGATTTCATTGAAAGAGGGTATGAAGAAGAAATGAAAAAAGATACTTTACAAAAAGGCAGTTTTCCACATGCCACAAGGTTTTTATTTCATACCCTCCTAATGTGTGTGTCAAACAAAACCACTGCTTTCAATGAAATCCCATTGAAGATCCAATACCTGGACTATGCTATACTAAATAAAGAAAATTTTAACTATTCCTAGGAGATCTTCAATTATTATGTTACAAATGTTAATAAAAAATCATTTTTGTTATTTCCAAGGGTTTTTAAGTTACTATTTTAAAAAGAAAATTTTCAAAGGATAATGCCCATGTGCTTATCCAAGGCAATCCTTTTTCAATAAACAGCCTAACCTCTGAAGCATTTACAAGGCTGTCAAAAACTTCCAAAACACAAACAGAGGTTCCTGAGCAGTCTTCAGCAGCAACCACTGCTCCTCAGGCACCTGCTGTTGAGCCCACTACTCAAGGTGATCACAGCAGCACAACCACTGCTGTGAAACCCACACCTAAAACCACCAAAAGACCAAAACAGAAAAAATCACAAAAGCCCCCCAAACCTCATAAAAAGGTAACTCTGGAAGATGAGATCCCAGAGCAACTACCAGTGACAACACAAAAGTCACCAGAAACCACTGCTGCTACTTCCTCATAGCAGTTGGAAGAAAGATCTCAACCTGAGCCTAAAACTCCTCCTGCTTCTTCTCAAAAAGATCAGGTTGTAAGAACAGGGACACCACATTATGATGCTCTGGAATCACTTGATTCCATCATCCACAGCCCACATCCTGGGGCAAATTCTCTGTCTACCCCTATCCTCACTGCACAAATTCCACCACAAATAAAACCCTTGTTGGATGCACTTGATTTAGCCCAGACATAAATCAGTTCTTCTCAATCACCTGTCAATGAGAACATACCCCAACAAGTGACCGAGTCTGGTGTTTCAATCATTGCTAACCCACCAACAACTGAGGAGGTTACACTGCAGGAATTACAAGTATTTCCTGTCAGTAGTTCAAGTGGAGCAGCTACTACAAGTGTTGAACCCACTGGTTTACACTTGGACAGTAGTTTCATAAGTGAGACTCCCTTGAAGGCAATTTATTCTTTGGGAACCAGGGTGTTTCCAGTATTCACTGGTTCAGTAAAACTGGTTACCCCTACTGAAGAAAGAAGTCCCCAGTACCAAGAAAAAAGGGCATCGGTGGATGATTTCTGGGAATCTTTTCCTAAGTCAACCACTGGTGGGAAATCAGATAATCCCATTAACTTGGGTGATGGTTTAATGTATAAAGAATTGACGGGGAGGGTTGATAAACTGGACACATCTGTTGCAGACATCAAGTCTATGCTGCAACAGTTGTTACAAGCTCAAAAGGCACCATCCACTGCTGCAACATCAACAACATCTGCTCCATCCTCTGCTGAGCTCTGGAGTTTATTTCAACCTATGCTTCATCAGCAAAGACAATATGCTTATCAACAACATGAAGTTCAAATTCAAAAGATCAGAAATCTGATGGAAGCTAGGTTCAAGGATACACAGGCAGATATCAAGGCAATTAAGGCCCATTTACTACAAACCACTGGCACTGCTCCTCCTACAATCTAGTAGAAGAAAAGGGGGAGAAATTTAAGAAGAAAAAGGGATATGAAGATGGTTTATACATTGCACCAGATTCAAAATCTAGTCTGGTTGCAGAAATCCCTAGGCTAGATGGTTCCAAAAAGGTTGATGTAACCTTAAATGCTTTTGCTGATGAAAAAGCAAGGCTGAAAAAGGATATGGAGACAAAGGGTAAAACATGGTTTGAGCAGGAGAAGAAACCTTTAATGGAGATGGAAGAACAGGGTACTTTTGAGCCCAAGGATGAGCAAGAAAATCCTAAGCCTAAAAGAAGACAACCCACTAGAATAGTGAGACAACCCAAATCCACACCTTCCAGAATCACAAAACATACTCCCCAAACTCCCAAAAACTCCTCACATCAAACATCCACACCAACAGATGTTAAAACACCTATTGTATCAACAGCTGTTGGTACTTCAGTGGTTTCAACAGATGTTATCCTAACAACTGCCACCAATACTACATCAACACACACTTCAACCACTGCCCCATCAAAAACAACTTCATTATCACCAACACCACCAGCCAAAAAGCAGAAGACTTCAGATGACACATCATCTGTTGTAATGACAACAATGGTTGAAACAACAGTTGTTTCAACAACTGTTAGTCAGCCACCTACCACTCAAATCACCACCACTCAACCCACCAAAACACCACCAACCTCGCCTAAACCCAAAAGGAGAAGGATAATACTGGAAGATGACACTTCCCCACCTCCAACATCTTCACAACCACTGCCCTTGCTACCATTCCAAACCATGTTCCACTCTCTTCAGCACAAGCTCTAAATCCAAACACTGCCATTGTTCCTGCAGGAGTCCAGTATCCATTAGATCTTCCAGCAGTTAGAGAGGAGATACAATCCTTCTACTCTGAAGATGACCCTGCAAAAAGGAACCTGTCATCTCTTCAAGGTTATCCTAGGCCTAATAACATAGAAGAATATTTGAAGTTAAAGGCTCAACAAGCAGAGGATATCTCTAAAAGAAATACAATGGGAAAATCTGACAAAGAGATTCAAAGATACTTTCAATACCTGCTCACTCAAGTCAGAACTTTGGAGCAGTTTTCAAAAGATCTTTGTCAGAAATTATCAGAAAAAGATGATGATAGCCTGAGAAAAGATTACATTGAACACATTATGGCAACAATATGTCACACCCCGATTTCCACGTGTTTCACCGGTGGGCCCAGTGGGGGATTGCCGTGACGTAGTTGGCAACAATATAGTCAAACCACACAATTATATGAATGCACAGCAGAAGCATAAAGATAAATATAATTCAACCATTGATTGTAATATCGAATGTATCACAAATAGTCGAATGGTATCCACAGGGGGATCAAAATAATAAGAAGTATTGTTCAACAGACAAGGCATCAAAAGCTTGCGAGACCCTTTAGGATGCTAAGGAGCTATAGCCAGCCGATTACGTGTAGTACCTGCACTTAATCTTTTTGGGAAAATACGTCAGTTTACACTGGTAAATACATTCAACCGACACTTTTGTAAAATGTTTATTAAAATTGATTTGAATGCACAAGGCACAAACTCTTTTATAACTTGGGATAATTTATAATTAAATCTTGTAAAAAATTACATGTTTGCTATGCGTTCGGTCGCCCGGGTCGTGCCGGGTTAAAGTTTAATAGACACACTACATTGCGTAAAACCGAGGTGGGTAAACCAACGGTTACGTCTTTTAATAATATAGACATAATGCCGGGTGTACGCCTACACCGGGATGTCAAGGTCGTGGCCATTCGTAAATGCTGCCAAGGATATCCGGGACATGGTCATTAAGCCCCCAAAGGCGTTAAGCCAACAAAACAAATTTTTAAACGGGTCACATTGATAATACCCAACTACAAATGAGTTGGGGTCAATTGCCCGACCAAGCGGTATTTTAGATACCGTAACCCAAGCCCGTAATACGGAAAATAAGTTAAAAGTATTTACCTTTGCAAGTATTGTCCTTAATTGATTAAATCACAGATATCTTTTACTGGGGATCCTATTCTGGAACGATGGTTTTAAAATAACCTATTAGAATCCTAACAGGTCTTTATATTAGCCGTAGCCTAGACCGGTCAGTGTCAAAGTATAGATACGGTTTAATCGCGTGAAAGGCGAAAACCGGGAATGGAATGTGATTCTGACCCAACAAGTTTTAAGGCTTGTTTTATATGGGTTTAATATTCACACTCTGGATTTTGGGGTCAAAGTAATATGGTTTGACCCGTATCGGCTAATTTATGTAAACTAGTTACATAAGCCGAACCGTGCGCGCGAAAGGCGCAACGGGTAACCGTAAGAGTCCTACATTTGTTTCCTAAGTCAATATGCCTTAAAGAGGTTGTGGTATCAGTAGGATACCTTCCATAATGCCCGTAACGAGTTTTAGTTCATTATACGCCCTGTAGGGGTTTTCCGGTCATTTTAAGGACTTTTAAAGGGCTTTCTGAGTTCTACAGGAAATCTGAGTTTCCCGTTCAGTTTATACAGTCCAAAATACTTTATTTATTATTTAAAATCAGTAGCAACTGGAATCGGGTCAAAAGACCTTGTAGAACTCAAGTTTTGGCCGAAAAGGGCATATTCGGTATTTACCGAACCGTAGCCATAACCGCAGGTTATGAGCAGGTTAAAATTAATTAAAAATCTTTAAAAATCCCAAAATATTATTTTTCAACAGTGAGTAAAAGGTTTGGTGTCGAAATCTTGGTTTAGGTAGGCGTTATGCTAATCGCGCCGTTTATTACAAAAGTTTTCTTTTAATTGCGCTATTTAGCATAACTCCTATTCTAGACCTCGGATTGGCGTGAAACTTTAGGGACATGCTTAGAATTTAGTAAGCAAGGTTATGGTTCCTTCACGTGTCCGAAATACTCGTTTTATTTTGAAAAGGGCGTTACGGTCAACTTTTAAGCAATTAACGGAAATGCGTAAAAGACTCGGACAAACAACGAACCGGTCACAGAGGGTGATACCATCACGTGACCTGGTCCTAAGAGAGTCCTAAGGCATATCTACATTGCACTAAAACGGGTCAGAACTGAAGTCAAAGCAAAAGTCAAACTTTTGCGACATTCGGCTCCGAACCGGGTCAATATAGGAAATGGCCGAATCAAACGAGCTTAGACAAGTTAGTATACTTATTATCATGTTTTATGAGTATTCAAACAGGTTACATATCACCTACATTACAGATTATGCAAGAATCGCAAAAATGGCTTTCTGTTGACTTTTTAAGTATACGTTTGACTCGACATTTGAACTAGTTAGAGTGGTGATCAGGGGGAACCCTTTTAGGGGTTTATTACCCACATAAATACCAACACATAACTACTTTTGATTCGACAATTCACTGGACCATTCGTGATTTATCGCAAAGTCAATCGTTAGTTACGACGGATTGACTTTTAAGCTAAACTAAGCAAAAACAAGGCCATAGAACGTTTGGCATACTTACAGAGACTTAGTGCACGACTTAGGAATGTTAGAAGAAAGCTTGTGAGCTCCAGGAATGATCAGAAGATGTGTTTTGAGGTGTGTTTCATTTGTGAACCAAGTATGCCCTTTTATAGCAAAGTTTGGTGCACAAGATCATCACAACACATCCTACACTGCTCATGGATGATCAACAAGTGTCCTGAGGTGCTAGGGGTCAAGTAGAGGGCGCCCATGCTTCATTGATTGCTCACAAGTTCGTCTACAAGCCAAATCATTGAAACTGCCCATGTTTTCTGTTACCGTGTGTCCCACGCGGCCCGCATTAAGAGTTCATGCATCTTGGTCGCGGGCCGCCTGAACCCATAAGTCAGAAACCGGATTAACAGGTGGCTCGCGGCCCGCTTTAACTAACCCTTAACCTTTACGCGGCCCACGTCAGGTCTATTTTTCAAGATTTTTGAATCTTTTATAATCATTGCCTAAATCTTTGTAATTAATAACAAAATCTTTGGTAATTAATAACCTGACCTTTCGGGTTTGAAGGGGTAATTTTGCGATTTGGCCCTCGATTATTTACAACTAAGGGCCTCGTGTTATTTACCCGCATTGTTAAGTCCCCGGTTAGTTTGTTAGTTATCTGGAAAGCCTTAACTTTCATTGTTGACGCTTTTAACCCCTCTCATACGAATTTGATCATAACTTTCTCGTTTTAAAACGGAGCTTCGCGAAATTTATATAGTACATTCTAGTGAGAGTATTTTACTGTTATAAAGCCTCGGGTACGTCAAAGGGTCACTCAGAGGTATAATTAAACATGTTGACACAGTTAACCCCTGCAGCTTGTAATCTCTCACTTTCTTCCGCGTTTCGCTTCCGTATGATCCATGATTTATTCGTTTGAAGGTACGGGCATCGTTTAGGGTTACTATACAGTATACTTACCCTTGTTTGACATTTATAACCCTCGAATTTACATACTTTCAAGGTTTGTCAACTTTAGTCCTTTATTTAATATTAAATGCCACGTGTAAACTCAAGACACGTGTCAATACATTATTGGACACAAAATTTCGAGGTGTTACATCCTCATCCCCTTAAAATAAATCTTGACCCGAGATTTACTCAAACAAATAGGGATATTTTTCTTTCATCGTGGATTCAACTTCCCACGTGAATTCGGGACCTCTCCGGGCATCCCACTTGACCTTTACTATCGGTACATGCTTTCTTCGAAGCTTTTTCAGCTGTCGGTCTTCAATCGACAAAGGCTTCTCCACAAACTTCAAGCTCTCATCTATATGCACATCTGTGTGTGGGATCACCAATGATTCATCAGCGAAGCACTTCTTTAGATTGCAGACGTGGAACACGTTGTGAATTCCATTGAGCTCTTCTGGTAAGTTCAACTTATAGGCAACTGACCCGACACGTTCGATAACCTCGAAAGGTCCTATGTATCTCGGGCTCAGTTTGCCCTTCTTACCGAAGCGCATCACCCCCTTCCAGGGTGATACTTTTAGTAACACCTTTTCACCTACCTCGAAGTGAAAATCCTTACGCTTTGGATCAGCGTAGCTTTTCTGCCTATCACGGGCAGCTTTGAGACGCTCTCGAATCTGGACAATCTTGTCCGTTGTTTCGAAGACTATCTCTGGCCCTGATAATTGGACCGCTCCCACTTCCGCCCAACAAACAGGCGATCTACACTTTCTACCGTATAATGCCTCGAAAGGCGCAGCCTTTATGCTGGTATGGTAGCTATTGTTGTAGGAGAATTCGATTAGTGGTAGGTTCTTATCCCAACTACCACCTAAATCGATAGCACATGCACGCAGCATGTCTTCTAACGTTTGAATAGTACGCTCACTCTGACCGTCTGTCTGAGGATGGTAAGCCGTACTAAAGTTCAAACGTGTGCCCAAAGATTGCTGGAAGCTTTTCCAGAAATGAGACATGTATCTAGTATCTCGATCAGAGATAATAGACACAGGTATGCCATGTAAGGCTACAATCTTGTCAACGTATAACTGGGCTAATGTGTCGGAGCTATAAGTCTCCTTGATGGGTAAGAAATGAGCTGACTTAGTCAGTCTATCGACTATAACCCATATTGTGTCATTTCCCTTGCTCGTCTTTGGTAACTTGGTGATAAAATCCATAGTAACACACTCCCATTTCCATTTAGGAAGTTCAGGCTGTTGTAGCAAGCCAGATGGCTTTTGATGCTCAGCCTTGACTTGCGCACAAGTTAAGCATTTGGCTACATAAGCGGCTACAGACTTTTTCAAGCCTGTCCACCAATAATTTGCCTTTAGATCCTGATACATTTTGTCTGCTCCAGGATGGACAGAATATTTGGAACTATGGGCATCCTGGAGGATAACATCTCGTAGTCCTCCATAAATTGGAACCCATATTCGCCCATTCAATCGCAAAATTCCATCCTTGCTAAGAGTTAACTGCTCCTCAGTTACTCCTAACTTTTCCTTAGGATAATTAGCTTCCAACACAGCCTCTCGCTGTGCAGCTAATATCCTTTCAATCAAGTTATTCTTGACTTCAATGCTCTTAGCATTGATTCGGATGTGTTTCATCCTTTCTTTTCGGCTCAGGGCATCAGCGACTACATTCGCCTTGCCGGGATGGTATCTGATCTCACAATCATAATCATTTAAGGTCTCCATCCAACGGCGTTGCCTCATGTTTAGCTCCTTCTGATTGAACAGATGTTGAAGGCTCTTGTGATCTGAATAGATCACAAACTTGATTCCGTACAGATAATGCCTCCACAGTTTTAGTGCGAACACAACGGCACCCAACTCCAAGTCATGGGTGGTGTAATTCTTTTCGTGCACCTTTAACTGTCTCGAAGCATAGGCAATCACCTTGCCTTTCTGCATGAGCACACACCCCATGCCAGTGTGTGACGCGTCGCAGTAAACTACGAACTCTTCGGTACCTTCCGGTAGCGTTAACACAGGGGCGTTGCTTAGCTTTTGCTTTAAAATATCAAAGGAGGGTTAGGGCCCCAAACAAACTTTTCCTTCTTCTTGGTCAAGGAGGTTAGGGGCGCAGCAATCCTTGAAAAATTTTCAATGAATCTCCTGTAGTATCCTGCCAACCCCAGGAAACTACGAATTTCGGTAGGCGTCTTTGGCTCTTGCCAATTCATGACCGCCTCTACCTTAGCGGGATCCACCTGGATACCACGCTCGCTTACGGCATGTCCAAGAAATTGGACTTCTCGTAGCCAGAATTCGCATTTAGAGAATTTGGCATAGAGTTTCTCGCGATGCAGCAATTTGAGAATACATCTTAGGTGTTTCTCATGGTCAGCTTTGTTCTTTGAATAGATAAGAATGTCGTCGATGAATACAATGACGAATTTGTCTAAGTACGGCTTGCAGACGCGATTCATGAGATCCATGAACGCAGCCGGTGCATTTGTGAGCCCAAAAGGCATCACTAGGAACTCGTAGTGACCGTAACGAGTCCTAAATGCTGTTTTATGTACGTCTTCATCTCTGACTTTCAGCTGATGGTAGCCTGACCTCAAGTCGATCTTTGAGAAATAACTAGCCCCTTGTAATTGATCAAACAAATCGTCGATCCTTGGTAAGGGATATCTATTCTTTATCGTGACCTTATTAAGTTCACGATAGTCGATGCACAGACGCATCGATCCATCCTTTTTCTTAACAAAGAGGACAGGTGCTCCCCAGGGAGATGAACTAGGCTTGATGAAACCTTTTGCTAACAGTTCATCCAGCTGGGTCCTCAATTCCTTCATTTCAGTTGGTGCTAGTCTGTAGGGTGCTCTAGCAATGGGAGCTGCTCCAGGGATGATATCTATTCTGAATTCCACTTGTCTATCTGGTGGCAACCCAGGTAGATCTTCGGGGAAAACTTCTGGATACTCCGAAATGATAGGAATGTCTTCTATCTTTGGTTTGGGCTCTTCAATAATCACCTGTGCCATGTAGATGACACAGCCTCTTTTTAAACATCTTGAAGCCTTGAGCATAGTTACATTCTCGGGCAATCCATACTGCGTATCTCCTTGAATGGTGAGCGATTCACCAGTCGGGGTCTTTAGGACTATTTGTTTTCTGTTGCAGACGATCTGGGCCTGGTTGTGGGATAACCAGTCCATGCCCAGAACGATGTCAAAACCAGCCAGTTTGAAGGGAAGTAGAGATAGAGGAAAAGAGTGGTTCCTAATGGATATCACACATCCATCTAGTATAGTGGAGACGGTTTCTACTGTGCCGTCTGCTAGCTCTACCTCGTATTTCACATTTAGGGTTTTGATAGGCATGTTCAGCAATTTGCAAAATTTTTGGTCTACGAAGGATTTATCAGCGCCTGAATCGAAAAGTACTCTTTCAAAGATATTATTCACGAGAAATGTACCTGTGATTACGTTGTCGTCTTGCAAAGCTTCCTTCACATCCATCTTGAAGACTCTAGCATTGTTCTTCTTGGGTTCTTCAGTCTTCTTGGCGAGCTTGGGGCAGTTGCTTTTAATGTTCCCCTTCTCATTGCAGTTATAGCAGGTCGCATCTTTAATCTTCTTGCAGTCCACAGTCTTGTGGTCCTTGGACTTGCACAGTCCACAAGTATGCGACTTCGACTGGGACTGTGAGTTCGACCCAAACCTACATTTCCCAAAGTGGAATTTCTGGCAGTTTTTGCACTTGGGCTTCTCTCCGGATTGTTGCCCATCTTTCCTCGACTCTGTCCCTCTCTTGCCATCACCGTTCCCACGGTGTTTCTTACTCGACCTTCGTGAGGTATCGTCCTCACGCTTCCTCTTCTCGGCCTCTTTGTTCCTCAGCGATCTCAGTCGGACCGCGTCCATTGTGAGGGACAAAGAGAGGTCAGTTACAGACCTGAAGGTCGTTGGCCGAGAGGCCTTCACACTTGCCTTTATTGCGGGTTCTAACCCCCCGATAAAACGAGCGATTCTCCTTGGTTCCGGGGTTACTAGATATGGAACCAATCGAGACATCGTGTTGAAGCTCGTTAACTAGGCTTGGCTGTGACAACTCGTACCTTACCGTCTTTTATATTACGTGTAACTGTTGAACTAGTTGTGATTGCGTGAACTTTAATAATTGAATGTTATGATTATGTGATATGTGTGTATTAAATGTTAGTGAACGAGCCCAAACCGCACACCATAACCCGATCGCACAAGGCTAACCGGTCGCACAAGCCCATTTGGGCCACACCTTGAAATCGGACATCATAGGGCAGCCGAGTTGGGCTCGGCCCACTCCCCTTTTACGCCAACAAACACCCTCTAGGGACTTGTTTTCTCATTTGTTGCAAAACATAACACACACAAGTTACACCAAAACCCTAGAAGCTCTCTCCCTCTCTCTCGTGACTTTTGGAACCCGACGGCAAGCATCCTTCAAAGCTCGTGAACCCAAATCGATCCCCTACTTTCATCTCGGTTAGTATGATGCCACTAATTGTATGCTTATATGTTTTGTTAGTTATCGGATTACATGATCGGTTAGGGTTATGCTAGTAACTCGGTTGATATGTTGTATGTATGTGTATGCATGATAAACGGATTGAAGTTTGCTATCCTTGTTATTGTTCTTGTTGTAAATCGGATTGCATGATTTGAACCGAATGGATATGTTTAATCGGCTGTGTCATATTTGAACTTGGTTAATATGTTTAGATGGTAGGGTTTAATCCGGTTGGATGATGATAAGTTGTTCATGCTATGTTTAGTCTAGGGTTCATACGAATTAAGGTTTGGAAACCCCCGTTTGATCGATATTGTGTTAACTGCTTGGGTGGAATCGTGTTAATTGATTGATGTAAACTTGGAAACCTGAATAAGTGTAACCGATCTGCATGAAATCAGGAAAATTGTTACAAATTGATAGACTCAACATGG
Source organism: Helianthus annuus (assembly GCF_002127325.2). Classification (NCBI taxonomy): domain Eukaryota; kingdom Viridiplantae; phylum Streptophyta; class Magnoliopsida; order Asterales; family Asteraceae; genus Helianthus; species Helianthus annuus. The sequence continues at coordinate 22,170,499 of NC_035438.2, read as the reverse complement.
TTGCGAGTCGAGACCGTGTGATCTCGACCTGAGCATGATAACCCGAGACCGACATTGCGAGTCCTGTTGCGACTCGAGACCTCACACCGACACACAACAACACAACTCGAGACCGAGTTTGCGAGTTCCGGATTGTGACTCGAGACCATGTAGTCTCGAGTGGACCATGACGAGCCGAGACCAGCCCTCCTGTGACTCAAGACACTCCTGTTGCGACTCGAGATCTCGACTCGAGACCTTATGCACGTGCACACACAATTGGACTTGCACAACTGATACGAGCCCAACTAACCGGGCCGAATAGTTGGACTTATGTACTTGACCGCTATTGGACTGTTTGTTATTGGGCCGAGAAGATATTCGGATTGCTTATGTGTTATATATTTGGGCCGAGTACTATTGGGCTGATAATTATTTGCACAAGCTGAATGGATTGCTTTGATTATTAAACTGTTGCCATGATCTATGTGTGCTTGTAACGTGTTAACATACGTGATTGATACGTGCATTACTTGAGTCAAAACCTGACTTGTGTGGTAACCCTGTTAGGACGAGATTGACCACTTTAGTTCAAGGAACCTTTTTGTGTATCTGCCGAGCAAACCAAGGTGAGTTCACACAGCCAAGGCATGGGATTCCCGGGTTGGGAATTGGGTTGGAATGTTTGACATGGAATGATTACTCGTACTTACGCAATCACTAGACTATAGACCATCGTCCTCAGGATAGTCAGGACACTTACGTAAAACCTGCGTAAACTAGTATCTACCATTGTCTCCCGGGTCGGGAGGACACTTACGTAAATCCTGCGTAACCTAATACCCACTACTGTCTTCCGGGTCGGAAGGACACTTACGTAAATCCTACGTAAACCCCACGCGTACCACTGTCCTCGGGGAAGGGCACCCACGTAAATCCTGCGTGACCTTGTACGTATTCCTGTTCTCGGATTAAGAAGAACACATGGTTGCAAATAGTCTAGTAAGTACCATAATGGGAAGCCCCCATTAGTAAGGATTAACGTGGGAATCCCCCACTATTAATAAATATACAAGGCATGGGAAACCCCCACCATTTGTACATACATGCATGGGAAGCCCCCCACTAGATGAACTTACGCATTACTGTTATGAACTTACTTTCTGTGAACTCGCTCAACTAGTTGTTGATTATCTGCTGCATGCCTTGCAGGACCTTAGGTACATTATGGAGCTTGCACAAGGAGGAGCAGGTCGTTGTGGGCAAATGGATCGTGATTACTTATGCCATTTCATACATTAATACTCATGATTGGGTTTTTACATTAATGCTTCCGCTATACTTAACTATGTTGGTTTTGATAAACACCTTTCGTATTGATGGATAACTTTTACTATATATTTACATGTTCAATATGATTGGTGGCTTGATCCTGGTCAGTCACGCTCCCAAGCGGTGGCACTCCGCGTGTGGGATTTTGGGGGTGTGACAGATCGGTATCAGAGCCATTGGTTATAGAGAACTTGGTTTTAATATGGGAAAACGTTTTTATTAAAACCAGACTATAACCAGAACAGTGCTCTCAACGATCCACAACGACGCTTCGCTCCACGTGCAAGACTCGACATCCTAGGTAATAAGGTGTATGTTTATTACCTGCATGCTAGAAACGTGTAGAACTTTGCTCGTATTACGCTTAGATACACATGACACTATAGCATGAGAATCCCTACGTGCTTACGCTTTTCTGTCATCGCCCTACTCGCGAACTATTCTCACTTACGCTACTTTTACAATGAAGATCATGTCTGGACGAATTAACATGACTCAAGCCCAGTTAGAGGCTCTCGTTCAAGCTCAAGTTGCTGCGGCACTTGCAGCTGCTCAAGCAGGTAGTGTACCCTACAGTATAGACTCACACTAGGATCTTTAGATCCCACATTAACTCTCATATTTAAACTTTGCCCTATTCGTACACAATAGGTCAACCAGCGCAGCAGCAAGTTTGCACCTTTAAGAACTTCATGGACTGTCGTCCAAGTACTTTCAGCGGCACAGAGGGGGCAGTGGGACTCCTCCACTGGTTTGAGAAGCTAGAGTCAGTGTTCGAGATGTGTGAATGCCCTGAGGGTCGCAGGGTGAAATACGCCACTGGCACGCTAGAAGGAATAGCACTAACTTGGTGGAACACCCAAGTTCAGATCTTAGGGCTGGCAGCTGCTAACGCCACACCCTGGAACGATTTCAAGGAACTTATCAAACGTGAGTACTGCACAAGGGATGATATCCACAAGTTGGAGAATGAGTTTTATCACTTGAAGATGACGGGGTCAGAGATAGAAGCTTACACGAAGCGATCGAACGAACTGGCCATCTTGTGCCCAACCATGGTAGACCCTCCGATCAAGCGCATCGAGTTGTACCTCAAGGGTCTAGCCTCAGAAATTCAGAGCCATGTTACATTGGCTAACCTTGACAACATTCAAGATATTCAGCGTCTTGCTCATCGCCTCACGGATCAGGCGGTGGAACAGAACAAGTTGCCCAAATGCATCAGTGCTACCACTTCAGCCGCTACTCCCACTACGCCCAGTGACAACAAAAGAAAGTGGGATGGGGATTCTAGCAAAGGTTCAGCAACAGTTCAGTCTCAAGCTCAGCAACAGAAGACTGACCACTACCAGAGTCCTAGTCAGCAAACCTCTGGTGGTCATAGACAAAGAAGGTATCAAGGGTTTCACCCCAAGTGTCACAACTGCAACAGACATCACAGCGGCCAGTGCAACAAGGGTCGTTGTCAAAGATGTCTCAAGATGGGTCACGAGGCCAAAGACTGTAGGAGCCCACGGCCTGCAAATCAGAACCAGCAACCGCAACAACCAGCTCCACAGAACCCACAGCAGCAGCAGCCACAGCGTGGAAACCGGGGATGTTTCCAGTGTGGGGCTGAAGGTCATTTCAAACGCGATTGTCCTCAACTGAACCAGAACCAGAATCGCAACAATAATAACCAGGGCAACGGAAACAACAACAACGGGGGAAACAACAACAACAATGGCAACGAGGCAAAGGGTCGAGCCTTCGTGCTAGGACGAGGAGACGCAATGAACGATCCCAATGTGGTTATGGGTAAGTTTCTCCTTGACGATATTTATGTTACTGTTTTATTTGATTCGGGTGCGGATACAAGTTATATTTCTGTGAAAGCCAGTAAATTGTTAAAACGTACATCAACACCTCTAAACACCAAACACGTCGTAGAACTAGCTAATGGTAAGAGTTTAGAAGCCACGCAGATAGTCAAGGGTTGTAGTATTGTCCTAGCCGGTCAAGTTTTCTCCATCGACCTTATTCCCATAGTCTTGGGAAGTTTCGATATCGTCATAGGGATGGATTGGTTATCCCAACATCAGGCAGAGATCTTATGCAGTGAGAAGATCATTCGTATTCCACGTTCTGGTCAAGAACCTCTCGAAGTTCAAGGTGACAAGAGTGGTGCAGTGGTCGGCATCATCTCTTTCTTGAAGGCTCAGAAGTGTATGCGGAAGGGTCACACCGCGATCTTGGCACTCGTTTCAGATGCATCAGTGAAGGAAAAGAAACTGGAGGATATTCCAGTTGTACGCGACTACCCTCAGGGGTTTCCTGAAGATTTACCCGGTTTACCGCCTCATCGCCAAGTCGAGTTCCAGATTGAGTTAGCTCCAGGAGCAGCACCCATAGCTCGCGCACCATATCGTCTAGCCCCATCAGAATTGGAAGAATTGTCAAAGCAGCTACAAGAGCTCTTGGAAAAGGGCTTCATTCGTCCAAGCTCTTCGCCTTGGGGAGCTCCAGTATTATTCGTGAAAAAGAAAGACGGTATGTTCAGGATGTGCATAGACTACCGGGAACTGAACGAGGTAACGGTGAAGAACCGTTATCCTCTTCCACGCATAGACGACTTATTCGACCAGTTGCAAGGGTCGTGTTATTACTCCAAGATAGACTTGAGGTCTGGCTATCATCAGCTGAGAGTCCGGGATGAGGACGTCTCCAAAACCGCATTCAGAACTCGTTATGGCCACTACGAGTTTCTTGTCATGCCGTTCGGGTTAACGAACGCGCCTGCCGTATTTATGGACCTTATGAACAGGGTGTGCAAACCCTATCTTGACAAGTTCGTCATTGTCTTCATCGACGACATTCTGATCTACTCCAAGAGTCAGGAGGAACACGAGCAGCACCTACGCCTTATTTTGGAACTCCTACGGAAGGTACAACTGTACGCTAAGTTCTCGAAATGCGACTTCTGGCTTCGTGAAGTCCACTTTCTAGGCCACGTAGTGAACAAGGATGGGATCCATGTTGATCCATCCAAGGTAGACTCGATCAGAAACTGGCCTGCACCACGTACACCAACGGAAATACGCCAATTTTTGGGTTTGGCGGGGTACTACAGACGGTTTATCAAGGATTTCTCGAAGATTGCTCAGCCGCTTACGCTACTGACACAGAAGGGTGTCACCTATCGCTGGGGAGAACCCCAAGAGACTGCTTTTCAACACTTAAAGGATAGACTTTGCAGTGCACCTATCCTCTCATTGCCAGAGGGCACGGACGATTTTGTAGTATACTGTGACGCATCCATCCAGGGTCTGGGATGTGTATTAATGCAACGGGATAAAGTTATCGCTTACGCTTCACGCCAACTTAAGATTCATGAACGGAACTACACGACGCACGACTTAGAGCTGGGAGCTGTTGTTTTCGCGCTTAAGATATGGCGACACTACCTGTACGGTACCAGGTGCACGATTTACACCGATTACAGGAGTCTCGAGCATATCCTTAAGCAAAAGGATTTGAACATGCGTCAACGAAGATGGGTTGAACTACTGAACGATTACGAATGCGCCATCAAATACCATCCAGGCAAAGCCAATGTTGTGGCTGACGCACTCAGTCGGAAAGACACTTTACCTCGGCGCGTGCGAGCGCTACAGCTTACGATTCAGTCTAGCCTTCCTGCACAGATACGAAATGCTTAGGTAGAAGCATTGAAACCCGAAAATGTCAAAGCTGAAGCCTTACGCGACTCACGACAACGAATGGAACAGAAGGCAGACGGCGCCTACTATGTAACGGGGCGTATTTGGGTCCCACTTTATGGCGGTCTACGCGAACTTGTGATGAACGAAGCTCACAAGTCTCGCTATTCGGTACATCCAGGATCGGATAAAATGTACCACGACATCAGAACTACTTATTGGTGGCCTAGCATGAAGGCCCACATCGCTACCTATGTCAGCAAGTGCTTGACCTGTGCAAGGGTCAAGGTGGAATATCAGAAACCAGCGGGCCTACTTCAACAACCTAAGATACCGCAATGGAAATGGGAAGAAATTTCCATGGATTTCGTTACAGGCCTACCCAGATCCCAGCGGGGAAATGATAACATATGGGTGATCGTGGATCGACTCACAAAGTCTGCACACTTCCTGGCTATAAAGGAAACGGATAAGTTCTCCACTCTCGCAGACATCTATCTTAAAGAAGTTGTTTCGAGGCACGGGGTGCCCACTTCCATCATTTCGGATCGGGATGCACGATTCACGTCAGAGCTATGGCAAGCAATGCACAAATCCTTCGGCTCACGGTTAGACATGAGCACAGCATATCACCCTCAGACGGATGGGCAGTCTGAGCGAACGATTCAAACTCTTGAAGACATGCTTCGGGCATGCGTTATTGATTTCGGCAACGACTGGGAAAAGCACCTCCCTTTGGTGGAGTTCCCGTACAATAACAGTTATCACACCAGCATACAAGCCGCTCCATTCGAGGCATTGTACGGGCGTAAATGCCGGTCACCTCTCTGTTGGGCAGAGGTGGGGGATAGTCAGATTACGGGTCCAGAGATTGTAGTGGACGCCACAGAAAAGATCGCACAAATACGACAACGCATGGCGGCAGCACGCGACCGTCAGAAAGCCTACGCGGATAAGCGTAGAAAGCCATTGGAATTTCAGGTCGGGGACCGGGTTTTACTAAAAGTCTCACCCTGGAAGGGTGTGGTTCGTTTTGGCAAACGGGGCAAACTAAATCCGCGGTACGTCGGACCGTTCGAAATCATTGAGAAAATCGGCAAAGTAGCCTACAAGCTAAACCTACCAGCTGAACTCGGGGCAGTTCACAATGTATTTCACGTGTCGAATCTGAAGAAGTGCCTATCAGATGAGACCCTTATCATTCCTTTCAAAGAACTCACTATCGACGAGCGGTTGCAGTTCGTCGAGAAACCAGTAGAAATCACGGACCGGGATGTGAAGGTCCTCAAACACAAGAGAATCCCTCTTGTTCGAGTTCGTTGGAACTCCAGGCGTGGCCCAGAGTACACCTGGGAACGCGAAGACAGGATGACAGAAAAGTACCCCCAGTTATTCGAAACCAATGCAACCACTACTGAGGCTGAAGCTCCTACTACGGAATTTCGGGACGAAATTCCAGATCAACGGGGGGAGGATGTGACACCCCAGGAAAATCAGTGAACGAACGATGCAACTTACCTAGCTCCCTCAGTGAGTGTGTACCAAATTTCGGGACGAAATTTCTTTTAAGTTGGGGATAATGTGACAACTCGTACCTTACCGTCTTTTATATTACGTGTAACTGTTGAACTAGTTGTGATTGCGTGAACTTTAATAATTGAATGTTATGATTATGTGATATGTGTGTATTAAATGTTAGTGAACGAGCCCAAACCGCACACCATAACCCGATCGCACAAGGCTAACCGGTCGCACAAGCCCATTTGGGCCACACCTTGAAATCGGACATCATAGGGCAGCCGAGTTGGGCTCGGCCCACTCCCCTTTTACGCCAACAAACACCCTCTAGGGACTTGTTTTCTCATTTGTTGCAAAACATAACACACACAAGTTACACCAAAACCCTAGAAGCTCTCTCCCTCTCTCTCGTGACTTTTGGAACCCGACGGCAAGCATCCTTCAAAGCTCGTGAACCCAAATCGATCCCCTACTTTCATCTCGGTTAGTATGATGCCACTAATTGTATGCTTATATGTTTTGTTAGTTATCGGATTACATGATCGGTTAGGGTTATGCTAGTAACTCGGTTGATATGTTGTATGTATGTGTATGCATGATAAACGGATTGAAGTTTGCTATCCTTGTTATTGTTCTTGTTGTAAATCGGATTGCATGATTTGAACCGAATGGATATGTTTAATCGGCTGTGTCATATTTGAACTTGGTTAATATGTTTAGATGGTAGGGTTTAATCCGGTTGGATGATGATAAGTTGTTCATGCTATGTTTAGTCTAGGGTTCATACGAATTAAGGTTTGGAAACCCCCGTTTGATCGATATTGTGTTAACTGCTTGGGTGGAATCGTGTTAATTGATTGATGTAAACTTGGAAACCTGAATAAGTGTAACCGATCTGCATGAAATCAGGAAAATTGTTACAAATTGATAGACTCAACATGGTTGCGAGTCGAGACCGTGTGATCTCGACCTGAGCATGATAACCCGAGACCGACATTGCGAGTCCTGTTGCGACTCGAGACCTCACACCGACACACAACAACACAACTCGAGACCGAGTTTGCGAGTTCCGGATTGCGACTCGAGACCGTGTAGTCTCGAGTGGACCATGACGAGCCGAGACCAGCCCTCCTGTGACTCGAGACACTCCTGTTGCGACTCGAGATCTCGACTCGAGACCTTATGCACGTGCACACACAATTGGACTTGCACAACTGATACCAGCCCAACTAACCGGGCCGAATAGTTGGACTTATGTACTTGACCGCTATTGGACTGTTTGTTATTGGGCCGAGAAGATATTCGGATTGCTTATGTGTTATATATTTGGGCCGAGTACTATTGGGCTGATAATTATTTGCACAAGCTGAATGGATTGCTTTGATTATTAAACTGTTGCCATGATCTATGTGTGCTTGTAACGTGTTAACATACGTGATTGATACGTGCATTACTTGAGTCAAAACCTGACTTGTGTGGTAACCCTGTTAGGACGAGATTGACCACTTTAGTTCAAGGAACCTTTTTGTGTATCTGCCGAGCAAACCAAGGTGAGTTCACACAGCCAAGGCATGGGATTCCCGGGTTGGGAATTGGGTTGGAATGTTGACATGGAATGATTACTCGTACTTACGCAATCACTAGACTATAGACCATCGTCCTCAGGATAGTCAGGACACTTACGTAAAACCTGCGTAAACTAGTATCTACCATTGTCTCCCGGGTCGGGAGGACACTTACGTAAATCCTGCGTAACCTAATACCCACTACTGTCTTCCGGGTCGGAAGGACACTTACGTAAATCCTACGTAAACCCCACGCGTACCACTGTCCTCGGGGAAGGGCACCCACGTAAATCCTGCGTGACCTTGTACGTATTCCTGTTCTCGGATTAAGAAGAACACATGGTTGCAAATAGTCTAGTAAGTACCATAATGGGAAGCCCCCATTAGTAAGGATTAACGTGGGAATCCCCCACTATTAATAAATATATAAGGCATGGGAAACCCCCACCATTTGTACATACATGCATGGGAAGCCCCCCACTAGATGAACTTACGCATTACTGTTATGAACTTACTTTCTGTGAACTCGCTCAACTAGTTGTTGATTATCTGCTGCATGCCTTGCAGGACCTTAGGTACATTATGGAGCTTGCACAAGGAGGAGCAGGTCGTTGTGGGCAAATGGATCGTGATTACTTATGCCATTTCATACATTAATACTCATGATTGGGTTTTTACATTAATGCTTCCGCTATACTTAACTATGTTGGTTTTGATAAACACCTTTCGTATTGATGGATAACTTTTACTATATATTTACATGTTCAATATGATTGGTGGCTTGATCCTGGTCAGTCACGCTCCCAAGCGGTGGCACTCCGCGTGTGGGATTTTGGGGGTGTGACATTGGCAGTCCAGGTTTGTCATCACCAATGATACAAAATCGGACTCTATTTTCTCCACCTCATGTTGAGGGCAGTAATTTTCTTTGATGAGAGAAATGAATTCCTCCCATGTCATGCTGTATAGCACAACTTTTCCCGAGGCCTGAACCAGCGCCCTCCACCAAGCTAGGGCCTCGCCCTTAAACGATTGCGACACAAACTTTACCACGTCCCTTTCCGCACAGCCACTGATGTCCACCACAGTGTCCATCTCATCCAGCCACGTCATACAATCGACGACACCTTTCTCCCCCGTGAAGTCTCGGGGTTTACAAGACACAAAGTACTTGTATGTGCAGCCCCTGGCACGGGAAGCATCAGTATACTCCCTTTCACGACGAACATTGTTTTCGTTGGACGAGTGATTATCGTCGTCCTTCTTGGGCTTTGACAGGGGTTTGCTGTGGGATTTTGAGTGTGTTTTTGGCTTGGAAGGTGGTTTGGAAACGGTTCTGCTTCGAGATTCAGTATATTGTCGATCTAGAGCTGCCTGAACAGCGTTGTCGATGAGAGCTTTTAATTGAGCGCCCGTTAAATGTACTTGGGCATTATCATACTCATCTTCACTCGTATGACTATTTTCTCCATTAGGATTCGCCATAGTAGCTTGTATCTGCTGCAGAAGATAATGAAAATTCTATTTAGGAGTTTATTATTGAATTGTCTTTTATGGCAATTCATTAACCATGGTAACGTAGACCATATCCGGTTAATTTGTTATTCACTTTTTATTTAGGATTTGAACATACTTATCCTAATCACAATTAATATTGCTAGTGGCATAAAAGCCTAGTCACGAGGACGTTATTATAATATTAGCCGAGATTACAGAGAATCAAGGTATGAAGGTTTGAACCGTAGTTCTTTTACCCCCTTCTGACAGGGAGTCATAGACCACCACTGTCTTTTGTCTTATTATGACAACAATTATGGCCCGTAGGCATTACATCACTAATGGATGTTTGATAATTCGGCCCGTAGGCACTACATCGCTAAGGGATGTCTAACAAGTGGTCATCTTCATTGATGATTTAACCCATGATTTATTATATCATTGATTTGGGCTTTGGAATCCTTTAAAGGATTTTGTATAAGAATGACGTGTGCGATTAACGAATCACATCTGCCATGATTGTTAACATGCTTACAGAGGTTAACAGGGAATCTGAATCTTTTAATTTGGTCTTACCATCTTGGCCGGATCTTAAAAGATACCTGGCTAGGTTTCACTCTTAAGATTCTTTATTTAGGCAGATCAAATTAAAAGGAATGATTTTGATTTATTTCATATATATTAATAACAAAAATGAAATTATAACATAACATTCCAAAACTTCAATACGATTACACGCTGCTAAACGGGACTTTTAAACAAGTACTTACCTACATAGAGGTTAAAATAAGAGACAAGTCCACGCAGGAACTAATACAAGATTCACGTCAGAGCTATGGCAAGCAATGCACAAATCCTTCGGCTCACGGTTAGACATGAGCACAACATATCACCCTCAGACGGATGGGCAGTCTGAGCGAACGATTCAAACTCTTGAAGACATGCTTCGGGCATGCGTTATTGATTTCGGCAACGGCTGGGAAAAGCACCTCCCTTTGGTGGAGTTCTCGTACAATAACAGTTATCACACCAGCATACAAGCCGCTCCATTCGAGGCATTGTACGGGCGTAAATGCCGGTCACCTCTCTGTTGAGCAGAGGTGGGGGATAGTCAGATTACGGGTCCAGAGATTGTAGTGGACGCCACAGAAAAGATCGCACAAATACGACAACGCATGGCGGCAGCACGCGACCGTCAGAAAGCCTACGCGGATAAGCGTAGAAAGCCATTGGAATTTCAGGTCGGGGACCGGGTTTTACTAAAAGTCTCACCCTGGAAGGGTGTGGTTCGTTTTGGCAAACGGGGCAAACTAAATCCGCGGTACGTCGGACCGTTCGAAATCATTGAGAAAATCGGCAAAGTAGCCTACAAGCTAAACCTACCAGCTGAACTCGGGGCAGTTCACAATGTATTTCACGTGTCGAATCTGAAGAAGTGCCTATCAGATGAGACCCTTATCATTCCTTTCAAAGAACTCACTATCGACGAGCGGTTGCAGTTCGTCGAGGAACCAGTAGAAATCACGGACCGGGATGTGAAGGTCCTCAAACACAAGAGAATCCCTCTTGTTCGAGTTCGTTGGAACTCCAGGCGTGGCCCAGAGTACACCTGGGAACGCGAAGACAGGATGACAGAAAAGTACCCCCAGTTATTCGAAACCAATGCAACCACTACTGAGGCTGAAGCTCCTACTACGGAATTTCGGGACGAAATTCCAGATCAACGGGGGGAGGATGTGACACCCCAGGAAAATCAGTGAACGAACGATGCAACTTACCTAGCTCCCTCAGTGAGTGTGTACCAAATTTCGGGACGAAATTTCTTTTAAGTTGGGGATAATGTGACAACTCGTACCTTACCGTCTTTTATATTACGTGTAACTGTTGAACTAGTTGTGATTGCGTGAACTTTAATAATTGAATGTTATGATTATGTGATATGTGTGTATTAAATGTTAGTGAACGAGCCCAAACCGCACACCATAACCCGATCGCACAAGGCTAACCGGTCGCACAAGCCCATTTGGGCCACACCTTGAAATCGGACATCATAGGGCAGCCGAGTTGGGCTCGGCCCACTCCCCTTTTACGCCAACAAACACCCTCTAGGGACTTGTTTTCTCATTTGTTGCAAAACATAACACACACAAGTTACACCAAAACCCTAGAAGCTCTCTCCCTCTCTCTCGTGACTTTTGGAACCCGACGGCAAGCATCCTTCAAAGCTCGTGAACCCAAATCGATCCCCTACTTTCATCTCGGTTAGTATGATGCCACTAATTGTATGCTTATATGTTTTGTTAGTTATCGGATTACATGATCGGTTAGGGTTATGCTAGTAACTCGGTTGATATGTTGTATGTATGTGTATGCATGATAAACGGATTGAAGTTTGCTATCCTTGTTATTGTTCTTGTTGTAAATCGGATTGCATGATTTGAACCGAATGGATATGTTTAATCGGCTGTGTCATATTTGAACTTGGTTAATATGTTTAGATGGTAGGGTTTAATCCGGTTGGATGATGATAAGTTGTTCATGCTATGTTTAGTCTAGGGTTCATACGAATTAAGGTTTGGAAACCCCCGTTTGATCGATATTGTGTTAACTGCTTGGGTGGAATCGTGTTAATTGATTGATGTAAACTTGGAAACCTGAATAAGTGTAACCGATCTGCATGAAATCAGGAAAATTGTTACAAATTGATAGACTCAACATGGTTGCGAGTCGAGACCGTGTGATCTCGACCTGAGCATGATAACCCGAGACCGACATTGCGAGTCCTGTTGCGACTCGAGACCTCACACCGACACACAACAACACAACTCGAGACCGAGTTTGCGAGTTCCGGATTGCGACTCGAGACCGTGTAGTCTCGAGTGGACCATGACGAGCCGAGACCAGCCCTCCTGTGACTCGAGACACTCCTGTTGCGACTCGAGATCTCGACTCGAGACCTTATGCACGTGCACACACAATTGGACTTGCACAACTGATACGAGCCCAACTAACCGGGCCGAATAGTTGGACTTATGTACTTGACCGCTATTGGACTGTTTGTTATTGGGCCGAGAAGATATTCGGATTGCTTATGTGTTATATATTTGGGCCGAGTACTATTGGGCTGATAATTATTTGCACAAGCTGAATGGATTGCTTTGATTATTAAACTGTTGCCATGATCTATGTGTGCTTGTAACGTGTTAACATACGTGATTGATACGTGCATTACTTGAGTCAAAACCTGACTTGTGTGGTAACCCTGTTAGGACGAGATTGACCACTTTAGTTCAAGGAACCTTTTTGTGTATCTGCCGAGCAAACCAAGGTGAGTTCACACAGCCAAGGCATGGGATTCCCGGGTTGGGAATTGGGTTGGAATGTTGACATGGAATGATTACTCGTACTTACGCAATCACTAGACTATAGACCATCGTCCTCAGGATAGTCAGGACACTTACGTAAAACCTGCGTAAACTAGTATCTACCATTGTCTCCCGGGTCGGGAGGACACTTACGTAAATCCTGCGTAACCTAATACCCACTACTGTCTTCCGGGTCGGAAGGACACTTACGTAAATCCTACGTAAACCCCACGCGTACCACTGTCCTCGGGGAAGGGCACCCACGTAAATCCTGCGTGACCTTGTACGTATTCCTGTTCTCGGATTAAGAAGAACACATGGTTGCAAATAGTCTAGTAAGTACCATAATGGGAAGCCCCCATTAGTAAGGATTAACGTGGGAATCCCCCACTATTAATAAATATACAAGGCATGGGAAACCCCCACCATTTGTACATACATGCATGGGAAGCCCCCCACTAGATGAACTTACGCATTACTGTTATGAACTTACTTTCTGTGAACTCGCTCAACTAGTTGTTGATTATCTGCTGCATGCCTTGCAGGACCTTAGGTACATTATGGAGCTTGCACAAGGAGGAGCAGGTCGTTGTGGGAAAATGGATCGTGATTACTTATGCCATTTCATACATTAATACTCATGATTGGGTTTTTACATTAATGCTTCCGCTATACTTAACTATGTTGGTTTTGATAAACACCTTTCGTATTGATGGATAACTTTTACTATATATTTACATGTTCAATATGATTGGTGGCTTGATCCTGGTCAGTCACGCTCCCAAGCGGTGGCACTCCGCGTGTGGGATTTTGGGGGTGTGACATTGGCAGTCCAGGTTTGTCATCACCAATGATACAAAATCGGACTCTATTTTCTCCACCTCATGTTGAGGGCAGTAATTTTCTTTGATGAGAGAAATGAATTCCTCCCATGTCATGCTGTATAGCACAACTTTTCCCGAGGCCTGAACCAGCGCCCTCCACCAAGCTAGGGCCTCGCCCTTAAACGATTGCGACACAAACTTTACCACGTCCCTTTCCGCACAGCCACTGATGTCCACCACAGTGTCCATCTCATCCAGCCACGTCATACAATCGACGACACCTTTCTCCCCCGTGAAGTCTCGGGGTTTACAAGACACAAAGTACTTGTATGTGCAGCCCCTGGCATGGGAAGCATCAGTATACTCCCTTTCACGACGAACATTGTTTTCGTTGGACGAGTGATTATCGTCGTCCTTCTTGGGCTTTGACAGGGGTTTGCTGTGGGATTTTGAGTGTGTTTTCGGCTTGGAAGGTGGTTTGGAAACGGTTCTGCTTCGAGATTCAGTATATTGTCGATCTAGAGCTGCCTGAACAGCGTTGTCGATGAGAGCTTTTAATTGAGCGCCCGTTAAATGTACTTGGGCATTATCATACTCATCTTCACTCATATGACTATTTTCTCCATTAGGATTCGCCATAGTAGCTTGTATCTGCTGCAGAAGATAATGAAAATTCTATTTAGGAGTTTATTATTGAATTGTCTTTTATGGCAATTCATTAACCATGGTAACGTAGACCATATCCGGTTAATTTGTTATTCACTTTTTATTTAGGATTTGAACATACTTATCCTAATCACAATTAATATTGCTAGTGGCATAAAAGCCTAGTCACGAGGACGTTATTATAATATTAGCCGAGATTACAGAGAATCAAGGTATGAAGGTTTGAACCGTAGTTCTTTTACCCCCTTCTGACAGGGAGTCATAGACCACCACTGTCTTTTGTCTTATTATGACAACAATTATGGCCCGTAGGCATTACATCACTAATGGATGTTTGATAATTCGGCCCGTAGGCACTACATCGCTAAGGGATGTCTAACAAGTGGTCATCTTCATTGATGATTTAACCCATGATTTATTATATCATTGATTTGGGCTTTGGAATCCTTTAAAGGATTTTTGTATAAGAATGACGTGTGCGATTAACGAATCACATCTGCCATGATTGTTAACATGCTTACAGAGGTTAACAGGGAATCTGAATCTTTTAATTTGGTCTTACCATCTTGGCCGGATCTTAAAAGATACCTGGCTAGGTTTCACTCTTAAGATTCTTTATTTAGGCAGATCAAATTAAAAGGAATGATTTTGATTTATTTCATATATATTAATAACAAAAATGAAATTATAACATAACATTCCAAAACTTCAATACGATTACACGCTGCCCTAAACGGGACTTTTAAACAAGTACTTACCTACATAGAGGTTAAAATAAGAGACAAGTCCACGCAGGGACTAATACAAGATTCACGTCAGAGCTATGGCAAGCAATGCACAAATCCTTCGGCTCACGGTTAGACATGAGCACAGCATATCACCCTCAGACGGATGGGCAGTCTGAGCGAACGATTCAAACTCTTGAAGACATGCTTCGGGCATGCGTTATTGATTTCGGCAACGGCTGGGAAAAGCACCTCCCTTTGGTGGAGTTCTCGTACAATAACAGTTATCACACCAGCATACAAGCCGCTCCATTCGAGGCATTGTACGGGCGTAAATGCCGGTCACCTCTCTGTTGGGCAGAGGTGGGGGATAGTCAGATTACGGGTCCAGAGATTGTAGTGGACGCCACAGAAAAGATCGCACAAATACGACAACGCATGGCGGCAGCACGCGACCGTCAGAAAGCCTACGCGGATAAGCGTAGAAAGCCATTGGAATTTCAGGTCGGGGACCGGGTTTTACTAAAAGTCTCACCCTGGAAGGGTGTGGTTCGTTTTGGCAAACGGGGCAAACTAAATCCGCGGTACGTCGGACCGTTCGAAATCATTGAGAAAATCGGCAAAGTAGCCTACAAGCTAAACCTACCAGCTGAACTCGGGGCAGTTCACAATGTATTTCACGTGTCGAATCTGAAGAAGTGCCTATCAGATGAGACCCTTATCATTCCTTTCAAAGAACTCACTATCGACGAGCGGTTGCAGTTCGTCGAGGAACCAGTAGAAATCACGGACCGGGATGTGAAGGTCCTCAAACACAAGAGAATCCCTCTTGTTCGAGTTCGTTGGAACTCCAGGCGTGGCCCAGAGTACACCTGGGAACGCGAAGACAGGATGACAGAAAAGTACCCCCAGTTATTCGAAACCAATGCAACCACTACTGAGGCTGAAGCTCCTACTACGGAATTTCGGGACGAAATTCCAGATCAACGGGGGGAGGATGTGACACCCCAGGAAAATCAGTGAACGAACGATGCAACTTACCTAGCTCCCTCAGTGAGTGTGTACCAAATTTCGGGACGAAATTTCTTTTAAGTTGGGGATAATGTGACAACTCGTACCTTACCGTCTTTTATATTACGTGTAACTGTTGAACTAGTTGTGATTGCGTGAACTTTAATAATTGAATGTTATGATTATGTGATATGTGTGTATTAAATGTTAGTGAACGAGCCCAAACCGCACACCATAACCCGATCGCACAAGGCTAACCGGTCGCACAAGCCCATTTGGGCCACACCTTGAAATCGGACATCATAGGGCAGCCGAGTTGGGCTCGGCCCACTCCCCTTTTACGCCAACAAACACCCTCTAGGGACTTGTTTTCTCATTTGTTGCAAAACATAACACACACAAGTTACACCAAAACCCTAGAAGCTCTCTCCCTCTCTCTCGTGACTTTTGGAACCCGACGGCAAGCATCCTTCAAAGCTCGTGAACCCAAATCGATCCCCTACTTTCATCTCGGTTAGTATGATGCCACTAATTGTATGCTTATATGTTTTGTTAGTTATCGGATTACATGATCGGTTAGGGTTATGCTAGTAACTCGGTTGATATGTTGTATGTATGTGTATGCATGATAAACGGATTGAAGTTTGCTATCCTTGTTATTGTTCTTGTTGTAAATCGGATTGCATGATTTGAACCGAATGGATATGTTTAATCGGCTGTGTCATATTTGAACTTGGTTAATATGTTTAGATGGTAGGGTTTAATCCGGTTGGATGATGATAAGTTGTTCATGCTATGTTTAGTCTAGGGTTCAAACGAATTAAGGTTTGGAAACCCCCGTTTGATCGATATTGTGTTAACTGCTTGGGTGGAATCGTGTTAATTGATTGATGTAAACTTGGAAACCTGAATAAGTGTAACCGATCTGCATGAAATCAGGAAAATTGTTACAAATTGATAGACTCAACATGGTTGCGAGTCGAGACCGTGTGATCTCGACCTGAGCATGATAACCCGAGACCGACATTGCGAGTCCTGTTGCGACTCGAGACCTCACACCGACACACAACAACACAACTCGAGACCGAGTTTGCGAGTTCCGGATTGCGACTCGAGACCGTGTAGTCTCGAGTGGACCATGACGAGCCGAGACCAGCCCTCCTGTGACTCGAGACACTCCTGTTGCGACTCGAGATCTCGACTCGAGACCTTATGCACGTGCACACACAATTGGACTTGCACAACTGATACCAGCCCAACTAACCGGGCCGAATAGTTGGACTTATGTACTTGACCGCTATTGGACTGTTTGTTATTGGGCCGAGAAGATATTCGGATTGCTTATGTGTTATATATTTGGGCCGAGTACTATTGGGCTGATAATTATTTGCACAAGCTGAATGGATTGCTTTGATTATTAAACTGTTGCCATGATCTATGTGTGCTTGTAACGTGTTAACATACGTGATTGATACGTGCATTACTTGAGTCAAAACCTGACTTGTGTGGTAACCCTGTTAGGACGAGATTGACCACTTTAGTTCAAGGAACCTTTTTGTGTATCTGCCGAGCAAACCAAGGTGAGTTCACACAGCCAAGGCATGGGATTCCCGGGTTGGGAATTGGGTTGGAATGTTGACATGGAATGATTACTCGTACTTACGCAATCACTAGACTATAGACCATCGTCCTCAGGATAGTCAGGACACTTACGTAAAACCTGCGTAAACTAGTATCTACCATTGTCTCCCGGGTCGGGAGGACACTTACGTAAATCCTGCGTAACCTAATACCCACTACTGTCTTCCGGGTCGGAAGGACACTTACGTAAATCCTACGTAAACCCCACGCGTACCACTGTCCTCGGGGAAGGGCACCCACGTAAATCCTGCGTGACCTTGTACGTATTCCTGTTCTCGGATTAAGAAGAACACATGGTTGCAAATAGTCTAGAAGTACCATAATGGGAAGCCCCCATTAGTAAGGATTAACGTGGGAATCCCCCACTATTAATAAATATACAAGGCATGGGAAACCCCCACCATTTGTACATACATGCATGGGAAGCCCCCCACTAGATGAACTTACGCATTACTGTTATGAACTTACTTTCTGTGAACTCGCTCAACTAGTTGTTGATTATCTGTTGCATGCCTTGCAGGACCTTAGGTACATTATGGAGCTTGCACAAGGAGGAGCAGGTCGTTGTGGGCAAATGGATCGTGATTACTTATGCCATTTCATACATTAATACTCATGATTGGGTTTTTACATTAATGCTTCCGCTATACTTAACTATGTTGGTTTTGATAAACACCTTTCGTATTGATGGATAACTTTTACTATATATTTACATGTTCAATATGATTGGTGGCTTGATCCTGGTCAGTCACGCTCCCAAGCGGTGGCACTCCGCGTGTGGGATTTTGGGGGTGTGACATTGGCAGTCCAGGTTTGTCATCACCAATGATACAAAATCGGACTCTATTTTCTCCACCTCATGTTGAGGGCAGTAATTTTCTTTGATGAGAGAAATGAATTCCTCCCATGTCATGCTGTATAGCACAACTTTTCCGGAGGCCTGAACCAGCGCCCTCCACCAAGCTAGGGCCTCGCCCTTAAACGATTGCGACACAAACTTTACCACGTCCCTTTCCGCACAGCCACTGATGTCCACCACAGTGTCCATCTCATCCAGCCACGTCATACAATCGACGACACCTTTCTCCCCCGTGAAGTCTCGGGGTTTACAAGACACAAAGTACTTGTATGTGCAGCCCCTGGCACGGGAAGCATCAGTATACTCCCTTTCACGACGAACATTGTTTTCGTTGGACGAGTGATTATCGTCGTCCTTCTTGGGCTTTGACAGGGGTTTGCTGTGGGATTTTGAGTGTGTTTTCGGCTTGGAAGGTGGTTTGGAAACGGTTCTGCTTCGAGATTCAGTATATTGTCGATCTAGAGCTGCCTGAACAGCGTTGTCGATGAGAGCTTTTAATTGAGCGCCCGTTAAATGTACTTGGGCATTATCATACTCATCTTCACTCGTATGACTATTTTCTCCATTAGGATTCGCCATAGTAGCTTGTATCTGCTGCAGAAGATAATGAAAATTCTATTTAGGAGTTTATTATTGAATTGTCTTTTATGGCAATTCATTAACCATGGTAACGTAGACCATATCCGGTTAATTTGTTATTCACTTTTTATTTAGGATTTGAACATACTTATCCTAATCACAATTAATATTGCTAGTGGCATAAAAGCCTAGTCACGAGGACGTTATTATAATATTAGCCGAGATTACAGAGAATCAAGGTATGAAGGTTTGAACCGTAGTTCTTTTACCCCCTTCTGACAGGGAGTCATAGACCACCACTGTCTTTTGTCTTATTATGACAACAATTATGGCCCGTAGGCATTACATCACTAATGGATGTTTGATAATTCGGCCCGTAGGCACTACATCGCTAAGGGATGTCTAACAAGTGGTCATCTTCATTGATGATTTAACCCATGATTTATTATATCATTGATTTGGGCTTTGGAATCCTTTAAAGGATTTTTGTATAAGAATGACGTGTGCGATTAACGAATCACATCTGCCATGATTGTTAACATGCTTACAGAGGTTAACAGGGAATCTGAATCTTTTAATTTGGTCTTACCATCTTGGCCGGATCTTAAAAGATACCTGGCTAGGTTTCACTCTTAAGATTCTTTATTTAGGCAGATCAAATTAAAAGGAATGATTTTGATTTATTTCATATATATTAATAACAAAAATGAAATTATAACATAACATTCCAAAACTTCAATACGATTACACGCTGCCCTAAACGGGACTTTTAAACAAGTACTTACCTACATAGAGGTTAAAATAAGAGACAAGTCCACGCAGGGACTAATACAAGATAGATGTCCGCGCAGGGACTAAAAGATAAGTCCACGTAGGGACTGAAATACGATAAACGTCCATGCATGGACTTTATTTAAAATAGACATTACATTAGAACATACATAAGGACTAATGGTCACGTTTCTTCTTCTTGCTTTTCAACAGGTTCGCTAGACCCTTAAGAAATCCCCTGTTGTTCTTTCGTTCTTCCTCGAAATCCCGTTCCACACGAGTTAAGCGGTGGAGGATTTCTTCTTGTTCGGGCGGAGGAAAACGTGGTTGTGGCGCCAGTTGCGGAACTGGAGGTCTAGGAGGTGCTGGATACCCATGAGCTGAGTAGTCCGGTATTCCCATGTTTCCAAAAGCTCCGTCGGGATAGCGGGCATTATACCTAGCCGCTACCACATATGGGTCGCGCTCATAGTTGTAATTGTAATGTGCGTGCGTGTTACACCCCTAATTTCCACGTGTCACCGGTGGGCCCGGTGGGGGATTAACGTGACGTAGTTGATATCATCATAGTCAAACAACACAAATTATAATGCACAGCGGAAGCAAAGATAGATTCATTTCAACTTAAATTATTGTAATATTTAAATATCACAAAATGTCGAAATAGAATCCACAGGCAGAATCAAACGAAAAAGGAACTTCATTTCAACAGACTTCATGCATCCTAAGCTTGCGAGACTTCTATGGATGCTTAAGGAGTGACCAGCCTATTACGCGTAGTACCTGCACTTAGTCTTTTTGGAAAATACGTCAGTTTACACTGGTAAATACAATTTAACTGACTCATTTTGAAAATGTTTAAAATTGATTTAAATGCTCGTGGCATAAAACTTTTTATAACTTGGGATAATTATTTGCTTAATAATCTTGTAAAAGAATTACAAGTTCGTTCTGCGTTCGGTAGCCCGGGTTCGTTCCGGGTTAAAGATTAATAGACACACCACTTAATATAATTCCGCCGCGAGACTTCTCTCGTACCGACGATTATACGTGTTATACAGCGCTATGGGTGTACGCCTACACCCGAGTGCTAAGGTCGTGGCCATTCTTTGAATGATGCCAAGGATATCTGGGACATGGTCATTAAGCCCCCAAAGGCGTTAAACAAACAAAACAACATTTTCAAACGGGTTCATTTGACTGCACATAACCAAGACCGGTTATGGTCAATTTCCCGACCAAGCGGTATTTTATATACCGTACCCCAAGCCCGTATAGGGAAAATAAGTTAAACGTATTTACCTGAGCAAAGTATAAACCAAATATAACGAGTGCACGTAGCTTTTACTGGGCTCCTAGATCTGGAAATTAAGGTTTTAATAACCTATTAGAATTCTAACGGGTCTTAAGCTTAGACCGGTTAGTTTTATATAAAGATTACGGTTTTAAACGCACAATAAGGCGAAGACCGATTTAGAATGTGGTTTTGTCCCAACAAGCTTGCACACTTGTTTTATATGGGTAACATAATCACATTTTGGATTTTGAGACCGAAAAGATATGGTTTGACCCGTTTCGGCTAAAATGGCCAAACTAGTCACATAAGCCGATCCGAACGCGTATAATGCGTAACGAGTAACCATAAGAGTCAAATACAAGTTTCTGAAGCCAATATGCTTAAAATATGTTGTGATATCAGAATGATACCTTCCATTATGCCCCAAATGATCATAAACCAAAACTATGCCTCAAAAGGGCGTTTTGGTCATTTTATAAGGTGTAAAAGGGTTAAAATGATAACCTGAGTTACAGGTCTGATTTAATTAGTAAATATATTTAATTTACTAAGTTATAACAGTAGGGTATCAAATTTATGTGAAATTTATTATCTTTAACCTTACTATGCACCATAGGGGCATTTTGGTAATTTCACATGTGCCTAAAAGGTCAATTCTGGAATTCTGAGTTCAAAACATTTGCCTACTGTTTAAAATATAAAAATTTACTAAACATATTAGTAGGTATCAACCTTTGTGCTTAAAAAGGTTCTAGTGCACACTTATGCGTTAAAAATGCCTAAAAAGGCGATTTGGAGCCATTTCCGGGTTTTCTGTAAAAAGATGATATTTTTAATATTCCAGAAGGCTCAAAATAATTTATTTATCATAACAAATCAGTAGAAATTTGTTTGGGGTCAAAAGGATTTGTAAAACTCATGTTATGGCTAAAAAGGGTAAAATCGGCATAAACCGAATTAATCTTAGTTCACTAAGTTATGCTCAGCCTAAAAATAAATAAAAATATCCAAAAATCCCAAAATATTATTTTATAACAGTGGGTAAAAAGTTTGGTATAAAAATTTGGGTTTTGATAGGCTATACGTAATTTACGCCATTTAATTAGTAAAGAAGTTTTTAATTACGCTATTGAGCATAACTCTTAATCTAGACCTCAAACTGACTTCAAATTTTGGGTGTAAGTTTATAAATCAGTAGCTAAGGTGCCTACCCTTTTACATTTTCAAAAATCCCGTTTTAAGGTCAAATGGGCATAATGGTCAACATATAAGCGATTAACGGAAACATGCATGTGAATAGGATATCTAGTGAACCAAGTTGTATAATCTCAGAGAGTTATACTAACATGTAAATAGGTTCAAAAGAAGCTTTAAGGCAATCCTAATCTTGGCTTAAACGGGTCAGAACTGAAAGTCAAAGCAGAAGTCAAACTTTGCGACTTTCGGTTCCAAACCAAGCCTAAACTGAAAATTGTCGAGTTGAACATGTTGGAACATGTTCTTACATTAATTACCAAGTTATTTTAATGATTAAACAGGTTGCATGTATCCTACATTGCTAATTATGTATTAATTCGCAAATAACCTTTCTGTTGACTTTTTGTAATAAGCTTTGACTCGACAATTAACATAGTTAGAGTGGGAAACTGGAAATACCCTTTTAAGGGTTTGTTACCCACATAATTACCTACTTAAAGGTACTTTTAATTCGTGATTTGACAGAGCACATTTTAATTAATCACGAAGTCAAACCTTAATTACGATGGTTTGACTTTTAGCTAATTAACTAAGCTAAAACGAATTAGGAAGGGTTAAGGACACCTACAAGAGTCCTAATTGAGATTAGAGATCACTAGGAAGATAGCTTGAAGTCCAGAGAGCTCCAGAAGTGAATTTTTGAAAGTGGGTGATCAAATGGTTACAACTAAGGTTCTTTTATAGTAAATCCAAGTCCCTTAGATGATGCCAAACAAGTCTACACTTGTTACCAGATGTTTACAGGTGCCCCTATGCATGAAAAACCATTGGAGGAACCTCTGGTATAAGAAAACAACCCATTTAAGTCGGTTAAACAGGCTGGACAGACACCTGCAGGTGTTTTCTGTCGCTGGCACCCTGACGCGGCCCGCGTGAGGGTATAAGCGATTCTAATGCAGGCCGCCTGGACTGGCAAAACCTGCCAAACAAGTTTCATCTTTTGCACTTTTGGTCCCTGGTCCTTTGTAACGTGGTTTTGAGCTTCTAAATTGCTATTTCAGCCTCCAAACTTGATTTTTAAGGGCCTTGGGACTTTTACTAACTTGGTTAAGTCCTTGACTAACCTTGTAACCACTCATAAGGCCATAGAATTCAATGTTGACGCTTTTAACCCCTCGAACACGAATTTGATCATAACTTTCTCATACGATAACGAAACTTTATGAAATTTTAACCACATATTCTAGTGAGTATATTTTATCGTTACAAAGCTTCGGGTCTGCCAAAAGGTTACTCAGAGGTATACTTTGCACATGTTGACACTTTTAGCCCCTGTAGTTTGTAATTCCTCACTTTCCTTTATGTTTCGCTTCGTATGATCCATGATTTATTCGTTGGAAGGTATAAACATTATGTAGGGCTATTTTAGAATATATTTATCCATTGTTGACACTTTGGACCCTTATATTCACATAGTTTCCCTGTTTGTCAACTTTAGTCCCTCCAAAGTATTCTTTCTCACGTTCAGAGCTTATGACACATGTTTATACTTTATTGGACACAAATTTTCAAGGTGTTACATCCTCACCCCCTTAAAAGAAATCACGTCCTCGAGATTTAAGGAAACAGATAAGGGTATTTCTCTTTCATTGAGGATTCTAGCTCCCACGTATATTCAGGACCTCTGCGGGCGTCCCACTTCACCTTAATAATAGGCACAAGCTTTCTCCGAAGCTTCTTTACCTGTCGATCCTCGATCGACACAGGTTTTTCCACAAATTTTAAGCTCTTATCTATATGCACATCTGTGTGTGGTATGACTAGCGATTCATCGGCCAGACATTTCTTCAGATTGCAGACGTGGAATACATTATGAATACCATCGAGCTCCTCAGGTAAGTTTAACTTGTAAGCCACTGATCCTACACATTCGATGATCTCGAATGGTCCTATATACCTTGGGCTTAACTTACCTTTCTTGCCAAATCGCATCACCCCTTTCCAAGGTGATACTTTGAGCAAAACCTTATCGCCGACCTCAAACTTGAGAGGTTTTCGCCTTTCATCCGCATAGCTCTTCTGCCTGTCTCGAGCGGCTTTCAGGCGGTCGCGAATTTGGACAATCTTGTCCGTTGTCTCGAAGACTAAGTCAGGACCTGATAATTGTGTATCTCCCACTTCTGCCCAGCAAATGGGCGTTCTGCACTTTCTACCATATAGCGCCTCAAAAGGCGCAGCCTTAATGCTAGTATGGTAGCTATTATTGTAGGAGAATTCGACCAACGGTAAATGCCTGTCCCAACTACCTCCTAGATCAATCACACATGCACGCAGCATGTCCTCCAACGTCTGAATGGTACGCTCACTCTGCCCATCCGTCTGAGGATGGTAGGCCGTACTGAAATTTAATTGAGTGCCCAGAGACTATTGGAAACTCTTCCAGAAATGAGATGTGTATCTAGTATCTCGATCTGAGATAATAGATACTGGTACGCCATGCAAGGCCACAATCTTATCCACGTACAATTGGGCTAGCATGTCAGAGCTGAAGGTCTCTTTAATGGGCAGGAAATGTGCTGACTTAGTCAGTCTATCAACTATGACCCATATAGTATCATTTCCTTCGGCGTCTTAGGCAATTTGGTGATAAAGTCTATCGTCACCATTTCCCATTTCCAAGTGGGAATTTCAGGCTGTTGCAGCAAACCTGACGGCTTCTGGTGTTCAGCTTTGACTTTAGCACACATCAAGCATTTAGCTACATAAGCAGCTATAGACTTTTTCAAGCCTATCCACCAATAATTTGCCTTTAAATCCTGGTACATCTTATCAGCTCCAGGATGGATGGAATACTTGGAACTATGGGCTTCCTTGAGGATAACATCATGAAGTCCTCCATATACAGGAACCCATATTCGTCCATTTAGCCTCAACATTCCGTCTTTGTCGTAGGACAACTGTTCTTCAGTTACTCCTAATTTCTCCTCAGGATAGTTAGCTTCCAGCACAGCTTCCTTCTATGCAGCTAACAACCTTTCATTCAAACTGCTCTTAATTTCAATGCTCTTGGCATTGATCCTTATCGGCTTCACTATCTCCTTCCTGCTCAAAGCATCTGCGACTACATTGGCCTTGCCTGGATGATACCTTATTTCACAATCATAATCGTTCAAGGTTTCCATCCATCGTCGCTGTCTCATGTTCAGATCCTTCTGATTGAATAGGTGTTGAAGGCTCTTGTGGTCGGAATAGATCACACACTTCGTCCCATACAGATAATGCCTCCAAAGCTTAAGTGCAAATACAACGGCACCCAATTCTAAGTCATGGGTGGTGTAATTCTTTTCGTGCACCTTTAATTGGCGCGAAGCATAGGCTACGACCTTCCCTTTTTGCATTAACACACAACCCATTCTGGTGTGTGATGCATCACAATACACCACAAATTCTTCAATGCCTTCAGGTAGAGTCAGTACTGGAGCGTTACTCAACTTCTGCTTCAAGATATCAAAAGATTCTTGCTGCTTGGGCCCCCAATTAAACTTAATGTTCTTACGCGTTAACGACGTTAAGGGTGCAGCAATTCTTGAGAAGTTTTCAACAAAACGCCTATAGTATCCAGCCAAACCTAGGAAGCTACGAATCTCTGAAGGTGTCTTTGGCTCCTGCCAGTTCATGATAGCTTCTATCTTCGCGGGATCCACTTGAATTCCACGTTCACTCACAACGTGTCCAAGGAACTGAACTTCGCGAAGCCAAAATTCACACTTTGAAAACTTGGCATAGAGTTTCTCTTGATGGAGCAGCTTAAGAATGCACCGAAGATGCCTCTCATGGTCAGCTTGGTTCTTCGAGTAGATGAGGATGTCGTCAATGAAGACGATGACGAATTTATCCAGATAAGGCTTGCATACGCGATTCATGAGATCCATGAATGCGGCAGGTGCGTTAGTGAGTCCAAAAGGCATCACTAGAAACTCGTAATGTCCATAACGAGTCCTAAACGCAGTCATATGTACGTCCTCCTCCTTGACTTTCAATTGATGATAGCCTGACCTGAGATCTATCTTAGAAAAGTAACTCGCTCCCTATAGCTGGTCGAATAGATCATCGATCCTAGGCAAAGGATATCTGTTCTTGATAGTAACCTTGTTTAGCTCACGGTAATCAATGCATAGACGCATTGATCCATCCTTCTTTTTGACAAACAGAATCGGCGCTCCCCATGGAGATGAACTAGGTCTAATGAAACCTTTAGCTAGTAAATCATCTAGCTGTGTCCTTAATTCCTTCATCTCCGTTGGTGCTAATCTATATGGTGCTCTGGCCAATGGTGCAGCTCCGGGGATGATGTCAATCCTAAACTCCACCTGTCTATCTGGTGGCAAACCAGGTAGTTCCTCCGGAAAAAC
The DNA here is from genome assembly GCF_002127325.2 of Helianthus annuus. Lineage (NCBI taxonomy): Eukaryota > Viridiplantae > Streptophyta > Magnoliopsida > Asterales > Asteraceae > Helianthus > Helianthus annuus. The sequence goes on along the minus strand of NC_035438.2, from coordinate 22,143,563 downwards.
CTCAGGATAATCAGAAATAACCGGTATGTCTTCGATCCTGGGCTTCTTCTCGTCAATGGTTACTTGTGCCATATAAATGACACAACCCCTATTCGTACAACCGGATGCCTTAAGCATGGCCACTTGTTCTGGCAATCCGTGTTGAGTATCTCCCTGAATAGTGAGTGGCTCACCAGATGGGGTCTTGATTACTACCTGCTTCTTGTTGCACATTATCTGGGCTTGGTTGCGCGATAACCAATCCATTCCTATTACTACATCAAAGCCTGCTAGCTTAAAAGGTAACAAGGACAAAGGAAAAGAGTGGTTCCTAATGGATAGGACACATCCATCTAACACAGTCGAAACTGTTTCTATTGTTCCATCAGCTAGTTCGACTTCATATTTCATACTTAAAACTTTAACAGGTAATTTCAACAGTTCACAGAACTTATTATCTACAAAGGATCTATCCGCCCCAGAGTCAAACAATACCCTTGCGTAGACATCATTAATGAGAAAAGTACCTGTTATAACATTATCATCCTGAATAGCTTCCTTTGCATCCATGCGGAAGACCCTTGCGTTAGTCTTCTTTCCCTCCTCCGTTTTCTTGGCAAGCTTCGGGCAGTTGGGTCTAATATGTCCTTTCTCATTACAATTGTAGCAGGTGGCATCCTTAAGCTTCTTGCAATCTAATGCCTTATGATCCGGGGACTTGCAAATCCCACATAGTTTCTGCTGAGATTGGGACCTAGACTCCTGTCTGCATTTCCCAAAATGGTGCTTCCTACAAACTTTGCACCTGGGTTTTTCACCTGTCTGATGATCTCCTTTCTTGGATCCCGACCCTTTCTTGTGGTCGTCATTGCCCTTACGCTTCTTTTCTGAGCGTCGCGAACCATCATCTTCGCGTTTTCGCTTCAAGGCATCTGCGGCTCTCAGTGATCTCTGTCTAACTGCGTCCTTTGTAAGGGCCAGAGATATGTCAGCCACTGATCGAAAAGTAGTGGGCCGAGAGGCCTTGACAACCTCCATGAAGCAGCTTTTCTTGCCACCAGACCTTTCTCCATCAATTAGAAATCTGATGCCGTCACTAAACACATTCCTTAAATAGTAGCCATTTTTTGTGTTTATTTTTTGGTGTCTAATCCGCATATATATCACCATTGCTCTTGATTTTCTTGACTGTATATCTATTAAATATCAACATATACATGTGTGATTTAGTTTACAACGATTTTTCAGTGCCGAGAACCTCGATCAGAGAGTAAAAAAGGCGTAAGGTTCACAATGGTGTAAAACTAAATTGGGATATACCGGGCTATGATTCAAGTTACTGGAACAAGGGCCAAACCAACCACCCAAGAATGGAACCGTCGAGCAAAAACACTTGACATCCTCCTGGAAGCAGCTTCTCTTGCCACCAGACCTTTCTCTATCAATTAGGAATCTCATGCCGTTACTAAACATATTCCTTAAATTGCAACCATTTTTTGAATGTTTACTTTTTGGTGTCTAATCCGCATATATAATACCATTGCTCTTGATTTTCTTGACTGCATATCTCTTAAATGTCAACATATACACGTGTGATTTAGTTTACGACGATTTTTCAATGCCGAGAGCCTCGATCAGAGAGAAAAAAGGCGTAAGGTTCACAATAGTGTAAAACTAAAATGGGATATACCGGGCTAGTATTCGAGTTACAGGAACAAGGGCCAAACCAACCACCCAAGAATGGAATCGTCGAGCAAAAACACTTGACAACCCCCTGTAAGCAGCTTTTCTCGCCACCAGGCCTTTCTCTATCAATTAGGAATCTCATGCCGTCACTAAACACATTCATTAAATTGTAGCCATTTTTTGAGTGTTTATTATTTGGTGTCTAATCCGCATATATCTCACCATTGCTCTTGATTTTCTTGACTATATATCTCTTAAATGTAAACATATACACGTGTGATTTACTTTATGAAGATTTTTCAATACCGAGAACCTCGATCAGAGAGTTAAAAAGGCGTAAGGTTCACAATAGTCTAAAACCAAAATGGGATATACTGGGCTAGGATTCGAGTTACAGGAACAAGGGCCAAACCAACCACCCAAGAATGGAATCGTCGAGCGAAAAAACTTGACCACCTCCTTAAAGCAGCTTTTCTTGCCACCAGACCTTTCTCCATCAATTAGGAATATGATGCCGTCACTAAACACATTCCTTAAATTGTATCCATTTTTTTGAGTGTTTATTTTTTGGTGTCTAATTTGCATATATATCACAATTGCTCCTGATTTTCTTGACTGTATATCTCTTAAGTGTCAACATATACACGCGTGATTTAGTTTACGATGATTTTTTAATGCCGAGAACCTCGATCAGAGAGTAAAGAAGGCGTAAGGTTCACAATGGTGTAAAACTAAAATGGGATATACCGGGCTAGGATTCGAGTTACAGGAACAAGGGCCAAACCAACCACCCAAGAAGGGGATCCTCGAGCGAAAACACTTGACAACCTTCTGGAAGCAACTTTTCTTGCCACCAGAACTTTCTCCATCAATTAAGAATCTGATGCCGTCACTAAACACATTCCTTAATTGTAGCCATTTTTTGAGTGTTTATTTTTTGGTGTCTAATCCGCATATATATCACCGTTGCTCTTGATTTTCTTGACTATATATCTCTTAAATGTCAACATATACACGTGTGATTTAGTTTATGAAGATTTTTCATTGCCGATAACCTCGATTAGAGAGTAAAAAATACGTAAGGTTCACAATGGTGTAAAACTAAAATGGGATATACCAGGCTAGGATTAGAGTTACAGGAACAAGGGCCAAACCAACCACCTAAGAATGGAATCGTCGAGCGAAAACACCAGACAATCTCCTGGAAGCAGTTTTTTTGCCACCAGACCTTTCTCCATCAATTAGGAATCTGATGCCATCACTAAACACATTATTTAAATTTTAGCCATTTTTCGAGTGTTTATTATTTGGTGTCTAATCCGCATATATATCACCATTGCTCTTGATTTTCTTGACTGTAGATCTCTTAAATGTCAACATATACACGTGTGATTTAGTTTACGAAGATTTTTCAATGTCGAGAACCTCGATCAGAGAGTAAAAAAGGCGTAAGGTTCACAATGGTGAAAAACTAAAATTGGATATACCGGGCTAGGATTCGAGTTACAGGAACAAGGGCCAAACCAACCACCCGAGAATGGAATCGTTGAGCGAAAACACTTGACAACCTCCTGGAAGCAGCTTTTCTTGCCACCAGACCTTTCTCTATCAATTAAGAATTTGATGCCGTCACTAAACACATTCCTTAAATTGTAGCCATTTTTTGAGTGTTTATTTTTTGGTGTCTAATCCGCATATATATCATCATTGCTCTTAATTTTCTTTACTGTATATCTCTTAAATGTCAACATATACACGTGTGATTTAGTTTATGACGATTTTTCATTGCCGAGAACCTCGACCAGAGAGTAAAAAAAGCGTAAGGTTCACAATGGTGTAAAACTAAAATGAGATATACCGGGCTAGGATTCGAGTTACAGGAACAAGGGCCAAACCAACCACCCAAGAATGGGACCCTCGAGCGAAAACACTTGCCAACCTTCTGGAAGCAGCTTTTCAGGCCACCAGAACTTTCTCCATCAATTAAGAATCTGATGTCGTCACTAAACACATTCTTTAAATTGTAGCCATTTTTGAGTGTTTATTTTTTGGTGTCTAATCCGCATATATATCACCATTGCTCTTGATTTTCTTGACTGTATATCTCTTAAATGTCAACATATACACGTGTGATTTAGTTTACGAAAATTTTTCAATGTCGAGAACCTCGATCAGAGAGTAAAAAAAGGCGTAAGGTTAACAATGGTGTAAAACTAAAATGGGATAACGGGCTAGGATTCGAGTTACAGGAACAAGGGCCAAACCAACCACCCAAGAATGGATTCGTCGAGCGAAAACACTTGATAACCTCCTAGAAGCAGCTTTTCTTGCCACCAGACCTTTCTCCATCAATTAGGAATCTAATGTCGTCACTAAACACATTTCTTAAATTGTAGCCATTTTTTGAGTGTTTATTATTTGGTGTCTATTCCGCATATATATTACCATTGCTCTTGATTTTGTTGACTGTATATCTCTTAAATGTCAATATATACACGTGTGATTTAGTTTACGAAGATTTTTCAATGCCGAGAACCTCGATTAGAGAGTAATAAAGGTGTAAGGTTCATAATGGTGTAAAACTAAAATGGGATGACCGTTGAATAACGACTCTATATAAAATAAAAAAAATCAATTAATTTTAATTTCTAACCCTATATAAACCCTTGTTCTTATACCAAAAGTCTCACCACACTCTCTATCTTCTATATTTTATATCACTTCATCTAGAGTTTTTTAAAAAAGTAGTCGCCACTTCTAATTTTTATGCAATGTTTAATTTTAATGAAAAAAATTGGTATTTATTATAGATAAAATATACTAAACAAATAAAAAATATTATTTATAAATAAAAATACATTTCCAACCTATAAATTTCTAATATTTTGTTGCTTTATGTTGTTGTAATATATGCATTGGGAGCTTTTCAAAACTTTCAACCTTAATCCAAAGAATAAACCAAATATAAACAATTACACTTGTGAATGCCCTTACATCTCCAGCTATCTCAACGAGACAGTAAACTACATTAGAATAATGAAGGTGCCTCAACGTCAAGGTTTATATAACCGGATTGGTTACCGAACCAGTCGTCATGCTAGTTTCACTAGTCCGACTGGATTCAAAAACTGGTTGACGTCGTAATATTTAAGTATTACATTGAATATAACTACCATATTAAGCTGAAAGTATAATAGAAATATGATGTTATGTTCGGTATATTTATAAAAATATATTCAATATAATATAAAGGTTTTTATCTTTTGCATTTTAACCACTTTGACATTTTTACTTTCAACTCAAAGTTTTTCATCTTTTCAAATTTAACTCCAACACTTTGTTATTTTTTAAACTTTGTACCTCCATACTTTTAATCTTTCGCAAGTTTTTCGTTTTATGTTTCGTTCTAGATTTTGTGAGTCAACACGCCGCAACATGCATGTGGGGTTCAACGTTTTTCGTCTGTTTTTCCCGTTTGATAGGGCAGTCGCAACGCGTCTATTTTTCTCCGTTTGACAAGTTCATCGCAACGTGCGGGTCCTAAATCGACTTAGTTATGTTTTTCTACATTTTACGTTAATGTCTAATTTCTTCACATTAACACGCCACAACAGGCGGGCGTGATTCAACCATTTTACGTCTTTTTTTTCATTCGGTTTTATTTTTTGCTTTTTTTATTTATTTTATTTGTTCGAGTTCTTCTGATGTTGGCGGTCGCTGGCAATGGTGTGGCATTAGTGCTACTTGGCACAATTTAACGAATGTGTTTAACCTATTAAGTTTTTTTTACTAATAATTTGTTTCGAGTTTACCACTATACCTCCATTACTTAAAAAACTAATTTTTACGTGCATATTTTTATGTACGTGTCGATATAAATTCGATTTGCTCTATATATCAACATAAACTTTTTCTGAAAACGAGTTAGGTCAAATATAATATGTTTTCGTTTAGGAAAAAAAACATTTTTTACGTGCATATTTTTATGTACATTTCGGTATAAATTCGAGTTAGTATATGTTTCGATGTAAACTTTTTTGGGAAACGAGTTAAGCTAAACATAATATGTTTTCGTGATTATTTTACAGTTTTTTGTAAATTTTGTTTCGATCCAAGTGGAGTCAAATTGTGGTTTCTTTTTTTCCCTTTTTTAAAAGTTCTAATTAATCTCTATTGATTATACGTGTTAGCTCTTCTGTTATACCCGTTACGTTTTCGATGTATAACTCGGGTCACATATAATACGTTATGATTGTAGGGTATAAATTTGATTTACTTTATGTTTTGATCTAATCACAATGCTTATATAGATTGCACTGAGTTTAATCAGATAAGTCGAAACGCGTGTTTTCATATGGTTAACGCATCACATAATGTTTGGACTAATCTATTTGATGTTTGCGATGTACCCGCACCGCAACACGCGTGGGTCTTATTGCTAGGTAAATAATAATTAAAAATAAAGGAATGGGGAGGGGGATGAAGGGGGAACCACACCCCACTTGGGGGGATGTGGTGAGATAGAAGACAGGGTGATGTGACGCCTATGTGGACTTGAGAAGGGAAACCACACCTCATAGCCTTGTAAAGGTTTGTTACCAAAGTTATCTAACGGTTTTCAAACTTAATAAGAATATCCTATTATGGTTTGAATTACCTTTCGCAGTTAAAACAGTTGACGGCCACACAACTTTCGTAGGCCACTTCTTTCTACTCAACGTGTGATGTCTCTATTGGAAATTTGTGAAAATAGCATTTTTCACAAATATAGGAAAATGATTTTTTTCCTATTTTGGACTAGAAATAAATATAAGAAAATGAGCAGGTTTTATATATTTATTTGTGGGTTTGTGTTCTATGTTGGAAGGGCTTCGCAACGAACTAAACCACGTCCAAAACGGAGCTAAGATGAATGAGATATCGATGCTCAAAATTTGGTGTTTGAAACTTGAATGCTGAAAAAGTGGGAAAGTGGCACCTTGTCCCACATAGGAAGAGAGATGAAACTTAAAGGGGTATTTAAGTGAGAACTCTCCATCCTTATTGTTTCATGGAAGCACTCACTAAGTATACTCGCGAAGGGTGCATAACTCGCACACGCACACGCGCGTGCGCGTGGCTTGGGCGATGAGGCACTATGTGGCGCTTTGATGGCGCAGTTTGTACTTCGCACGCCGCCTTTGTATTTTTGACCGCGTGGGCGTGGTGGAGCACAAGGGTTGCAAGGACCAAGTGGTTGGTGATGTGGCATGCAGGCGCGTGACCCTGATGGGTCCGCGCGCAGTGGCGCCTGACGTGGCAGTCATGCGCGTACGCACGCGAGTACACATGGCATGATGGCGCGTGGAGCATGGGCACTGAGGTGACGTGCGCGGCGCACCAAAGTGAGCCAAAAACGGCACGACTGTGTGGCGTGCTCGTAGAGGCTTACAGGTGACGTGGCGCATGCGCGCAGGTGCGCATGGGACTGAGCCAGTATGACGCATGCGCGCATGGCAGTGAGCCAAAATGGTGCATGCGCGCAGGAGCGTGCAGACTTGCGCGCGCGCACGCAGAAGCTTCCAGCAACAGTTAATGCCAGTGCTGTTACATTTCAGCAGTTGAAACTGACGAGTCAATGCGTTTGACTGAGAATTAAATGACGAATTAAAGTGCATTGAAGACGTTTAATGCTGTTTAATTCTCCTACTTAATTCATTTTTCAGTTTCGACATAGATCATCAGTATAATAGGAGTATCTTATTGCAGAACTAACACACCAAAAAACCAACAGCAAATACATCTTTCTCCCTCTGAATCTTCTTCATCGTCAAGCAGCAAGGTACACCTTCGGGTTGGAGTCAAGACCGACAGTGCAACTGCTTCGGGCTATTGTATTCTAGAAACAAATGTGATCTCCTGGGAGACACGAAATTTGTTTAAAGGGACCCGTGTCTAACACGATCCTCAGCCAAGAACATTTTAAATTTCTGTAATTCTGTTCTTGTGTTTTCCTTTTGATTTCAGTTGTAACAGTATAGTTATTTAGCTTTCCTTATTTCAGTTGTAATTCTGTTAATAGTAAAGTTTTTATTTATTTTTACATGAACGGATTCCTACAATCTTAAAACAAATTTTTAAAGCACCGTTCGTGTAAGACACAAACAATTCTGTTGTGATTCAAATTTTTTTTTCTCACAGCAGGTTGTGTTTTAAAAAGGTTTTTTCCTGTTTTGATTCAAAGTAGCGACTTTGTCAAAACAGATTCTGCTTCTACTCCTTTCTTTTATTGAGTTCTAAAAACCTACTGTTGTAGTCTTCAAAGTTGGACTTAGAAGCTGCGCAGTGGTTTCAAAAACTCTTGCTTCTGTTTAGTTTGTGACAATAATAAATTAGCACATTTATTATTTCTAAACAGAATTTTTAACTTGTTTCATTGGACTTTTTCAGAATGTCGACTGAAAATGTGAATACCAGCAACACTAATGTTGTCGTTGGAACCCCTGCCAACACTATGGCAGCGTCCACAGTGACGAATCATGCTGAACGACCCAAGAAGTTCTCGGTTCTCCACTTCAAGAGGTGGCAACAGAAGATGTTCTTCTATTTGACCACCATGAACCTTGCGAGGTTCTTGACTGAAACCGCTCCCCAACCTGCGGAAGGGGAGACCAACACTCAGGCTCTGAGCGCGGTAGAGGCTGGAAGCACTCGGACTTCATATGTCGAGGCTATGTACTCAACGGTCTCTCGGATCCCTTGTATAATGTGTACTACAATATTAAGACTTCCAAAGATTTATGGGAGTCCTTGGATAAAAAGTACAAAACGGAGGATGCGGGAACAAAGAAATTTGTTGTCGCCCGTTTCTTGGACTACAAAATGGTTGATAACAAGACTGTTATGAACCAAGTCCAAGAGTTGCAGATTATACTTCATGACATCCATGCTGAGGGAATGGTACTTAGCGAGACTTTTCAAGTGGCATCCATGATCGAAAAATTACCTCCTGCTTGGTTGGATTTTAAGAATTATCTTAAACACAAGCAAAAGGAAATGACGATTGAGGAACTTGTCGTCCGTCTTTGTATAGAAGAGGACAACAGGGTGGCACAAAAAGGCACCATCTTGAATCGGACAATTTTGTCTTGTCTAGACGTGGTACTTTTATCGGAAAGGGCTATGCCCTTAATGGAATGTTTAAAATGAGTGTTACGGTTGTAAACGATAACAAAAATATGAATGAAAATTCTATTTCTACTTACATGATTGAGTCTTCAAATGTTTGGCATGGTAGACTAGGACATGTAAATTTTAATTCTTTACGCCGTTTAATTAAATTAAATTTAATACCAACATTCCATATTGAGTCCGATCACAAATGCGAGACATGTGTCGAATCCAAACTTACGAGATCATCGTTTAAATCGGTTGAACGAATAACCAAACCCCTTGAGTTAATTCATACCAATGTGTGTGATTTAAAAGCGGTTCCCACGCGTGGAGGAAATAAGTACTTCATCACGTTTATTGATGATTGTACTAAATATTGCTATGTGTATTTACTAAAGAGTAAATACGAAGCAATAGAAAAGTTTATCTTGTATAAAAATGAAGTTGAGAATCAACTTAAAAAGAAGATAAAAGCTGTGAGAAGCGACCGATGAGGTGAATATGTTGCACCTTTTGCGGATTTATGCGCAAAAAATGGCATGATACATGAGTGTACACCTCCTTATTCTCCACAATCAAATGGTGTTGGACCGTTCTTTGACCCGAAAAGTCAGTCAGAGTAGCTCATCCTCACATATAAAGGCGGAATCAGAATATGCAAGGTTACAACAGCTTGTCCTATTAATCTCCTTTGCTTTTATTGCTTTCTGATGAAATTTTGACAGAGTTTCGCTTCAGAGCACCAACACACGACTGAGGACCGCTCGGATGACCACTCTATATATAGACATCCTGGTTCGCTCATATGACAGGCCATATGAGCGGACCTGTTACAACTTGACACAAAAGCGAACTACAATATAACCCTATGAGCGGACCACTATGTAACTGTGACAAATAAGCGAACCTACCTCTATTTTTCATAATATTTACAGTTTGACCCCCTGTTGACCAATCTTGACTTCAGACTTCTTGTAGACGCAGTCAACAGACATTCCGTGCATCAACAGACTCCCCCTTGGATGTTGACGTAGTCTTTATCAGTCTTCAGTTCCAAAGTCTTCAGTCTTAGTCTTTTCCTCAACTCTGTCTGTTCTCACAAGCATTCTTCACAAGTTTCAGGATTAACACCTGACTCTAACTTCAACTTCCCAGTAGCTATTGATCCAGACTCCCCCTTTCACAGACTCCCCCTCTTAGTATGCTGGGATCTGAGGTATCTGGCTCAAACTTTGACAATTTGCCTCCGTGGGAATAATGAAGTCTCCAAACCTGTTACTCAACCAATAATCGTTACAATCTATCTTTTCGAACAATAACACTCACACTCAATCAGTTATAAACATCCACTCAAGTATTCAAGTTCAAATTAATGACCCCGATCACTTGATTAATCTACCAAGTTCAATTTAATGACCCTAACTGATCTTTTTGACGAATCAAACTGATTTATTAAAATCATTTTCAACTTTTTCTGAAAATAACAAGTATCAAGTTAATCAACTTGTTTGTGACTTTGAAAACACTCAATCTTCCAACAATGTAAGCTCTCCTCATTCTTCAGCTCAGAACCTCCTGCATCTGCTTCATCTTTCTAGAATCCGACAATCAACTTTCCACTCTGGTTTGTCTAAAATTAAGCAGAAATGTAAAATCTTTTTGGATTTTTAATGTGATCTAAACTAAGAAATGAAATACAGAAAACTTAAATTGCAGAAAGTAAACTATTTACAGGTTTATTTTTGGCGAGCGTGTCAGGGAATCATATCAGCTTTTCAGACAGATTACAAGTACCGTTAAGCTACATTACATACTTAGACTTAAACAATTCACCTCGATTGTCGATATACTGATCCATTTTAAATTCTCACACAAACTTCAATCTATTCAGGATACCATTTAAGTGTTTTAAGAACTTAGATCAATTCATGTGTCCCACCTCTTGAATATACTCCCGTATCCAGAATCCCAATATTCAGTCTTACAGGCAAGAATACTACAATGATGTCTGTACATAAATTAGGGGTTAAATGTGAGAACTGAGGGATCTCAGGTCAGAACTTTCGTTCAGCAGAGAGATATCAGCTTCGACTTTGCAGTGTGTCCCCTTTAGAGGATCTTTTCAGCTACAACAACTGATTATCAATTTTATTGTCTAATCAGCTGAGGGCTTTATGCTATGTTTCAAGCATTTTGGTGAAAGTATTAGCCAGGGACTAGGTCAGAACCACCGTTCAGCAGAAGTCCCGGAATAATACCCCAGACATCATAGAGTATAAACACCTAGTATATCAGAATATGAGACCTTTCAAACGAGATTTCAGGGGTTACCTATATATCCAAGTAGTGTTCCCCACGAATTTCACAAGTTTGAAATTTTAGGTTTATATCCCGAATAAATCTACTAAATGTACGAAAACCTATCGACACATCATTAGTGAGACTGTTTAACTCATCTTGACTTTCCAAATCTTTAGCATACTGTAATTGTCTAGCCGATGTACAATCATTTTCCCTATATACACAAGCTCTTTTTCAATTTTATCATGTTTTTGGATTTTTGCATTTTTTAACGTTTTTGAATTTTTCTAAAAATAAACTATGTACAACTATCTATCTCCCCCTAAATACCAAAACACGTAAAAAACCGACAAACCATCGCAGATTGTTTCTCATCTTCATCCGCAACAGTACTCTCATCAACGCTCACAACCCCATCCGACACCGAAAGCAATTTCATACCATTAAGTTTTAACAAATATTGAAACCGAGTTTTATCAAAAGCTTTGGTATGCAAATCAGCTTTTTGTTCGTTAGTGTGGATTTTCTCAATTCGTATCAACTTTTTCTCGAAGCAATCGCGAATAAAGTGATGACGAATTTCAATATGTTTAGTTTTAGCGTGATGTACTGGATTTTTAGTTATATTAATTGCGGCCTCATTATCAACAAATAGAGGTGTGTTAAGAAACTGCAAACCGTAGTCGCGCATCTGTTGCTGTATCCACAGGATCTGAGAGCAGCAACTGCTAGCAGAAACATACTCCGCTTCACATGTAGATAACGCCACAGATGTTTGTTTCTTACACTGCCAGGTAACCAATCTCGGACCAAAGAACTGGCATCCTGCAGTTGTTGATTTCGCGTTGACTTTGCAGCATCCGAAATCCGAATAGGAATACCCTTCGAGCGTAAAATCGCCTTTTCTAGGATACCATAACCCCAATGACGGAGTACCTTTCAGGTAACGTAATATCCTCTTGACAATAATCATGTGCGATGCTCTCGGGTTAGACGGAAATCTTGCTGCGAGGCATGTTGGGTACATGATGTCAGGACGTGAAGCAGTCAGATACATCAAAGAACCTATCATGGAATGGTAAAACGTTTCATCAGCCCTGTCTCCGGTGAGATCTGGGTGAATCCCATGATTAGTCGCAAGTGAGGTAGCAGCTGTAGTAGAACTTGACATTCCAAATTTCTCTAGAATATCATGCACGTACTTCATTTAATGAATGAAAATTCCCTCAGGAAGTTGTTCAACTTGTAGACCCAGAAAGAATTTCATCTCCCCCATTGATGACATTTCGAATCTCTGCTTCATCACCTGTTCGAAATCTTTGCACAATTTCTCATTTGTTGACCCAAAAATTATATCGTCCACATAAATTTGTACTATCAGAAGATGACCATCAACAACTTTAGTGAAGAGAGTGGCATCCACTTTTCCACGTATAAACTGGTTAGCGAGTAGGTGTTGAGACAAAGTCTCGTACCAGGCTCTCGGCGCCTGATGTAGACCATACAACGCTTTGTCCAGCAAATAAACTTTGTTCTTGTGGATTGGGTCAGTAAAGCCCGGCGGCTGACCAACATAGACCTCCTCTTTGACCTTCCCATAAAGAAACGCCGATTTAACATCTAACTGATATACTTTGAAATTCTTCCAAGACGCAAATGCTAGGAAAATTCTGATAGCCTCTAGTCGTGCGACAGGAGCATAGACTTCGGTAAAATCAATCCCCTCCTGTTAACTAAAGCCCTGAACAACGAGTCGAGCTTTGTTCCTTACAACCACTCCTCTATCGTCCCTCTTACATTTGAAAACCCATTTTGTATTGATTTTCCTTTTACCATCCGGCAAATCAACTAACTTCCACACTCCCAACTTTTCAAACTGACTTAACTCTTCTTGCATCGCTATGACCCAAGAGTCTTCAGTAAGCGCCTCTTTGTAAGTTCTCGGTTCGACCTGCGAGATAAAACAACTTAATGAAAATTCAGTTTGTAAAGGTGCTACTGTAGAATAAAAACATGTTAAGCCCTGGTCAATTTGACGTCTCGTGCGAACGCCCGATTGCAATTCTCCTATGATCAACTCCTCTGGATGATAAGAAAGAGTTCGCGGCATCACTTCGCTTGGAACTTCTACATTTCCCTCCAGATTAGTAACATTCTACTCTGCATCTTGTTCACCAACTTGGTTTGTTTGACTTGACAACTGGATCTGCTCCCCCTCAAGATCTGAATCACCATGGTCAAAAACTGGCATGTTATCAGCTTCTTGATCATCATTCACCTCCGACTGATTACCAGGAGCAACTTCATCATCATGCTCACCAGCATTACTAGGACCTGCTTCATCGTCATTTGAAGTCTCCCTAGGTCGTCTAGAATACTCTGCTGGGAATCTGAGCATCGATTCATACTCTCGCAGAATATCCAGCTCATCAAAGAAATCTTCTTCTTCCTCTGATTCTTCTCTCATGTCAAACGAATCCCAAAGTTTGTCATAATGATAACGCCATGAATCACCAGGATTCTGTGGCGGCATAGTGTAACCTTGACATTCAACATTCGCTGCTTCAATAATCCGCTTCTCACTTGGAACGAAGACACGTCGCATAGGACTTGAATAACCAACAAAGATTCCCTCAATGCTCTTCGAACCAAACTTGCTATTAGGCTCTATCACCATACAGGGTGACCCAAACGGTTCAAGATAATTCAAATTCGGCTTGCATTTATTGAGTAGCTCAAAACACGTCTTGTTGAACTTCTTTACAGTAAGAACTCTGTTGAGAGTATAGCATGCAGAAGAAACAGCTTCAGCCCAGAAATTTATTGGTAACTTAGAATCTGCAAGCATCGTTCTGGCTGTCTCAATTAGCGTCCGGTTTTTGCGTTCAGCAACTCCATTCTGCTGCGGAGTGTACGGAGCACTAAACTCATGCAGTATACCTCTTTCATCACAAAATTCTTCCATCTTACTGTTTTTGAATTCAGTACCATTATCACTGCGAATTCTACAGATCGGCCTCTGGTACAGATTCTCAATTTTCTTAAACAACGCCATCAAACTATCAAAAGTCTCATCTTTTGATTTCAAAAACATCACCCAAGAAAATCTGGAATAATCATCAGTCACGACCAAACAGTAGGAATCTACTGTTATACTCTTGACATTCACTGGACCAAACAAATCCATGTGAAGTCTTTCCAAAGGTCTTGAAACTGAATTGACTTGCTTTGTAGGGTGTGACTTTTTCTTCTGTTTGCCTTTGACACAACTTATGCACTCCCCTTCCAGATGAAAACCTTTAATATTCACTCCAGTTACCAAGTCGTTATGCACTAAGTGATTCATTTTCCTTAGGTGAATATGCCCCATCTTTCGGTGCCATAACCTTGACTCTTTCTCCGTTGCTCTGGACACAAAACAATGAGCCTGACCCGTGGTTGTAGTAGCGACGCTCATGTCCAACACGTACAGATCGTTGACTCTTGGTGCCCTCATGATGATCCACTCTTCAGGTATCACAAATCCCGGTTTCAAGATCAAACATTCTTTGTCGGTGAAATGAGTAGTATACATCCTGTCACAGATCTGGGAGATACTCAACAGGTTGTTCTCTAGCTCAGCGATGTAGTTAACTCTCTCAAACGTTACGATGCCATTCGATAACGTTCCTTCACCTATGATCCTTCCTCCTTGATTACCTGCAAAACCCACATAACCACCGTTAATATTATTCACATCATACAGCAATGCGGTCTTCCCTGTCATATGCCTTGACGCTCCACTATCCATTATCCACCTGGATACAAGTTTTGGAAGATCCTGCACATAACAAATCATCATTTAAACAACTTCAAGAAAGATGCCGATTCATGCTTCACGAACCAGGAAGCTCCGGCAATTCAAACTGTTTAGTCAAACATGGAGTCCACCCAGGCCTCATCAGCCTTAGGTGCAACCTTGACTCTCGCAATTTGAATTTTGAAATTTTCAGCCTTGAGAGGCGGAAAATTTGCATCATAATCAACAATAATTGGCTCTTCAGCCTTTTTCTCATCAGAATCTGAAACTTTCTTCTCAACATTTGATTCAATTTTAGGTTTCCACACCTGTTGAGTTACTGCAACCCTTTTGTAAAATTTGTCATTTTTAGTTACCGACTTTTCTACGGGTTCAGTTTTTACTTTTAAGTTGTCAATTTTGACATTTTTCTTCTCAACAACTTTCTTCTCAACATACATCAGTGCTTTACCCTTCACATCAACCTTCTTTTGTTGAACCTTCACAGTTTCAGTCTTAGGCTTCACATATGTACACTTTCGTGCAATGTGGCCAACCTTATCACACCTAAAACAAGTACGAGTATCAGCTACCCGACTCGTGCCTTCAGACTGAGCCTGTGAAGCTCTCTTCTCAAAAAATTCTTTGTTCGATTTTGAAAAAAATTTCTTTTTCTTCATCAGCAAGTGATCTTGTGTGAAACATTCTTTTTCTGATACGGTTTAACCCCCTGATAACCACCCGACCAGTTATTTCTGTTGCTATTGTAAAAACGCGGTGGATAACCAGTTTTGTTGTTATAAACCCTGTCTTTCTTTCGACTCAAATTGTTCACTGCTGACAACTCGACTTCAACAAGTTTGAAAACATTTGTTAATTTGTTCATGTTAACATTCTCGATCGGAAACTCTGAATCCGAAAACAACTTATCCGAACCCATCATCTTGTACATGACAAGGTTTGATTCTTCATCTAAGTTGTTCTTGGACTTTTGTTTCGGAATGTATTTATCCAAGAAACACCCATCCTCCTCAGAAGTGTCACAATCCGGTTTAAGCACTTTGTCTACCACACTCTTCACCACATCATTTTGGACACCCTCGTCATTGGAAGACGTGAACGTGACATCAATGTTCTCAGGTAGTTTAACATCACTTTCTTCTTCAAGTTCCACCAAACTAGACTGCTTTTTCGTGTAATTGTCTAAAATTGGCGGTGGAACTTTGTGATATCCTACACCAGTTCCATCAGAAAACACATCCTCGCCAGCTTTGTTTTTCCCTATAGGTTTGGGAACAATATGCTGCAAAACAAAGCTTGCTGAGCTATAGCTGTTTAACTTCAACTGAATTCTTTCATTTTCAATTTCAGTTTCTTTAACTTTAAGTTTCAGGTTAGCAATTTCATCCAGTTGGTTGTTAATTGACTCTTCTTTTAATCTCATAACAGCTCTTAGATGTTCATTTTCTTTAAATGTTTTGCCGTTTCGATCATCACTGTCTTTCACAATAGTTTTGAGTTTTTCAAACTTTTCTGAAATCTTACGGTTTTCCAGAATTAACTTTTCATTTTCAGTTTTAACTTTCTCAAATTCAGTAGTTAATTCATTGATCCGTTCATTTGAAACCCTTAAATTTGTGTCACGATCAAGAATCTGATCCTCAACTTTTTTAACTTTCGTTGTCAGATTCTTGATTTTTTCATTGTTAAGGTACATGACAGTGCTACAAAAATTGCATTGTTTAGTACAATTTTTGCAGTCAGCATTTCCATCAAACTTGTTACCTGACGCATTTGTTGACTCAATTTGACTGACCAGCCCCTTTGACTCAGTAACAGAAATAGGGTCTACCTCAAGTGCTTTCGCAGCCAGCACTTTGTCAGCCATCCTTCCCAGGTTCTCAGACGTCAACTCCTGCGTAGTATCGATCACGCCAGTATCAATCTGTTTTGCTTTCTCAATCTCTTCTTTTTCTTTCATCTCTTTCTCTTCTTTCTCCTTTCTCTCTCTCTCTCCTTTTCTTCTTCAATCATCTTCTCAGTTGGCGTTCCCCACCACTTGTGCTGCCAGTATTCATCTTCTTCTTTGTACTCCTTGATGATGGCTTCAATATCTAGCGTCTTGTCATCAATCGCAACGTTGCCATACCTATCAAGGTAGCACTCTCTATCTGGATCCCACCTATTTGCTCTTCTCGCTTCCAAATATATACCAGAAAGTCTGATAATCTTGGTTTCAGCAATCATTTTCCGGTACTTATACTTCTGTTCTTCCGTACGCTCGTCTTTCCACGGAATAGGTTCATCATTACTTGCCATGAATGCGTAACCCACTGCATCTTCTTCCGGTAGAACTTCCTTACTCCAATCGTACCCCTCATCGTCGTAAATCACAGCCAGGGCCCTTGATTTGTCTCTGTTATCTTCAGATTGCTTCAATCTGGGCGGCTCAGATTTATTTTGATGGTAAATTGCCTTTTTGTAATAATCGTCTCTAAACGGATTCTCTGACTCATCAGCGTACGCATTTCTACATTCACGCTTGAAGTGACCCTTCTGCTTACACTTAAAGCACGTCACCTTCGATTTATCAAACCCCAACTTTGTAGACGGACCACCGATCGTTTTTCTCCCAGTAATCTCCATGAAGCGTTGTGCACGTCGAACTGCACTTGCCATTGCCCAACGGATATCGATCAGTTCCATTTCTTCGGGGTCTATCTGATCGTAGTCTTCTTTCGTCAGATTTGTGTTCCCGATCTTACCAGCTACCAACCCTTCATAAGACTCTAGCACAGACGCCAAAAAGACCATTTGTTGCTTAGCTGACTCCTCATCAAAATTCTGTGCGTTCTTCAAATCTATTGCAATATTGCAAGAAAACTTCGCATCAGAACGATTTGCAGAAGACGTAGATCCACTATGATAACCACTGTGGCTTCCGCTGCTTGGACTGCTTTGACATTCATTACTTGCTGAAGATACATTCTCAGCTGAAAATGCAGTCTTTGGAGAAGTTGCTTTTGGCATCATGCTCTTTGGATAATAGAGATCCAAATTCTGCTGAGAAGACGAGTGATTAACTTTGTAAGTTTTCTTCAGTTCCAGCTCGTGACTTTCAAGTCGCTCAATCACCAAATCTGGAGTTAAGTTTTCAGGAGCAATAGTGTTCTTCAACATAAGCGCATAATATCTCCAATCAGCCTCATCTGGTAATGAATCGAACAATTTGTCAACTAGATCTTCATCAGAAAACCTGATTTCGTGTCTTACTAACTCTAGTTTCAGATGACCGAACCTCTCTATCATTTTACACACCGATTCATTCTTTAGACAACCAAACAGATCAAATTCTTTTCTAAGAAGCTTTCGTTTGTTCTTTACAATCTCTTTGCTTCCAATACACTTCTTTCCGAGTTTATCCCACAAATCTTTAGCATTGGAATAATCTATCAGTGAAATGATGTCTTCCCGCACTGATTGAAACAATAATGCATAGAGACGAAAGTCCATATGAGTTATGGAGAAAAAGGAAGCCTTCGTACAAATACTTGAAAGTGTGGGGGTGCCTAGCAAAGGTGATTGTACCACCTCCTAAGGCTCTTAGGATAGGACCCAAAACTGTTGATTGCATTTTCATTGGATATGCACATCAAAGTAGTGCGCATCGGTTTCTTGTACATGAGTCCAAGAATCCCGATGTACACAAACACACTATCATAGAAGCAAATTCCAATATCGTCTCATATTTTGAGAATGTGTTTCCTATGTTAGGACAGACACATGCGACTTCATCAGCAGTAGCTGATGAAGCAGGTCCAGGTTCATCTACATGGTTAGATGAAGCAGGTCCGAGTTCATCTACGAGGTTAGATGAAACTCATGAACGACCCGAGGTCGAGGAGGGTGAGCTTAGACGAAGTAAATGACAAAGGGTTGAAAAATCCTTTGGTCCAGACTTCATGAGCTATATGGTTGAGGGTGAGCCCAATACCTACCGCGAAGCGGTTACCTCCACAGAAGGACCTCAATGGCAAGAAGCAATTAAGAATGAAATTGATTCTATATTGCAAAATTATACTTGGGAGTTAGTAGATCTTCCACCTGGTTGTAAACCACTTGGATATCGTTGGATATTCAAAAGGAAGATGAAAGCTGACGGAAGTATTGATAAATACAAGGCAAGGTTAGTGATCAAAGGATTTAGACAAAAGGAGGGTCTAGACTACTTTGATACTTACTCGCCTGTAACGCGAATAACCTCTATACGATTGGTTCTTGCAATTGCGGCTCTAAGAAATTTGGAAGTTCACCAAATGGATGTAAAGACCGCATTTCTAAATGGCGATTTAGAAGAAGAAATTTACATGGAACAACCTGAGGGTTTTTCCGCCCCAGGAAACGAGGGCAAAGTATGTAAATTGGTCAAGTCTTTGTATGGCTTGAAGCAAGCTCCAAAACAATGGCATCAAAAGTTTGATCATGTCATGATTGACAATGGTTTCAAAATAAATGAGTGCGACAAGTGTGTTTGTTTCAAAGACACACCAAGAGGTTATGTAATCTTATGTCTTTATGTAGATGATATGCTTATCATTGGGAGTGATGATAACATGATCAACTCAACGAAAGATATGTTGAAAACGAGGTTTGACATGAAAGACATGGGTCTCGCGGATGTGATTCTTGGAGTAAAAATCACTAGAACCCAAAATGGTCTTGTGCTGAGTCAATCTCACTACGTGGACAAGATCCTTGGGAAATTCAATTCGGACGATACGAGTATAGCTCGAACTCCAATTGATAATACCCAACGCCTAAGGAAGAATAGAGGCGAGAGTGTTACTCAGTTAGAGTACTCAAGGATCATTGGTAGTCTCTTGTATCTAATGACATGTACTAGACCCGACTTAGCATATGCTGTGAGTAGGCTAAGTAGATACACCAGTAATCCGTGCGCGGAACATTGGAAAGCTATCACGAGGGTGCTTAGATACATAAGATACACAAGAGACTATGGATTGCATTATACCCGTGATCCAGCAGTGATCGAAGGATACACTGATGCGAACTGGATATCGGATACAAAAGATCATAGATCGACAAGTGGATATGTGTTTACACTTGCGGGAGCAGCTATAGCTTGGAAGTCTTCCAAGCAAACTGTTATAGCTAGATCCACGATGGAATCCGAATTCGTCGCTTTAGATAAAAGCGGGGAAGAGGCGGAGTGGCTACGTCAATTTGTGGAAGATATTCCAAGATGGCCAAAGCCATTGACGGCGATTTGCATAGATTGTGACAATCAATCTGCGCTTGTTAGAGCACAAAGCGCAATGTACAATGGCAGATCAAGGCACATTCGACGTAGACACAACACGGTATGACAACTTATCTCAACGGGTGTTATTCAGTTGACTATGTTAGGTCAAAGGAGAACATTGCGGACCCGTTAACGAAAGGCTTAAGCAAAGATAAGGTGTATAAGTCATCAAGAGGAATGGGACTAAAGCCCATAGATGAAGGGAATATGAGGGAAACCTAACCTAGTTGACTGGAGATCCTAAGATCTAGGTTCAATAGGCCAACCCAAAGGGAGTCACTGTGGGGGGTGCCCCAAAATTCATAAAGGGAGTTGTATACTTCCTAGTACATTCCAATCAGTGACATGAAGTAAGGTTATGCATGTTGAGGTTAAGTATTTTGAATAAATCCAAATTAACCATGATGCTTTTAATGATTCAGAGGAATCACCTATGTTAGAGAGAAGTGGGGTCGCTTCGAATGGATTTGTGAGGAGGCGCAAATCCTAGAGCTCTCGCAGAACCAGGAACGTGTTCCATGACCATAAACGGACACAACCATGAGGACTTGACTCGACTAGGGAGAGTATTGTGTGAATGTATATTGCCACCTACATAAATGGGGGATTGTTCAAAGACACCGCGTCTACAAGACCCTAGGAGGCTAAGTATGCTTCGCAAAAGGAGGTTCAAAGGTTACACCTACCTATCTTGCAATACTCAACTGTTGAACGTGTATCGTTGAAACTTGATAGATCGATTTCTATTCATGTGGGGGATTGTTGGAAATTTGTGAAAATAGCATTTTTTCACAAATATAGGAAAATGATTTTTTCCTATTTTGGACTAGAAATAAATATAAGAAAATGAGCGGGTTTTATATATTTATTTGTGGGTTTGTGTTCTATGTTGGAAGAGCTTCGCAACGAACTAAGCCACGTCCAAAACGGAGCTAAGATGAATGAGATATCGATGCTCAAAGTTTGGTGTTTGAAACTTGAATGCTGAAAAAGTGGGAAAGTGGCACCTTGTCCCACATAGGAGGAGAGATGAAACTTAAAGGGGTATTTAAGTGAGAACTCTCCATCCTTATTTTTTCATGGAAGCACTCACTAAGTGTACTCGCTAAGGGTGCGGAGCACCCTAACTCGCACTCGCACACGCGCGCGCGTGTGGCGTGGGCGATGAGGCGCAATGTGGCGCTTTGATGGAGCACTTTGCGAGCCGCTTGAGAGCCGCCTTTGTATTTTTGACCGCGTGCGCGTGGTGGAGCACAAGGGTTGCAAGGACCAAGTGGTTGGTGATGTGTAATGCAGGCGCGTGACCCTGATGGGTTTGCGCGTAGTGGCACATGACGTGGCAGTCATGCGTGTACGCACGCGAGTACACATGGCATGATGGCGCGTGGAGCATGGGCACTGAGGTGACGTGCGCGACGCACCAAAGTGAGCCAAAAACGGCGTGACTGTGTGGCGTGCTCGTAGAGGCTTACAGGTGACGTGGCGCATGCGCGCAGGTGCGCATGGGACTGAGCCAGTATGGCGCACGCGCGCATGGCAGTGAGCCAAAATGGTGCATGCGCGCAGGAGCGTGCAGACTTGCGCGCGCACGCAAAAGCTTCCAGCAGCAGTTAATGCCAGTGCAGTTACATTTCAGCAGTTGAAACTGACGAGTCAATGCGTTTGACTGAGAATTAAATGACGAATTAAAGTGCATTGAAGACGTTTAATGCAGTTTAAATCTCCTACTTAATTCATTTTTCAGTTTCGACATAGATCATCAGTATAAATAGGAGTATCCTATTGCAGAACTGACACACCAAAAAAACCAACAGCAAATACATCTTTCTCCCTCTGAATCTTCTTCATTGTCAAGCAGCAAGGTACACCTTCGGGTTGGAGTCAAGACCGGCAGTGCAACTGATTCGGGCTGTTGTATCCTGGAAACAAACGTGATCTCTTGGGAGACACGAAATTTGTTTTAAGGGACCCGTGTCTAACACAATCCTCAACCAAGAACATTTT
Source organism: Helianthus annuus (assembly GCF_002127325.2). NCBI lineage: Eukaryota > Viridiplantae > Streptophyta > Magnoliopsida > Asterales > Asteraceae > Helianthus > Helianthus annuus. Next base: position 22,121,340 of record NC_035438.2, on the reverse strand, counting down.
AAATTTCTGTAATTCTGTTCTTGTGTTTTCCTTTTGATTTCAGTTGTAACAGTATAGTCATTTAGCTTTCCTTATTTCAGTTGTAATTCTGTTAATAGTAAAGTTTTTATTTATTTTTACACGAACGGATTCCTACAGTCTCATCTTATGTAATATTCTTTTTCGTTTATTTAACACCTAACACATCATTGGATTTGAGTCTTTGTGGTGTTTGATTTGAGTAATTTTGATCCGGAATAGAAAGAAAGACCTCAAGTTAGACATAACACCATGGCCCCGTCTATAAAGATAATAGGTCTTCAAAATAATAAAATGGTGTGTTCCCTTTCATTATTTATATGCATATATAGATTTCCAATGTGTGTGTTTTAGGGGATCTTGGAGGGCATACCCTAGATATTTCATGATACACATGATATTGTTATAGTGAATTAAGTGGGGTATTGTGCTCCCTCGAAAGTCAGGTTGTGGGCTCTCATGAGATATATTTGGTCCATGCTTAATTAAATGTATTTACACATGTGCAACTTATCTATATTATACGAATGGATTGTGACTTTTTTCACCTTCTAGTATCATATTCGTCATCAATTAGTGGCTTTGTTAGAGATACATATACCGCTAGTTTGGTCCTCATTGTGCATTGTCTAAACTCTAGTGTGGGTTGTTTACTTCGAGTTTCATCGTAAGAAACCCTATCATGTCCTTGCTAGCTTCTAGTTACCATGAGATGGTCGAAAATGGCGTGAGGTCCATAGATTGGGCTTAAATACAGCCAGGACCAAAGAGCTTCAGTCGCTTAATGTCTAGAGCCTTTGGATGCCCCTTTTGTTTGTACTATTGAGAATTGTGGACCTATGTAGGGGCCGGGCTTTAATTATGAGCATGGTGTCATATGATCCATCCATATTTAAAGTCGCATAATTAAGATTCTGAAATAAATTCTCCTTCTTAATTTGGCATTCTAAAGTGTTACCGTTATTGCATATATACATTTTAATCATGGTTATATTTTTACTTTTGTGCTTGCACGCTACTCAAATGATGAAGATTTACTACATTTTATATTTTTTGTGTTTTGTATTTGAAATATCTTTTTTGGTTCAAATTTTTGTTCTTGAGGGTTTTATAAATACTTTGGTTAATATTCTTATTATCAAATAAAAGTGAGTTTGGATTGTTTATATTTAGGTAATTCTCATGTGATCAGGTTCTCATTCTTAAATCGTAATGTCCTTACTTTTTTCAATGTAACATCTTTCTATACTAATAAATGAAAATCTTTTTGGAACATGTGTCATTTTCTATTGCTTTCTCACCTTATTTTCCTATTTATCTCATATTAAATAATAATATTAATAATTTTAAACAAAAATATTAGATAAGAATAAATATATAGATAAGGATAAACATTTGTTTTAATTATAATCACTAGGTTAGAACCCCGTGTATTACACGGGTTGAATAAATATAACTTTATAAAAAAATTACATCTTTAAATACGTGTACTGCATGGGTTAAATAAACACGTGTATTACACGGGTTGATTAAATATAATATAATTTTTTAACACATATGGTCGTCAAGATATGTTTTTGAAAAAAAATGAACTTTGATGTATTGTAACATTTTACTTTGTCTTTTTTTTTTTATTTATTGTTAGGTTAGAAACTTGTGTATTACACAAGTTAACATTTTTACTTTATTTTTTATTTATTTATTAATAGGTTAGAAACTTAGGTATTACGCATAGTTAAATCGATTAAATTTTCAATTAAATAGTTATTAATAAGCGGAAAAAGTAAAAGAAAACGTTAAAAGAAAAAAATGTTATTTTTTTAATTTTCATGTATGATGTTATAGTTTTACTTTCATATTTGATTAGGTCAGTATAGTAGTAGCAGAGGAATTAACAATAAATATTTTTTTTGCTCCTTTTGAACTACTTGTGATTGATTGGAAGATAACCCTAATATGATGTTATAGTTTTACTTTCATATTTGATTAGGTTAGTATAATAGTAGCAGAGGAATTAACAACAAATATTTTTTTTTTTTGCTCCTTTTAAACTACTTGTGATTGATTAGAATTTAGAAATAATTCTTAACTGGGTCCGGTTCGTCATCAGTTTCATTACCCATCGGTTATTAGATAGTAAATAAAGATAAAGCTTATAAACTTTTATATAAATAATTAAAACTATCTTTATCTTTATAAATAATAAAAACATTAATATATAGTTTTAAATTTTATTAATTAATTTATGGTTAACAGTTATCTTTATCTTTATCATCAAAATCTCTTCTATAAATTTTAATTGAGAACACCTCATAAAGCGACATGCGTCCCCAAAGTGGTTTCTTTTGCGGCGGGGGGATTCATTAGTTATATATCATGTTAGATGAAAGGCAAATGTTTCTCACATGATCACGAGCCTGTGTGTAAAACCGAGAAAAAAATAACTAAGTCAATCTCTGACTCGCACGTTGCGACAAACCTATCAAATGGGAAAAATAGACGCGTTGCGACGGACATTTCAAACAGGGAAAAAATAGATGAAAAACCATTGAACCTCACACGCACGTTGTGGCGTGTTAACTCGGAAATTTAGAACGACACGTTAAACGGAGAACTTATGAAAGATGAAAAATATATAAGAGACTAAAGTTGAAAGTAAAAAAAATGTTGAGATTAAATTGCAAAAGATGAAAAGGTTTGGGTTGAAGGTAAAAAAAAAATTAAAGGTGTTAAATTGCAAAATATGAAAACTTTTGAAATTAGAAGTGAAAAACCAAATTAATCAAAGGGGTTAAAATATCAAAGATTGAAACTTTAGATTTAAATTTGCAAAGAGGAACTTTAAAGTTAAAAAAGAAATCAATTTCAAATTATGAAAACAAAAGAGATAAATAGATTTAGTTAAATTGATGTTTATTATTATTATTATTATATAAAAGAGGTAAATAAAAATTAAAGGGTGAGAAATTTCCAGAGAATGAAACGTGTCCGAAAAGGATTTTTGTTTATTAGTATAGAAAGATATTAAATAATAATAATAATTTTAAACAAAAAATTAGATAAGAATATAAACGTTTGTTTACATGGAATTTATATGAGCAGTATATTTCAAGAGACACGCGACATTTTAAACAGGTTCGTATACGTAATCTCCACCCAACTCAGGTTGTCATAAAACTATGTTAAGTAGTAGCAGTACTATACCATTGTCAGCGACCACCAACACCGGAAAAGCTCATAAAAACCAAATAAAAAAATGGGAAAAAATAACATTGCGGGAAAAGCAGACGTAAAATCTTTGAATCACGCACGCTCGTTGCTGAGAAATTAAACCGAAACGTAAAACATAGGAAAAAATAACTAAGTCTATCCAGGACCCGCGTGTTGGACGAACTTATCAAACGCAGAAAAATAGATGTGACGCGACGGGGCAGTTAAACGAGAAAAAATATACGAAAAATGTTGAACCCAATACGCACATTGCGGTGCGTTAACTCACAAAATTTAGAACGAAATGAAAAACTTGGAAAAGATGAAAAGTATGGTGGACCAAAATTGAAAATAAAAAAGAGTTAGGATTAAATTGCAAAAGATGAAAATCTTTGGGTTAAAAGTATAAAAACAAAGGGTCTAAATTGCAAAATTAAAGGATAAAAATAATTGATATCTATATATTGGTTATTAATTAACATTAATATTAAAAGAAATTTATTAAACAAATATAACTAAAATTTATGAGGTTGAATGAGAGAATAACATGTGTCATTATTTTGAACTATATATCTAAACATATAATAACAAATAAATATAAATATCTAATTCTAATAAAGACTTTAAATAATGCCACATGATAATCACTTCTTTAATTTATTAGTGATATTTTTAATTCATTGATATCTAATTCTAATTTATGATAAAATAATATATAAACTATCTATGATTTTATTATTTCTTTAGATCATTAATATCTAATTCTAATTTATGATTAAATAATATATAAACTATCTATGATTTTATTATTTCTTAAAAGGTATAAGCGTATGGTTTGATTTACTTTATATGTTTTACGTAAATCGAGCGAAAAGCAGACGTAAAATCTTTGAATCACACACGTTCGTTGCTGAGAAATTAAACCGAAACGTAAACATAGAAAAAAATAACTAAGTCTATCCAGGACCCGCGTGTTGGACGAACTTGTCAAACGCAGAAAAATAGATGTGACGCGACGGGGCAGTTAAACGGAAAAAAAAATATACGAAAAATTTGAACCCAATACGCACGTTGCGGTGCGTTAACTCACAAAATTTAGAACGAAACGAAAAACTTGGAAAAGATGAAAAGTATGGTGGACCAAAATTGAAAATAAAAAAGAGTTGGGATTAAATTGCAAAAGATGAAAAACTTTGGGTTAAAAGTATAAAAACAAAGGGTCTAAATTGCAAAATTGAAGTTATTTATTAGTTTTAAATAAAGATAAGGATAAAAATAAGTGATATCTATATATTGTTTATTAATTAATATTAAAAGAAATTTATTAAACAAATATAAATAAAATTTATGAGGTTGAAGGAGAGAATAACATGTGTCATTATTTGTAGTCTTTTATTATAAGTTAGATTAGATGATCATATTAAATAATAATAATAATAATAATAATAATAATAATAATAATAATAATTCTTTCTATACTAATAAATGAAAAGTTTTTTTGGGACATGTGTCACTTCCTAGTGATTTCTCACCTTATTTTCCTATTTATCTCATATTAAATAATAATAATAATTTTAAACAAAATATTAGATAAGAATAAATATATAGATAAGGATAAACATTTGTTTTAATTATAATCATATTAAATAATAATAATAATAATAATAATTTTAAACAAAAAATTAGATAAGAATATAAACGTTTATTTTTATTTTGATCATATTAAATAATAATAATAATAATAATAATTTTTTTACAAAAAATTAGTTAAGAATACATATTAACAATGTAAAATGTTATAATAAGTAAATAGTACATTAAAGTTTATTTTAAAAGATAAATTTTGATGACTGTATGTGTTAACATTTTATTAAACACGTGCAATATACGAGTTTTTTTGAAATATATATATATATTTTTATTATTTATTAAATTACATTTATGCCAAAATTAAAAAAGTAAAATGTTATAATAAGCAAATAGTATATCAATGTTACTTTCTATAAGATAAATCTTGATAACTGTTTGTATTAACATATGACATTATATTTTATTCAACATATGCAATATATGAATTGTTTTAAAACTATATCTTTTTATTATTTATTATATAAAATTATATTTATACAACGCATATAACACACGGGGTTTAATTATCAATATAAGGAAAATAAGTAAAACTACGGTTAAGACCCGCCCGCGTTGCGGCGCGGGTACATCGTAAACATTGAATGGATTAGTCCAAACGTTATATGATGTATTAACCATATGAAAACACACATTTCGACGTATCCAGTTAAACTCAATGTAACCTGTATAAGCATTGTGATTGGATCAAACGTAAAGTAAGTCAAATTCATATCGAATAATCATAACGTATTATATTTATATGTGACCCAACTCATACATAGAAAACGTAACGGGTATGAAGGAAAATATGCACATGTAATCGAAAGGGATTAATTAGAGCTTTCGAAAAAAAGGGAGAAAAAGAAACCATAATTTGACTTCACTCGGATCGAAACAAACATTACGAAACATACATAAAATAAACACGAAAACATATTATATTTGACATGAATCATTTCCCAAAAAAGTTTACGTCGAAACGTAGAACAATTTGAATTTATACGTAAACGTACATAAAAATATGCACGTAAAAATGGTTTCTTTAAACGAAAACGTATTACATTTGACCTGACTTGTCTATAAAAAAAGTATACGTCGGGATGTAGAACAAATCATAATTATACATACCCGTACATAAAATATGCACGTAAAAAATAGTTTTTAAGTAAAGGAAGTATAGAGGTAAACCGAACAAAATATTAGTAAAAACTTTAATAGGTTAAAAACGTTCGTAAAACCGTGCCAAGTAGCACCAACGCCACAACCACATCGACTCTCAACATCGTAAAAATAAAATAGATAAAATGGTAAAAATTACACTAAACGAAAAGCAGACTAAAACCGTTGAACCACGCACACCCGTTACAGAGAAACGTAAAACTTAGAAAATAATAACTTAGTCGATCAAGGACCCGCCCGTTACGGCGAACTTTTCAAAAGGGAAAAAGGGGACGTGTTGTGACGGGTCTGTCAAATATGAAAAAATAGAGCCAAGAACGTTGAACCTCACATGCACGCTACGACATGTTAACTCGCAAAATTTAGAACGAAATGCAAAACGAAAAACTTGCGAAAGATAAAAAGTATGAGGGACCAAAGTTGTAAATAATAAAGTGTTGTGTTAAATTACAGAAGATGAAAAACTTTGAGTTAAAAGTAAAAATTTCAAATGGGTTAAAATGTAAAAAATAAAACTTTTAGGTTAGAAAGTGAAATATCAAAGTTTTTTTTTTTTTTTAGAAAACTTCCCAAACTTGGGGTACAAGTGCTAATGCAGTAAAAAGTTGCTAATTTATATATGGAATAATAATAATAATGGTATACTTCAAGATATAATTTCTCTATCAATAATAGTTGGTGAAAATAAAATGAACGGTAAGAAGTTAGAAACAAAAACACTTTTTGATGTTTGGTAGTCATTTGTTTTACGTAGTCATTTTATAATATATTTTTTATTGCTACTTCAAATTTGATGTTTGGTAGACATTTGTTTTACCTAGTTCTATTTTAAATATAACAATTTTGAAAAGGGGAATCACTAATTCACTATAGCGAGGGTCAAGCTACGTTAGTGTTTGTAACACCCTTTGTTTTCGAATGTCAAAGTTAAAGTCAAAGTCCAAGTCAACTTTGACTTCTTTGACTGTTAATGTTCTTTTTACTTTTGTATTATGTGGAGTAAGTGTTGTATAAATGAAATGATCGAATGTTTAATCAATGCGACCGAATTGCGACTGTTAATAGTAGGAAGTAACAATGCGATAAAGTTAATCAATCAATAATCAAGCTAATCGATCAATCAATCGAACTCGAGACTCGAAATATGCGAACTCTGGTGTTATTATACGTGTGTGTGTGCCTTATGTGTTACTTGTGCGTGTTTACTTATATGTTTGGGTGGTATTCAAGTGAATCAATCGAAAATCAAATCGAAACTCGAAAAGCAATCGAACTCAATCGAACTCAATCGAACCCGACATCGAAACGTGACTTATAGAAGATTGTATGTTAGATATAGTAGTTGGGACTGAAAGTAATTTGACTAGGAACTCTATCGTATTCGTATCATCGTCCATCGAAATCGAAACATCGAAAATCGTCGCGAAATACTCAAAGTGGGTCGCGGATCGAACAGGAGGCATCCTGATCGAACAGGCCAGCCGATCGGCTAGCATGTTCCTAGCCGATCGAGCAGCCCATTCGATCGGAGCTCCTGGCCGATCGGCTGCCACTTTCCTCTTTTGGAGCCTATAAATAGGGCTGTCATTGTCACACTTTCCATTTTTGGAAAGCTCTGACCGAACCAGCCTTCTTCTTCACCTTTTCTCAGATTTCTCTCTCAACTCCGGTAAGTTTTCACTCTAATTCTTGTACGTTTTTAATCATTGCATGATTCTACACCTTTCTATCTTTCAAAACTCGATTTCTAACTATGAAATCACCAAGATCTAAGTATTCTTGGGTGATGTCATCATGGTGTTCTTGAAGAACACCAAACTTTGGCCTCATTCAACCATGAATAGCTTAGATCTGACCGGTTTCCACATAAACGAACTAAGGTTTGTAAGAATCTTAACCTTTTTATGAATAATTTCCAACTTTCTTCAACCTTTTACACTCAAAACCTTAAAACCGGTAGAAACGGAGCTTGAACCGGCTAACTAACCATTCTAACAGTTAAGAGGTTCAAGATTCAGATTCTATATACAAGGTTCACCGATGATGGGTTAAACTCTAAACCGACGTTCCGAACCGTTCACCGGCCGGACTTGGGTGATTCCTGTCCGAGCCGAAGAAACGAGTAGGAATGGAGGATATCATAGTTCAACTCGTTATCAAACTACCTCGATATGGCAACAAGTGATCAAACAGCCAAGTGTTAGACGAAAGGCCGACCAGGTCAGAAATGTTGGCCGAACGGCTAGGCTGCTCAAACAGCCCAGCCGATCGGACATGCCAGCCGATCGACCGGGCCAGCCGATCGGCTAGCACATGGTTCCACACTTTTTCAATTTTTATGAGGTATACTATTGACGAAGTGATGTTCGATCGAATACGCTACTCGATTGGTAAACATTACTCTTCGGATCATGAGATACTATGCTTCAACACTTAATCGTTTTCACAACTCGTTCGTAGTAGGGAATGCCAGCCGATCGAACAGTCTGTTCGATCGAGCGACATCCTGTTGAGAACCACTTCAAAAGTTCCCAGCCGATCGATTAAGCTGGCCGATCGAACGGACCGTTCGTTCGATCGACCGACCTGAAAGATAAGGACATTTTAGTGTTCTCATATACTACAACGAAAACTTCAAAAGTTCAAATCCTCAAACACAAACACACCAGAGGAAGAAACAATCCACTCGAATGGCCCAGCCGATCGAGCCTACCGGCCGATTGAACAGGACTGTCCAATCGGATATACCAGCCGATCGAACAGACCGTTCGAACGAACCTGCCGTTCGATCGACCAGTCTATTCGATCCATTCACACTTGCCTTATTTTCCACATTACTCATTGTTGTGCTATCGAACTATTCAGGCTAACCCTACTCTCAGCACTCCCTTCAATCCATAATCAATCACTATGAGTATACTCGAACCCTTTTTGCTTTAGCACTTTTGGGTGTTACATACGTTACTTATCAAAATCACAATCGAACACACTATTCAAACTATCTGAACGCTAACTGATTGCATGTATTACGTGATTAAATGTATGCTTGTTGTTATGTTTACACATGGAATGTTGTCTACCTGCCTTAGCAACATAGTACTATAGTTTGGACTCAGCACCCGTTCACACGGGGGTTGTTAAGGACAATTACTTGCATGATTTACGGCGGTGATCATGTATTGCGAACTGTCTCGGACAGTCAACCCGCAGTCGTTGGTATTGATAGGTCCATGTCGATAATTAACGTGCATCATTTCCCTCTGTGTACGTGCTGGTTATGCGTAAACTAATCGAACTCTATATGCTATTATCAAACTTGTATGCTCACCTTTACATTATATGTATTGACTTTATTTTAACGTATGTAACAGGTGTTTAGGATGCTTACTTGCTTTCTCTGCTGTGAAATCGAGGCTAGGAAAGAGTCTAGAAACCAAGACAATTTATATTTATGTGTTTAAATCTGAGTTGTCGGAACATGTTTTGTTTGAAGGATACCTATGTCTGTAATAACTAAATTTATCTTATGGGTCACGGTATGGGACGTGATATTTAAACTATTCGGTAATAATAGTTGTTATGGAATTTCTTTGAACAATCTGTTTCGCTCAGTGCCGCGCCCCGATGATTCCGCCATCGGTTGGGGTGTGACAACACCCCTTAGCTTTATAAAAAAAAAAATTTACCTCACAAATTTTACATGCTAATATTTATATACGTGACTCAAATATAGTATGTTTCCGTACTTATTTTTATATATGTTTCCGATTGGTCTATATTTTGTCAATATGTTTTCGTGCTTATTTTTATGTCTGTTTCAGTTGATTTACGTTTTATCATATATAATGTGTTTTCACTAGGTGTTATAAATTCGAGTTAGTTTACATTTCAACGCTACCACGCGCGGTACCATTCTCTAACATAAAAAACACTATTTTCTTACATTTTTTAAGCACGTGTAAGTATAGATCCAAGCTGGTTTACGTTTTGATGTAAATGGTCTATGTTTTGTTATAAATTTTGTTCACAAATGTCACACCCCAACCGATGGCGGAATCATCGGGGCGTGACACTGAGCGAAACCGATTGTTCAAGAGAATCTATAACAACTATTAAATGACAATATTTATAAGGTTTAATATCCCATATTACTAAACAAATACTTCAAAACAGTCATTACAGATATTCAGTCTCAAAAACAAATTCCATTCCGACAACTCAAATTTTTATTTGGTGAGTTTCTAGACTTCCTAACTTGTTTGCAGCATAACATCCAATCAACCTGTCACATACGTTAAAATAAAAGCCAATACATAAAGTAAAGGTGAGTACACAAGTTTGCATAGATAATAGTATAAAAAGCGTTTACGCATAACCAACATGTAACACGTAACGAGTGAAGCATGTAACTATCAACAATGATACAACCTAACCACGAGACTGCGATGAAGAGTATGCGCGATATATGTTCACCGAAGCGAACAAATGAAGTAAAGTAATGTGATCCCTAGCAACCCCTGTCACACAGGTGCTGAGTCCAAACTATAGTATTATCGTTGCTAGAGGCGGTCTAGTGTAACACTGTGTAAGCATAGTAACAAGTAGGGGTGCAAACGAGCCCGAGCTCGAACAAGCTCGAGCTCGAGCTCGGGGCTCGATTCGAGCTTTATTTCTAAAGCTCGAGCTCGGGTCGAAGGTAATTTTTCAAGCTCGAGCTCGGCTCGAGCTCGACTCGTTTAGTATTTATTAATTAATTTATATTACTTATAATTATTATACATATAATTTAGTTATTTTTTATATTTATATAAATAGTAATTAATATTAATTTAAATATATGTTTCATATATTAATAAAAAATATATAAACAGAAAGCTCGTTTAAGCTCGCGAGCCGGCTCGAGCTCGATAAGCGAAGCTTGGGCTCGGGCTCGTTTACTAAATGAGCTTGTTTAGCTCGAGCTCGAGCTCGTTTAAGCTTGGCTCATTCGAGCTTTTTTTCGAGCCGAGCTCGAGTAGCTCGCGAGTAGCTCGGCTCGTTTGCACCCCTAGTAATAAGCATTCAACAAATCACGTATAGCATGCGGGAGCGGTTAGCGTTTATAAAGTGTTTGCGTTGTGTGTTGTGTTTCGATAAAGAACGCATGTAACACCCAAAAGTGCGTTAAATGAAAATGGGTTCGAGTATACTCACAATGCGTGTCCTAATCAAGAAACACGATCTGCTTGGATTGAAAGGAGCGCCGGGTCAGCCTGCGTACGGAAACAAATGTATAAGTCTTCCTCAGGGCTGAACGGTCATAAACGGAATGTCGAGCGGGTTAAGTGTTTGACAGTGCATCCGAGCGGATGGACGCCATCCGGGCGGATGGGTGTCATCCGGACGGATGAGTGTCATCCGGGCGGATAGGTGTCATCCGGGCGAATGTGCCATCCGAGCGGATGGATCCCATTCGGTCGGAAGGGCTGTTTTGTATCGAACGACAAAATCTGATGTGAAACTTGGTAATTTCAAAACAGAAGGTAAAGTTTAGAGTGGCGTAAAGCCTATCCGGACGGGTGGACATGGTTCATTCGGACGGATGGGCTGCGTTAGAAGTTTTTTTTTGTAAAATACCTTTAACGAAAGGTTTTAATTAACGGAGACAATGTGACGACGTGTCAAACAACGGAAAAATACCGGATCCAATCCATTCGACTAAATGGGCTCTGCCCATTCTGGCAAACGGGCTGTTCTTGATGAAAATTCATGTTTGACCCGTTAATCGGTCCATCTCTTTTGTGGAAATCAGTTCTTGAGTCGGCTCTTAAATATGGAACGAGTCGAGAGTCCGATTGCATCCCGATTCCACCAATATTTTATAAAAATCAAAGATAAGTTTCATAAATAAGTTGAAAAGTGTGAAAATCATTTAGATCTTGAACCAATCTCGATTGAATGATGCTCCACAAAGGTTTGCCTAAGCAAAACGAGTGGAAACCACTTTAGAGAGGTCTAGAATCAGTGATTTCGAGAAATAGTTAAGGTGTGTGTGTCATTTTGATGAGGAAGATGGAGTAGAAGTGAAATAGAATGAAGATTGAAGAAGATTTGGAAGAAAAAGCTTACAAATAGGCCTTGAATCGCGTCTGAGACTTGGGAACGGATGGGAGTGTCAAAGTGTTGAAATGAGGGTGTACGGCGAGTACTTATAGAGGAGGGCGAGGGGTTAAGTCGGTGTGCGAGTGGCGGTGTCCAGATCGCTTCATCTGGATGGATGGGCTCCATCCGGGCAGATGGCCCATTCGGACGCTGAGTTTGGATTTTGTTAGTTTTCCAACTTTGGTTCGTTTGTTAAGTGTTGCGTTGCGTTTTGTTGTGAGAAAATGAGTTGTGCGACTAGCGTTGAGTTTGCGTTGCGATAGCATTTGCGAGTAATCAATCCACATAATAAACACACACAAGTAAAGCATATAAAACACACGTTATTACATTACTACTACTAATAACAGCGTTTGCGATTTAGCGTGTTAGTCGTGATAAGCATATGCGGGGGCGTATGATAACCAAACAAACAAACACGACAATTCAAATAGCATAATTCTCTGTAATTCGTGTTGCGTAAGCGTTCGCGAATATAAAGCGTTTAAGCGTATAGCGGTGCGATGTGATGAAAAAGTATTTAGTTTAATATAACCCTTTATTTATATCGAATCTCGGAGTACAAAGTGGTTAAAAATCGGAATAAAAGCAACGGGTAACGATCTGAAAAGTCGGGTTGTTACAACAAAAGAGTCATGTTAAATACAATACGTTTTCACTAGGCAGTATATAATTCCGTGGTACCTTACGTTTCAACGTTGTCGCAACGCACAGTACCATTATTTAACTTTAAAAAAAATACTATTTTCTTACGTGTTTTTTAGTATGTTTCGGTATCAATCTAAGTGGGTTTACGTTTTACCCTAAATTTTTATCGACAAAGAGTCAGGTCAAATATAATACTTTTCGTGCTTATTTAATGTATAGTTTTAGTTGGTCTACGTTTTAACATAAATTTTGTTCGGAAACAAGCCGGTAAGATATTTGACGGTACAAATTCGAGTTACTTTAAGTTTTGTCGCCGCCGCATCACGTAGCGGGTCAAAATTCTAGTTATATATATAACATTTCACAAATCCAAAAAACCCTTTAGCAAACTTCATGTTCTAATTTGTTTTTCTTTTTTTATGTTTTTTTGTTTTTTCATTTTTCTACCCTTATTTTTTAGCATGTTATCACTTTTACCTCTTAGCTTCGTAAAAACTTTATAAAATGTTATTTTAACCTCTTCGAGTTTTACGTGCTTATTTTTATGTACGTGGGTCGCATATAAAATGTTTTCGTGCTTATTTTCATGTATGTTTTCGGTTGGTATGCGTTTTGTCATATATGATACGTTTTCACTCGACGGTATAAATTTGAGTTGCTTTACGTTTCAACGCTTCCGTAACGTGTGATACCATTTTTTAAGTAAAAAAATACAATTTTCTTACGTACTTTATTTAAGTATATTTCGGTATAAATCCAACTTAGTTTATGTTTTGATGTAAATTTAGCTCGGTAATGAATGAGGTGAAATATAATACATTTCCGTGCTTATTTTATATATGTTTTCAGTTGTTCTATGTTTTGACGTAAGGTTTGCTCGGAAACGAGTCAAGTCAGATATTGACAGTACAAATTCGAGCTACTTTAGGTTTCAACGCCGCCGTAACACGCAGCGGATCAAAATTCTTGCTTTATAATATATTTTGTTGCTACTTCAAAGACATTTTTTAAGGATGTGTTTTTTTGCATTTTGTTTTATTGGGTAATTGTATAATTTAAAAGCACTTAAATCGGTTATTTTGTTGTATTGGGTAACTAGGTTATAACCCCGTGTATTACACGGGTTGAATAAATAAATTTTATATATTAAATAATAACACAACATATCTTTAAAAATCTCATTTATTGCACGGGTTGAATAAATATAATTTTATATATTAAATAATAAAAAGTTATATCTATAAGAACCATATTGTACGGGTTGAATAAATGTAATTTTATATACCAAAAAAAAAGTTATATCTTTAAAACCACGTGTATTACACGGGTTGAATAAATGTAATATTTTTTACCAAATAATAAAATAATACATCTTTAAAAAAAAACCCCATTTATTACACGGGTTGAATAAATGTAAGTTTATATACCAAATAATAAAAAAAAATTACATCTTTAAAAATATACGCATTACACGGTTTGAATAAATGTAATTTTCTGTACTAAATAATAAAAAATATATAACCTTAAAAAACCCTGTATATTGTACGAATTGAATAAATCTAATTTTATATATCAAATAATAAAAAGTTATATCTTAAAAAACCTCATGTATTACATGGGTCGAGTAAATGTAATTTTGTATAGTGAAAATAAAAATATTTAATATATTAATACAAAGTTTGGTTTTCGTGATAAAAATAGATTATTCTATTGTTGCAAAATTTGTTAACGAAGTCTCAATAAATTTTACCCTTTATTTAAAACTCCGTAAATGTATAAATGATAAATAATATTAGTTAGTTTTAGAGTTAATTACATAGTTAGTCCTGTGGTTTGCATAAGGTAGCATACTTAGGTATTAATAGTTTAAAATCACATTTTAGGGTATTAACTTTTCATTTTGTAACGTTCGGAGGTATTAACATTATTTGTAGGTTTAAAGTCACATTCTATTAGTACTAAGTATGTTATTTTGTGCAAACCACAGGGACAAACTATGTTAATACCCTAGAAGTTAATACATCTAAACTTTACAAAATGAAAAGTTAATACCCTAGAAGGTGATTTTAAACTATTAATACCTAAGTATGTTATTTTGTGCAAACCACAGGGACTAACTATGTAATTAACTCTTAATTTTATTTTAAGTTTCGTAAAGTCTATTTGATACCAAACTAAACAAAAGGTTCAAATATAATTAATTCAAATAAATAATATTATAAATGAGAAGGAGGTTAAACTAAATAATAATTATCTATAAGATATTAAACTAATAATATTTAGTAGGAGCGTTATCTATAATTAATTAGAAGAGATTAAACTAAAATAATAATTATCTATAAGAGATTGCCTAATATGATGACAAGTGTCCCCAAAGTGGTTTCTTTTATTATATAATACTAGCGGTAAGACCCGTGTGCAAACACGGGTGGTTTCTTAGAAAACCATGCATAACACATATAAATGATGAATATGGTTATATTAATAGACTTATAAATAGATAAGTCAGTCGGTAAATACTTAAAGTTTAGAGAATAAAAATACAAAAATATGCAATTTATTAATCTTTTGTGAACGAAATAACATTTGCATTCAAGCATGTTCCTTCTCCAAAAAACAATGTTTAAACTCAACAGTCGTTTCAATCCCCTTCAGCTTCCACAAAACACTATTTTAACCCAACAATGGTTATAAACAACCGTTTTAACCCAACAGCGGTTTCAACCACTGTTTTCTCCACAAAACTCTACTTTAACCCAATAGCGGTTTCAAACATCTGTTTTCATCCATCTGTTGACTTTCGTCAACAGATGTATCAACCACTGTTTTATTTTTAATCATCTGTTCACAACAACAGAGCTTTCATCATTTAAACAGACCTTTGCCAATAATTGTGACACAACTAATTATATAAAATATGAAAGTGTCAAACAGAGGTAACTATATAATAAACAAAGTTCGAAAAACCAAACACCATTCAGTAAAATACAGCATAATAATTTTTAATCAATGGGCGAAACAGTAGTCTCGATAAATAAAGCTCCTTTCGGACCATTGTAGTTGTCAACATGTTGGAGGTATTTCAAAACTTCATTGCTCAGATCAACTTCAACCATATCCCCCCAAATGCTTGTTATCAGCCACTTGTTGTTTTCAATTATATTAGTCCTTCGGCGCCTATCTACATAATCAACTACACGAGGATTATTGAAAGCAAACACCTTGATCCTGCCTTCTTCTTCATATCTAAGCAAATCAGCAGTTAGCTCAGTAGACTTTCCAACAACAATCAAATGCAGCCTCTTTGCGATGGTCAAAAAATGCCCTTGGCAAGGATTGACTACGATACTCTTGGGAAAACGAAGCATTCTGAAAGTCTCAGAAAGAACATCGAAAGCAACTATGTTCCTCTAACCCAGTGGATACCAATAATTTGAAACCATGAAATATATGGTTTTACCAGCATAAATTCTGGGAGAACATGAATAACTGCTTGAACCATAATTATTTACGCTCAAGAAATTTATTGTTCTCCATGACTCACGACGTCGTGAGTAAACACGAGCAGTAGCCACATTACAGTAACATCTGATGTGAAGCACTTTCAGATCATTGGATTCATCAAAATACATTCCACATGTATCAGAGTTTCGATCATGACTATTATTTAAGTAGTCGTCAGACAAAAACTTATAGTGCCTGGTTGTTGGATTCCAAAGGATCAGCTCACAGCAAATCTGTTCATTGCAAACTAACAACAACCCATTAAATGACGATAGAATACGTAAGAAGGTAGGGTGGACATTGCTAGGAAAACTTATGGTCTTGCTTGCTGCCACATCCAAATTACGAGCCACTACGTTGTCAACGACAATTGACGTGTCTTTAAAGGAGAGTAGTTTCTATTGTAGTAAATCTCCACTTCGGAGAGAATGATGCATGACTTGACAGTTCCCTATAAAAATTTTTGGAAAGACATTTTAAACGACCAATATCTTCTGCAGGGAGCCATGTGAAAATTTCGTCAACGATCATTTGAAACCCAATGTTTTCCATTTTGCGGTGAACATGTAAGGACCTTCAAAAATGTCCCTAAACAACCCATAAATGCGAACCCAGACCCCTGAAACCCTAGTGTGCATGAAAAAATCAAGAAAATCAAGAAAACTAGGTTTCAGGCGGGCCACGTAAAGGTTAAGCATGTCTTTACGCGGGCCGCGTCAACTCCATGTTTGACCGGATAAGCGTCCAGATCCACGTGGCATCAACCTGGCACACCTACTCGTGACCCAGCAAGCCAACACGTAGACTAGGCGGCCACGCGGGCCACGTGAGGGTCAAGCTAAGGTTCACGCGGGCCGCGTGAACCCCATTTTTCACCTATAAATAGATTCGACCATGGCCTATTCACTGGTGTCGAAACCAACTTTCAAAAACGAATTCTCACTGCTCAAAATCGAAATTTACTTTCATAATAGCGAGGTGCTGCTACGATACCGGGTATTAACTCGATCGCTGCTACGATTCAATGTCCGATCGATTAAAACTATCCGATGAATGTTTAAGTGCTGCTCAAATTGGGTTTATACTTTGTCATTCGTCGTCAATTCGATTGATGTTTAAGTATTGCACTTTGTCATTCGTTGTGAGGGTTTAATCTCGTGAGTTATCGTAAATGCTGTATTAGTTACTGACCTAGTTCGTGTGCATTGTTATTTAAATTAGGTTATCAGGCTAATCAGTAGGCTAAACTCTGCCCGCATAAATCTGCAATGTGAGTCATTCTCTTTTTATCAACTGTTTTACAATAACTCAAATTATTTTCAAAGGTTATAATTACAGCGATTAAGTCGTGGTTATCTTAATCACTGGCTAGTGGGGTATTGTGCACATTACTAATTTCTCACGGGTTAGGCTAATAAATCCTCACCGTGATAAACGTCACTACTTGGGGAAAGACCCAATAGTGGTATAACCATCGCCAGCAAGTGACAAAATGCCAGATAAAAATAAGATAGAAGCCATTGTAATCGCTCTTATGCTGTAAATTATAACTATGTGTCATTTTATCAAAATGAATGATTCACTCAGAATTTCCCCGCTGACAAAATATTTTTAAAACATGTTTCAGGAGACCTGCTGTAAATCAAGGAAAACGTGCTACGGAGCACTAACAAGCTTGAAGAGGTGGCTCAGTTAAAATAAATAAACATGTTCTAATAAATCAGGGAATTTCCTAGTAAAATTCCTTATTGTAAATTACGGGGTTTATCCCGAATTATGAAATAAAATAATCGGGCATTTCAAGTTTTAAAAGATCATGTTTAAAATCTTCCGCTGTCGCATCAATTAAATACCACGGGTTCCTATCCCGCGGCTCCTGACCGGGTCAAACCGGGGCTGGGGCCGTGACAGGCAAAGGTGGTATCAGAGCCACTGATTTAAGCCAATTAAGTATTTAGCAAATACTTAATTTTACTGATTGCCATTTTTGTGATTATAGGTTTTATTATTTGAATATTTGTTTACAGTATGGGTAAGCAAAGACTTTCAGACATCTATCGTCAATTAGATAGTGCACCTAAAGATAAGGGATCATCATCCTCAAAACAATCCGTAGATACCGAGGAAGGAATATTTGTCCGTAAGGCACAGTTTGAGAAGCCACTTTCTCCTAATAAAAGAAGTTTGATTATTAGGAAAAGTCAGGAGAAAAAAAACAAATCACAACCAAAAGAAGTGAGGGTTAATCTGGAAACTAAGGAAATAGGCAATAACCCACCATGGGAAGACGAATTAGATGAAAAATGGGCAGATCTCTATATGTTAGCCACTGTAGCAGTAAACACTAACCTTTAAACTACCAATACCCTGACCCAGTATTAGCACCCATATCATCCAGAAACTCTAAAGAAAATTTTACCCAGTAAATAAATAAGTAAACCCTAGTATATTTTAATTTTCAGTTGTCCTTTGTATTAAAATAGTCACACGGTATGCAATAATACTTGAATGTTTATCTGTGAAATTTTATTATAAAATTTTAACTTAGCATTTTGTGTGCATTTTTGCATATATGCTAAACAGCATGAATGAGTTATCTGAAGCCCTAGAGAATCTCAATCTTTATCCTGTGAAAGTAGAAGTTTCCAGCAACTTTACTGGTTATATCGCCGATGTGGAGGAACCTATGGAATTTCAAGCTCCACCTTTGGAGAAACCAAAGCCTAAGAAAAAGAGAAGATTTGTAGGCTGGAGACGTGTACGCAGGAGGAAACCAGCAACTAGGAAAGTTCCCAAAATAGAGAATCCTATGGATAAAGGAAAAGGGATCGAGATTGGGGAAAGTTCTAGGCAAGCAGAAATAGAAATTGGGGAAAGTTCTAAGCAAACTGAAGAATTACCATTACAGGAAGAATTAGATCGCCTATTGGCAAGTTGTGATATCATTAGGCCTATCAACAATAACCTCTACCCTTATCCTGCTGAAACTCAACTTCCAATAAATTTGGAACCAGCTATTCCAGACCCTCTAATCCACACCCAACCTTTAGGAGAAATGGACGAGTGGTGGACTAACGACTGGCAGTTTCAAAACCTCCTTAATAACCCTTATACCTTTTTCCCTCAGTTTAACCCAGAACCTATACCAAACCCACCGATGAGTAATGAAAACTTAGTTGAACTCCGCCATTTTGGCGAGGAGCTAGTGACTGCAGGGAATAGGATCCGGGAGGTGGGAGAACAAATCTCCTGGAAGTACGACGAGAGGGCACGTCGCTTCTAAAATGCCAGCTGACAAGGGATAGTGTGGTTGGGAGGCTGTGTTTGTATAATAACAATAGTAATAAAAATATAACTCTGTAAAATAACTTAAAAATAAAACTTCTGTAAGATAACAGAGTGTACGGATGCATAATATGATATATAAAAATGGAAGTCGAGAAATCGACAATTTTGGCTATACGTGTGTTGTAAAAATTTGTGTGATTATGTGCAATTGTTTTGTTATATTTAGTTATTAATTATTGTATGCTAATTATTTATATAAATTAATTATCAGATGGCAAATGCTAATAATGAACTAGTTAACGAAGTTAACCAATCAGAGTAAAATCAGGAAGGTCAATTTATGACTAGGCAAGATATCGAAAATATCGTTGCTCAAGGGATAGCCAATGCTATTCCAGCAATCCTGGCTGCTGCCCAGAAACCTGTTGAACCTCAACAAATTATTCCTAGTAAACGTACTCAAGAAGATAACTTTAGTAATAGCGTAAACGGAGGCGGCAACCATACTAATCACGATAATGATCCACGGCAGGCCCCACTCCCTAAGAAAATGAAAGCTGCAACGCCTGGTTGCACTTACAAAGAATTTCTTGCTTGTAAACCAGCTGAATTTGCAGGCAATGAAGGGGCGACTGCGACACTACGTTGGTTGGAGAAAACCAAAGCAGTAATTATGATAAGTAAATGTGCTGAAGAAGACAAGGTTATGTATGCTTCGCATCTTTTTAAAGAAGGGGCGCTAGAATGGTGGAATACGGTACTTCAAGCCAAAGGAAGAAATATGGCCTATGCCATGAAGTGGGAGGAATTTAAGCAGCTAATGGAAAGAAAATTCTGTCCCGAATATGAAAAGGAACAAATGACAAATAAATTCCTGAACCATCGGATGATAGGTGTAGATTGTCGAGGATATACTTCGACATTCTTTGAGTATGCGGGAGTGGTACCAACCCTGGCTTCGCCAGAACCGGTGCTTATTTCCTGCTACATTTGGGGATTGATTGGCGAAATCCGTAATATCGTTAAAGCTGCGAGACCTCGCACTATTGACGATGCGGTAGAATTAGCTAACACCCTAACTGACGAACTGGTACGCACAAGTGAAGAAAATCAGAAAAAGAAATAGCCCAAAAGATTACCCAAGGATTCAATGTGGGTAACCGTAATAATTTTCGGAAAAGGGGAAATTGGCAATCTTCCACTGTTCCATTTTGAAATGCCTGTAAAAAGAAGCATTTTGGAAGATGCAAGGGGTATTGCAATTTCTGTAAAATTCCAGGGCATCAAGAAGAAGATTGCAGGAAGAAGAAAGCCATGGTCTGCTATAATTGTGGAGAGGCTGGACATCTTAGGCCAGACTGCCCAAAGTTGGTCAAACCAGCAGACAACAAAGCCAAGACGGCCGACGGAGTTACTAAGAAGAATGCCAGAGCATTCCAGCTGACCACCCAAGAAGCAGAACTCATTCCAGATGTGATAGCTGGTACGTTCCTAGTGCACAACGTGTATGCAAAAGTATTATTTGACTCTGGTGCAAACCAAAGTTTTATCAATACTTCATTTTGTCAAGCTCTTAATCTACCCTTAACCAACCTTAGGCAGATTTTTACAGTTGAAACGGCAGATGGAAATTCTGTTAACATAGATAAGGTTTTGCAAGAAGGAAAGATAGAACTCTTAGGCCATAAATTTTCTGCAAACCTGTTACCTATGAATTTAGCCGGATTCGATGTGGTGTTAGGAATGGATTGGTTAGTAGCCAACCATGCTCGAATTCTCTGTGATAAAAATTCCATAGAAATCCATACACCCACAGGAGAAGTAATCTCAATTACAGGAGATAAACCACAAAAGCCACTGAAATTCATTTCAGTAATGAAGTTGGCCAGTTATTCAAGAAAACAAGAAGTGATATGATTTCAGTAATCATTAACTCGAAAAGTAAGGAACTTACAGAAATCCCAGTAGTCTCAGAATACCCCGATGTATTCCCAGAAGAACTACCTGGATTACCACCCAACAGGGAAGTAGAATTTAGGATTCATCTAATTCCTAGAACTACACCGATAGCTAAAGCACCTTACCGGTTAGCACCCACTGAAATGCTAGAATTGAAAAAGCAGTTAGATGAATTGCTAAGTAAAAGATTCATACAACCTAGTTCATCCCCGTGGGGAGCTCCAGTATTATTTGTGAAAAAGAAAGATGGGTCATTGAGAATGCGTATTGATTATAGAGAATTGAATAAGGTTACAATTAAGAATCGATACCCATTACCTAGGATTGATGATCTTTTTGATCAACTCCAGGGAGCTAGGTATTTTTCTAAAATAGACTTACGCACCGGATACCATCAGTTGAAGGTACAAGAAGAAGACATACCTAAAACTGCTTTCAGAACTAGGTATGGTCATTACGAGTTTACAGTCATGCCTTTCGGACTAACGAATGCACTTGCAGCATTCATGGACATGATGAATTAGATATGTAAACTGTATTTGGATAAATTTGTAATTGTCTTCATCGACGATATACTTATTTATTCCAAAAATCAGGATGAACACTGTCAGCACTTGCATGCACTCTTAACTTTGTTAAGAAGGGAAAAGCTTTATGCCAAATTCTCGAAGTGTGAATTTTGGCTACAGGAGGTACAATTTTTGGGTCATATGGTAAATCACGAAGGTATTCATGTAGATCCCTCCAAAATAGAAGTAATCACCAAATGGAAGGTCCCGCAATCGGCTATGGAAGTTAGAAGTTTTCTAAGATTAGCCGGATATTATAGGCGATTCATTAAAGATTTTTCTACGATAGTCGTGCCATTAACTAAGCTAACCTGTAAAGCAGTTAAGTTTGAATGGGGACCTAAGCAAGAAGAGGCTTTTAGGATTTTAAAGCAAAAGTTAACAAATGCTCCAATTCTAGCCTTGCCAGAAGGAACGAAAGATTTTGAAATATAATGTGATGCTTCAAAGCTAGGATTAGGATGTGTGCTAATGCAACGCAAGATGGTAATTGTGTATGCCTCAAGACAATTGAAAAAGCACGAGGAAAATTATACAACTCATGACTTAGAGTTAGGAGCCATAATTTTTGCCCTTAAGATTTGGAGACATTATCTTTATGGAAAAAGTTTACTGTCTATACGGATCATAAAAGTTTAAGGTACATATTTGGGCAAAAAGAATTAAATATGAGGCAAAGGAGATGGATGGAAATCCTAAGTGATTATGACTGTGATATTCAATATCACGAAGGAAAAGCAAACGTAGTCGCGGATGCCTTAAGTCGTAAGTATCATGAAAAGCAACGACGAGTTCGTGCTCTTAGATTAAATCTGCAATTAGATTTAATGGAACAATTAAAGAAAGTTCAAGAAACAGCAATCGAAGACGATGTTGAAGGAATGAAAGGACGAATAAAAGAGTTAGAGCAAGGAAATGATAGAATTTGGAGATTTCATAAGAGAAGAATTTGGGTACCTAAGCAGGGAGATTTAAGAGATAAGATTTTAGAGGAAGCTCATAAATCTAGGTATACCGTACATCCAGGAAACAATAAGATGTACCAAGATTTAAGAAATAATTTCTGGTGGATAGGAATGAAAAAGGATATAGCTAGATATGTATCTAAGTGTCTTACTTGTTCGCAAGTAAAGGCAGAACACCAGAAACCTTCGGGACTACTACAGCAATTAGAAATGCGTGTATGGAAATGGGAACTCATAATAATAGACTTTGTTACTAAGTTACCCAAAACCAGAAAAGGTAATAATGCGATTTGGGTAATTGTGGATCGATTAACCAAATCAGCTCATTTTCTACCCATGAAAGAAACCTTTAGTATGGAAAGGTTAGCCAAGTTGTATGTAGACGAAGTAGTATCCTTACATGGAGTTCCACTCTCCATTGTATCAGATAGGGATAGTCGTTTCACTTCCCATTTCTGGACAAGTTTCCAGGAAGCAATGGGAACCCGACTAAATTTAAGTACTGCATATCATCCACAAACAGACGGACAAAGTGAAAGGACGATACAAACCCTGGAAGACATGCTCCGAGCATGTGTGATAGATTTCGGTGGAAATTGGGACGATCACCTACCTTTAATCGAATTCTCCTATAACAATAGTTATCATTCAAGCATTGAAGCTGCCCCATTTGAAGCACTATACGGACGTAAGTGTAGAACTCCGGTTTGTTGGGCAGAAATAGGAGAAAGTCAAATTATCAGGTCCTGAAATTGTGCAAGAGACTACCGACAAGATCACTCAAATTAAGGAAAGACTGAAGACTGCTCGAGATCGCCAAAAGAGCTATGCTGACAATCGACGCAAGCCACTAGAGTTTCAAGTTGGAGACAAGGTACTCTTGAAAGTTTCTCCGTGGAAAGGAGTAGTACGGTTCGGTAAGAAAGGAAAGCTGAGTCCAAGGTACATAGGACCATTTCCAGTGATTCAACGTATAGGATCAGTTGCCTATCGTTTACAACTACCAGAAGAGTTAGCCGGAGTACATGATGTATTTCATGTATCCAACCTCAAGAAATGTCTATCTGACGAATCCCTGGTAGTACCTCTTCAAGATGTAGAGGTAAATGAAAAGCTGAAATTCATGGATAAACCACTGCAGATAGAAGACAGAAATATTAAGTTTCTCAAACACAAACGACTCGTGCTAGTTAAAGTCAAGTGGGATTCAAAAAGAGGACCCGAATACACCTGGGAGCTGGAATCAGAGATGAAGCGAAAATATCCTCACTTATTTCAATAAATCTCGAGGACGAGATTTTAATTAAGGTGGGGAGGATGTAAGGACCTTCAAAAATGTCCCTAAACAACCCATAAATGCGAACCCAGACCCCTGAAACCCTACTGTGCATGAAAAAATCAAGAAAATCAAGAAAACTGGGTTTCAGGCGGGCCGCGTAAAGGTTAAGCATGTCTTTACGCGGGCCGCATCAACTCTATGTTTGACCGGATAAGCGTTCGGATCCACGTGGCATCCACCTGGCACACCTACTCGTGACCCAGCAAGCCTACACATAGACTAGGCGGCCACGCGGGCCGCGTAAGGGTCAAGATAAGGTTCACGCGGGCCGCGTGAACCCCATTTTTCACCTATAAATAGATTCGACCATGGCCTGTTCCCTGGTGTCGAAACCAACTTTCAAAAACGAATTCTCACTGCTCAAAATCGAAATTTACTTTCATAATAGCGAGGTGCTGCTACGATACCGGGTATTAACTCGATCGCTGCTACAATTCAATGTCCGATCGATTAAAACTATCCGATGAATGTTTAAGTGCTGCTCAAATTGGGTTTATACTTTGTCATTCGTCGTCAATTCGATTGATGTTTAAGTATTGCACTTTGTCATTCGTTGTGAGGGTCTAATCTCGTGAGTTATCGTAAATGTTGTATTAGTTACTGACCTAGTTCGTGTGCATTGTTATTTAAATTAGGTTATCAGGCTAATCAGTAGGCTAAACTCTGCCCCCGCATAAATCTGCAATGTGAGTCATTCTCTTTTTATCAACTGTTTTACAATACCTCAAATTATTTTCAAAGGTTATAATTATAGGGATTAAGTCATGGTTATCTTAATCACTGGCTAGTGGGGTATTGTGCACATTACTAATTTCTCACGGGTTAGGCTAATAAATCCTCACCGTGATAAACGTCACTACTTGGGGAAAGACCCAATAGTGGTATGACCATCGTCAGCAAGTGACAAAGGGCCAGATAAAAATAAGATAGAAGCCATTGTAATCGCTCTTATGCTGTAAATTATAACTATGTGTCATTTTATCAAAATGAATGATTGACTCAGAATTTCCCCGCTGAGAAAATATTTTTAAAACATGTTTCAGGCGACCTACTGTAAATCAAGGAAAACGTGCAACGGAGCACTAACAAGCTTGAAGAGGTGGCTCAGTTAAAATAAATAAACATGTTTTAATAAATCAGGGAATTTCCTAGTAAAATTCCTCTATTGTAAATTACGGGGTTTATCCCTAATTATGAAATAAAATAATCGGGCATTTCAAGTTTTAAAAGATCCTGTTTAAAATCTTCCGCTGTCGCATCAATTAAATACCAAGGGTTCCTGTCCCGCGGCTCCTGACCGGGTCAAACCGGGGCTGGGGCCGTGACAGAACAAATGCGTGTTTGAAAGTCAAAGAGATTGTAATGATATTGATAAACAAAAAACTTTGAAGATGATTGAGTAGATGGATGAAAGCGGTAATGATGAAAGCAGTTTCCCAATGTATTTTATATACCCAATGAAGGTGATTATGATTAAATAGATCGTCAGACTAACTTACTGTTAAAGAATATGATGCGACGATGGTTAGGCATTTAATGTAAAACATTTCAAAAGTGCGTTTTCATGGGAAAACTATAAAATTAAATATCAAGAAATCTAAAGGACAAATTTTAAACCTTCAAAAAAAAGAAAACAAGTTATCATAATTACAATTAACCTCTTCATTTACCATAAGACGCATTTTAAACACTATAAATGATTATTTACCGTTATCCGCATTTCAAAACTTCAACAATTGTCTTTTAAACTTTTCACATTTCTTGACTTACGAAACATCTGTTCAGGCACAAATCAACATCCACATAATCTAAATCAAACTTAGACACAATGAGAAGAATGCTTTCATCATCATGCTTTTATAAAGATTGCAATTACATCTAATAGCCTAACAGACTCCCTACATCTCCTATTAGCCTAAGCACTATTACATTGAAAACCTCTGTTGAGCAGGATCTATTGTATATCATCTGTTGTTCTTTAAGTGTTGACCCATAGCAGATCTTTGCTTCTTCAAACTTTCTTCAGACTATGTCTTCATCAGCAGAGGATCACTTGAAACAGATGTTCTCTTTGGGCAGAGTTTACCTCTGACAGACATTTAGAGGAGCAGATGTTGTGTATTTGTAATTGAGAGGAAATTCTTCAAAAAACTGTTGACTTACCAAATAATAAAAAAATAATAAAATTTCAAACCTCTGGCATAAAAAATAATAAAAAAAATCTCTTCATTTAAAGACCAGCAATACTCTACATAATAAACACATGCTTCTACAACTCCAGCAGACACAGATGTTGCCAACAATACTCTTCATTTAAAGACCACCAATACTCTACATAGTAAACACATGCTTCTACAACTTCAGCAGACACGGATGTTGGGAACATCTATTAGGCAACAACAGTCGTTGGCAATAGTAGCAAGTCAAACAACCGTTAGATTAGCAGAGTATCACTACTAAACAGATGTTCTCTTTGGGCAGACTTTACCTTTGACAGAGATTTAAAGTAACAGATGTTGAGTATTTGCAATTGAGAGGTGGAAATCCTTCAAAAAAAACTATTGAGAAGCTCTATTAAGCAACAACAGATGTTGAGAAGCTTTGTTAGGCAACAACAGATGTTGAGAAGCTCTGTTAGGCAACAACAGATGTTGGCAATAGTAGCAAGTCAAACAGCCGTTAGATCAACAGATGATGATTTCGAGCAGATGTTCTCTTTGGCAAACTTTAACTTTGACAGATCTATCCAATAACAGAAATTGATTCTTTGTAATTCTTCAAAAAATTGTTCAAGCACAATTCAACATCAACATAATCTAAATCAAACTCAGAGACAATTTCACATCTACATCAATATCGATCTGCAATACTCAGATGATATTAAAAATTACATAATAATACTTATGCACCTTAAAATTAGTAAAAATAAAATGCTCCACAAAGATTAATAGGATTAAAATTTAATTATGAGATTAAAAGATCAACAATTACATCGAGTACTGAACAACGAAACTTTAAAATCTAAAAACAACACCAATACATTAAAGAATCTAACAGCAAAAATTAAGTGCTTTTAGCTTCAACTCCATCGAGTACTGAACCTCTCAATGTATATCTTTGACAATCGCTATGAACTCCACAGAAGTTGAAGGCATCACCATCAGGTTTCTGGAAACCTGGTCGCTCGTGAACAGACCAAGATGCAGTCCATCAAAACACCACATCAGTTCTTGAAGAGTAGCCCTATCCTCATATAGTTAATCCTCGACTTACTTGATAAAGAGCTGCTTTAAATCATCGAAGCCTGCATTCAGTGTATGCATCTTATATGTATACATTCTATACATCAAAATTCCAAACTTTATGCATCTTTTAATACAAAAAAGGCATGAAAGAACAAACTGAATCTACTTATATATCTTATTACATAAATAAAATTTTATCTTACAGCAGAAGCATATCCTTTCTTACGTTTAGTAGGAACCACTGTATATTCTACATCATCATCATCTGCCCAAGTCATTCATAATCATCACTTAGTCATAACCCAGATTAATTTAACTGTACATTTAATAATCTTTCTTTGTGTTTAATTTAATACCATCAATATCCATATTAACATATTTTAAAACCATTATGACTCCACAAATACTTCTACCACTGGTCGCTCGAAGAAAACAGAGCTGGAATATATCAACAGTTTAAAATAAAATTATCAACATTATCAACAGTTTAAAAAAATCCACAAACCTAAAATAACCCGTAGATGATTGTATGAATTTCAAACAACTGTTATTAAACTGAAATATAAAACGAGAATTAGTAAGAGATCAATTCAAAATTCAAAATTCAAAATTCAAAATTTCAAAATTACAAAAAAAGAACATACTTTCAAGGATGTTGGAACAATGATGCCGAAAACAATTGTAGAACAATCATCATCATCAGCTCAAATCATTCACAATCATCATTTAGTCATAACTCAGATAAAAACAATTAAGAAAAATCAAAAACCAAAATAAACATAATTATATATGACATTACCATCATCAAGGCAAACCATATATCCCCAAAATTTGTTCTGAAAGTGAGTCAGAGAGAGCTTCTGTTTTCTCTTATCCTTTATGAACAAATGTCGAGTATTGAGAAGAAGGGATTTGAGGGAGAGATACATTCGAAGTGTGGTTTGAAAATACAAAAGCAGAGATCACGAGATTGTAAATATGAAGAGTGAAATGAGAAAAAAAACCTTTATATAAGAAGATAATTGACAGAAGTGAGTGAGTGACATGCATTAATTGCAAATTACATATCCCCAGGTATTTTGAATTTGAAATTATCGGCAATTTCAAAACATCTGCTAAGTTATGCGCATCCCAAAGGAAGGACTTTCAACCTCTGCTAGCTTTAAAAGATAGAACGGGCAGAGGTTTTGGGAGGAGGCAGACTTTTAGATAGATTTTAAAATGATTTTATATATTAGGCTTTATGATGCAGTAATGACATAAGAAAAACATTGTTGGACAGCCTCTCTGGCTGCCACATCAGCTTTTCTTACGTCATTGGGATTTCTCCTTTTATAGAAAGTATAGATAGATTGTATAGTTTACGTCCGATCCCTCAAGTCCAATGGAACGTCCGGATCTACGAACCTCTTATGGACCTCATGGGTGAGCTTCACACACACACACACGTACACAAACATTATTGTTTGTATATTATTTTATATAAAAAGTGGACTGTGAGATGGATGTTTAGACCATGTGTAGTGGTTTGGGTGAATAATGCCCCCACCTTGGGCATTTTGTGCCATGTGGCAGTCCAGTCAGCAAGCGGCATTATTGGGAGTTTTTACAAAAGGGACGTACTGGAATAATGCCCAATAACGCCCCGTCCAATCATTACACAATTATTAATTTTTTTAAAGTAAAAACTAAAATACTTCATTAAATAAAAAAAGATTACAATACTAAAATAAAAACAAAAAAATGACTAAACTTAAAAAAAACGGAAATAAAAAAACGACTAAACTTAAAAAAAGATGATAATCTATAGGCCATATTTTTCCCGAAGTTTTTGGCGTTGCATTTGCGCAACGATCAACGCGTCGCCTTGGAGGTGATCGATCGGTTTGGACAAAAACTCTATGTCCTTTACCGTTTGCCTTGCCGCTTGCATCTCGTTAATTTTTTTGTTTTCGGCGACTCGTTCTTGCATAGTCTCCGAAGGCTTGTGACCGAGGTCTCGAATGTCTTGGAGACGTCGGTTCATCTTCTCGAAATCTCCCTTCAACTCGAGATTATCGGAAGACGAATCTACCGATTTTTCCCGGTTTTTTCCTTTTCTTCTACCTGGCGGTCGGGACAACTTTTCATCTTCCTCGTCATTTTCCAAAACAACATTTAAGTCGACGGTGCGCGCATCGGAAGTTGGTGTTTCTGGGTCAACCGAGGATGACGTTTTCGTCCGTTTAGCTTTACGTCTACTACTAGACGTCATGGTAAGTACGGTAGCCCACTTTGGACTATTTTTTAGAAGCTCCCAACATCTATAGTACGTGAAAACGTCTCTAGTTTTCTCGTACTCATCCATAGCCCTCGTTAAAATTTCGACGTCACCTCCTCCGCTCGGCCAATTATCTTTGTTTCATTGATAAACTTCTTGGAATTGGTGACATTACGTCATTGATATCGGTCCATTTGATAGAGATGGAATCTTTGTCACGATATTCACTTTTTCCCATCGCATTAAAAAAAAGCTCACGAATTATGTTCCAAAATTCTGACCAGTTTGAAAGTTTGCTACAAAAAAAAAAAAATAAATAAATGATACGTTAAAAAATAATAAATTCGATGTGTAGTTTTATAACACTTACCCACTTCGGGGTCCTCCGAAACATTGAGTCACGCCCGAGTCAACGCGTATTCCTCGTCCTTCGTCCAAACAACGTAACTATGCTTACGACGAGGAGCGTTCGCGTCCTTTTTTTATGTGACCTTTTACCGCGTTTGGATGTCTCGTGATCGGGTTCGGGTTGCGTCTCCGGCACCGTATCCACCTCGGGTTCGGCTTGTTCTTGGGATGGTTGCGAAGCGCCCGGTGGCGCAAAGCCGTAAGGGGTTGGAATGAAGGGATTAGAGCTGCTCAAGTAAGCCGCGTACGAAAACACATTCGGGTCCATGTCATGAAAGTTAAAGTTTTGTTGCGGTTGGGTGGTATTTGGGTTCCCGGGTCTTGAAGGAACACCAAACGGGGGTTAGAATGGATGCATGGTAAATAGGTTTTTAATACTTGGAAGCACTAGAGAGAAAGGTAGATAGAAAGTGAGATTTTTTTATAAAAAGTTAGGTGAAAAGTAAGCTATTTATAGGTTTAAATGGGAATTTAAAAAAAAATAAAAATTTAATATTGTTACCGTTTGACAACGGTCAAAAACTCAAAAGTTGTGCAAATTTGGCGTGATTCAAAACACGCTTTGGGGACTTTTTTGCAAAAATGCCGAAACACGCCATGGGGGTGGGGGATTGGCGTTTTCGGGCGTGTTTGGGGGGAAGACGCCGAAACACGGCCCACTACGCATGGTCTTAGTATTATAGGAAAAATGGGGGTTTGAAAGATGTTCAATTGTGTCATGGTAAGATGGAAGTTTTTAACAACCAGCCTTGTGGATGCTCTAAGCTAGTGTGTCCATAAATGGCTAAAAGATTGATTAAACGTGTTGTCTCTGTCATTTCATTAATATGAGAATTGTGCTTGGTTTGTGTTTTTATATAATTTTCATATTCGTGTCTAGGATTGTATTAGGTTCTGATTCGTTAAATGAATTTTCTGCCAAACAATTTGTGAATAGTTCATTAAACGTTAAGTTTATTTACTGACCTACTTTCAGTACCTAGAAGAGATTGCTAGAAAATATTATTTAGCTCCTAAAACGAGATTGTTATGATTTTTTTAAAAGTATTGAAGAAAAAATCACGTGTACGACAAAAGGTAAGTCAAGTCCTAGTTTAGATACATTTAAACTAACTTTTTAAGACGTATTAACATAGCCTCAAATTAGGATTGGAGACTACCTCAAAGTTGTCACTGAACATTCGAGATTTAGTCTTCCCATCATGCCAAAGAACGAAGACCACTTACGCAACTTCTCAATGTAGGTGTCGAATTGCTACATGACATGTTGAGTCTGACAAAAGTAGGGATGACTAATGAGCAAATGGTTACAAATATCGAAATTGAACCGGTATCACTATATGACATGTCGAGTCTGACAAAAGTAGGGATGACTAATGAGCAAATGGTAACAAATATTGAAATTGAACCGGTATCGTAACCGTAACTGAATTTATCGTATCGAATCATTTTTGGCACCCATTTTTTGGCGTTTTCATGATTGGTACTTTCGGCTCAGTTGGTACGGTACCGGTATTTTAACGATTTTGACCTTCATATACAACATCGTACCGTGCATTTTCGATACCGGTATCCAATTTGACGATTTTCAGAATCGGTACTTTTGATACTATACAGGTACCGCGCTCTTCCACAAAAGGCATGCAACTTGCTCAAACATCAAGCTGCAATATTGAATACTTAGAACGATATATAGAGAAATTAGCTAAATTTCCATTTCATCAATATCCCTAAAATAAGGAACTAATGTGAGAAACTAGTATTTGACTCACGCTTCGCAATGGGTCGTAGAGGATACAGGCGAGGATGTATTTCCGATCTGGTATATCAGTGGATTAATATTACATCATTCGGGCTTTAATCTAAACGATAGTAAAATATATGGAAACAACACGGTTAACAGTAGCGGAGCTTGATCAAAAGTTTCGAGGGGGCGTAAAGTGATGGGACCCAATTTTTTTTCCTATGGTTATATTTCGGGTCAGGTCGGCTATTGATTCAGGTCATGTCAAATAATAATAGTTTCAAATAAAACTAAAAAATTTCATCATTCAAAGGATTCGTTCTTACACATAAAAACTTGTAATTAAGTTTATTGTGTGGTGTGTAATCTAGGATTAAACAAATAAGACTTAAAATATATTTACAAAACTACTCATCACTTATATACAAAGTGGTAACAAACTTTACTTTAATTTATATATTGTATAAATATTTAGGATATACAAAGTGGTAACAAACTTTACTTTAATTTATATATTGTATAAATATTTAGGAAAAATAATTGGGGGGGAGGCGATCCTATATAATTTTTAAAATTTTCAAACGAAAAATCGGAACCTATACACTTCTAACCGAAACATTGGGGTGGGCGGATGCACCCCCGGGCACCAACTAACCTTCGCCACTGATGGTTAATATAGAGTTAAAAGTCAACTTTAAGTATTATAGGTTAAATAAAAAAGGAAATTTAAATTTGTTACATGGTGTATTGAAGAGTTAACGTAGACCATGCATACTTTAATCGAAATGGCAGTGCGGTGGGGGCACGGTGAGAGTTCAATTCGATATCACACACTATGACAAAGGATAAAGGAAATAAAGAATAATAACATTAACCAAAATAATATCTACATGTGTTTGTTTCGTTGTAGTTGCGACTTTGAACATAGAAACGTAACAATGCAAAAGTACGTTGCAATTTAAACATATCGTAATCATATATCGATATCAACCGCGCAAAAAAAATCATATCGAAACGTCAATAAAAATAAACATGTTATTAATTACGTGTTATAATACGAGGTTTTTAACACTTCAAATATTATGTATAATAAAATAATATCAAAAACTAAATATAAAATAATATATATGGACCAAACATGAATATAAACCGTTCACAATAAAGGATAAAGAAAATAAAAAGTAATAACATTAATCAAAATAATAACTACACGTGTTTGTTTCGTTGGGTTGTAGTTGCGACTTTGAGCATCGAAACGTAGCGATGCAAAAGTACGTTGTAATTTAAACATATCATAATCATATATCGGTATCAACCGCGCAAAAAAATTCACATCAAAACGTCAATAAAAATAAACATGTTATTAATTACGTGTTATAAGTGTTATAATACGAGGTTTTTAACACTTAAAATATTATGTATAATAAAATAATATCAAAATCTAAATATAAAAATAATATATATGGACCAAACATGAATATAAACTATTCACAATTACAAATGCTACTATAGAAAATTATACTGATACTCTAAATATACATATTCACTGTTTATTCTCTATAACTATTCCTCATGTTGTTTTATGATTGGTGGTGCGTGGAATAAAGATAAAATGTAATTAAAAATAAATGAGTTAATTTCCCGGACGGTCCTTGTGGTTTGTCATTTTTTCACCTTTAGTCCCCACTTTTTTAAAATAGCATGTTTGCTCCCTATGGTTTGATTGTTTGTTACTCGGATAGTCCCCTGAGTGGATGCTCGTTAGTTTGCTCAGTTAGATACATGTAAAAAGACTAAATTGCCCTTAATGATAATTACGTGTTATAATACGAGGTTTTAACACTTAAAATATTATATATAATAAAATAATATCAAAATCTAAATATAAAAATAATATATATGGACCAAACATGAATATAAACTATTCACAATTACAAATGCTACTATAGAAATTATAGTGATACCCTAAATATACATATTCACTGTTTATTCTCTATAACTATTCCTCATGTTGTTTTATGATTGGTGGTGCGTGGAATAAAGATAAAATGTAATTAAGGGTTATTAGATTTTATCACCTTTAACTATCGGTCATTGGCCGCTGCCACCTTCAACTATCACTTTGACGCCCGCCACCCCCAACTTAACACTTGGTATGTTCTGTCACCAGATCACTAACTTTTGATCATGTTACTATACTTTTGGAGGTGTCCGAAGATCCCTAAAACCATCCCAAGATCCTTATGACACCCCAAAAAGTGTAGTAAGAGGATCAAAAGTTAGTGATCAGTTAACGACGTGGTGACAGAACACACTAAGTGTTAAGTTGGGAGTGACGGGCGTCAAAGTGATAGTTGAGGGTGACAGCGGCCAATAGCCAATGGTTGAGGGTGATAAAATCTAATAACCCTGTAATTAAAAATAAATGAGTTAGTTGCCCGGACGGTCCTTGTGGTTTGTCATTTTTTCACCTTTAGTCCCCACCTTTTTAAAATAGCATGTTTGCTCCCTATGGTTTGATTGTTTGTTACTCGGATAGTTCCCTGAGTGAATGCTCGTTAGATACATGTAAAAAGACTAAATTGCCCTTAATGATAAATAAAGTTAGTAATAATAATAATAATATATTATATGCATATTTGTTGGGCCCACTTGTTATTTTTTATTTATAAAAAATATCAAACCAGCCCCCACCCATACCTTTCTTCTCCGACGAATAAGACCGTGGGGTATGGTTGGGTTTGGGTTGGGTTGGGTTGGGGCGTGGGTTGGGTATTGGTTGACACGTGGAATGGGTGGCAGACATGGGCTAAATCCACATTCAACACGGTATGATGGGGCGGGGGTTTGGGGCGTGAGTTTGGTGGGCTTCGCTAGACTGACCCGCTGGGCTATTTGAATATTATTTAAAACAACAAATTTAATTTTTTTTAATATTTTTAAATAAAGAAAATTACAAAATAAAAAAAATCCTAACTTTTATATTTGTTTTTTATCTCTTCTCTCAACGCCAAGACTAGTTCTAACTCGTCACCCTGTAGGTGATCAATGGGCTGGGATAGAAATTTCAAATCATCCCGTTTTTGTTTCTGGGCATCTCTAGCGGCATCTCTAGCTTCTTTGCTCCTTCGTATTTCGGCCCTTTGTTGTTGGAATACGTTGAATGTATCCAACTTGCATGAAATGTCATCCAACTGGTCGCTGTATATTCCCCTACGCGAGCCAGAACTCCCAGCTGAAGGCGATGCCGTATCAGATCTAGATTTTTGAGCACGCCTTCTTGAGGCATTTCTTCCATACTCAGGCCGGTTTGGGGCTTGGCGAATCATCCAAAAGGTCCTCAAACTCTTGATCTCGTGCATCAGATTGGGCTTGGGACGAGGCCCTTGACCTTTTGGAAGACGAGTTAGTTTCGCTACCAATGGGGATAGTCGCCCACTTTGGATGGAACTTACAAATCTCCCAACAATGCATGAAACGGAAGTCGGTCTTCATATTTGATTTGAATGTGACCACTGCATTTGTCAAAATGTCGGCTTCGGTTTCACCACTTTTAGGGTTTTGCTTTGCTTTATTTAAAAAACCACTAAATTTTGTAAGTTGGGTGCTTATCTCGCTCCACTTTGAAGATAAGCTATCGTTTTCACGATAAGTCTCCCTACCCATTTCTTCATGGAATAGTCTACTAACCGATTTCCACACGGCGGTTCGATGTTGCGAATTTCCTATTTTAATAAAAAAATTAATATATTACAAACTTATATAAAAAATAACCATTAATAAAAACAAAGGTTAAGAATACCTAAAGTTGAATGTTGAGGTTGTTCACACCAAGTCCTCGCCAATGCAACTTCTTCAGCAACGACCCATTTTTGTTGTTTTCGTTTGGCGGTTTCAACTACTTTATCCTCCTCGGTTTTTTTCTTATGACGTCTCTTTTTGATGGGTTTCGATGCGGAAGGACCATCATTGGGTGGTTGAGTTTCGGGAACGGATTCGTTTTGTGAAAGGTCGATGGAGGTTCGTGAAAGGTCGATGGGCGATTGTGAAAACGGGGTAGGTATCGAATCGTCGGTGTGAGGGAAGTTAGTAAATAAACGATTCCCGATATACGATGCATAACCCGCCATGTCGGGCATAGGAGAGTGTATGAAAAATGGACGAGCTATTGGACGAGTGGGTGGTGGGCTAGGATTATTTTCTTGGAATCCATACGGATTGCTCGGGTCAAAAGGACGATTGTAAGGATGCATTTTTTCGTTTTGTAGAAGGAGAATTGAAGATGTATAGAAGATGTGGTTGAATATGGTAAAAATGGAAGAAAAATGTGAGTTTTATAGTGAAAAATGGAAGAAAAAATTAATTTTTTTTTAATATAGCCGTTGGCCAACGGCTAGCCCAACGGCTCTTTTCTTTTGGCCATACACAGCCCGCCATGTCAGCTCCCTTCCCCCGCCCCACGCTCGGCTTGAAACCCAAGCCCCAAGGGCCACGCCTCAACCCAAGCCCATACCCCATGGCCTAAGTCGGCGACTAACCCCACCAAATGAACTGGCGACCAACAAACAACTATGATACCGAGTGAAACCTCACCATCTGGAGCCACACTTCTTAAGGCCTGATCCACAAAGAAGAAAGCAGATGCACTATCGAAGCATGTGTTAAAATTTTCAATAAAAACCGTACTCAATCTCAACTCAACTCAACTGTGTTAAAATTTTCAATGATTCGTATATAATAGCTTAAGAGATGTTGGATCTGAATCTCAACTTTGTTACCGAAGAAGAGACACCAGTGTTTTGAGATGTCGAGGAATCCGGCACCTCAAACTCATCCGTCGTTAATGTGGATGGTTTCAATTCCAGTAATGCCGGCAGCGGACATGCCGACACCTTGGCGCTGTCAGAGAGAGCGTCTCCTGCGTCGATTTTGACTAACCCCGAGCTCGTAACTCACCAATTTTGACCCACCATTTTTTCTGTTCTGTTTGCATTAGCCCATCCACACGCTGACACGCACCAAGAATTTACTTATGATCCAAAATCACCCAAGTGTTATTACAATTTCCCAGAGTGACTCAAAATCTAGTTATTGGGTTTGTTTTGCCTGGTCTCCATGACACCTTATATTTCAGAAGCGAGTAGAGATGGATTGCAAAATTCTTTTACTAATAAAGGTTTAATCTTGTTTTTCTTTTTTTTTTTTTTTTGAGACTCTGTTCTCATTGGACTCATACAGTCATACATCAAAGGTCATTGGTTACCGCCAGTTTATATCGAGGAGTCACACATCAATGAATCTATAATAATGTTGTCGAATTTGTTCTCTTTTGGAATCAGGGAAGTTAAATCCCGCAAACTCCTTGTGGAGCAGAAGGTCGCCGCATGGTCGCCGGCTAGTGGTATTGGAATGGTCTCCGGTGGTGGTTGGGAAGAAGGGTGATAGAGAGTTATTGGTTTCTTTTTATTTTTTTGGGTCCCATCTATTTTAGTGTTCAGATTTTATTTTGCTTTTATAATATAAAGGGTATTTTTGTAATTTCATTTAAACTTAAGTTGAAAAACTAACATCCATCCACGATGGGAGCACTTGTGTTACCCGTTTGTAAACCATAGGGAGCAAACATGTTATTTTAAAAAGATGAGGACTAAAGGTGAAAAAATGGTAAACCACAGGGACTATCTAAGCAATTAACTCAAAACAAATAAAAAATATTATTTAATCGAGTATTAATAAATATAGGGAAAAACCGCTCCTAACATAATTTGGATCATTCATTCATATGTATTTGGTTTAAAAAAATGAAAAATTTTGAAAATATATTTGGTTTAAAAAAATGAAAATTTTTGAAAATTTAATTGTGTTTTTTAGATAAATTAAAAGAATGATCAACCTTGGGACTTTTTTTCCTAATTTGTGTTTAGTTACATGTGTTGGTGGGATGATTATCAAGACCCATAAGGTTTGATAATTTATGTTTTAAAAAGACCCGGTTAAAATTAGTCGGTATTATTCGTTGATCGGCTATTAAAGACATTACATGTACGATAGAGTCGTGCCTAATTAGGGTATCGTTTAGTTATCGAATCGCCGGAAAATCTAGTATTATTGGTAAATACTGATGAACCGATTTATACTCATGTTTAATTTTAAAGTTTTAAACTTCACATTATAACCTAGTGTACTAAACTCCAAAGCGGCTTTCCAAATTCGATCGTTTAATTGAAGTTTCATCGTTCCAACCTATACGTTCACACAAAGTTTCATCAATTCGTACCAATACCAACTATCGACATTCATGAACCGATTTTTCAAACACAAGGTTACTTGTTATAATATGTTACTCATCTTACGTAGTTTTAGTATATAATGATTATTGGTAACTAAAACTTCTTATTTTATATTGTATGAAACGAAAATAGTTATGTTCTTGTTGATGAGGATGGCGATTATAGTGGATTTAGTCTTTTAAGCGATCGAGAACTTGATGCATTCAACATTCCAGTGCGATATACCTATTGTGGACTTGTATTTAAAAAAACTTTGTTGGAAAATTGATTTTTAATTATGAAATTATGTACTTCTAGATTATTTTTTGAAGTTGAAGTCATATTTTTATGCAATTATAGTACAGAGTTGAATAGTCATTTTGGTTGAATCGCCCACTATAACCCGGTACAACCGGTTGACCATTTCTGAGCCCGAACTGGTACGGTATAAAAACTGGTTTTAAAACACTGCATTTGGTTATTCATCTTGATTTTTTAGCTAAGCTAATTCATTCTTCATTAATTTAGCGTTAACAAAATAACATGCATTAACTAAAAGGCAAATTGGATTTAAATAATCCCAACTTGCTCAATTTGACCGATAATAATCCCAACTCAGTTATTGGCCGATAATAATCCGAACTGGTTCACTTTTGGCCGATAATAGTCCGCCGTTAAAAATAGCTTAACGGAGTTAAGCTTTTTTCTGAATTACAAACTGATGTTTTATGGATTTTGATCGGAACGAGGATACAAGTTGATTGATATAAAATTTATCTCGAAATACTGTCCCAAACGACGAAAACGGTGCTTCAATTCGGGTGTTTAAACTTCCAATTAACAAAAATCAAGTCGTTTGAAGCACCGTTTCGAGGTAAGTTTTACATAAATCGAATCGTATCCTCGTTCTGATCAAAATTCATAAAACATCGGTTTGTAATTCAGAAAAATGCTTAACTCCGTTAAGCTATTTTTATCGGCGGACTATTATCGGCAAAAAGTGGACCAGTTCGGATTATTATCGGCTAATAACTGAGTTGGAATTATTATCGACTAAATTGAGTAAGTTGAGATTATTTAAATCCAATTTGCCTAACTAAAATACAACAAAAGATGTAGTTCTCAAGCCGATCTAGATTATGTTTGCATACTATGAATCAAAGTAGTATATACTAGAGGAAAAACATATCTGAATATAACCGAAACCAAACGAGAGATTGAATCAGTTATGGTTTTTGAACCGACCTTTTATGGCTCAGGCAAAACTAAAATTGAATATCGGTATATATCCGTCATTGTGCATTGTAGAAACCAATTGTTTTTTATTCCGTCTCTTACTCCTCTCTTGTTTTTTTTTATTTTTTTTTTTCAAACAACAACCTCTCTCTTGTTTTATTTTAATACAAGATAGAATTTTGTTTATTACGGATTAAATAAATGTAATGTTATATGCTTAGTAATACAAAGAAATTACGTTTTTAAAAGATGTGTGTTGCACGTGTTAAATAAAATCATCTATTATACGAGTTAAATAAAATATGATACAATCTCTTAAAACACAGAGCCGTCAAGATATGCCTAAAAAATGAACGTTGGCATGATATTATAAATTTCGTTAAGTTAATTTTTTAAACATTTTTTTCAACCGTGTATTAACATTTTTATGTAACTGATAAATGTCGATTCCACGAAATGGTACTTACTCTTTTGAATATCATTTTAACACACTTAAGTTAACTTAAAATACAATTATAAATATATAAAAATATTTTAACCCTCTTGAGTTTTTAAAGTTTCAAGTTTATCATTCTTTAACTTAAAAAACACGATTTTCTTACGTGCTTATTTTTATATAAGTCTCGGTATAAATTCCAGTTGGTTTACTTTTCGATGAATTTTTTTTTTTTTTGAAAATGAATCAGATCAAATATAATATGTTTCTGTGCTTATTTTTATATATGTTTTCAGTTGTTCTATATTTTGACGTAAATATCGTTTGAAAACGAGTTGGATAAAATATAATATGTTTTTATTATACAATATAAATTCAAATTACTTTATGTTTCAACACCGTCGCAAAACACGGCATGTAAAATTACTAGTCTATACTATATAATAAAAGAAACCATTAAAGGGACACTTGTCATTATTCTAGACCATCATTAATTCTATATAATTATTATTTAATAAAAAAATTATTAAATTTAATATGTTTTAAACATTTAAGAAATTACAGATAAAGTTTCATAAAATATCTTATTATTTATTTATATTAATTACTAGATTAAAAATTATATCTTAATTCCTTAATTGTAGATAATTATTATATAATTTAAATTAGAGTGAATTATGATTTTGGCCCATGTGGTTATATCACTTTAACCCTTTTAGCCCAATTTTTTTTTTTAACATCTGAGCCCTCAACGTCTTTTTTCTAACCCTTTTAGCCCTAATGTCTTTTTTTCTAACCCTTTTGGCCCCTAACATTTACTGGATAGGGTTAGTGTTATGGGCCAAATGGTTAGAAAAAAGACGTTGGGGGCTCAGATGTTAAAAAATTATTTTTTGAGCTAAAAGGGTAAAAGTAATATAACCACAGGGGCCAAAATCGTAATTTACTATTTCAACATTTTTTAGAACTAATAAATTAAGACCAGTATTATTTAAATAAAACTTAGGTTATTAAATGTATGTTCACATGACTGTTAAAACTCATGAGAAAGTCGATGATACAGTTTGTGTTCTAATCGATGGTTCCAATGTTTTCATATTTATAAACTTGACAAACATCATAAGTTTTGATCATACATGACACACAATTTTGTTTGGATGTCAGAAAACCGTCTTAAAAATATCGTTTTATAATTGTTAAATCATCGTTATTAACTATTAAATTTTTTATTTACTTAACCCGTGTAATACACGAGGTTATAACCTAGTTAATACATATAAAAAGTTATGGGCTGAAATTCAGATTTTTTTCGTACCACCCATTTTTTTAATTATTTGACATATCTTAACCGTTAACCAATCTAACCACGTTAAACATATAAAATTTCTTAGAAATCACTCACAAAAAAATATTATTATTTTTATTCTACCTTTTTATAATATTTTAACGAGCATAATTTGGAATTTGGTAATCTTTAGAGACTTACGTATAAGTTTTTAAGTAATAAAAATAAGTTTCTTTCGAAAAATCATAATTAGGTTCATATTAAATTCACTTGTTAATAACTTTAATAACTATCAATAACTAAATAATACTGATTTATGATTAAGTAGGAGAAAGAGACGGAAAACCTAAAAGTAGATAGCGTAGAATGGTGATAAGTCCAACATTTTTTTATTAGATAGTATAGATATAGATTTTTTAAATGATATCTAGTTTTTTGTATTTGGCATAAACTCATTGAAAAACATAAATAAACAAACTATAATAAATTATTTAAAACATGAATTTTTGTAGGAAGGATGCGGAGGAATATAGTCCATTGATATAAGATTTAGGGGTTAAGATTAGTTTTGAAGGAAAAACAATGTATGAAATAAAACGTCCATAACTTTTTGCATACGACATTTTTTAAATAATAATCGCCATAATAGCGAGCGATTTTTCATTTTCAGTGTGAGTATGAAATTTCGATATAAAAATGAAAT
Organism: Helianthus annuus; assembly: GCF_002127325.2. NCBI lineage: Eukaryota > Viridiplantae > Streptophyta > Magnoliopsida > Asterales > Asteraceae > Helianthus > Helianthus annuus. The sequence continues at coordinate 22,079,305 of NC_035438.2, read as the reverse complement.
AAAAGATTACGTTTTTACAGGGTTTTCCATATATTGTGTTAAAGGTTCTGATCATTGTGTTTTTAAACTAGGTTATGGTGATTATGTTTTTTTACTGGGGTTTTTATACATTGTGCTTATTATTAGAACTTATAACACAATTTTATTTTGTGGTTTTGTCCATTGTGTTTTTGTTATCACAACTCATAAACAATGAAGATGGTGTTACATTAGTAGTCTAAACCATTGTATTATTGGTTCCGATTATTGTGTTTGTCAATTGGGTGGGTTTACATTGTGTTATATGTTTTGGTCGTTGTGTTTAGTCTATATCAATTATGTTTTAGTTTTTTGTTCATTGTGTTTTTTGTTTTGTTATCAATGATGTTTTAGTTTGTTGTCCATTGTGTTTTTAATTTGTTGTCAATTGTGTTTTAATCTGTTGTTCATTGTGTTTTGTATTTGTTCTCTATTGTGTTTTAGTTTGTTTTCCATTGTGTTTTTAGTCTGGTGTCCATTATGCTTTAGTCTAATGTTCATTACGTTTTAGTTGGATATTCATTGTGTTTTACATTATGTCCATTTTGTTTTTTCACAGCTGAGTTTTTGAGATTTTTTTACGTATAACAATACGATACTCGTATTAAAGATAAAAGGAGGTTCGATTTTATGGTATAACTTTTTTTAAATGATATATAAAACGGTTATGGTTTAAAAGAAACTAGTCAGCTTTTCATGATAAACCTACAGAAAAAAACAGTCTTTTTAATATTAGCATGCACATGTGAAAAGAATTATTTTTAAAAGACCTAATCATATCAATATATTAAGGCTATATGTATGTATATTAATATGTACGTACATGAACATTGTCACACCCCAACTGATGGCGGAATCATCGGGGTGCGGCAATAGGCGAACCAGATTGCTCAAGAGAATCCATAACAACTAAATTGCGATAATATTTAATGCGTTCATTATCCCATACTAATAAACAATTACAATCACATAAACTGTCACGAATTTCATGTCCTCTCAAACAATTCATATCCGATAACCTAGATTTTAGGTGAGTTTCTAGACTTCCTAGCTTGATTTGATGTAGACTGCGACTAAACCTGCAACATATGTTAAAACAACGTCAATACAAAAGTATTGGCGAGTATACAAGTTTTGATAGAGTAGCGAGAAATAGATAAAAGTGTTGCGAATCACCAAATACATAAACGAGATACCTCAACATACATGCATACAAGACAGATACTACCAGCTAAGTCACTCGAGCTACGATTGCGATTGCTATTCATCCTAACTAGACCCCGTCGGGTTCTATAGTACTATACTAGTTAAGGCGGGACCTTGCGAGTATAAGTCCTAACACATATGTAACTAGTATCACGTGTAAATATGCATAACAGTCATTCGCAAGAGGTAAATAGTTTAATTGTGCAGTTTGTTTTGATAAGTTTGATTTGATAGGAACGTATGTTACACCCAAAATGCGACAAAAGGGTTCGAGTATACTCACAGTCGGTGTTCAGCAAGTAAACACAACTTGGTTGGATTGAATGGAGCGCGTCTGAGATTAGCCTGATTACAGATTGATAGCGTAAGCGTTGAATAGTGCGTTAAACGGTGGCGGTGAACCAAGTGTCGGATGGCAATCCGATCGGATGACCAGTCGATTGGGTGGCAATCCGTTCGGGTGGCAATCCGTTCAGATGGTCATCCGATCGGATGGCCATTCGATTGGACTGTCACCTCGTTTGGTAAAGAGGTGTTTATGTATGATGGTTTGACTTTTGAAGTTTTCGTTGTAGCATTTGAAAACATAGAAGTATCTCTACCCTTCAGATCGATCGATCGAATGGCGGTTCGATCGGGTGACGATCCGATTAGTATGACACTTAGTGAGAACAAGTTTGTCACTCGATCGGATCCCAATCCGATCGGGTGGCAATTCGTTTGGAACTGACTATGTATTGAACATGTTGAAAATTGTTTAAGTGTTGAAGTCCAAAGGATGGTCGTTCGATCGGATGGTAATCTGATCGGACGGCAATCTGTTCGACGTTCAAAACTTTGAATAATTAAATAAAAATTTAAGTGTTGGAACCAAGTGTAGGCCGATCGGGTGACGGTCCGATCGGATGGCAATCCGATCGGACGGCAATCCGTCCCATCACCTGATCGTCTTGTCACTTGGTTGTTAAAGTTTGCTGTTTTCTCGAGACGGTATGACAACATGCCAAACAACAGATACCCCATCAAGACTCAAGTGACCCGATCGAACAGGAATCACCCTAGTCCGGTCAGTCCACTGTTCGTGACGGTTGTTCATTTTTAACCCGAAATCGGTAGTCACTTTGATAGAACTCAATCTTGAGCTGACACATTACTAAGAAAAAGTAGAAGATCTGAACGAGCTCCGATTCTATCGGTTTTGAGTGCATTGAGTGTAAAAGAGTTGAAAGATAGTTGGAAAACCATCTTTCAATCCTTTTATTCATGAATATGTGTAGATCTATGCGAAAGTGTTGTTTAATCTTGTGGAAATCCTTCAGATCCGAGTGGTTCTTGGTGGAATGAGGCCAACACTTGAAGTTCATAAGAACTCAATGATGACATCATCCTAGAACACCTCAAATCCATTGATTTCACGGTTAAAAGTTGAGATTCAAAAGAGAAAATGATGAAGATGTGCGTTTAGATCATAGAAGTACAAGATTTGAGGTAGAAACTTACAAGAATCGCGAGAAATCGAGAGAAAATAACTCCAAAGAGTGCTGGTCGAGTGAGAGCTGTCACATCACTTGAACAATGATGTGACAAGGGCTATTTATAGGTGAAGAGGGGAAAAGGTGATGAAGTGCAACGGATCGGATGGCAATCCGATCGGTTGGCCACTCGATCGATTAGCCACTCGATCGGTGGTCTCCGGCGAATTGCGTTTCGATGTTTCGTTTTGTTCATTAAGCTTTGCGATAGTTTGGTTACACATTATCATACCCACATTCGTATATTCATTATAATTAGTCACAAAGGATCGTATAAATATCCATATTTCAAAGTCTGTGTTGCGATAATCGAGTTGCACGTTTCGAATATGCGTTGCGTTGCGACACATCACGGCTATCGAGGAGGGTAGAATAGGTCCTCACTCAACGTCATCGTGAGTGTTAGTATGTGCGATGTGATGTGTTATAGCGACAAAGTATGCGTAATATGCGAAAATACTGCGAAATAGTGATGTATGCGATATAGCCACATTATGATCCGAATCTCTGGTGCTAGGCGTAACGAGTATAACGGGTAGTAACAACGCACGAACGTGCGGGTTGTTACAGTCTCCCCTGCTTTAGGAAATTTCGTCCCGAAATTAATCCACAAGAAGGGTTGCGAGGATCGATGCGAGTGGGAGCAGCGATTAAAAGCGTCAAAATAAGCGAGCGATCGATTGGAATTCGACGAGCGAGAGTGTTGCGATGACCGGCGATAGCAGCGAGTAGGGTGATTTGTATAACAAAGGATGGCGACACACGAAAAGCGATCCAAAAGTGTTTTGAATTCTTGAAAAGTTGATTAATTCGAAAAGGTTTGGAGAAACTTGTTTATGAAAAACCCTTCCACAGTGCGGTGTTAAACTGTTTCGATGTTCACACCAGCGCTTATGAGTGGGGTTTTATTAGGTTACTAAAAGATTTTAGGGTGTTTAAAACTTGTTTTATGAAATTTTCTCGTCACGCGGCAGTAACTTGAGTCGATTGTCACTTCAACGTTACAAGATAATCTTGTTTTGTACAAAGGTTTTGATCAAATTTTAGAAAAAGTTTTGTAAGAAAAGCTTTGTTTACACAAAGGTTTTAAAAATATCAAAATTTTAAATTTAAAGTCGGCCCCGCATGGCACTTTCCCACGAAAGTTCGACAATATGGCTAAAACACTTATATATAGGAAGTACCATCGGCGTATCCACCATGTTTTAGCCATATGGCTTCCGTCCCGTGAGGCGGTGTCATGTGTGTCGACATAGTACTGATAGATTTCGATTTCCTCGGTCCACGCGAAAGATGGTTGGACCAAGTGTAAGAGAAAGATTGAGCAAACGGGGCGGTGAAGTCGTTTACGAACTCAGTTTAGTGACACGAGCGAGTGTGACAAGCGATAAGCGGTACGCGATAATTGATAGCACAAGACAAACATAACAAGCGAAGACGACGGCGACAAGTGAAAAGTGATGAGCGATAAGCGACGAGCGATAGCGACAACCGTCGAGCGATAGGCGACGATCAATGCGTTGCAAGCGATGGGAATATGCGATTTGATTAGATTAAACGACACCACAAGTTTTAACCGACATTAAGCCCCACATGGCCTTTTTCCACGAAAATCTGCTAATATGGCTAAAACACTTATATATAGGAAGTACCAGCGGCGTATCCCCCATGTTTTAACCCTATCAGTTTTGTCTCGTGAAACGAGGGCATGTGTGCTAACATAACACAGATAACATAAATAATGTAAGCGATAGCGATGGCAATAAACGTTAAGCGATACACGATGAGCGATGGAGCAAAACACAAGCGATAGAGTGATACACAAGCGATAGAGCGATAAACAAGCGATAGAGCGATGCCCACGATATGCGATTGCGCGATGCACATAATAAGCGATTGAGCGAACACACAGTAAGCGGTTGAGATTGCGAGATAGATTCTAGGGATAATGCGATTGCGAGCGTGTTGACTTAAGAAAAGTCTAGCGATTACACGCCTTGAGTTGCGATTGAGATTGTTACGCCTTGCGATGTAGTGTAGTGTGTCGAAAATAGAGTTAATAGTATACTTTGTCTAATAACATTCAACTTGTATGGCACTTTCTTCACAAGTCATTGGTTGGCATGGCGAAGCACTTATATATATAGGAAGTACCAGCGGCGTATCCACCATGCTTCCACCACACTCCTCTGTCCCGTGAATAGATGTCATACTGTGTCGACATGGTCAAGACACTTATATATAGGAAGTACCAGCGGCGTATCCACCACGCTCAACCATGCTTTTAAGGTTATGGGATCATTGAAACTCATTGCGATCTCCATGCACTAATCGCAGTAATCCCGTGTGCACCCGTGATTAATTTAATCCTTGCACGTTTATCATACTTTATCTCAAGAACGCATAGTAGGGGTAAAAACATTATATAGTACATAGTGCTAGTATATAGTTCGTGCGCGAGTGCGAGAGAATGAGAGATAATATAGTTCACATTGCGTCGAGAAATAGAACAAGTTCAACATGGAAAAGAAACTAACGGCGAAAATCGTATCATTTTAACAACATTGAAAGCATAACTAATGTTGTCGTGGAGGACTTCTACGGAGACTTCGATTATTGCTGAAATTCTCAAGTTTGCGGCCTCGTGCGACAGTGCTGGGTAAGATGACCATACCAGTTGCAATTTGCGCAAAAGAGACAGTTAGCTTTTGGCGGGTGATGATACGTACACATGAGACACAGGGGATGAGTTCCGTTGTAGTCGCGCTTCGAGTGAACTGGAATTGCTTGGAGGGGTTCTGGTTGCGACAACTCACTTGTTGAAGAGTTTGAGCTCACGGTCTTTCGTTTGCGGCTGGACTGAGCTTCTTGGGGTGGTACGTCGTCATCGGAGGATTCATTTGAGGACCCATTTGAAGAATCGTTGGTAGATTCGTCGGAGGAATCATCGGAAGAATCGATGACGATTGCTTGGTGAGCTTGTTTGACAGGATTCTTGGAGAAAAATCCGTCCTGGTGTAACAACCATAAATTTATTTAGCGATTTCCGTAAATAATCACAAATTACTGAGTATTTATATTTAAACATTCATGCTAAAATACGGGTTTATTAAAAATTTTCTGAATTTGTAAGCAAACAACATAGTGTAATTTAATTCATCATTTTAGAATAACGACGAAACAACATTGCGGAAGCTTCATTTAACATGTGTTCGGTTCTTGCTCGACGCTTGATCTTCATCCGGGACTCTCGACATTCACCTGTGATCAAAACCAACTTAAAAGTCAGTATTGATAGTTTAAATGACGGTACAAAACAAGATTATGATAATGGAAGGAAAATCCCAACGTTAATCTCTTGATCCAAAGACAAGGATTCCAAACTGGCCTCCACCGTAACTTACGGTGGGCATCGTAAGTTACGGTGGCCCCTGTATTAAAGTTCCCCCACCGTAACTCAGTGGGTAACGTAAGATTTCAGCCCCATCTTAACCTACGGTGGTCACCGTAAGTTACGGTGGCACCTGTATCAGCCCTTCCCATTTTACCGTTTTTGACACGAAAACTTTCGTATCTTTCAATCCGCGTATCCGTTTGATCTCCCGTTTGTATTTAAGACCTCGAAACTTGTTTATAGTTAATCAAAATTCTTAGACCAAGGTATTTAACTCAAAATACCCATCTTGGATTCATAAGTCTTGTGAATTACGCGGCGAACACCCAAGTTACGCGCGTAATTCATTTTGACCCGTTAGAGAGGATTTAATCATTTAAGTTTAAATCCCACTCTCTACTTTCACATGTCATTTTTCTACACTAAGGTATTCACATATCTTCCACCAAATTTACGCGTACCTGGCCCGGGTCAAAGTATTGACCCGTTTTAATACCTTGCCTTAATAACTTGCTGATTCATAGCCACGTAGATTCCATAAGCCGTTTTACCCTGTGAGCATTAGACTCGACAAGCACTTGTTAGTCGTTATTCGTCAAATGGTGTTAACATTACCATTTGACCTGTTTAGTCTAAACGACCAAACATTTTGCACTTATATTTGAATGGTATTTATTTACCATTTCATTATTTAACCCATTTCGCCCCCTTTTGCCATTAAACATGGTTTTTATCCTTTTATTCGTCCCGACCCGTATCATTTCGTGTCGGAACCCATATTTCGGATATAACCTTGGTCGTGTTTATAATCTATAAAGTAAATACGTATCCTAGAAAAAAAAAGTGTAAGCTTTACTTACCTCGCGTCCGCGCAAACATTCTTCGCATCCATGATCCGTTTGACCCGTTCCTTTCCAAGCTCCCACCTAGCTTGTTTAGAGTCAACTATATCATAACATCCATAAGATGGTTAGATTGGTCATTCTATATAATGGCCATCACCCTATGGACCCCTTTTTTTACACACTTATCAATCAAAGCATGCCATATATTCAACAACCAGTTTCATACCATAATTATTTTCATTCGCTAACCGTTTGACCCGTGATTTTAAACACTTTAAGCATGTCACATAAAGTTCTATTTGTTCCCAACAATCAATACTTAATGCCTAAAGCAAGTATATGCAATCCTATGCCTTTTTCTTGGTTAATAAGAACATTATTTATGTGCAGCGATTTTATATTTAGCTACTGTAATTGAACGTTTTGACCCGTTTAAAATCTGAATTAGATAAACATGTTCAAAGATGGATCGTAGAACACTCCAATACCTTAGCAAGCATATAAGGTACACCTTCTAGCGAATTTTCTATGATTTTATATGATTTTTATAAAATCAGCTCAGCAACTATATTTTCATTTTTCAACAGCTTTCAAGTTCTGAACAGCAGGTTTAATTCGCCTTTTTGGCCTATTTAACAACCACATTTGTTTCTTATGATTGAAAACAGTAAAAATTTACTTCATAAGCTTTCCGAAAAGGTATAGAACACCCAATTCGGATAAACGGTTGATTTTATATGATTTTTTTAAGATTGGTCAAAATCCATATAAAAAGCTACGGAAATCATGTTTAGGGTCCTTTCAAATTCGACCCAAATCATCAAATGCAACCCATTTCCATGGCTAAAACCCTTATTAAACTCTTGGTAATGGTTAGAAACCTATAACACAGTGATTGTAGACTAAGAGATGTCAAAAACATCATCTATTTCAAGAAGTCATCATATGAATCCTAATTTTACCATCTTCTCAGCTTCATCTTTGTCAATTTAAGAACTAGAACTAAAATTAACATATATTCAAGTCCTATTTGGTGATTCTCATAATACACCATCATGTTTAATTTCATACATATCAAAGATTTGTCATAAACCCACTACTCATGAAATCATCAAATCAAGCTCTACATACGAACTAGTAGACAACACGGTTTCACTTAGTCATTTTAACGGGCACCTTGTGGGCATGATTTTTATACCTATTCTATTTAGTTCATGGCTAATCTTTTTAACCAAGTTTCAATCATTAAATCAAACCCTTATGTCTAGCACTCATGAACAATATCAAATCTTGCATCATAACATCAATTTTTTCACAATCTAGCATACAAATTCTTGTGTTCATCACTTTGTTCTAAAAAAACCCACTACACACATATATGGGTGATTATCAATTTCATAGTTTTTATCACTATATCCTCAAACTTTTAACTAGGGTTTGTTCCTAGACATGGTTTCAACATAACAACACTCATACATTCAACATTCAAGCATGAATTTCAATTATGAGTGTTTATCGGAATTTCAAGATAACACCAAATGATGAAATTGAACATACCTTGTGATCTCCTAAGCTTGGTGATCACGAATTTAGTTAAAGCCCCAAAATCTTGGCTTGATTCCCCTTGATTTTGATCCAATTTGTGAGTTTAGGGTTCACTTGGAAGAACCCTTTTTTGCTCCTGTGAAGATGTCGACCAAACACACCTTTTTGTGTGTGTTTTGTTTTTTTTTTATAAATCTATTTTCAAGATATCCAATTTGGTCCCTCATGTTTGGTTAGTTATTAAGTAGACCACAACCTAACCATTTCTAACACTATTCTCACTTATTAACTAGGTTAAATATTCCTAGTTAATTTAGTGGGTTCGGGGAAATTTACGACTGAGTTTATTTTAGGTCCCGTTAACTCGGGCCTTTTATAAACTCTATTTATCCATAGGCCTTTATTTAGCTTTTTGTTAAATATTAGGTTTATTTATTTAAAAATCCTAATTACTCGCCGGGTAAATTTTTACCACTAACGGTACTTTACCCGTCTTTTAGTATTAACGGGGTTTGATTACCAAACCCGTTTTCGGGGTGTTACACCTGGACTCGTTTGTCGTTGATTTCAGTGGCTAAGCGGTAGGTTTCTTCGATGGTAGCAGGCCTTGCAGCTTCAACGAAATCACCCACACATTCAGGCAAGCCGCGAATGTACTTCGTGATGGCTTTTTCTGAAGTGTTGACTTGACTTGGGCAGATTATGCTAAGCTGTTTGAACCTTGCGGTGTAGCCAGTATTGTTACCTTCGACTTGCTTGATTTCCCAAAATTCGTCTTCTAGTTTCTGGACTTCGTGGGGAGGGCAGTACTCTTTCTTCATGAGCTCCTTCAGCTCATCCCAAGAGAGAGCATACGCTGCGGAGATCCAACGTTTGTTACGTTCGGCTGTCCACCAGTCGAGTGCTCGCGATTGAAATACTCCGGTTGCGCACGTAGTACGGAAACTATCGAGACACCCACTCTGAAGAAGGGTAACGTTGATGGAATCGAACCACTGGAGTAGCTGGGACACACCTCCTTCACCCGTGAACTCCATCGGGTCACAGGCTTTGAAGTGTTTGTAGAGGAAAGCAGATTGCGGCGCTTCCATCTTAGAGTCTTCCGGGGTTCGAGAGTTGCTGAGAGAGTGCACTTGAGCGACAATCTGAGGGATGACCTTGGCCACTTCCTTGGCCACAAGCGAGGCAATCCTCTTCTCGGCGCTTCGTTTGGCTCTTCTCCTAGTTGTTTGTCTCGAGGTAGAGTCGTTTGAGGACATCTAGACAGAGAGAGATTTGGAGTGAGATTCGATCATAATGATTATTGAGTTTTGCGATGCGATTGAGCGCGATCAAAACTTGTTGCGAGTATTATATATTAGGTTTCACATAGGAGCCACATAGGAGACACGAGATTCCTAAGTTCTCACATAATTGATTCGTTTTGCACATATAAATGGTTGTAGTTTATACTTACCCACATACATATCGGTGTAGAATGCGCGAGGACGCGATGAAGAGGGAGAGAGCGAGAGCGTAAGCGAGAGATTAGACATTAGTTTTGTTGCGAACATTCGGTTTTCGTTTTAGATTGTGATGGTTGTGAGACTTGTGCGTTTGCAAGAGCGGAGAGCGAAAATCGATAAATCGAGAAATTGATAAAGCGTAAACTTTCAAATTGTAGACACATAAGGGTAAATAAGTTCCAACAAGCGTAAAAGCGGTGAGTCGTATGCTAGAAAAATGGATAGAGTGCCTCAGGTGTTTAGGCGTCGACTACCCAAGGTAACCCAACCATACCTAACAAATTCGAGCACGCGCGTTGCCCTAGAAGACTATGCTTCCACTGGGATGCAGCTCATGGCATTCGTCCTCCTAGTCATCGCGTGGCTCGAGTCATTGTTATGGTCGAGTCCTTGGTGAGAGCTTTTGAAAACCATTTTTATAGAGAGTGGAACGGTTCATTAAGATACGGGTTTCACCCCTGACTTAATTACTTCGCTCCTAGCTGTGTTTGTGCTCTTCGAATAAGTTCGAGAGTTCCACTAGATTTTTAAATGGAGGCTTTCGTTGAGTTATGGATGTCACTCCTAGCTCATTAGAAAGTTCTCGTGCTAGAAAAATGCGCTGAGTGAGTGATCTTATCGAGAGTTCTTGGTTTTCACACCGGATCTCGACTGGACCACTCGGTTGTTATGCGAATATTTTCGAAAACGTGTGTATTGTGTTGGCCTTAGGAAAGGCTAAGTAATATTCCAGCCTTAGGAAAGGCTCTTCGTGTGAAGTTGTAGTATGCGATGTTCACGCGAAGTTGTAGTTTTTAGCGGATTCGAACGGGAGTATCAAGTGGGCCCGTGCGAATCCTACTGGGTTCGCACGAGTCGGCCCGTTGGTACTTAGACTATAGACTAGGTCATTTCTAAGACATCGACTTCGACTAGGTCAAGTCTGGCCTAATTCCCTATAGTTATGGCCCTGATACCAATCTGTCACACCCCAACCGATGGCGGAATCATCGGGGCGCGGCACTAGGCGAACCAGATTGCTCAAGAGAATCCATAACAACTAAATTGCGACAGTATTTAATGTGTTCATTATCCCATACTAATAAACAATTATAATCACATAAACTGTCACGAATTTCATGTCCTCTCAAACAATTCATATCCGACAACCTAGATTTTAGGTGAGTTTCTAGACTTCCTAGCTTGATTTGATGTAGACTGCGACTAAACCTGCAACATACGTTAAAACAACGTCAATACGAAAGTATTGGCGAGTATACAAGTTTTGATAGAGTAGCGAGAAATAGATAAAAGTGTTGCGAATCACCAAATACATAAAAGAGATACCTCAACATACATGCATACAAGACAGATACTACCAGCTAAGTCACTCGAGCTGCGATTGCGATTGATATTCATCCTAACTAGACCCCGTCGGGTTCTATAGTACTATACTAGTTAAGGCGGGACCTTGCGAGTATAAGTCCTAACACATATGTAACTAGCATCACGTGTAAATATGCATAACAGTCATTCGCAAGAGGTAAATAGTTTAATTGTGCAGTTTGTTTTGATAAGTTTGATTTGATTGGAACGTATGTTACACCCAAAATGCGACAAAAGGGTTCGAGTATACTCACAGTCGGTGTTCAGCAAGTAAACACAACTTGGTTGGATTGAAGGGAGCGCGTCTGAGATTAGCCTGATTACAGATTGATAGCATAAGCGTTGAATAGTGCGTTAAACGGTGGCGGTGAACCAAGTGTCGGATGGCAATCCGATCGGATGGCAATACGATCGGGTGGCAATCCGTTCGGATGGTCATCCGATCAGATGACCATTCGATTGGACTGTCACCTCATTTGGTGAAGACGTGTTTGTGTATGATGGTTTGACTTTTGAAGTTTTCGTTGTAGTATTTTGAAAACAGAGAAGTATCTCTACCCTTCAGGTCTATCGATCGAACGGCGGTTCGATCGGGTGATGATCCGATTAGTAGGACACTTAGTGAGAACAAGTTCACAGCAGTTAGTCACTCGATCGGATCGCAATCCGATCGGGTGGCAATTCGTTTGGAACTGGCTATGTATTGAACATGTTGAAAATTGTTTAAGTGTTGAAGTCCAAACATCACATGGTCGGATGGTCGTTCGATCGGATGGTAATCCGATCGGACAGCAATCCGTTCGACGTTCAAAACTTTGAATAATTAAATAAAAATTTAAGTGTTGGAACCAAGTGTAGGCCGATCGGGTGACGGTCCGATCGGACGGCAATCCGATCGAACGGCAATCCGTCCCATCCCTGATCGTCTTGTCACTTGGTTGTTTGAAAGTTTGCGGTTTATCGAGACGGTATGACAACGTGCCAAACAACAGATACCCCATCAAGACTCAAGTGACCCGATCGAACAGGAATCACCCTAGTCCGATCAGTCCACTGTTCGTGACGGTTGTTCATGTTTAACCCGAAGTCAGTAGTGCCTTTGATAGAACTCAGATCTTGAGCTGACACATTACTAAGAAAAAGTAGAAGATTAGAACGAGCTCCGATTCTATCGGTTTTGAGTGCATTGAGTGTAAAAGAGTTGAAAGGAAGTTGGAAAACCATCTTTCAATCCTTTTATCCATGAATATGTGTAGATCTATGCGAAAGTGTTGTTTAATCTTGTAGAAATCCTTCAGATCCGAGTGGTTCTTGGTGGAATGAGGCCAACACTTGAAGTTCATAAGAACTCAATGATGACATCATCCTAGAACACCTCAAATCCATTGATTTCACGGTTAAAAGTTAAGATTCAAAAGAGAAAATGATGAAGAAGTGCGTGTAGATCATAGAAGTACAAGATTTGAGGTAGAAACTTACAAGAATTGGGAGAAATCGAGAGAAAATAGCCCCAAAGCGTGCTGGTCGAGTGAGAGCTGTCACATCACTTGAACAGTGATGTGATAAGGGCTATTTATAGGTGAAGAGGAGAAAAGGTGATGAAGTGCAACGGATCGGATGACAATCCGATCGGTTAGCCACTCGATCGATCAGCCACTCGATCGGTGGTCTCCGGCGAATTGCGTTTCGATGTTTCGTTTTGTTCATTAAGCTTTGCGATAGTTTGGTTACACATGATCATACCCACATTCTTATATTCATTATAATTAGTCACAAACGGTCGTATAAATATCCATCTTTCAAAGTCTGCGTTGCGATAATCGAGTTGCACGTTTCGAATATGCGTTGCGTTGCGACACATCACGGCTATCGAGGAGGATAGAATAGGTCCTCACTCAACGTCATCGTGAGTTTTAGTATGTGCGATGTGATGTGTTATAGTGACAAAGTATGCGTAATATGCGAAAATACTGCGAAATAGCGATGTATGCGATATAGCCACATTATGATCCGAATCTCTGGTGCTAGGCGTAACGAGTATAACGAGTAGTAATAACGCACGAACGTGCGGGTTGTTACATACATGAATGTAAAATCTATATTTTATTCAACGTATACAAATTCAATATGCAGGAATAGTGGTTTTCACCTATTGGGTGAAATGGGTGGTGGTGGACATCTATTGGCTTACATGGGAGGCAAAGAGAATAGTGTCAGGCAGCTGCCTGACACTCTCCTATTGGCCCAACAAATTTACGATTTTATCCCGCTTTAAATTTACGCTTTTGCCATGAGTTCAAAATTATGATTTTACCCCTACTTAAAAATAAAATTACGCTTTTGCTCACAACTAAAAATATCAATTTTGCTCGCAAATAAATTTACGCTTTTGCTCCCATCTAAAAATATCAATTTTTTCCCGCGGTTCAAATTTACCATTTTGCCCCGTTTAAATTTACAGTTTTGCCATTAGTTTTTTCCCTTAAAATTACGATTTTGCCATCAGTTCAAAATTTTGTAATTACCCCCACATAAAAATAAATTTACGCTTTTGCTACCAGCTAAAAATTCCAAATTTTCCATCGGTTCAAATTTACAATTTTGCCCCGTTTAAATTTACAGTTTTGCCATTAGGTTTTTTTTCTCACAGCCAAATTACGATTTTGCCCTCAACTTAAATTTACATTTTCTCCATCGTTCTTGTTTGTTTTCCTGGTTAATTTACAATTTTGCCCCTAGTGAAAATTACAGTCATGCCGGCAGCTGCTTGCGACTCCCTCATTGGTCCATTTAATTTACGATTTTATCCCTGAATGAAAAATATGATTTCGCCCTCAGTTCAAAATTACGTTTTTCCGATCGTTTTAGTTTTTTTTTTTTTTTTTTTTTTGCAAAACTATAAAAGTTTTTTCTAATTGGTTGACCCCGTTTAATATTTTTCCGTGTCAAGGAGCTGCCTAACACTCGCTCATTAGTTCTGAAAAATTACAGTTTTGCCCTAAGCCGAAAATTACGGTCTTATCATCGTTTTAGTTTTTTTCCTAGCAAAATTATCGTAGTGTTTTTTTAATTGATTGACAATTATTCGATCATCGCCCCGCAACGCGGGCGGGGCAACTACTAGTTTTTTTACATAAGAGCATGATATGTGTGCATCTAAAAGGAAACATGTTAATATAACAATTAAAAAAATACACTTATTTCTCTATGTACATCAATTAAAATATAACTAGCATTAAGCATTCTGGCGTTGCGGCGAGGGCTAGCACTAATGTCACACTACTGCCAGCGACCACCGACACTGAAGTTGCGGTGTTAATGCGAAGAAATTAAACCGAAACGTAAAACATATAATAAAATAACTAAGTTGATCTAGGATTCGCGCGTTACGATGAACCCGCGTCTATTTTTTCCCGTTTGACAGGTTCATCGTAATCTATATATAATATCTATCATTACCACTATAATGCATACATTACATAAATCATTGCATCAATATGTTGCAAATTATATTTATACAAGATTTTGGCTAAATTAATTAGGTTATTATAAATAATAATAATTTACAAATAAAACAACACAACTTTGAATTGATCAAACTGATTGAATATGATAAAATAATGAAACCATTATTTGATTAGGGTACAGCCACTTAAGCACAATTTACAACCATACATGCATACAAAACAGATTGAATTTGGTAAGGTAATGAAACCATTATTTGATTAATGTACAACCACTTAAGCACAACTTATAACCAATATTTGATTAAGGTACAACCACTTAAGCACAACTTACAACCAAACACTTTAGCACAACTTACAACCAAAATTTGATTAAGGCACAACCACTTAAGCACAACATACAACCAATATTTTATTAAGGTACAACCACTTAAACACAACTTACAACCAAACACTTAAGTACAACTTACAATAAATATTTGATTAAGGTACAACTACTTAAGCTCAACTTAGAACCAAACATGCATAGAAATGTTTAAAATTTATACTATATAAATGGGATACATATTATGTTAGTTGCATGTGTATGTTTCTTTGTATGTGAGAAAAATGCACATATTTTTTCTCTCTTGAAAGAAACTAACCTTTCCACTTTGTCCCTCTTTAAACACATATCACTTTTTGAAGGCTTTCTACATTTCTCAGGGAAAAAAAATCGTTGTTATATCCCCGCTTTTATAAAGCTACAAATGTTAAACGCATAATAGCTTTATCGAATAATAATAAATAAAAGAGTGAATTTCAAGGATTGTCCTTTATCTTTATACACATTTTCAAGCGCTGTCCTTTATGTTTAAAATTGACGAGTTTTGTACTTTATGTTTTCAAATCATACATGTTTTGTCCTTTAGACTTAACCCAGTTAGTTTTTTAAGTTAAATCTAATCACTCATGGGTAAT
Source organism: Helianthus annuus (assembly GCF_002127325.2). Lineage (NCBI taxonomy): Eukaryota > Viridiplantae > Streptophyta > Magnoliopsida > Asterales > Asteraceae > Helianthus > Helianthus annuus. The sequence goes on along the minus strand of NC_035438.2, from coordinate 22,063,471 downwards.
TTAGTCTTTTTACGAAGGCACATGAGAGTATAATTGTCTTTTTACCCTATTTTTAAAAGAAATCATCTTAAAAATATAAAATGTTAGAGCATTCACATCCAATCCACCATCTTTACCCTTATAATTTAACTAAAAATGCTTACTTTTTAAAATTTATATCATATTTTAAAAAACCTTCCACATCCAACACCCTTTACCTATCTCTATATTCTTTTTTTATCATTTCTTCTCTTTCTTCAATTTACAATTTTAACTACTATCTATTTTGTCTTATTATATTTTCTTCTAAAATTTATTCAAACAAAGTCGAATGTATGATCTGAACTATTTGACCCATAACAAAACATTTCCAAGTGAAATGGCAATCCCCAGGTGTGATTTTAAGAACCAACACTAGGATTACATTTTAAGAAGCAACACTAGGATTACATTTTATAAAAGATGGTAACACATTACAAGTCAATTGTCCAAATAGATGCAAACTTAAACAAAAGTTGAGCTAATAAGTTCTACTCACGATATAAACGCTCATGTCCCTGAATATGATTGCGTCGAATAAATTTACGACGTTTGCGAGTATGTTGTTCTTCGACATCCTCATAAAGATCATCATCGCTATCATCATCAGAAGATAGGTATCTCAACAACTTGCGAAAGAATGTACGAACCATTTGATCAAACGTGCAATTAAGTCAACCTGTCATCATACATGTTATAAGTAAAAAATTGTTATAAACGCCAAAAAGTGCCGGTTTTTCAGCGAAAAACGTCAAAAATAGGCAGCTTTCAGCGGCGTTTCTCAGCAAAAAACGTTAAAAAAGTACTGGTTTTTGCAGGTTGCAGCGTTTCTGCAGTTTGCAGCTTTCAGCGGCGTTTCTCAAACGTGCAATTAAGTCAACCTGTCATCAACTGCAACGTTTTTCGACACTGTAGGCTGCAGCGTTTCTGCAGGTTGCTGGTCATTTTTTTGGACTGGTTATTAATAACCAGTTATCATCATACGTGTTATTGAAGTAGGCTGCAGCGTTTCTGCAGTTTGCAGGGACTGTCTGTTATTGAAGTAGCATTCTTTCATAATGAATCAAAATGGCCATAAAAGTACTACATTAAAAGAGCAATAATGAATATATAAGGCAATAGAGCATATATTGAAACTTCAAATTTAGTCTTTGCTAAAGTCAGATTGTTATAATTCTTTTTCTTACCAAATGTCAAAATAATCCTTTTGTTACTTGAAAAGTATAAATGTAATAAATATTAAATGATAATTTATGTGTTTGTGATATACATCTGTGTTTTACACCATAGTTTAATTAATGGTTTTTCATCATCAAGAATCTTAAAACATAATTAATTACAACAACAAAATATCAAACAATAAGTTGAAGCCTGGGGTCTCAATTCTAATGGGTCGACTCAACTTCTACTTTTTTTTGAACGACTAATTTCTTTAGTCTCCTGTCGTCTGTGAGACTCGAACCCAAGACATTTCCCTTCTCAACCTTGGTGTTTTTAAGGGCTTTGCCTTTGCCAATGGACCACCACCCCATTGGCGACTCAACTTCTATTAAAAGATTAAATTGTCTTGTTCGAAGGGTGATTAGGTTGTATTAAAAATAAGTTGAAGCCTCGGGTCTCAATTCTCTAAAGCCTGGGGTCTCATTTCGGCCTGAACACCCCTAATATTAAAAAATAAGTCGTGAAACAAAACCGTCAACAAGTAATCATCGTTTATCGGCCTGAACACCCCTAATATTAATAAATGGTCAAATCAAACATTCAAACCAAAATATCCTTGTGCTAACTGTTAACAAACAGGCTTTCTATAAACTCTACTATCAAATTCAAGTGACAAACTATACAATCTTTCTATAAACTTCCTCAGCAGCTCTTTGAAATCTAAAACCTAAGTTTTATACAGCCCTTTGAAATCTAAAACCTGAGTTTTATACACTTCATGAATTAAGACTCAAAACTTAAAATCCAAAAACGATTGAGCAAAAAAAGCTTACATATAGCAGAGGAATGGAGATGTGAAGGATGAATCGGTTGATGATAGCAAAATCCTTTTCAAATCGGAACCCTAGTTTCCAATAGAAGCCTATGTTTACAAATCCAAACCCTCCACGTTTACAAATCCGAACCTGTGAAGTGGGAATTTGTTGATTTTATTGCTGGTAGTTCGATGTGTAGAAGGAGAGGGGCGGGAGAAGACAGGAAGAAGAGGTGGTTGTTGGAAATGGAGAGGGTACAGTAGCTTTATATGTATAAAAAGTTACTGTAGTGTTTTTTTAATATTTAAAGTTAGAGAATATATATAGTGGACAGGTTGGAGTGGGTTTTTAGAAGATTTTTTTATATTTTAAAGATAAAGGTTACTTTGATGGAGTGGATGAGAATGCTCTTATACGTAGTATATCATCTTTCTCTCTCTGTAAACATTATCACACTCAATATCTCTCTCTCTCTCTCTCTCCAGAATTCAACTGCCCACCATCATTTTCTTCTTCCCTCACAAACCCTAATATCCAGTTCCAATTAAAACAAAATAGAACCAATTTAATCAACTCCTAATATCCAAATCAAATAGGGATAAAATTAGATCTGAGAACCTAAACTTATTCTCAAACCAAATCGATGATCTGAAACCCGTCCAGTTCGCCGGAGGTGGAGGTTTGGTTGGAGAGAGTTTCGTTGGCGACTCTTGTTTGGTTGAAACCCTTCCAGTTCGTCGGAGGTGAGGGTGGCCATTGATTGTAGCATAATCAGTGAGTTCTTCACCCATTTTAATGGCTTTTATAACCCCATTCATGTTTAAAAAAGAAATCCCAATTTCCTTTTTGTTTTAGGAGAAATCGAAGAGTTCAGATCAGGTGTAAAGATATGGTCATTAGAAGTGTCATTGATGGTCTCGTGTGGACTTGGGTGGGGTTTTTTTATGGTGGGGCAATTTGGGTGGGTTTTCTTTTCTTGTTGGATTTTTTAAACACTTGGATTCATGGTGGGACAATGGAGAAATTAACTAGGTATTGATGGATGTGAAATGGTGGTTAGCTGTGGGGATGGTGGTGAGTAATGGTAGCGATGGTGAGAACTATTGAGAGATATAGAGACAGAAAGAGGGGTGTAATTAATTTTTAAAAATCAATTTTGTTTTATTTATTTAAATATGTTAAAATAAATGAGTTAAAAGACTAAAATACCCTTGTATTACTTGAATTAACTTAAAAAAACTAACTGGGTTAGGCCTAAAGGACAAAACGTGTATGATTTGAAAACATAAAGTACAAAACTCGTCAATTTTAAACATAAAGGATAGCGCCTGAAAATGGATATAAAAATAAAGGACAATTCTTGAAATTCACTCTAAATAAAAAGATAATATATTAGCCATAAAATCTATACATATAATAAAAGAAACCACTTTAATAACACTTCTCATCATATTAGACCATGCCTTATGAATAATTATAATTTTAATTTAATCTCTTCTAATTAATTATAGATAATCCTTTTACTATTTATTATTTAGTTTAATTATTACTTTTATATTTATCTATTAATTTCAAATTCAAACTTAGTTATCTAATTTGATATTAGAGTAAATTACAATTATGGCCCATTTGGTTGTATCACTTTTACCTTTTTTATCCCAAAAAAAGGAATTTTTTAACATCAGAGCCCTCAACGTCTTTTTTCTAACCCTTTTCGACCCAACGTCTTTTTTTCTAACACTTTTGGTAGGGGCCAAAATATTCGTTTTTTGGCTAAAAGGGTAAAAGTGATATCACCACATGGGCCAAAATCGTAATTTACTCTTGATATTAACTATATATTTGAACTCTTTGTTTAGTTTGGTATCAAATAGATTTTACGAAACTTAAAATAAAATTAACTAATATTATTTATCATTTCTACATTTACAAGTTTTAAATAAATGGTTAAATTTATTGAGACTTCATTACATTTACAAGTTTTAAATAAAGGGTTAAATTTATTGAGACTTTGTTAACAAATTTTACTACAATATAATAATCTATTTATATCATATAATATATATTTATAATAAAACATTCATGTGTAACACCTATCATTAGTTGTAAGCATTTATTTTATAATTGTCTCGCTTCACTTCCAAACTTATCTTATATTAATTAAATAAATAAATGAATAATGAGCTAATATTAAATTTCATCCTATTCTAAATTTTGAATACAATTCTTCTATTTTTCTAATAAAATATGATTCTAAAATTTAAATTGTTAATTAAAGATATTTTTAAATAAAACAAATTATTTATCACGAAACCCAAACTTTGTATTAATATATGAAAGATTTTTATTTTCATTACTAAAAAATTATTGTATCAATTTTATTACATAATTTATAAATCAATTTGTTGGAATTGTTACCAACATTTTATCACTCAAATAGATGTTGATTTGCTTCTTAAATAACATATCTTCTTTCCAAGAATCATCTTCACAATCACCATATCCATCGCGTATCGAGTATTATCCATTAGTATATTGAAAGATATGACTTTTTTGATTATTGGAATATAAAATTAGATTTATTAAACCCGTGTAATACATGTGGTTTTTTTATAGATATGCCTTTTTTATTATTTACTATACAAAATTACATTTATTCGACCCGTGTAATAGATGAGGTTTTTTAAGATATAACTTTTTATTATTTGATATATAAATTTAGATTTATTCAATTTGTACAATACACATGGTTTTTTTAAGGATATATATTTTTTATTATTAAGTAACGGAAATTACATTTATTCAACCCGTGTAATACAGATATTTTTAAAGATGTAACTATTTTATTATTTGGTATATAAAATTACATTTATTCAACCCGTGTAATAAATGAGGTTTCTTAAAGATGTATTCTTTTATTATTTGGTAGACAATATTACATTTATTCAACTCGTGTAAAACAAACGGTTTTAAAGATATAACTTTTTATTTGGTATATAAAATTATATTTATTCAACCCGTACAATATGGTTCTTATAGATATAACTTTTTTATTATTTAATATATAAAATTATATTTATTCAACCCGTGTAATAAAAGAGGTTTTTAAAAATATATTTTTTTATTATTTAGTATATAAAATTCATTTATTCAACCCGTGTAATACACGGGGTTGTAATCTAGTAAAAAAGTAAATAAAACTATACGTATATGGTACATGGGTGGAGTTATTGTAAAAAAGACCAAAAGTGTGAGAAAGGTAGGAAATAATCTCAACCATTAGATTAAAATTAATTAAAAAGGGTAGGATTGTAAATGCATTAACAAATTTAAATATGGTAATCCTTGATTTAAGGATTTGGAGAGAGAAAATCCTGGATTTAAGGACTTATAACCGTCCATAAATATAACACCATTCAGAGTATGTTCATACATGGTGTTTTAAAATATAACACCATTCAGAAAATATAACACCATTCAGCACAAAAATAACACCATTCAGCACAAAAATAACACCATTCAGCAGTAAATAAAAAAACACCATTCAGTACAAGAATATAACACCATTCATCAGTAAAAAAAACACCATTCAGTACAAAAATAACACAATTCAGTACAAAAATAACACCATTTAGTAAAAAATAACACCATTCAGTACAAGAATAACACCATTCAGTACAAGAATATAACACCATTCAGTACAAAATAACACCATTCGATACAAAAATAACACCATTCAGTACAAAAAAACACCATTCACATACAATAATCTGCATGTTATAGATATATTCATAGAATGGAGATTGATTCATCGGCGCTTCTCATAGGTTTGGCGCTTCTCACGACCAAAACGAATAAAAAAAATATCTTATTAGACTGAAGTTTTAAACCTCTCTTCGTCGGCTATAGATCTGGCTGGATATTCTTAGGGATTTCAAGAAATCTGTAATCCATCTGTAATAATAATCTGCATGTTATAGATATATTCATAGAATGGAGATTGATTCATCGGCGATTAGTCGGTGCTCTGTAGAACACCAGAAGATCTACACCGAATGGTTCAGTGTTGCCGATTCAGGTTTTTATTTCTTCTTCTCTATTTTCATTGATTCGCGTACTTTTTTTTTTACATAGATTTGATTTTTTATTGTTTGATTGCAGATGGTGATGGGCGAGTTACTGGTGTGGATGCCACAAATTTTGTGGAGAGAGAGAGATATTGTAGGGATTTTGATTGACAGTTTCTATTTTTGAATGTGTATAAAGACTTTATTGCCCCTAGAATTTACAATTCAGTCCAAAAAATAAACCAAATTTTACAATTTGGTCCCTATTAATCTCAACCATTAGATCAAAGATCTAATGGTGTAGATTCTTTCTTACCCTTCTCACAGTTTTAGTCTTTTTTACAGGATCCTAACTCTATGGTACATATCACTCTTTTCAAAAGTTAAAATTCTAAATACGCTATTTTACCCGATAAAAGTTGTAATACGTGAAGTTGAATTGCCCCAAAATCTCTAATCCTTACATAATAATAATAAGGCTATAGGGTGTGGGGATCATGGTTGGAACATAATTTGTCACCTAGAAACATGAATAGAAAGCTACACCACCCCTTGATTGATTCCTCATGGTTTGCATGGATTAAACCATGGCAGCCATGGTCCTTCTTTCCATTTTTCAACAAATCATTTCCTTTTTTCTCTTTAGACAAAAGATAAATTAAAATAAATAAGGGGCTAGTGGTTTGGGTCATGACCACACTCTTAGGATAGTGGTTTTGGATGGTGGATTAGAGGTGAGTTACATGGCACTAACATGGAGGGTCATGGTGGTCATAAGGGTCATGACCACACCCTATAGCCTAAGACCATGTGTAGTGGGGCGTTTTTTTTTTAAATTTCAAAAATAACGCCGAAAAACGCCTCCCCACCCATTACATAGGGCGTTATTTTGTATTTTTTTTTGAAAAAAAGGAGCCCGGCGTTTTATATAAAACGCTCAAAGATACAAGTGGTCCAAGTGGGCTGACCAATGGGAAGGAGTATTTGGTCCAAGTGGGCTGACATGGTCTGACCAAAAAGCTTTTTAAATAAGTTTTTTTTAATGATTGGAAGGGCATTATTTGGGCATTATTCCCACTACGCCACTTTTATAATAACGCCCCATGCTGACTGGGATGACACGTGTCGGATAATGCCCCATGATAAGGGCATTATTTTTCTTAACCAATACACGTGGTCTAATAAATTAATTTATAAATTATACTAAACTACTTTTAGGAACTGAAATTTAGATTAGTGTTAGCATTTATTGAAGCATTTAAACATTTGCAATTTTCCATGTACAAATGCATCGATTTCAATTTGATTTTTTTACTTCTATTGTTTCATAAAAAAAGTACTTAACAGTTTTAGTTTTCCAACGTATTAACTTTCAAAAATAATTCTTGAAACTGATACTTCTTTTTTTAAGTTTGAAAACCTTTGTTTTTTTTTAAGATATACTTCATTAACGACATAGCCGACCCAAATTGGAGCGACAAAACAACACAAAAAATTACATATTTACAAATGAGTACCAATCTATACATTCTATCCCCTTATACTTTGATCTATTTGAAAACCAAAGAAAACCCAAAGCTTTAACGTCACTCAAAATACTATAGATCTTAACTGGCAGATTAGAGAATCTGAAATTGTTCTTAGCACGCCATAAACTCCAACAGATGATGATGATAATACCTTCCACCTTGGACAGCTACCTTCTTCTTCTCCGAAGCTCTAAGCACCGTATGCAATCCGATGAGATCTTTAATCGAGAAGGCGAAAATGTTAGGAATTTTACACCATGAACTAATACCGTTCTGTAACACCCTAACACGCTTTAACTGAAAAGACGCAGCGGAAATTTGTACTATAAAAATTTCTTTCGTTAAAAACATTTTTGACCTACTTGCAAGTTCATTATAAAATACCTTCTTACAATATAGGTATCTTTTGTACACATTTACAAAATAAAAGCATAACTTATAACTATCATTTTGCATAATCAAGTATTCCCGTACAATCTAACTTGTGACTCGGTCTTCGATCTCCACTCCTCAGTGATCCTCCGTGACTCGTACAACCTACACTTACCATACAATTTCAAACATTAGTACACAATATGAACGTAACAAGATTCATACACTTTTACTTTCTATTCCGTTATCCCTTTATACTTAGGCATTTTCGTCTGAGTATCCATTCTCCGGAGAGACTTCAACATTGTACCTGCATTATTCTTCATTCTCAAGGAACACTGTTATTTACATTAATACACAATCATATTGAAATCATATGAGCATACGTACTTACCTTCTGGCATACGGTTACACATGCATACTAGCATCCGCATATATACGTTCACACCTATACGCGTATGCACCTTCACACTTAAATACATAATACTTACACCCATGTATGTCTACCCGCATACGCACCTACACCGTTACCTACATATATACCTACCTACGTACATATCTACATACTTACACCCATACTTAAAACGAAACATAACTATACACCTGCATACATTCACTAGTGAAATCTATACATAAATACATACATACATACATACATACATACATACATACATACATACATACATACATACATACATACATACATACATACATACATACATACATACATACATACATACATACATACATACATACATACATACCCACGTACTTAATTCGTTACCCCGCATACTCGCTTACATACCCCGATCTTATTCGCACGTCTTAAACGCTTTCAAAAATATCTATCGGTATGTTTCGGTTCTTAAAAAATGAGTTTCATACTCCTCCGTAACTTACCAAGCCAATTAGTAGGGTTAAGGAACATTATAAAAGCTTAACAAGGCTTGGAATGGGTCCACGGGGTCCGAATTCGAAGGAAAACAAAGAAATCCACAAACTTTACATTTGCACCTGACCTCCACCGTAAGCTACGGTGGCTACCGTAGCTTACGGTGGCCCTCAAAAGTCCTACGGCTGCTTTAAACTGCCTTACGGCAGAAATAAAGCTCCAGCTCCCACCGTAGCTTATGGTGGGCACCGTAAGCTACGGTGAAGCCCAGTTCAGCATCCCATTTTAATACTAAAATTTGCATAACTTGCTCGTTTTGCATCCGTTTCACTTGAAACTTGTTCCCAAACATCCGTAAAACAATTCCTTACATATTAGACTAAGAATCCTTATCCCGGGTCCTTAATCATTACCAAACTTATTACCGTTACCTCACTTATTCGTATTTATTCGACCCGTTTGGTCCCACAAACTACCTTCGACTATCTAGATCGGTACTTATCTTAATACTTTCAATCATTTCATACCATACATGACTTCCCTTCATTTAATATCCAAAATAAGTTCTTATGTATACTAAGAAGTGAGTCGGAAGTCACTTACCTTGTGCATCTGTGCTCGTAACCGCTTCCTTGTCTCATCTTGACCCGTTAGCCTTCCACGCTTGGTCCATGCTTGTGTAGTTCCAATTCTTTCATGTCGTCATGCCATAATAATGTTAGTATTCATGCCCATTCAAATTAACACACATTTACCAACTCTTATCAACATTGACTTTCACTAACATGCATATGACATGATTTGTCAATCACGTTATTCAATATCTTCGAAATCCAAATTCATTATCACACATAACACATAATTGGTCTAACACATATTCCATAATCTCTTGATTCTTATGCTTGTGTCAAAATGCCTAACCATACTATAATTTTTCGGTTGACTTTCAGAAAGTCAACCTTCTAGCATATAACTTCTAATCTTTGAATCATGCATTCATATTAATATAGTAGACCATATTAATAACATCACATTCATTTCATACGTAATGTTGTATGACACATACCACTACATGATCACCTAGTCGCATACACAATATACACATAATCAAGTTACACATACTTATGCTTTCATGATCCTACATTTGACAACTACATACCAAGTTAGCCATTTTAATGAAACGTAACATCATACTTAACTAGTAGCTCACAACCTCTTCACTTAGTACATGCTCATCCTAAATTACCATTAAGCCACTAGTCCGTCTCATGGTGTGCACCACCTTTCAAGCATCGGGTACTAATTCCTAATGCATACTTTCACGGAACCATCTCATCAACCAACTACTCACATGTATTTCATCCAAAACACATATCTCATGCTAACTTAACTATCAAACATAACATTATAACATTCTACACCAAATTACCAAATTCTTGCAATAATTTTACTTTCTAGCTTCACCTAGACATTTCATCAAACACTAGGTGTGCGTACTAACATTTATGCATAATGTACAAGTAATTCATATCAAGATCATCAAATTCCACTAGAATCATGTAATTTTCATACTATACCCAAATTAACTAACAATTACTCATTACATACAACATCATACATCAATTTTACACAACTATTGAACATGCATGATTATCCATATCATCATCTTCACTACTACAAGTGGGTTTCATCCAAAATCATCAAATTACTTAGAATTTTGCATAGTTCATGATCTATATTGTAATTCTTAGCACATTTACATGACAAATTTCATACAAATTCATGGATTGATCATAACCCACTTCATAGCAAGATCATCAAATCATAATTTACAACTTACCACATGTTTGCTAGGGCTAGATCATCAAGAAAACGAGTTCATGCATCGGATTTGAGCCTAATTTCCTTGTCAATTTGAAGCTTTCTTGGGAACTAGGGTTTCACCCTTTTCTTCTTCCTCCTGATCGTCTCACGCACACACACATCTAGTGTGTGTGAGATTTTTGTTTTAATTAAATTCAGATTCATATTTGGCAATCTTAGTCCCTCATGTTCTCTCTTATTTATTTGACCCCCAATGTTTTCCATTCTTGATTTATAGCCAACACTATCTAACCAAGTTAGATAACTTGGTTATTAGTGAAATATCCCACTTAACCAATAAATCCTACTTACTTATGCCAACCTAATAAAATGTCCAAATAAAATATTTAGACCCGAGTTTTGGGGCGTTACAAATCTACCCCCTTAAATGAGGTTTCGTCCCTGAAACCTTTCTCATTTCCATTAGACACTAACATCCTTTCCCTTGCCCTATCAACAGGACCACTAGCCCATCTTAGTAACCACCCTCTATTCTAAAGAACCCGTCCTGAAGTTTTTTTTTAATTAGTGTCGCTTTCATTAATAACGCTAGCTTCAAACACATTTCTTAGCTAATTGTTCATTCGCCATTCTATTACTTTTATATTCTGTGCAATATACCATTTGCTTGAAACAATTTCAACATCCTAATAATAACATTCCGTCCTGTTTATTTCAAATTTTATATTATCTTAGTTGACTATACGATCTAAATTCGTAATTTATACATGCACATCTACGTTTAATTTCGATAGGCACGTCGTAGTGCTAAATAACTATCCATTCTCAATTCATGATTATTCGAATATTTGACTTCTTTCTAACAAGCCCACACTTCTCATACTTTACCTTTACATACATCCCCATTCCCTTGGCCCGTTTGTAGTGGGTCAAATTTACGCATCTCTTCATACTTAGTATCATACTTACAATCGAACGATCCGTTATAGCAGATCTTAATATCTTCATCCATTTCTTAGATTATATTTTATACATATATCACATAATATTTAGTTCTTGTTTTGTTATCGTAACAAAACTAATATTTCATAGTCACATATACATGCTTAACTCCAAAACTAGCGTCTTTCTACGTTTCCTATAGTTATTTGTATTATACGTACCCTTACGTTACCTTCAACTCATCTCATTTATCCTACATTACTATTCTTCTCAATTCATGCATCACTTAAGTTGCTTAAGCAAACGCATCATGCAGGTTCTTCATACGAGAGTTTAACCCATACCCGAAAGTTTCCCTCATATCTTATAAAAATCTGGTTCTCAAGGACATAGTTCTCTCCTTATGTTAACTACAAGGAATCAAACATTCCATACTATACCATAGTCCTTCCTCCATTCAATTTGCAGGGCGTTTTCAATTTTCCAATTCATACTTATCCATCATAATTTAAAACATTTTACTTACCTCGATTTCATTCCATACTTCAGCGATCCGTAATTCAGATCTATCCACATTCTGCACGAGTACTAGCCGTACCAGGCTAGATTTCATTCATCCATGTAGTGTGCCTCCACTCGTACGCATCATTCCACCAATTCGGTTGGTTTCATTACATCAAGGATTCTAACATTATCATCAAGAAATTTAACAGTTAGTACATTTCAGTTCTCACACGAAACTCTTTCATTCTAGTTACTTATTTCGTCGACCTTCCTAATTTGATCCTTCAAGGCTAACTGACATTTCTTATTTATCGTATATGCATCGAGGTACACATTCGTACTTCTTTCCATTCATGCTTACTTGCAAAGACATTCATTACATTATTTCGGTACTCATGACCAAGCTTACTCTTCTCATTCATACTTAAATTATTGTCTGCGTCATAGCCCGCCCTACATTACGACTCCTACGGATCGATTACTAACACATCTAACACCTAACGAGTTTAAAACTTCTTTCTTTCATTTTAAAACTTAGCTTTGCGTGCCCATTATGATCATCCTTTTGTTCATTTACTTTACATTTACTCATAGAACTCGTTTGACATAACTATGGTCAATTATCGACACAATACTGATGTGAGTAAATTTTATCCTTTATATGTTTTAAATCCGTCTTGCGGATTCAAATGTAACATCCATACCTTTTACTACTACTATATTTTGAATCCGTCTAGCGGTTTCTAACCTACCATTCACACATTTTCTTCCTTCTATGATTTGAATCCATTTCGCAGATTCAAGCATGTCATTCCTGCATTTCATTCCTTGAATCCGTCTTGTGGATTCAAACATTCCCTTCGAGCCTTTCATTCCTTGAATCCGTCTCGCGGATTCAAACATTCCATTCATATCTTTCATTCCTTACGCGTGTTGAATCCGTCTCGCGGATTCAACAGATCATTCATACTTCATTCCTTTCATGCTTCGAATCCGTCTCGCGGATTCCAACATATCATTCATACTTTCATTCCTGAAAGTCTTACATTTCTTTTCACCCCCCCACGTCCACCTACTACCTAATTCTAACGGACATACCTGTAACAATTATCACGGTCTCACGAACATCATACGTTTCTTGTGTACTGGCCAGGTACACAATCCACATACTAGTTTCGTGCCTTCGCGTAATCGCCACCTTATGTCCGCAGAATTAAGTTTCGGCACGTGTAACATTTTCAAAACTTCCTTACTCTGTCATTATTATATTTCATTTAAAATTTTCTTTTACTTGCTTAATTATACCATTTCATGCACCAATAAGCTAAATCTACGTACCTCGGTCAATATGTCATATTACATACCTTGGTGCCAGCGTTAGACCGCATTTACAGATCATCATTTCCAAGCAATCATGCCGACCTTATACATAACATATTGTTAGTTATCTTCAAATACATACTTAATGTACATACTTACCTTGGCTTCCACCCTTAGATCTTGATCGAGTCTTGGATTGTACGGGTCCTTGTCACAAAAGCACACAGGCTTGAGTTCAAGTATTTACCTCCTCATACTTGATTTCTCTCAAACCAGGGCTCTGATACCAACTTGTAACACCCTAACACGCTTTAACTGAAAAGACGCAGCGGAAATTTGTACTATAAAAATTTCTTTCGTTAAAAACATTTTTGACCTACTTGCAAGTTCATTATAAAATACCTACTTACAATATAGGTATCTTTTGTACACATTTACAAAATAAAAGCATAACTTATAACTATCATTTTGCATAATCAAGTATTCCCATACAATCTAACTTGTGACTCGGTCTTCGATCTCCACTCCTCAGTGATCCTCCGTGACTCGTACAACCTACACTTACCATACAATTTCAAACATTAGTACACAATATGAACGTAACAAGATTCATACACTTTTACTTTCTATTCCATTATCCCTTTATACTTAGGCATTTCCGTCTGAGTATCCATTCTCCGGGGAGACTTCAACATTGTACCTGCATTATTCTTCATTCTCAAGGTACACTGTTATTTGCATTAATACACAATCATATTGAAATCATATGAGCATACGTACTTACCTTCTGGCATACGGTTACACATGCATACTAGCATCCGCATATATACGTTCACACCTACACGTATATGCACCTTCACACTTAAATACATAATACTTACACCCATGTATGTCTACCCGCATACGCACCTACACCGTTACCTACATATATACCTACCTACGTACATATCTACATACTTACACCCATACTTAAAACGAAACATAACTATACACCTGCATACATTCACTAGTGAAATCTATACATAAATACATACATACATACATACCCACGTACTTAATTCGTTACCCCGCATACTCGCTTACATACCCCGATCTTATTCGCACATCTTAAACGCTTTCAAAAATATCTATCGGGTATGTTTCGGTTCTTAAAAAATGAGTTTCATACTCCTCCGTAACTTACCAAGCCATTTAGTAGGGTTAAGGAACATTATAAAAGCTTAACAAGGCTTGGAATGGGTCCACGGGGTCCGAATTCGAAGGAAAACAAAGAAATCCACAAACTTTACATTTGCACCTGACCTCCACCGTAAGCTACGGTGGCTACCGTAGCTTACGGTGGCCCTCAAAAGTCCTACGGCAGCTTTAAACTACCTTACGACAGAAATAAAGCTCCAGCTCCCACCGTAGCTTACGGTGGGCACCGTAAGCTACGGTGAAGCCCAGTTCAGCATCCCATTTTCATACTAAAATTTGCATAACTTGCTCGTTTTGCATCCGTTTCACTTGAAACTTGTTCCCAAACATCCGTAAAACAATTCCTTACATATTAGACTAAGAATCCTTATCCCGGGTCCTTAATCATTACCAAACTTATTACCGTTACCTCACTTATTCGTATTTATTCGACCCGTTTGGTCCCACAAACTACCTTCGACTATCTAGATCGGTACTTATCTTAATACTTTCAATCATTTCATACCATACATGACTTCCCTTCATTTAATATCCAAAATAAGTTCTTATGTATACTAAGAAGTGAGTCGGAAGTCACTTACCTTGTGCATCTGTGCTCGTAACCGCTTCCTTGTCTCATCTTGACCCGTTAGCCTTCCACGCTTGGTCCATGCTTGTGTAGTTCCAATTCTTTCATGTCGTCATGCCATAATAATGTTAGTATTCATGCCCATTCAAATTAACACACATTTACCAACTCTTATCAACATTGACTTTCACTAACATGCATATGACATGATTTGTCAATCACGTTATTCAATATCTTCGAAATCCAAATTCATTATCACACATAACACATAATTGGTCTAACACATATTCCATAATCTCTTGATTCTTATGCTTGTGTCAAAATGCCTAACCATACTATAATTTTTCGGTTGACTTTCAGAAAGTCAACCTTCTAGCATATAACTTCTAATCTTTGAATCATGCATTCATATTAATATAGTAGACCATATTAATAACATCACATTCATTTCATACGTAATGTTGTATGACACATACCACTACATGATCACCTAGTCGCATACACAATATACACATAATCAAGTTACACATACTTATGCTTTCATGATCCTACATTTGACAACTACATACCAAGTTAGCCATTTTAATGAAACGTAACATCATACTTAACTAGTAGCTCACAACCTCTTCACTTAGTACATGCTCATCCTAAATTACCATTAAGCCACTAGTCCGTCTCATGGTGTGCACCACCTTTCAAGCATCGGGTACTAATTCCTAATGCATACTTTCACGGAACCATCTCATCAACCAACTACTCACATGTATTTCATCCAAAACACATATCTCATGCTAACTTAACTATCAAACATAACATTATAACATTCTACACCAAATTACCAAATTCTTGCAATAATTTTACTTTCTAGCTTCACCTAGACATTTCATCAAACACTAGGTGTGCGTACTAACATTTATGCATAATGTACAAGTAATTCATATCAAGATCATCAAATTCCACTAGAATCATGTAATTTTCATACTATACCCAAATTAACTAACAATTACTCATTACATACAACATCATACATCAATTTTACACAACTATTGAACATGCATGATTATCCATATCATCATCTTCACTACTACAAGTGGGTTTCATCCAAAATCATCAAATTACTTAGAATTTTGCATAGTTCATGATCTATATTGTAATTCTTAGCACATTTACATGACAAATTTCATACAAATTCATGGATTGATCATAACCCACTTCATAGCAAGATCATCAAATCATAATTTACAACTTACCACATGTTTGCTAGGGCTAGATCATCAAGAAAACGAGTTCATGCATCGGATTTGAGCCTAATTTCCTTGTCAATTTGAAGCTTTCTTGGGAACTAGGGTTTCACCCTTTTCTTCTTCCTCCTGATCGTCTCACGCACACACACATCTAGTGTGTGTGAGATTTTTGTTTTAATTAAATTCAGATTCATATTTGGCAATCTTAGTCCCTCATGTTCTCTCTTATTTATTTGACCCCCAATGTTTTCCATTCTTGATTTATAGCCAACACTATCTAACCAAGTTAGATAACTTGGTTATTAGTGAAATATCCCACTTAACCAATAAATCCTACTTACTTATGCCAACCTAATAAAATGTCCAAATAAAATATTTAGACCCGAGTTTTGGGGCGTTACACGTTCCAAACAGAATAAGCTATAAAACACGAAATAAACAAGTGTTCCGTGGTTTCTTCGTCCGACCTACATAAAGGGCACAGAGAATCCTCGATTTGTATGTTCCTTTTCCTTAGCGCTTCTCCAGTTGGGATCTTGTCCATTTCCAATCTCCAAGCATGTATGTTACATTTAGCTGGAGTCCAATGACACCAATCCATAACATACCTGTTTACCGCCTCATAATCCGAATATAAAAGACGTTTAACTGCTTTAACCGTAAATTCCCAATTCGAACCGGACAACCATTCCCATTTGTCGGCCCGATCCGAAGGCTGGACGCTGTCCACAAGCAACGTTAGTTGCTGAAGGCTGTTTGAAGCTTCCTCGCTTGTCACCGGTGATCTCCATTCCCACTTTAGATCAGTCCCGTGATCAAGAGACAGGATCCGATCGGCCACCGTACACTTTTTATCGACCTCTAAGCTGAACAGGACTGGATATTTCTCTCTAAGGGGTTAATTGGTGATCCAAGGATCAAGCCAAAATCGAATTTCCTTACCGTTTCCGATAATGCCTTTGAAAAAATTCCGGATGGGACGCCCCTCAACCTTAGTGTTAGTAAACACCTTAGCTATATTGTTCCACGTGCCACACAAAGTTTTCTTGAAGGGGATACATTCCCACCCCACCCTACTTGAATGAAAAGCGTCGATGACTTTCCTCCAAATGTTATTCGGCTCCGTCTTGTTTCGCCATCCCCATTTAACCAAGAGCGAGATGTTAACCTCCCTTAACTTATTTAGACCAAGGTCGCCCTCCTTTTTATGACGAGAGACACGATCCCATGCCACCCAATGTATTTTATTATCCTCCGTGGATCCTCCCCATAAGAATTTTTTAATCATCGCTTCCAAATCTGTAATCACCTTCTTGGGGGCTTTGTAAAACGAGAAGTAGTACGTCGGTAAGCTTTCCATAACCGATTTAATAATGACTATTCTACCCCCAATAGACAAAAGATGAGACTTCCACTTAGCTAACCGGTTCCTGAACGTGTCGTAAACCGATTGCCAATTGTTGATTTTGTTCATGTTGGCTCCCACTTTTAGACCGAGGTACTTGAAGGGCGGTGTGTCCGGCTTACAACCGACCTCCTTAGCCATGTCTCCCGTTTCATCCAATCCCACTCCAATGCCAAATAAATTAGTTTGAAAACCTTAGATCTTTTTTTTAAGTTTGAGAACCTTAGATTTTCAACATAAATAAGTTTTTTAATTATCCCTCTTGAGTTGAACGGTTAATAATTAACTTAGGCTGGAGGGTATGGCTAGAGGCTTTATCACCGCCACCTCAGCTCCACATCACCGCCACGTCACACAAGGGCTTTAAAGCCCCCTCCTTTAACTTGAAGGGCGTGGAGGGTGTGGCTAGGGGCTTTATAGCGCCCCCCCTTTAAACCAATCAAATTCGATTGAGCCCCCCCTTTGCTCATTAACATGGTGGCGGAAGGTTGATGCCCCCCCACCTTATGTAACACCTCGAATTTTTGTGTCCAATAATGTGTTAACACGTGTCATTTGTTTACACGTGGCATTGATATTAAATAAAGGACTAATTTTGACAAACCTTGAAAGTATATAAATTCGAGGGTTATAAATGTCAACAATGGTAAATATACTGTATAGTAACCCTAAATAATGCTTGAACCTTCAAACGAATGAATCATAGATCGTACGGAAGCGAAACGCGGAAGAAAGTGAGAGATTACGAGCTATAGGGGTTAACTGTGTCAACATGTTTAATTATACCTCTGAGTGACCCTTTGACGTTCCCAAGGCTTTGTAACGGTATTATACACTCACTAAAATATAATATATAAAGTTCGCGAAGTTTCGTTATGAAACGAGAAAGTTACGATCGAATTCGTAGGAGAATGGTTAAAAGCGTCAATAATGAAAGTTAAGGCTTTCTGAATAATTAATAAACTAATCAGGGACTTAACAACGCGGGTAAATAACACGAGGTCCTTAGTTGTAATTAACCGAGGGCCAAACCGCAAAGTTACCCCTTCAAACCCGAAAGGTCAGGTAAATCATTACGAAAGATTTCGTTATTAATTACCAGGATTTCGTAATCATGACAAAAGATTTAAAATTTCTGAAAAACAGACCTCTCGCGACCCGCGTGAAGGTTAGGCTTAAGTTGAGGCGGGCCGCGAGCCTCCTCTTTTACGCGCCTGATATTTGAAACTCAGGCGACCCGCATTAAAAGTGCATGGAACTCCCATGCGGGCCGCGTGGGACGCCCAGATGCAGAAAGCTTGTAACTACTTGCCTTTTGAGCTTGTGAATGATCAAAACCTCAATCAATGAGGCATGGGCGCCCCCTACTCGACCCATATCACTTAGGGGCACCTGCCCATCATCCATACTCAGTGTAGCATGTGTTGTAATGATCCTAGAGCCCAAAATTCACTATAAATAGCCACATTATGCACATAACATTCACACAACACAAAACACACTCATCTGATCATTCCAAGAGCTCTCAAGCATTCCTCTGTGTTCTTAAGTCTTTCCTCAAGCTTCTGTAAGTGATCTAACCCTTTGTGGTTTCACATTTCCTTAGTAAATAGCTAAAAACCAAACCGTCGTAAATACGGTTTGACTTTAAAATAAATCAGTGATGGTTCAGTCTTATGACGAATCAAAAGTGGTTATGAGTTGGTATTTATATGGGTAATAAACCCCTAAAAGGGTTCCCTCTGATCACCACTCTAACTATGTCAAATATCGAGTCAAACGCGCACTTAAAAAGTCAACAGAAAGTCATTTTGCCGTTTTCTACATAATCCGTAATGTATACGTTATGAAACCTGTTTTGATGTTCATAAAACATGATATTAAGCATATAAACTTGTTTGCGCTCGTTTGAATCGACCGTTTGCTATATTGACCCGGTTCGGAGCCGAATGTCGCAAAAGTTTGACTTTTGCTTTGACTACGGTTCTGACCCGTTTTAGTACAATGTAGATATGCCTTAGGACTCTCTTAGGACCAGGTTACATGATGGTATAAGCCTCTGTGACCGGTTCGTGGTTTGTCCGAGTCTTTTACGCATTTCCGCTAATTACTTAAAAGTTGACCGTAACGCCCTTTATAAATTTAAACGAGATTTTCGGACATGTGAACGGATCATGACCTTGGTTACTGAATTCTAAACATGTCCCTAAAATTTCATGTCAATCCGAGGTCCAGAATAAGAGTTATGCCAATTAGCGCAAATTGCGAAACTTTAGTAATTAAATAGCGCAATTAGCATAATGCCTATCTAAACCCGGATTTCGACACCAAAACTTTTACTCGCTGATGTAAAATAATATTTTGGGATTTTTAAAGATTTTTAATTATTTTTACCTTGCTCATAACCTGCGGTTATGGCTACGATTCGGTAAATACCGAATATGCCCTTTTCGGCCATAAATCGAGTTCTATAAGGTGTTTTGACCCGATTCCAGTTGCTACTAATTTTAAATAATAAATAAAGTATTTTGGACTTTATAAACTGTTCGGGAAACTCAGATTTCCTGTAGAACTCGAAAAACCCTTTAAAAATCTTTAAAATGACCGAAAAACCCCTACGGGGCGTATCACCAACTTAAACTCGTTTCGGGCATCACGGAAGGTATCCTACTGATACCACAACCTCTTTAAGGCATATTGAATTAGGAAACAAGCGTAGGACTCTCACGGTTACCCGTTGCGCCTATTGCGCGCACGGTTCGGCTTATGTAACTGGTTTACATAATTTAGCCGAAACGGGTCAAACTATATTGTTTTAACCCCAAAATCCAGAGTATGATTGTTATACCCATATGAAACAAGTCTTCAAACTTGTTGGGTCAAAATCACACTCCATTCACGGTTTTCGCCTTTCACGCGATTAAACCGTAACAATTCTTTAAGACTAACCGGTCTAAGCTTAGGCTTAATTAAAGACCCGTTAGCATTCTAATTGGTTATTTATACCATCGTTCCAGACTAGAGCCTTCCGGTAAATTGTACCTACGCTTACTTAAGTGAATACGGCTGAGTTATTATTCTTGCTATTTTAAGACAGGAGCTAGCTCAGGTAAATACTCTTAACTTATTTCCCTATACGGGCTTGGGATACGGTATAATAATACCGCTTGGTCGGGTATTGAATATTTGATCGGATTGTGATTAAATCATTGAGGTAACCCGGTTTGATCTGTATTGTTTGAAATAAAAGCCTTTAGGGGTTAATGACCATGTCCCGGATATCCTTGACATCATTGTATTATAAAATGGTCACGTCTTATGCACGGGGTGTAGGCATACACCTGACAGTTGCATAAGGGAAACGGTATCTCACGCTCAGTGGGCCTATACTTGTGACGTGTCTATTAATCTTGACTCGGTTTCTATATCGGGCCCTGAACGTACAACGAACATGTAAATCTGTATACAAGATCATAATTATGATTGTCTCAAGTTATAAAAGATTAAATTTTGCCTCTGTGCATTTTAATCAAAGTGTCAAAATAATTTGTGCCTGGTGCATCTAAATCAATTTTCCTACACTCTTTTCAAATGAGTCAGTTGAGTGTATTTACCAGTGAAAACTGACGTATTTTCAAAAGTCTAAGTGACAGGTACAAGTACGTAATAGGCTGGAAGCTGCTCAGGACATTAATAAGGAATCTTGCAAATTCTAGGCGTCTAAAGTCTGTAGAACAATGTTTATAGATCTGCCTGTGGATCCCTTACTTTCCGTTGTAATACTTGATATTACTTTATATTCGGATTGTAATATATTTTTATCTTTTGCTTCCGCTGTGCATTCACATATTGTGTGGTTTGACTATATTGTTGCTAACTACGTCACGGTAATCCCCCACCGGGCCCACCGGTGATACACGTGGAAATCGGGGTGTGACAGGTTGGTATCAGAGCCAACATTGAGTGAATTAAACACTAGTCTTTTGTGTTTAATCTCAATGACACAATTGCACATACTTGAGTCTAGACTTAACATAGGAATATTCTAAATTCTGACCTGGAAATTTTGCTTCCAATTTTTTATACGTTGCCAAGCGAAGGAGCTGTAATAGGAAGTCTCCACATCCGGAGTCTTGAACTGCTGAGCTTCGTACCACGACCAGGATGAAACGTGAAACCAAGGAGAAAGCATTCAGGAAATAAATGAAGAAGAAACTCCTCTTGCTGAAGATCGTTTCCTTAATAAGTCTTTATAAGAACATATTTACCTTTCAGTCCCTTCGAGGACAACATTATTATTTTCAAGTCCCGCTTAGGACAACCTTATATTTTTATGTTCATATAATGGAATGATTAAATTTAAACTTTCATTCTAAACAAGAATATTAAATAAATGGAAAATAATATTTCCTATTGTAGGATCTACCATTATAATAAAATGGCAAAATCTAAAAAGGACAAGACCTAGCCACGTGTCATTGTAAAGATCGGGCCAAGATGGTAGTTCCATAACTAGATTCAGATCCATATTTAACACCTCAATTTAAAATTGATCTGCGATAATTATTAATTAAGAATCTTAAGTGTGAAACCTAGCCTTCGGGTCAATTATAAGACCGGGCCAAGATGGTAAGACCTGATTAAAAGATTCAGAATTCCAGTTAACCTCTGTGATCATGTTAACATCCATGGCAGATGTGATTCGTTAAAAAAATCGCACGCGTCATTCCTATAAGAGAATCCTTCTATGGATTCCAAAACCCAAATTAGTGATTTATAAATCATGGGTTAAATCGTCAATAAAGATGATCATTTTTAAAGACATCCATTAGTGATGTAGTGCCTACGGGCCAAACTTATTAAACATCCATTAGTGATGTAGTGCCTACGGGCCAAACTTATTAAACATCCATTAGTGATGCAGTGCCTACGGGCCAAACTTATTAAACATCCATTAGTGATGTAGTGCCTACGGGCCAAACTTATTAGACATCCAATAGTGGTGTAGTGCCTACGGGCCATACTAATTGTCATATAAGACAAAAGGCAGTGGTAGTCTATGACTCCCTATCAGAAAAAGGTAATGAACTAGGTTCAAACCTCAAGGCTTTGATTCTCTGAAATCCTAGCTTATAAATTATAAATGTCCTAGTGACTAGGCCTATTGTGCCAGAATACCTTCATGCTGTGATTCTCTGAAATCATAGCTTATAAATTATATATGTCCTTATGACTAAGCCTGTTGTGCTAATAGATTTAAGGGCCTTGATTCTCTGAAATCATGGCTTATGATTTAAAATCTGTCCTTGTGACTAGGCCCTCTGCGCCACTTTAATATCCTTGATGTTTTATAACTAGGATAAATTATAATGAAGATGATAATTAAATATAACTAACAAATTAACCAATATGGTTTATATTACCATGGTTAATAAATCGTTTAAGACGATAAAACTGTAAGAGCTTCCATATAAACCTTGCCCTTGTTTGATTTTATGTAGCATATAAAGCTACATGGCTAGGTCAAAGGAAGAGAACAGTCACTCTCTGGAAAACCGCGATGATGAAAGGATTAATATAACCAGAGGAGAGCTTCGTACATTGATTGATTCAGCGGTATCTAAAGCTGTAGAGGAGCGATTTAGGGAATATAGTGAGACTAATAGTAAAGCCTCCTCTATACCTCAATCTAAATCTGTCCCTAAAACTCATTCAGAGCCTCATAACGAGCCGCCCTCTAAGAATGAAGGACCAGAGAAGGATGACGATCGTCATTCATCAAATGCACACAGTGTTCCATCCAAGAAGCAAGTGATCGATAATGAACCACGTACCAAGTCTTGTACCTATAAATACTTTGCTTCCTGTAAACCCCGAGATTTCACGGGGGAAAAGGGAGCAGTAGATTGTATGACTTGGTTGGAAGAAATGGACACGATGGTGGACATCAGCGGTTGTGCTGAAAGGGATGTAGTAAAGTATGTATCCCAATCGTTCAAAGGAGAGGCACTGGCATGGTGGAGGTCTCTCATTCAAGCTGCTGGGAAGATCCCGCTCTATAACATGGCATGGGAGCAGTTTGTTACTCTCATTAGGGAGAACTACTGCCCCCCAACATGAGGTCGAAAGAATTGAATCGGATTTCTTATCGTTGGTTATGACAAACTTAGATTGTCAAGCTTACCTTACCCATTTCAATACCCTGTCCAGACTGGTTCCTTACCTAGTAACACCAGAACCCAAGAGGATTGCTCGCTTCATTGGGGGTTTAGCCCCAGAAATCAAAGCCAGTGTTAAGGCTTCGAGACCTACTACATTCAGGTCAACAGCAGATCTGTCGCTATCTCTCACACTCGATGTGGTTAGAGACAAGGCTGCCAAGGCCTCTGTAGATGGAAAGAGAAAAAGGGAGGATGAGAATTCTCATCGCTCCGATAAGAAGAGTTCCAGGTTTAAAAGAGACAGCCAGCAGTCGGTTGAGAAGACCAAGTGCGAAACCTGTAGGAAATACCACCTCGGGAAATGCAGATTTGAATCTCAGCCTCTACCGTGTGGAATTTGCAAGTCTCGGAAACATAAAACCTTGGAATGCAAGGAGTTGAAGGATGCAACCTGCTACGGTTGCAACGAAAAGGGGCATATCAAGACCAACTGCCCTAGGAATCAGAAGAAGCCCGAAGAAGCCAAAAGAACAAACGCCTGAGTCGTCAGGATGAACTCCCGGGAGATGGTGCAGTATGATAAATATATACCAGGTACCTTCCTTATCAAGCAGTTATGCAGAAATTAGTTATTACTGGCACATATAATTCTATAATGAATCATAGTTGCTGAGAACTGTTGTCTCCGCCTGTTTAGGACTTCGATCATTTAATACGAGATGGAAAGTTGTCATTGATACTTAAGAAAACGCTCCAACAAATCCTATATTGATGTTTGTATCTATTAGGAATCACTCTTTTCTGATATCCTTATGGCAAGCTTTCAAGCTATCCAAAATTCATCAACATAATAAAGACAGATGTGACGTTTTGATCCCCTGTCAAAAAGATGATGAACTAGGCCCAAACCTTAAATGCCATTGATGGTCTTTCGTGACCTAGGCTAAACATAATGAATATATTAAATAACATCCATTGAGAATGTTAGTACTATATTAGCCCATATGGTCTATAAATACCATGGTTAGTATATGTTAAGGCCATCAGGATAAAGAATAGCGGTTGTTGGATTGCAGCTAAGAAGTTATTTTTATTGGTGTTAGGGACCAATATCGAAAATGGCAAACTCAGATGAGACGGCCGTCGATCGTATTATGAATGATGTGACACATGCAGATGATGCTACGATTGTGAGCCTTAGAATTTCCGAAAGCGTTCTCCAATCTATGGTAGACGCAAGTGTTGGAAAGGCTGTGAAGAAAGCTATGAAAAAGTTCAAGGAGCCCCAGGCTACTCGTTCCCAATTTTATCTGGGACCACATTTCCTTACTCATAAGGAGGACCTTGTTCATACCTCAAATGCCAAAGATAAGCTAAAAAGAAAAAGGGAGGAAAATAACTCACAGAGCTCTATAAAGAAGAACAAACAAAAGTCCAACAAGAAACCGGTATGCAAGACCTGCAAGAAGTGCCACTATGGGAAGTGCAGGTTCGAACCAAAACCCCGATCACAACCAAGGGTATGTGGGATCTGCAAATCGGGGGAACATACAACGTTGGACTGCGGGGACATGGAGAATGCAGTCTGCTTCGGCTGTAATGAGAAGGGCCACATCAAGACCACGTGCCCTAAATATGTCAAAGGAAAAGCGGCTAAAGAAGAAAAGCGTGGGAATGAAAGCGCCTAAATACCTGAGCTAGTTCATAAATAATGGCCTCAGGTACTTTCCCTATCTTTTTATCAGAAATTTAAATGCTAAGAGTTTTATTTTGGATTGGATACCAATAAACCATAAGCTTAGCAAACTTTTATATTATTCGCAAGGTATAACTTAACAAGGAAACCAAATTAACCGATTCTTCTAGTATCGGCAAGAAAATCCTTCTGAAAAATATAAAAGTACTCTTTCTTCGCATAGAGTACCACAACATATGTTATTTTGATTATTTCCTTCTTTCATTGTTTTTCTATCGCCTGCGAATGCCAAACTATGTTTGATAAAAGTACCATATGAGGATTGGCGTATTCTAGTGTGTCCCATAGATTATTTCCATGCCTGATCAGTATGGAAGTTTAATACATGGAACACCTGAGATATCCCAATGGTCATATTGTCCTAATGTCGGCTAGTAATATTCAACGAAGATATCCAGAATGGTATTGCCCAAGTAAATGTTCCCGAATTGGAAATTCATGGACTTATATGTGTCACTTGTTTGGCACAAACAATAATGAATGAACTGGAGCCTGAGATATGAAAAACCTCTGTAGTCTCCCTGCATCTAGATTATCTTCTCATAAGTTTCCCTGCTTACCTCCTGGAAGGCAGGTAGAATTAATTTTAACATTACGCTGTAGGCTGGAGCATTGTGAGAACTCCATATTGCCATAGAACAATCGAAACCTTGATTAAGTAAGTTTTAAGATATAGGCTCATATAGCCTGACTCAAATATTCTGAAGGTTTTATATTATTAAATAAGAAAGACGGTTCATATTGCTTATATATTAATGACCGCAACCCCAATTAAACAACAACTAAAAATTGCCATAAGATGCCCAGGATCTAAAGGCAAATTGTTGGTGGATAGGCCTGAAAAAGTCTGTAGCCGCTTATGTAGCCAAATGCTTGACTTGTACGCAAGTCAAAGCTGAGCAGCAAAAGCCGTCTGGCATGCTACGACAGCCTAAACTTCCTGAATGGAAGTGGAAATGTGTAACAATGGATTTTATTACCAAGTTACCCAAAACGAGGAAAGGAAATGACACGATATGGGTTATAGTCGACAGACTGACTAGGTCGGCTCATTTCTTACCCATCAAGGAGACTTATAGCTCCGACATGTTAGCTCAGTTATACGTTGATAAGATCGTAGCCTTGCATGGCATGCCTGTGTCCATTATCTTTGATCGGGACACTAGAAACACGTCGTATTTCTGGAAGAGTTTCCAGCAAATCTTTGGGCTCATGTTTGAATTTTAGTACGGCTTACCATCCTCAGACAGACGGTCAGAGAGAGCGTACTATTCCAACGTTAGAAGACATGCTACGTACATGTGCTATCGATTTGGGTGGTAGTTGGGATAAGAACCTACCACTAATCGAATTCTCCTACGACAATAGCTACCATACCAGCATTAAGGCTGCACCTTTCGAGGCATTATACGGTAGAAAATGTAGAGCGCCTGTCTGTTGGGCGGAAGTCGGAGATGTCTAATTATCCGGACCAGAGATAGTGTTCGAAACAATGAACAAGATTGTTCAGATTCGTGACCATCTCAAAGTTTCCCGAAATAGGCAGAAGAATTACGTAGACCCAAAAGCGAAAAGCTTTTCACTTCAAAGTAGGTGATAAAGTGTTGCTTAAAGTATCACCCTGGAATGGGGTGATGCGTTTTTGGTAAGAAAGGCAAGCTAAGCCCGAGATACATAGGACCTTTCGAGGTTATCGAACGTGTCGGATCAGTCGCCTATAAGTTGAACTTGCCTGAAGAGCTCAATGGAATTCACAATGTGTTCCACATCTGCAATCTCAAAAAGTGCTTCGCCGATGAATCATTGGTGATTCCACACACAGATGTGCATATAGATGAGAGCTTAAAGTTTATAGAAAAACCTTTGTCGATTGAAGATCGACAGGTGAAGAAGCTTCGAAGAAAGCACGTACCGATTGTAAAGGTCAAATGGGATGCTCGTAGAGGTCCCGAATATACGTGGGAAGTCGAAGACACAATGAAAGAAAAATACCCCTATTTATTTGAGTAAATCTCGGGTCGAGATTTATTTTCAGGGGGTGAGGATGTAACACCTCGAATTTTTGTGTCCAATAATGTGTTAACACGTGTCATTTGTTTACACGTGGCATTGATATTAAATAAAGGACTAATTTTGACAAACCTTGAAAGTATATAAATTCGAGGGTTATAAATGTCAACAAGGGTAAATATACTGTATAGTAACCCTAAATAATGCTTGAACCTTCAAACGAATGAATCATAGATCGTACGGAAGCGAAACGCGGAAGAAAGTGAGAGATTACGAGCTACAGGGGTTAACTGTGTCAACATGTTTAATTATACCTCTGAGTGACCCTTTGACGTTCCCAAGGCTTTGTAACGGTATTATACACTCACTAAAATATAATATATAAAGTTCGCGAAGTTTCGTTATGAAACGAGAAAGTTACGATCGAATTCGTAGGAGAATGGTTAAAAGCGTCAATAATGAAAGTTAAGGCTTTCTGAATAATTAATAAACTAATCAGGGACTTAACAACGCGGGTAAATAACACGAGGTCCTTAGTTGTAATTAACCGAGGGCCAAACCGCAAAGTTACCCCTTCAAACCCGAAAGGTCAGGTAAATCATTACGAAAGATTTCGTTATTAATTACCAGGATTTCGTAATCATGACAAAAGATTTAAAATTTCTGAAAAACAGACCTCTCGCGACCCGCGTGAAGGTTAGGCTTAAGTTGAGGCGGGCCGCGAGCCTCCTCTTTTACGCGCCTGATATTTGAAACTCAGGCGACCCGCATTAAAAGTGCATGGAACTCCCATGCGGGCCGCGTGGGACGCCCAGATGCAGAAAGCTTGTAACTACTTGCCTTTTGAGCTTGTGAATGATCAAAACCTCAATCAATGAGGCATGGGCGCCCCCTACTCGACCCATATCACTTAGGGGCACCTGCCCATCATCCATACTCAGTGTAGCATGTGTTGTAATGATCCTAGAGCCCAAAATTCACTATAAATAGCCACATTATGCACATAACATTCACACAACACAAAACACACTCATCTGATCATTCCAAGAGCTCTCAAGCATTCCTCTGTGTTCTTAAGTCTTTCCTCAAGCTTCTGTAAGTGATCTAACCCTTTGTGGTTTCACATTTCCTTAGTAAATAGCTAAAAACCAAACCGTCGTAAATACGGTTTGACTTTAAAATAAATCAGTGATGGTTCAGTCTTATGACGAATCAAAAGTGGTTATGAGTTGGTATTTATATGGGTAATAAACCCCTAAAAGGGTTCCCTCTGATCACCACTCTAACTATGTCAAATATCGAGTCAAACGCGCACTTAAAAAGTCAACAGAAAGTCATTTTGCCGTTTTCTACATAATCCGTAATGTATACGTTATGAAACCTGTTTTGATGTTCATAAAACATGATATTAAGCATATAAACATGTTTGCGCTCGTTTGAATCGACCGTTTGCTATATTGACCCGGTTCGGAGCCGAATGTCGCAAAAGTTTGACTTTTGCTTTGACTACGGTTCTGACCCGTTTTAGTACAATGTAGATATGCCTTAGGACTCTCTTAGGACCAGGTTACATGATGGTATAAGCCTTTGTGACCGGTTCGTGGTTTGTCCGAGTCTTTTACGCATTTCCGCTAATTACTTAAAAGTTGACCGTAACGCCCTTTATAAATTTAAACGAGATTTTCGGACATGTGAACGGATCATGACCTTGGTTACTGAATTCTAAACATGTCCCTAAAATTTCATGTCAATCCGAGGTCCAGAATAAGAGTTATGCCAATTAGCGCAAATTGCGAAACTTTAGTAATTAAATAGCGCAATTAGCATAATGCCTATCTAAACCCGGATTTCGACACCAAAACTTTTACTCGCTGATGTAAAATAATATTTTGGGATTTTTAAAGATTTTTAATTATTTTTACCTTGCTCATAACCTGCGGTTATGGCTACGATTCGGTAAATACCGAATATGCCCTTTTCGGCCATAAATCGAGTTCTATAAGGTGTTTTGACCCGATTCCAGTTGCTACTAATTTTAAATAATAAATAAAGTATTTTGGACTTTATAAACTGTTCGGGAAACTCAGATTTCCTGTAGAACTCGAAAAACCCTTTAAAAATCTTTAAAATGACCGAAAAACCCCTACGGGGCGTATCACCAACTTAAACTCGTTTCGGGCATCACGGAAGGTATCCTACTGATACCACAACCTCTTTAAGGCATATTGAATTAGGAAACAAGCGTAGGACTCTCACGGTTACCCGTTGCGCCTATTGCGCGCACGGTTCGGCTTATGTAACTGGTTTACATAATTTAGCCGAAACGGGTCAAACTATATTGTTTTAACCCCAAAATCCAGAGTATGATTGTTATACCCATATGAAACAAGTCTTCAAACTTGTTGGGTCAAAATCACACTCCATTCACGGTTTTCGCCTTTCACGCGATTAAACCGTAACAATTCTTTAAGACTAACCGGTCTAAGCTTAGGCTTAATTAAAGACCCGTTAGCATTCTAATTGGTTATTTATACCATCGTTCCAGACTAGAGCCTTCCGGTAAATTGTACCTACGCTTACTTAAGTGAATACGGCTGAGTTATTATTCTTGCTATTTTAAGACAGGAGCTAGCTCAGGTAAATACTCTTAACTTATTTCCCTATACGGGCTTGGGATACGGTATAATAATACCGCTTGGTCGGGTATTGAATATTTGATCGGATTATGATTAAATCATTGAGGTAACCCGGTTTGATCTGTATTGTTTGAAATAAAAGCCTTTAGGGGTTAATGACCATGTCCCGGATATCCTTGACATCATTGTATTATAAAATGGTCACGTCTTATGCACGGGGTGTAGGCATACACCTGACAGTTGCATAAGGGAAACGGTATCTCACGCTCAGTGGGCCTATACTTGTGACGTGTCTATTAATCTTGACTCGGTTTCTATATCGGGCCCTGAACGTACAACGAACATGTAAATCTGTATACAAGATCATAATTATGATTGTCTCAAGTTATAAAAGATTAAATTTTGCCTCTGTGCATTTTAATCAAAGTGTCAAAATAATTTGTGCCTGGTGCATCTAAATCAATTTTCCTACACTCTTTTCAAATGAGTCAGTTGAGTGTATTTACCAGTGAAAACTGACGTATTTTCAAAAGTCTAAGTGACAGGTACAAGTACGTAATAGGCTGGAAGCTGCTCAGGACATTAATAAGGAATCTTGCAAATTCTAGGCGTCTAAAGTCTGTAGAACAATGTTTATAGATCTGCCTGTGGATCCCTTACTTTCCGTTGTAATACTTGATATTACTTTATATTCGGATTGTAATATATTTTTATCTTTTGCTTCCGCTGTGCATTCACATATTGTGTGGTTTGACTATATTGTTGCCAACTACGTCACGGTAATCCCCCACCGGGCCCACCGGTGATACACGTGGAAATCGGGGTGTGACACCTTAATAGTGGCAGTGTGGACGATGGAGCCCCTTAGGCGCTATGGAAGCTGAGGTGGTGGGGTGCCCCCCCCCCCCCCCACACACACACCCAATAGCCTTAGTATCAATTTTTTTTGAAAGCCAAATTTTATTGAAGAAGCAAAAGAGAATATACAAATAGAAAAAATAAAGACTACATATAGGAATTAAAGATCAAAATACGACCATTGCGTCCATTGTAATCTATCTAAGGCTAGAGGGTATGGTGATGGTCCTCCATGGGAGGATGATCCGCCATGTAGGCGCCACGTCATAGTCCTCCCAAGGATGGTCCATCCCACAAAAGTAGAGGGTATGGAGGATGGTCCTAGATGATCCTACCCCACCACTTTTATGTTTTTTATTTTTTTAATCTTCTACTTTTTTTTAACATTTAACAAATAAACTAACAAAATATTTTCATTAATATTAAAAAACATTACATAAACTTAAAAAAAATAAACTTAAAAAACATTAAAACTTATGTTCAAGTTGGTTTTATAATAACATGAAACCACAGGGACCATTGTTGTAAATAAGCAAAACATTGAGAATCATTCAGATTTGAAAAGGCCGCTCTGGTTGTCCTCTCCGACGAATCAGGTGAGATTCCGGTGAACCCGGAACACCTTATCCTCTTCGTTTTGATCCGTTTTTCATGCGTTAATTCCTATCTCCATATTATAATTGGAATTTATTTTTTTTTTATTATTAACGGTCAAAAAGTGAAGGGGCCCACCAACTTAGGAACGTCGCCAACGTCCAGATGCTGCCGGTGAGGACGGGACGGGGGGGGGGGGGGGACGGTCTGCCGACGTCGCCAGTCCTCGACGGGGTGGGGGACGGTCCCCATACCCTATAGCCTAAGTTCATCCTATTTTTCACCCAGAAGAATCCGTACATCTGATTTCATCCACCAGGTAGGCTATGCTGACTTTCCTTGAAAAGGATATTATTTCATTTCTCAGCTTCCATATTGCCCAATAAGAAATCAAAATAAGCGTGTGTATTGTTTTTTTTTTTAACGGCGAATTTTTTGTGTTTGGTCACACTATGTTGTCTTGACCGGGTCTACATTGACTTCAGAGTTTGGCTTGGGCGTTCTCCCGGAAAACCTATCGTCGGCTGCCATTTTACAGTCGTTGTGCCACCACAAAAGCAGAACTCTCTGGCGTAACAAACATTGGGACGAAACCCTGGGTGGGCTTGGGATTCGAACTGACAACCTCGCACAAGGCCTAGCTCAAATCCTTCATTGCTTAATCCACCAAAAGTGACATAAGTAGAGATTAAATCTAGGTCTCCACTAGAGAAACAAAATCTCCTACCATTAGGCCAGCTTGTTTCTCCAAAATATATTTGCATGTAAAGGGTCAAAATCACTTAGGACCTGTTTGTTTCAGTTTTTAATGGGTTCTTAATAGTTTAGATCTCTTACTATTTTAGCACTTAATAGTTTAGACAATTAGATTGTTTGTTTCGCAAACAGATGTCTGAATGGTTCAGACATTTGCATCTGAATGGTTAAGATTATACTGAGTCTGAATGGTTCAGACCTCTTATTGATTCAGCACTTACCTATTCCAAACCAGAATCGCAATTTCGCAAGCTGAGAATAAATGATCGACGGACTCCCCAACTTCTCCGCATAAAACACAGTTCAAATCCGAAATAGAAACATTTCTTTTGGCAAGAGTCGACTTAGTCGGAATCCGATTACTAGCAGCCCTCCAAATGAAAATATTACACTTCGAGGGAAGCTATTTACACCACTTGATAACTTCGTCGTTGCCGATATCCTTATCCTCTATCAAAAGCCTTTTTATAGAAGCCGTGGAGAACACTTTGTTGTTATCCCCAAGCCATTTCCATTCGTATGGGGATCCGAAAAAACCACAGAACTGGGTAACCTGCTGCATTCATTCCATTCAGCCAACTCCATAGCCGTAGACGGAGATCTTCGCAATTTCCAGACACAACCGAGGACCCCATCTCGCCGCTGAAAGAGTCTATCAGCCACGAGCACCTTTTGTCGACTTCCAGGGCAAAGAGGTTCGGCCACGCAAACATGAGCGGTCCTTCCCCTATCCAAAAGTCGATCCAAAATCTAGTGGACTCACCATTTCCAACTGAGCCTTTCAAAAGACTGCATTTTTTACCCTTTAGAAAGAGCTTTTTTTTCCATTCTCACAATATTGTTCCCAACTCCTCGAAGCCCCATGACAAGCGTCAACCACCAACTTCCATAAACTTTGATGTTCCACCCTATATCTCTGGATCCACTTGGCAAGAAGCGAATCATTGACCGTTTTGAGTTTACTAATGCCCAGACCGCCCCTTTTTTGGGTATAGCCACCGGATCCCACACCACCCAATGAATCTTTTTAATCTCGTCACTCCCAGCCCAAAGGAACCTTTTCATCAACGATTCCAAAGAATCAATAACTTTAAACGGGGCTTTGAATAAAGAGAAAAAATAAATCGGGAGACTTTCTAAGACGGCTTTGATAAGGATAAGTCGGCCCCCGATCGAGAGGGTTTTAGCCTTCCAAGAACTAAGACGCCTTTGAAAGGTCTCCACGACAGGGTACCAGTTATTAATCCGATTCATGTTAGCTCCAACAGTAATTCCGAGATAGCTAAACGGAAGAGCGCCTTTTTTGCAACCCAAAGCTCTCGACATCAACTCCAAATCCTCCTCTGTGACGCTAACCCCAAACAGGTTGGATTCGTTTAAGTTGATCTTCAAACCTGAACAAACATGAAAAATTCTTAGAATTCTAGCCACAATTTTAATATTTTCAAGGTCCCACTCTCCTAGGATAAGAGCATCATCCGTGTACAGGAAGTGGGATAAAACCGGACCCCCATTAGGCGTCTTTACGCCTTTCAGAATTCCCATATCACAAGCTTTCGATAACAAGAAAGAAAGAGCTTCCATAACCATCAAGAATAAGAAAGGAGATAAAGGATCTCCTTGACAAATCCCTTTCCGGCCTTGAAACTCAAAAGTCGGGGCCCCGTTCACAAGAACCGATGATCTAGCTGACACAAGAATACCTTTTATTCACTCACACCATTTCCGGGGGAAACCCATTTAAGACATGATTGATATTAAGAACTTCCAATTCACATTATCATAAGCTTTTTCGAAGTCAATTTTGAAAAGGAACGCTCTTTTTTATTCACTTTCATCCAAGATAGAACTTCGTTAAGCATAAAAGGACTATCCAAAATGTACCTCCCTTTGACGAAAGCCGATTGAGTGTTTGGAATCACCAACCCAATCTCCTTCTTCAACCTATTAGCCAATATTTGTTATATAACTTTACTTATGACTCCGATGAGATTAATGGGGCGATAGTCCTTAAGACTAGTCGGATCCTTAGTCTTAGAAATCAAAGTAATAAAGGAAGATCCGCAACCACTATTGATGACTCCAGTCTCGTGGAAGCGAGCCAAAATGTCTCTAAAACCTAGCTCAAAAAATTCCCAAAAGTGTTTAGAGCCCGACCCGAGCTGCAATCAAAACCTGCATCTTTAATTTCAGCCGTTGAAAAAGGATCTGTAATAGCTCCACCCGCCTCCTCAGATAGAGGTTTGATAACTGGAACCTGCAAAATCGGTCTACAAGGATATGGGTCAGAAAAATGATTTCTAAAATACGTAAAAACACCCTTTTCGATCTCCGTTGGTTTGTGCACCCAGTTCCCTTCCACCATCAAGCCTTGTATCGAGTTAGTCGCCTTTCTTTTATTAATGCATCCATGGAAGAAAGCGGTGTTTTCGTCTCCCTCCCTAGCCCATTTAATCCTAGATCTTTGTTTCAGGCCTTTAGCTTTATTAAGCTCAACCTCGAATAAACTTTTATTGCGCTCCATTTTGACCCATTCTTCTTCGTCCGAGAGCTCTCTTTCCTCCATAACAAGATCGATGTGATTCAAATCCCCCCTCAAACTAGCCTCCTCTTTGCCTTCTTTTGTAGCCATTTCTTCTTTCCAAATTTTAAGGTGGTTTCGAATGAGTTTAAACTTTCTATTAAGCGCAATATCCGACGGATCTCCACGACTTTGGAAGTTCTCCACCGCCTTAGAGAACGTTTTCGCGTAGCCTTCTTTCCCATCCAAGAATTGAAAACCCTAAACGGTTTAGCGCCAAAATTCCTAGAGTTGGTGGACAGAACTAACGGACTGTGATTAGAGTGCAACCTTGGCAGAGCCCTGAGACAAGCCTCTGGCCAATCAGAGAAGAAACTATGACAAACCAGCACCCTGAGCTTATTCCCTTTTTCCTTTAAGAATTTAAACTTTCTTTCTTTCATACCATATTCCAGCAATCCCACGTCAGCAATAAAAGAATTAAAATCCCTAGCACTGGTTAGGTTGAAACTAGAGTTTTTTTCTTTCATCAGGTCGTCTAACAGCATTAAAATCCCCCATCAAAATCCATTGCCCAGGATAATAATTAATAAGCCCCAAAATATTATTCCACAGCATTCTTTTTTCTTGGACTTTTTGAGGCGCATAAACATTGAGGATATTCATTTCTTTATCCCCATTAATAACAAAGCTCTTCACCATAATGTAATTACTATGTTTCATAGATTCAATGAATTTAAACACAGACAAATCCCACATACTCAGGACACCTCCCGACCGCCCATTAGCCGCAACCTAATCCATCTCGAAATCATCAGACCCCCATTACTTGGAAACTTCAAAATCGCTCAGGTCCCTGAATTGGGATTCCTGGAGCGCAATAAAAGAAGCACCATGTTCTCTTTTGATACCTTCAACCCAACCCGCTTTAGCCTCCACCCCCAAACCTCTAATATTGACGAAGATAAAATTCATTGCTTACCCACCTGGATACCTTCAGCCTAGATTGATTCCATAACCATAGATCTGTGATTCTAAAGATCAACTCCTAAGCGAAGACACAACTCAATTGTATGCATTGTTTCCCTCTCTTCTAACTCTTCAACTTGTTCACCTGAAAACTATGAACCATTGCCTTCGAGTCCCTTATTGATGTCGATAGAAGCTTCCTTCTCGGTGTTTTCGTTGGTCATCACCTGTTGATTGACATTAAGGTCGAAGGATCCCGCTTTGTTGCTCGAACTACCCTCTTTGCTACCATCGGTTTCAATGTCGTGATCCAAGCCCAGTGAACGATCCACAACAAACGGATCATCAGTCCTAACCCGTTTCCTGGACCAGCCCAAGCCCAATTCGCTAACAAAAACCTTTTGGGCTTTAAATGATTTATGGTCTTTCCTCTTACTTTCATAACGTGACCTACTAGAGAATTTACCGTAAAAACATTTATTGCGGCCCCCACCTTGGAACTGAGTCCCAACCTCGTCCCTAATCTCTCCCTCTTCCCAAAAATCATTACACCTACGGAACTGCACTGCCATATCCTGCATTGAATGATCATGTTTTTTTTAAAGGTGTGAATTATTCGCGAATGTCGGGAGGTCTAGCATACATTGTCTTAACCGGGTTCGCGCTAGAGAGCACCCTCGCACAATAGATCCCCAATTTAAACCCCTCAATGAGAAACCCCTATCAACCAGACTCGAACTTGAGACCTGAAGGGGAAAACTCACCTAGACCCACCATAAGTGAAACTTAAATATTTGTGGTTACCACTAGATCATTAGTGATGGTTGCATTGAAAGATCATGTTAAAAAAGCCTTTATCTAAACCACTTTTTTCTATTAAACTAAAATAATTTAATAAACCACATGCAATAAATGCGTCAACGAAAAATTAATTGAGCATTTGACTTCTGTCATCTTCCACTAACAGGCTAATTAATCAAGCATTAACCTTTTCTTATTATAATTTTATTCTACCATCAAATATAAATATGTTTGCTGTTCAACAAAATAAATAACTATATTTGTTTCTTTACATATGACACGTGGCAAGGGGTTTAAACAAAAACCCTTTAAATATTTAAGAGTTTAAAAATAATTATCGTGTTTTAAAGACGGTAAATCATCTTATTTTATTATGTCTCTGACTCTCTTCTACTTCATAAATCATAATCATTTTCTCTCCTTTTATTCGTTTATGATGAAAGGTTAAGAATGTATTTGTTAATTACTAAGCTGTTATTTAACATCTCAAATCCATAAAGATTATATTTGGGAAGAAAGTTACAAAAGGATGTTTATTTTTGTATTGTTGGAGTATATAGAATATTCTATGTTTTTTTTTTCCTTTTTTTTGTGAATTACATTTTTTTAACGGCAAACAACAACACTTTATTCATCACCAAACTTTCAGATAATGTAATGGTTAGTATGCTACTAAGCCAAAGACCTTTATATCATCTCCTAGAACATAATAAAATTACATACAGTCGAAAACAATATATTGATTAGTTATCTCTCCAATTAAAACCTCACCCATTTTTCCCATTCTATGTTTATCCGTTTCGCGTGAAAGTTTACCCACATGAAGGAAATTGCTTGGATCTCCCCAAAGATTGCTTCTAAGTTTATTCGCTTCCCACCGAAGATGTGCTCGTTCCTTCCTTTCCAAATCTCCCAACAGGTTACCAAAAAAATTACTTGTATAATTTTTTTTTCTTATGCTTATCAACTGTCTCGTTCTTGTGAAAGTTCAACAGGTCCTTTGTGCTAGTTGCATGAATCTGCTGTACTCTACACCATGTGCTTATCCTTTACCATATTTGCACAACCACATTAAATCCTGTAAAAAGATGATCGACGTCCTCTTGTTAACCATTACACAGTTTACATATCGATGTACCCGATAAAATTCCCTTTTTCTTTCGTCCTTTCATAGTTGCTAAACGATCCTGAATTGCTCACCACTCAAATATATTAACCTTTTTTGGAACCAATTTGACCCATACAAGTGGATAAAACGGGATAGCATATCTGTTTAATAGCGCTCGAGATGATGCTACCGAAAATGTACCGTCTTTTGCTGCTACCCAACTCCATTTATCTGCCCGATTATCCAAACCTGTCATACGTTCTTCTGCAATTGCTCCCTTTGATTGTTAGTGCTCGGATTGCTCCTCCATTCCCAACCTGTCATACGTTCTTCTACCGTTATACATTTATTTCTTTCCAAGCTGAATAGCTCCGGGAACCTACTTTTTAGCGGTCCCACTCCATTCCACCAATCCAGCAGAATCTAACCTTTCTTCTGTCCCCGACATCTCCTTTTATCATGTTTTCTATCGCTAAATCGTATTTCTCAAGCTCCTTTCCCATTCTAACAATATTAAGATGCCCTCTTTCATAGTGATTTCATGCTACACTTGTTTAATAGGGAAATGACTTGTTTCTTTTTGTATTGTTGGAATCCTAGTTAACATAATGTTTTTATCTATGGTTTTTTTTTTCTTTCTATCTTCTTCTTCTTCTTCTTTTTTTTTTTTTTTTTTTTTTTTTTTTTTTTTTTTTTTTGAATTACATAGTGATTTCATGCTATGCTTGTTTAATAGGGAAATGACTAGTATGACTTAACTAACATACCATGCAAGTTCATTTCCTTAAAGCGAAACCTAATGAGATATTAGATATAAAACTTTTGCCTATACAATACATAGTTTATGTTACTTGTTATAGATATTTACATTGATCAACACAAACCATATGCATCATGTGTAACTTGAAAGTGAAACATTGTGACAATAATAACAAGAATATTGGTGCATCATATATTGACAAACCACTCTCGGCCAAGGTTGTGAGAGTGTCGACCGGTAATGATTTTATGATGACATTGATGTGTGGGGTCAATGGAGATGACTAAGTGGAGTATGCAAAACGAAGAAGACGACTGAGAGGGTGACCACATGAAACAATTGATACGTGAAAAAAATATAAAAATCCATCCCCTCATCATTGCATGTTTAACAATATAGTATTTATAAAAAGTGATAGCTGATTTCTATTTCTAATGATTTAAAAACTAGAAAAGATTAGTTTTATATGAAGGATTTTGTGTAATTAATCATATTAATTCAATAGTTAAATTAAGTGGTGATAATATCGTAATTAACATGTATGTAACATAAGACTTGATTGAAAGAAAAAAGATATTAACTACAATTGTTGATTTTTAGGTTAAATCTAGTTCATCAACTTTTTAAAATCGAATACTTTATATGCTTTACTAGGTTATAACCCCGTGTATTACACGGGTCGAATAAATAAATTTTATATACCACTACTAGAAAAAGGGACAATTTTCTACAGAAATTTCCTACACAATTTTTTTCGTAACAGATTACTACACTTTTATGACGAATTTCCTACAAAAAAAATTTCAAGATTTTGTTACAAATTTTCAATGCATCCATGACGAAAAATAAGAAAACCCTAATTAATTAACAGTTGCGTAACAAATCTATCGGAAATAACCTACAAAACAAAAAATAAAGGAAAATGATATCGTTTCCTACACACTTATGACGAAAAATAAGAAAACCCTAATTAATTGACAGTTGCGTAGGAAATGCGTAGCAACTTGCTACGCATTTATGACGAAATATTTATTATTATACTTAGATTATATTTTATTATTTAATCAGCATTATTATTAATTATTGCGTAGGAAATGTGTAGCAACTTGCTACGCATTTGTGATGGAAATTTATTGCGTAGGAAATGCGTAGCAACTTGCTACGCATTTATGACGAAATATTTATTATTATACTTAGATTATATTTTATTGTTTAATCAACATTATTATTAATTATTGCGTAGGAAATGTGTAGCAACTTGCTATGCATTTGTGATGAAAAATTTATTGCGTAGGAAATGCGTAGCAACTTGCTACGCATTTATGACGAAATATTTATTATTATACTTAGATTATTTTTTAATGTTTAATCAGCATTATTATTAATTATTGCGTAGGAAATGTGTAGCAACTTGCTACGCATTTGTGATGGAAAATTTATTGCGTAGGAAATGCGTAGCAACTTGCTACGCATTTATGACGAAATATTCATTATTATACTTAGATTGCTTAAATTGTTAATAGTTTTGGCTATATTCGTTTATTAATATAACCAGAAAACTTAGATTATATTTTAATGTTTAATTAGCATTATTATGTGACAACCGGTAATTTACGCCTTTAATTACACGATTAACAGATGTTTAAAACGATAATAACCGGTGTTTGTGATGCGAACTAACTTAATTAGGCCCTTGGAGTGCCAAGGAACGTCTATTTGACTTTACAGTGCATGTATGACGATCTGCGAAATATTAAACGGTAACGAACTGAAACCGAACAAAATACTGACAACGCCGACAAGTATGAATTTTATACGAGTATTTTATATTTATAAAGCTAGTTTTACGAATTTATCGGGCTTTCGTATGCCACAAAGCGCAAACGTAAATGAGAAACGCGACTGCAGGAACGCACCTGCAACGAAACGGAAGTATCGGAGACGCATATTACCTTTAAAACTGAGATTTTACGATATATTTTGCTTCGTGATTAAATTTTAATAACCGTAGTCGAAATTGTATCGAAAAACGGATTGAAACGGCGAACGACGCAACTTTACGCAATTATTATCGTAAACGACAAGCAAACACACCAAACGCGACTACCGACTCTATTTTTCATAATTTGATCCTAAAATTTTATTCTACAACGTTACGGAGTGTTCGGGTTTTAAAAAATGGTTCGTAAATAAGTTCGGGCCACTTAAACGCACGAGATTAGGCTTGTGGGCCTTGGGCCCAAGCCCAAAGCCCACTAAAACAACCCTAAGTATAAAAGAGTTATTAACCCTAATTCTACACTATGTGCAGCCGTTCCCAAAGATGTTTCCCTCCCAAACCCCCTGCATCTTATCTTCTCCATTTATCTTTAAAGAAAACCCTAACAATCTCACCTACAACACAAGGTTCTTCACCTATACACCTCATACATAACCCAAACATCTCATTTCACTACCCCGCCTCCCCTTCGGTTCCCTGTAACCCGACAAAACGGAGCACCTCCGGTCGGTTCACCGGCCACACCCCCTTCGACTCCCCCTTTTCCGGCTCACAGCGGCGGTCTTTATCTCCGACCGATAAACTTCACGGTAAACCCTCACCATCACTCGTCTCTTCTCTGTATTTCTTTTTTTTTATGTTTAATTCATCTTATTCATTTGAATCAAAGTGGGTTAGGGAAAAAGTTCAATATGGATGGTTGCATATCCGACTTTATTTTGATGGAAGGACTGATATGACGAAATATTGTTGTTATTGATGTCCTGTTTGCGGCATCAATGGAGAAGTTGTTGACATGTTGCTTGGCACCTCCACTTCAACCATCCGTGTGTCGGATATGCAAGCAAGAATGAATCTACGTTGCTATTTGGATTTAGATTTCGATTGGGAATGCGATTCAGATTTGTGTTCGGATGGCTTTGAAGTTATGCCCAAGATAAATTTATGTTTGTAAATTTGTGAATGCAATTCAGATTTAGATTTCGATTGGGAATGCGATTCAGATTTGTTTGTAAAGTTGTATAAATTTATGATTAATGTTATTGAATTTTTATAGTTTTTAGTTTTATTTGCTTTTGTATCCGATCTCTCGGATGTTTTATAAATAGAATAAAACTAGAAAAAACATTAAATTTCGTGACAATTGTGTAGCAAAAATAAAAAATTAACTTCCGTTAAATGGGTAGGAAAATGCGTAGAAAATGTGTAGCAATTTGTGACAGCCCTTTTCTGTTAGAAATGAGTAGGAAAATGCGTAGAAAATGTGTAAAGAAACCAGTTTCCTACGAGTGGTTTTACTACATATGCATTTCGTCACAAATTCGTAGAAAATTAAATTTCGTGACAATTGTGTAGCAAAAATTAAAAATTAACTTCCGTTAAATGGGTAGGAAAATGCGTAGAAATTGTGTAGCAATTTGTGACAGGCCTTTTCCGTCAGAAATGGGTAGGAAAATGCAGAGAAAATACGTAAGAAACCAGTTTCCTACGAGTGGTTTTCCTACATATGCATTTCGTCACAAATTCATAAAAAATCGCGAGTTGTGACGCATTTTCTAGGGAAAATGGTGTCAGAAATTTTAATTTTTCTAGTAGTGTACTAAATAATAAAACAATATATCTTTAAAAACCTCTTTTATTGCAAGGATTAAATAAATATAATTTTATATATTAAATAATAAAAAGTTATATCTATAAGAACCGCATTGTACCGGTTGAATAAATATAATTTTATATAGCAAATAAAAAAGTTATATCGTTAAAACCACGTGTATTACACAGGTTGAGTAAATGTAATATTGTTTACCAAATAATAAAATAATACATCTTTAAAAAACCTCATTTATTACACGGGTTTAATAAATATCTATTATCTATATTAAAACAAAACACTTTGGTGCCACTTGGCATTATTTTAATCCTATTATTGCCACCTGGCCTTCTATCATTCCTTCTTGAATCAATTTGAGCGGTAAAACCACACAATGCGTCCGCTCTTTTTTCAGCAGCTTTCTTTAAACCCTAATTTCAGTTTCATATCCTGCCTCTTTCCATCCTCTATCTTTTTCTCTTTCTTGTGCGTTCAGTCCTTCATCTACCTAACCCTAATCACTATCCCATTCCATCTACAGTCAATAAGACCCTATATGTCTTTGATTCATCGATTGTAACCTTCGAGTTTGGAATATATGAGTATACAACCCAAGAAATAAAGAGAGAAGGAGATGCGATAGTGGCCAGGAACAGGGGTTAAAGCGATGTCAGATCAATCATCTAGGGTTCTGACCGAGGATTTCAAGCGTTGAGCTGTAATCCGGGTTCTAAATTTCAAGGTAATTCAAAGGTTCTTCAAGATCTCTGGGTTTCAATTCTTTTAAGATTTTTGGGCGTTTTTAATCCGTTAATGTTGATCTTAATTGTTATTTGTAGTTGAAAGATGGAAAGGGATTTCATGGGTTTGAATTCAAAAGATTTAATGGGTAATTGTGTTTCTTATCAAGCCTAGAGAATTGAATACCTTATGTTTATTTAATGATTTGATCACAGAAATTCTTTATTATTCGATAAACCACCCTTGGATTTAGGCTGATAGTGTAGCGCCACTTAAACCGCTTTGCTCTGTTGTCGAATCTCAATTGAAGCGATTTGTTTCCTAGAACATAATTAAGAAGATTTCAATAGAAGTAAGTTTTGTTAACACAACACTTAAGTATTGTGATGTGAAAGTTTTTAAGACTAGCAACCTAAATTATGTGAGATGAATGATATCCTGGATTAAAAAAACCACCTGGTATAGATCCGTGGGGGTTGGCAAAGTCAATATTTGTCGAGATACGACCATATTGGCACAATTTCAGAAGTTTTAACCAAGTGTGAAGTTTATTTGTATTGTTCTTACAGGTGACTATTTGTATATGGTACTAGCATTCTACCACTGTTAGTGTTCATATATGTATTTGAAACTAGCATACTACCATTAATTATTTCTTTTTAAAGCTGTGATTGTTGTTGCTTGGAATGGTGCTGGAAGTTCGACCACAATATTCGATTTTGATGTTTTAAGAAAGTGCTGAGTGTCTTTATAACAACTTCGTTATTCAATCTTCGGTCAAGGTATGTAGAATATTTACTTTTAGAAGTGTTTTCTCTATTTCCTGCATATTTTTTCCAATTCTTTTTGGTCTTTAACATATTCTACATTTCATGTTGAGAAAGACCGCAAAATTTTGCTTTGATAGAGTAAGTGGACTTATTTCTTCTGTAGTTGGTTATTGAAATGTCACTAATTTGGAAGGCAAAACAATGCAATGCTTTCTATGTCAAGCTAAGATACCTGTTGAATGTTGTATCAGCTGCCATATGGGTAGTAGTTTTAATAGTTACTTTCTCTCATTTTGACGGTTATTGCCTACTTGCCACCAAACATTTTTGCTGTGGTATTGTTTCCATTTCATTTTATAATGCTCATGATGTGGTGGTCTCAGGTACAGACATCAGATTATTTGTATCCATTCATCTTTTTTTTGTGGTCTACAACTCCATTATTATTTAAGGAACACTAAGTTCAAAATTTATGAAATATGATAGCCCCACCTTTTTGTTGGAACAAAATTGCAAGAAAGCGCATTAACTCTTTTCAAATAAAGTGAATTTATGTATAATTTGTTGATACTTGGGTGCCACATTGATCTGTATGTGACCGATGTTGATTTAAAATTTCAGGTAGACAACCTTTTAGATTCTGCTAATCATTACAAAGCTGACATTTAGTTACTACTTAGAGGTTTTGTTCTCAGTACTTCAACAATCTCGGACGATGTGGATGCAGACACTGAAGACGAGAAGTACGGCGGTCGAGTGACTAACGGAAACGACGACGTATCCGGAACGTTTGCAATCACTGACTTTTCTGAACTCGATGAGTAAAATCGATGATGATTATAACGAGACGAGTAACATTTACGTAAAATTTTAGCATGGACAGTGCCAAAATCACTATTGATGGTACGCTATAACTTAAAGTTAAAACTACTTCTTTCACTATGAACCTATTTGATGCTGCCTTGCTTGCTGCAGCTGCTGCCTTCTCCCATTGTAAGTGTTTAGATATTGCGGCATTTCTCGATCAACTTTTAGGTCAAACAGTGGTCATTTTACAACTGAATT
This sequence comes from Helianthus annuus, assembly GCF_002127325.2. Lineage (NCBI taxonomy): Eukaryota > Viridiplantae > Streptophyta > Magnoliopsida > Asterales > Asteraceae > Helianthus > Helianthus annuus. The sequence goes on along the minus strand of NC_035438.2, from coordinate 22,018,517 downwards.
TATAAAAGTATCATCATTTTAATTTTCTATATTGTTGAATATTGCTTGAGGCTTTATATCGTTGCTGAAGTCAATTTTGAGGTTAATATTTATTAAATACCAGTTTTGTACACTGAAGTGCATGTAATATACTCAAAGCCCAAGAAGGTTGTATGATTTCAATATTTTTACAATCTTTTTAATTTTGCTTTGTAGAAGAAAAATTATGGGAATGATTTACCATCTTAAACTTTGGCTTGTAGATCTTCCTAACGGGCACTTGGCATTAATCTACGAGAGTAAGGGAATATTTTGTATAAATGCCAAAAACAACAAAGAGGAACAGGTGCGAACCCAGCTGAACCGAGTCACGGTACCTGAAGACATCGAGGATCTATAAATGCGGGCGACTCTGCTTAGCAAAGAGGAATAGGCGGAGGGCATATTTTGTAAGTAAGAGGGAGGGGGTATTTTAAACCTGTTTAGCCGCCTGCTAATACTTATTGCACATGAGTGATTAGTTTTGTTAATCCAAATTTTGATTACCTCCTCATGATCTGTAAATGCAGGCAACTCTGCTTAGCTAGCGAAAAAAGAAGACATTAATGGATTACTTGTGGGTGGTGCTTCATTAAAGGTATTACTATCTTATCTTCTTTTTTTTAGTTCATGGCCTAACGATTCATGTTTATTGTATGAACTATGAATACATTATGTTTATGGTTCGCCGGGCCGGAGAAATCAAGGTCAACCGAGATTTCCATGCTTCACCGGCCGAAGAAAACAATCTCGCTTCACCGGCGTCTATTCATATGTCGCTTCACCGGCGTCTTCGGTTCAGATATCACTTACCGAGCCTTCAATTCAATATGTCGGTTCAACTTTGCATCCTTTTACCCTTCTATTTACGAGCGGTTGAATCGCCCCATCCGTTTGAATTGAAGCCTACTTTAAGCCTCGAACTCAAAGCACACCTTTCCGACCACATTTCTTATGGGCTTTGATTGACTACTGGTGACAGCTAGGATCATAGATTCAAGATTACATGTTCTACACCCAGTTTGCTTCCAATTCGTACCACTCGCGATTAAGGTAACCATTGGTCACTAATTAACTATCTGATTTCCGGTTTTCCAACTAGATAAAATACATAGTTTTACTTTCGCCTTCCACAATCATTTTTGTTGTAACTATGATTAGAAACTGATTATTTGCAATTCAAATCACATAAATAATGTATGTTGTTTACAAGACATGGAATCATTTCATTATGTTTCAAATATGGCGCTTTTAACGTTTTTTGTATAGTCCATGTGTGGTCATGGTTACCTTAGATGTTACGCTTGATGTATTTTGCTACTCTGGCTTCAAGATGGGTATACATTTCAAAGCGGACTAGACTCACTTTATTAGTACCAGAGATGGACAAGAGATTTATACTCAGGTTAGGGTATCCTCTATTTTATTCAAGTCAATGTATGCATCAAGTTCATAAAGCAGAGCTGTTTGTTGCAAATGATTTTTTTGAAAGTAAAATAAAAGGTCAACGTTTCTTTTTTCAATTTTAACAAAAAAGTCAACAGAAATCAAAGAAAGGTTGTAGGTTTTATTTGTTTGCAATATATAGATATGGGGTGTAATATTGAATGCTGATACAACTTTTGAGCCTACGGTTGGTTTATTTTGGTTTTGTTTGAATGGGTAGTTAATAAGGCCATAGGCGATGGTTGGTATGGTTCAGGATTTGGAGAGTGTGAGATATCACAGTGGACAAGTGGAGTAATTTGTTTAACCAATAAGAACACTAGCTATACTATCATTTGTTCTTGAAAAAAATCTGTCATTTTTTTCTTTAATTTGTACTTTTAAGTCGTAACTATGATATATATTGACAATTTAACATGGATATTGTTCTATGTGAGCCTCTTTATATTCTGGCCCTGTTTCTTTTTTTCTTTTCTTTTTTTGCTTTTATTGTACAACCAAGTCGTTATTCTAGGGTATAAGTAAGATTAATGATAAATTGCTCATGTTGGTATCATCCAGATTTTAACGAGAATTCACAAGTTGGGGAGTTGTTCAAAGGCATTTGTCGTCTTTTATACGAGGTTATATTTCTCTCTTCTTTTGGGTTTAAGTATGTTTAATATTTTATTATGACATGGAAAGAAAGCAAAACTATAATCCTCAGTAGGATATTCGTTTTATGAATCTACCAAAGTGTTATGTGGTTGATGATGCATACTATAATTCTATATTAAATACCATGAAATGTGTGTTTGGTCTTTAGTTTTATTTATTCATTATTATCACAAAGTAAAACGAATTCTACATATATGATGCCAAACTCTTTTCTTACACGATTTATAAATGCCGAGATTTAGGCACAAAAACCCCAGCTTGCTTTTATGAGTATTTTGTAGTATTTTTTTTTATTAATTTTGTTATTTCTTAAGTAACAATCAAGTTCCCTCAAACATTCCAAGTTGGATTCTCAGTTATGGGTTATCAATAATTTTCACATATACATATTATGTGAGGCACTGAGGCATTATTTTGGTTTTTGAGGACATGGGTTTGATGCTCATATAATAGGGAATCGTACCTATAACATTACTTTTAGAGATCCATTCCCATTCCCTTGCATTTGACCACAAAAAACAAAAACATGGTAATTATGATTTTCATCAAAGGTTGATGCTCGGTAGTTGTCTCTTAGTAATAAATTCTTAATGGTCAGCCAATTCTTACACAAATTATTTAACTGTTAGTTCTTTTGGATTTATATTTTATTAGCAGGTCTGTGCTTCCCAACAACTTCAAGGTGGTGCTTGCTTCGTACATCAAGTCTCTCTCTCTCTCTAATTATATGTGTGTTTGGATTTAGGCGTAATGTGACAATCTTGATGAAATTTGGCATTGTAGATGATCGCAATGATGTTTGTATTGTTATTGTGTAATTAGTTCACAAGTCTACCTACAACTTCACAGCCTGTGATTAAGATTACGATAGTTTATAACTCTTCTTATAGTAAAGACATTAACATGTCAATCTTTTAATTATGTATTAACATAAATAATAATTAATATATCTCGAGATATTACATTATTTGTCTCATTGTAGTTTACTAATTTATTATTACTTGAACGGTTATTTAATTCAAACGATTACTTCAATAAATTAAACTTATTCTTTTGTGTTTTAGTCCACCCGCGAACCTCGCGGGTTCTTAAACTAGTAATTTTATATACCAAATAATAAAAATGTTACATCTTTAAAAATATGTGTATTACACGGGTTAATAAATGTAATTTTCTATACTAAATAATAAAAAATATATATCCTTAAAAAACCCTGTGTATTGTATGAATTGAATAAATCTAATTTTATATATCAGATAATAAAAAGTTATATCTTAAAAAACCTCATGTATTACACGGGTCGAATAATGTAATTTTGTATAGTAAATAATAAAAAAAGTATATCTTTAAAAAATCACGTGTATTACACGGGTTTAATAAATCTAATTTAGTTTGGAAGTGAGGCGAGAAAATCATAAAATAAATGCTTACCATTAATGATAGGTGTCACATATTAATGTTTTATTATATATTTAGATTGATATAAATAGATTATTCTATTGTAGTAAATTTGTTAACGAAGTCTCAATAAATTTAACCCTTTATTTAAAACTTGTAAATGTAACGAAGGCTCAATAGATATAACCCTTTATTTAAAACTTGTAAATGTAGAAATGATAAATAATATTAGTTAATTTTATTTTAAGTTTCATAAAATCGATTTGATACCAAACTAAACAAAACGTTCAAATATATAGTTAATATCAAGAGTAAATTACGATTTTGGCCCCTGTGATTATATCACTTTTATCCTTTTAGCCCAAAAATGATTCTTTTAACATCTGAACCCCAAACATCTTTTTTCCTAACCCTTTTGGCCCCTAACACTAATCTCATCCATTTACTTTTAGGGGCCAAAAGGGTTAGAAAAAAGACGTTGGGGTCCAAAAGGGTTAGAAAAAAAGAACTTGAGGGCTCAGATGTTAAAAAATTTCTTTTTGAACTAAAAGGGTAAAAGTGATATAACCACATGGACCAAAATCGTAATTTACTCTAACATCAAATTAGATAACTAAGTTTAAATTTGAAGTAAATAGATAAATATAAAAGTAATAATTAAACTAAATAATATTTAGTAGGAGAGTTATCTATAATTAATTTGAAAATATTAAACTAAAATAACAATTATACATAAAACATGGCTTAATATGATGACAAGTGTTCCAAAACTGGTTTCTTTTATTATATAGTATAGATATAGATTATCTTTTAAAAAAGTTAATTTCATGAAAGTTATCTTGTCTTTAATTTCTTTAATTTTGTTTTGATGTACTAAATGCACCCCGTCTTTCCAACTAGTTGTAGCCTTTTCTCTCACACTAGATGTAAAATCCGTGTAAAAACATGGGTGGATTTTAGAAAATTTACACACCACATTTTATTAAACAAAAATCACCATGACATAATATGTCATAAAAAAACCGAAACAACTTTCCTTAAACTAAGCTCCTAAGTTCCAAATCGTGGCTTGAACCGTTAGACTACCAAAACTAAACTGTGAGCTGAATCGTACAAATTTCATAGCGATCAATCAGCCGACTTGCTTCTGTTGAGCAGTTTGGTCGGTTCAACAGTTTATGAACACCTCCCATGTATTGGATCTTATATGCACGCAAAGGCAACCATATATTATATTATCAATACACTTGGTAACAAAGTAAAAAACTTAAAATCCATTATTTGTATATCAGTGCTTCCCTTATTAAACAAAAGAATTCAGCAAAGTAAACCGATTGCGCACAATAATAAAGACAAAAAAACAAAGCACAAGTTTGGAACTGCACATTAGTTCAAAATGCAACACCTATCTTCTTACAAGCAAATACAATGAAACACTACTAAACTCAAATATAACTATCAAGTTCCAAGACAAAAAGACAAAAGCTGAGGTGTGATTAATGGGAATAAATAACTCCAGTTTTTACTTGAATGGTTGGCTCTGGTATGCAATAGTTTTTTCCTTGTAACTAACATAAAAGATTATATATTCCGAACACAAGCATTTTCACAAACAGTTGGTGAGCACATGACATAAATTGCAAACTCATAAAATTCTTGCTGAAACAAAAAATTACAAGATTGGACCGAAGGTAACTTGTAAGAAACATAACTGAAACAAAGATAAATGAAATTGCATATTAGCTTGCATGCTAATCATATTGAACATATATATAAGGATTCATAAGAGCAATATACCCATAGCATCACTCTGAACCCAAGATAATTAGGTTTCAGAAAAATACAATTCAAGAAATAAAGGATGTCCCTTTCTAGAATGCAGATGAAAACTGGTCCATGTCCCAAAATTGAATTGAAGGCATACAGAAAATGCATGAGTGCCCAAAGTTCGTAATGCCATCTGAATAAGTGTTCCAAACCATATGTAGTTGGCTTAGCATAATATAGTGCTCTATGAGAACGTTATACAAAACTTGAAAGGTATTAACCAATCAAGAAGCTTATATAGACTATAAGGAAATCTATGTAGCTAGGCATTTATCTCAATCCAACCCTAACATAATCTGTTTAGATTCATAGGAAAAATGACTTTTTCAACTTGAACCCACTTAGACTCAACCTATCCTTTTGCATGAAAAAATAAAATAAAATAAAAGATGTAACAAAAATACATACCACATCCCAAGCCTTCCCATGTGCAAGGCGTAGATAAACAGGAGCCTTTAGGTTTACAAATGAGATATAAGATTTGAAATGCCTACCAGTTTGGGCTTGTAATCCAAAAATAATAAATTGTCAAAGGAATATTTGGGTTATTCATGTACACTTCTATAGTTCCATTACGGGTAATATACAACATATACATAAGGATCGTTTAAACAACTAATGGATTTATATAATAACCCATCATATTTCTAAACACCTTTAAACCAGTTGATCAAAGACTTTGAGATTCTGATAAACCTTTTTGATGTAGTCAACGTAATAACGTCCAAATCATGTAGTTCAATTCCTAGTTATCAAGTGACGACCACGCGAAATAGCCCAGAACCTCACACCTATCTTCTCTGCAATGATCGGTTTTTTAGTAGATTTAATTAATAATTTACAAAACTAATACAATTCAATTGAATGACGTTTAGTGTTTGGGTACCTAATAGAAGTTGATAGGTTTGATAAATAGTCCATGTGGTACTTTATCCTTTTTACATATGGAGTGCTTCATGTAAATCTATATGGACTTTGTTCGGGTCATCCATACCTGCATTTAATCCGTTTTCTTTTTCGTTTACATGTTTGATTAGTTAGAGATTCCTATCACCTGACCAAGATTATATTATTATCATTCATTAATAGATTATATAGTTGTAAAAGCTATTTTGTTAAAAGGATATTTGATTTCTTTCAAATGATCATTTTAGGATGTCGAAAGCATTGAAGTACATTCAAGCTGTCTCATTGTTACCTAAGTTCATATATTTTACCCAAACTTTCAACCCATTTACCCTGTACTACTTGAGACACTAACCTAAATTAATGCATTTTCGAGTAAACGGATCGATTTGGTCGTAGAACCAATATGTAAAAGGACACATTCAAAAACATAACACATAAATATAATAATTGGTTAATAATAATATACTTGTTTCTGATACCTGTGTCCCTTAGGCCAAGTCTCAAGGTATAGTGAGGACAGTCGCCTTAAAAGCAGTCTTCATATGACATTTAGGGAACAATTAATATAAAATTTGAAATTATTATACGACATAATCGTGTGTATATGGAATAATCTTTGTAAGAACAGGAAGGACTTGCATAGAGTTAAAAAAAAACTACCAGAACCCGCTGAAGCAACCTACTTGACAGAGGAGGTCGTTCACGAGGATAGTGTTTGGAAAAAAATGATGTATAATGTAAAAAACATAATCCAAAGATTGAAAATTGCAACAAATGCTAAACGTGAAGGTGAAAAACCATGGAAAATAAATGTAATAAAGAAGGTAAGTAATAGACTACACCATGATGGTTCCAATAGTCGCTGATGCTCTTGCAGTTGCATACTCTCCTTCACCAAATCAATCATTTATTAATGTTTCAAGTTCATATAAAAGTTAATATATGAAGTTAATCATGTTAAAAGAAACTGTAAATACGCAACTTTAGTTAACGATTTTGTTGAAGCTAGTATGAAACTAACTATTCCTCTAAATAATTAAATAATCATAAGTTGAATCTGTTAATCCAAACAACAAAATCTGATTATTTGGACTTCAGATAATCAGTTTCAAAAAAGCAATTTTTATTTACAAACTGGCCAAAATTTCATGAAGAGTCTATTCATGTATTGCATTTGAACAAATTCCTAATTATCTTAAGAGAGTTCATATAAAAAACAACAATGAATGTTTTTTGTGGAATTACAAACTATGCTACTTAATTACAAACTTGTAGCTCTTAACCCACAAATATTAGATAAATAAGTGTAATACCAACTTACTTCTGATAGATCTTCTGCCAACCTCACTGAATGCGTGAATGCACTATGTCTGTAGCTCCCGTCTTGTATCGAGTCTTAGTTTAATGTTGATTGTATGTAATTGTATGTTAGTCGTTAGAACTGAAAGGTTTTGTCATGTATTAGTCCCTTCGTACGAAGGGACATCTTAGTCAGTTTGTATGAAGTCAAGACTCACACCCCGATTCGTAGCTATGTATGCCTTTGTACGAAGCCACACAGTCTATATATAGGGGTGTTGGGTTCTTAGTTTAGACAACTTTTGGGCAATTGATGCGAAGCTCTGTCCAATCTTCTCCAGGATTTGTACATCTTTCAATATAAACGAGAAGAACATTTAACGGTGTCTGTGTGATCATTATGTCAATCTATGTCATGGATTTCGCACTTGCACGTAGATTCTAGATCCGGTCGGAGCGTTCAAGAACTGAACACAATCCTCACAGAATGCTCCCACTTCTTATCCAATCTCTTCATTCTAGTATATGGTTCAATCATTAAACTCGGTCGAAAAAAAATAGTTTACTATTCATAAATGTTAAATGAATAAGTGCGATACAACCAGAAAAAAAACCCTAGCCTCAAACAATTTGCTCGATACCAAAACCCTTCCATCCTCCAACCAGAAAAAAAAACCCTAGGTTTCGAACACATTTGAACATCAATAAGCATCAATAATCAACCGTTAAACCTTAGAATTAGGCAAATAGGCATAGAAATTTCAATTTCATGTAAAACAATCAAATAATAAATACTTAATCACACCAACCAGTTGTGAAAATTCTTTGTTTCAGCAAGAAACATAACTGAAAGAAAAAGAAAAAGGAAAAGAAATTCATACGAATCAGTATTCAATTTCATCATCAAACTGCAAACTCATAAAAGGTGTTACTTTTAGGGTTTCCTGACAGAATCGAGATGCGACCTGCGATGACTTTTAGGGTTGAAGAAGCAAAGACCTTCGATGGCTTCTACACAATACAACACTGACGGAGACGAAAAAAAGAAGCAAGATCTGCGATGGCTCTCCTCTCTCCGTATTCTTCCATCTGACCGTGCATGATGCTGAGACTGAGTGTGATTGTTGTTGAACTCGGAAAACAAGCAGATGATTATTTGGTTTGGAAGATGGAGTGTTACAGTCTTTTTTGAAGATGAAAAGTGAGTTCTGGAGTGTCACACCCCGACCGCGTAAAACAACAACCGCGACGGAAACGTCGGGGAGTGTCGTAACAGAATCATTGTTTCACAACACATGGTAATTGAAGTTTTGTTTTATTGAATTAAAATGTTTACATTGTCTAAGAAATTACAGAAGCATAACATGAATTAAACTGTCTTTCATAGTTTTAAGTCACTAAGGCCCTCGTCCGATCCTATGTTTGCATCATGATCATCTAACAATAGTACCTGAAACACATGTGAAAATAGGTACGTCAGCATAAAAATGCTTGTGAGATTCATAGGTTTTGTTGGTGAAGGATTCATGACTTGTAGTTAAAAGAAATGTTTAACAAAAGTAGTCATGAACCTTATAAAATGTTTTTGTTTATGAAATCATACGAAACTTGATAAGAAATCGGTTGATATAAATGAATAATGCATGGTTAAATAAATAACCAAGTAAAAATGATTTTTGTACAAAATGTGTCGTTTGTAAAATAATGGCTTGTGAAAATATGTTATTTGTATAAAATGTATCATGTTTTTGTTGAAATGATTTAAATAACGTTACGATATATAATATCATAAAAGCACTTATATATAGGAAGTACCAGCGGCGTATCCACCATGTTTTTATCATATTACACACGCCTCGTTATGTAAATCACTTATCATTAACCACCAAAATGTCTTGTTTAAACCGATGACAAAATGTTTATGTGTAAACAATATCGAATGTAAATCATATCTTGTATAATCAAATGTTATGTATGGCAAGTAAAAAGTAACTACTCAAACCATATGTATAATGTTTATGTGTAATCAAATGAAATGTATGGTGAATAAAAGTATTACTCAACCCATAGGTAAAATGTACAAAACAATGTTTTTGAATAAATCATAGTTTAAGTCAAAAATTATGTTTTGCAAAATAAATGCTTTACTGATAAGAACATTTATGTGGTAATGTTTATCGTATACATCCAAGCCTTGAGACTGAAGGACAAACCCTTAACAAGTTAAAGGTTTATCAAAATATTTTCGAATTCCGTCATTCCTTACGTCCAAACAAACCTAGGATTCTAGGAATGGGGGTTGTCAATTCCCTATGGTACCACTACATACTACCGAGCGGCATGATCGGTGTTAATGAACGTATTTTAGTTTCGTTAAACAAACCAAATGTTATAGCAAATGTAAGCATGTTATATGAAAATAATGCTAAGTAAATATACAAAGCAGAAATGTTTATGAAATCAATGTGCTAGCATGTTAATTAAACATACATAGCATAAACATAGATGAAATCATGTACTATATGTGTACTACATGAATATAGCAAGCATATGTTATAAAAGCACGAAAAGCACGAAAGTAACAAGTAGGCACATGTGTTTCTGTCACACCCCTATTTCCACGTGTGTCACCGGTGGGCCCGGTGGGGGATTACCGTGACGATGTTGGCAACAATATAGTCAAACCACACAATTATATAATGCACAGCGGAAGCATAAGATAAATATATAAATTTCAACCTCTGATCATAATATCAATGTATTACAGAGTTGAGTATCCACAGTGGATCGAAAATAAAAGTAAGGTATTGTTCCATTAGATACTGCAATCAAGCTTGCGAGGCTTATCCCGACGCTAGGGAGCTAATACCAGCCAATTACGTTTAGGTACCTGCACTTAATCTTTTTGGGGAAAATACGTCAGTTTACACTGGTAAATACATTCAACTGACACATTTGAAAATGTTTATTAAAATTGATTTGAATGCACAAGGCACAAACTCTTTTATAACTTGGGAAAATTCATAATGATCTTGTGAACGTTTTACATGTTCTTTTATGCGTTTAGTAGCCCGGGTCGTGCCGGGTTAAAGATTTATAGACACACCACGTTTGCGTAAAACCGTAGTACAGAAACCAACGGCTACGTCTTTTAGTTTTAATGTCGACACTTTATACCGGGTGTACGCCTACACCGGGATGTCGATGGTCGTGGCCATTTCGTAAAATGATGCCGAGGATATCCGGGACAACGGTCATTAAACCCCCCAAAGGCTTATAAGCAACAAAACTGTTTAAATGAGCCAATCATATTATTTAGTTATCCACCTAAGCGGTGGACGAATATAGTGCTCAATCAAGCGGTATTAATATACCGTAACCCAAGCCCATATAGGGGAAATAAGTCAAAAGTATTTACCTTTGCAAGTATAAATCCTTAATTAAGATCAAGTCACCGATAGCTTTTACTGGGGCTCCTAATCTGGAACGAAGGTTTTAATTAACCTCTTAGAATCCTAACGGTCCTTATATTAGCCGTAGCTTAAACCGGTTGATTCCGATATATAGATATGGTTAATTCGCACGAAAAGGCGAAAACCGAGAATGGAGTATGATTTGGACCCAACAAGTTCAGAGACTTGTTTCATATGGGTTTATAGTTCATACTCTGGATTTTGGGGTTCAAATAGTATAATTTGACCCGTATCGGCTATTGCACGAAAACTAGTTTCATGAGCCGTACCGTGTGCGCAAATAGGCGAAACGGTTAACCATAAGAGTCGTACGCTTATTTCCTAAGTCAATATGCCTTAAAAGTATTTTGGTATCAGTAGGATACCTTCCGTAATGCCCGTAACGAGTTTAGGTTTATATTATGCCCCGTAGGGGCTTTTCGGTCATTTTAAAGACTTTAAAAGGGATTTTCGAGTTCTACAGGAAATCTGAGTTTCCCGAATAGCTTATAAAGCTTAAAATACTTTATTTATTATTTAAAACCAGTAGCAATTGGAATCGGGTCAAAAGACCTTGTAGAACTCCCGTTTTGGCCAAAAAGGGCATATTCGGTATTTACCGAACCGTAGCCATAACCGCAGGTTATGAGCAAGGTAAAAATTATTAAAAATCTTTAAAATTCCCAAAATATTATTTTACCACAGTGGGTAAAAGTTTTGGTGACGAAAACTTGGGTTAGATGGGCGTTATGCTAATTGCGCCGTTAATTACAAAACTTTCTTAAAAGTGTGCCTTTTAGCATAACTCTCATTCTAGACCTCGGATTGACGTGAAACTTTAAGGACATGCTTATAATTTAATAAGCAAGGTTTTGGTCCATTCACGTGTCCGAAATACTCGTTTTAATTTTAAAAGGCCGTTACGGTCAACTTTTAGGCGAATGACGGAAATGCGCTAAAGACTTGGATAACTCATGAACCGACCACAGAGGCGTATACCAACATGTGACCTGGTCCTAAGAGAGTCCTAAGGTATATTCATACCTCACTAAAACGGGTCAGAACTGAAGTCAAAGCAAAAGTCAAACTTTTGCGACATTCGGCTCCGAACCGGTTCTATATAGTAAATGATCGATTCAAACGAGCGCAAACATGTTTATATACATATTATCATGTTTTATGATTGTCAAAACAGGTTCCATAACATATATATCACAGATTATGCTTAAATTGCTAAAATAGCTTTCTGTTGACTTTTTAACCGCGCGTTTGACTCGATATTTGACATAGTTAGAGTGGTGATCAGGGGGAACCATTTTAGAGGTTTAATACCCACATAAATACCAACTCATAACCATTTTTGATTCGTCATAAGACTGAATCATTTGCAAGATATTGCAATGACAACCGTTAGTTACGACGGTTGCGTTTTTAGGCTATAACTATGGAAATGTGAAACCAAAATGGTTATGAACGACTTACAGAAGTTAACTCTTGATGAGAGAACAGAAGGGAAAGCTAGAGAGCTCTTGAATGATCAGATATAAGTGTTTTTGAGTTGTGTGAATTGTTATGCTTAAGGCATGCTATTTATAGCCAATGCCAAGCTTTGTTGATCATTGCAAGCACTACCATCTGACCAGAGGTAATGGTAGGTGTCCCCTAAGTGATATGGGTCATTTGTAGGGTGCCCATGCCTCTTTGTTTGTGGTTTGATCGTTCACAAGTTCCAAAAGTCAAGAAAACACAACTTTTCTGCATCTGGGCACTTTACGCGGCCCGCATGAGAGTTCCATGCCATTTTAACGCGGGTCGCCTAAAGTTCAAAAATCAGACGCGAAATAGAGGAGGCTCGCGGCCCGCCTCAACTTATGTTGAAACCTTACGCGGGTCGCCTAAGGTTATATTTTCTGAATTTTTAAATCTTTTTGTAATTATTACAGAATCTGGCCATTAATAACGAAATCTTTCGTAATGATTCGCCTGACCTTTCGGTTTTGAAGGGGTAACTTTGCGGTTTGGCCCTCGGTTATTTACCGATAGGGGCCTCGTGTTCATTACCCGCATTATTAAGTCCCCGGTTTATTTATTAATTATATTGGAAAGCCTTAACTTTCGCTGTTGACGCTTTTAACCCTTCTTCTACGAATTCGATCGTAACTTTCTCGTTTCATATCGAAACTCCGTGAAATTCATATATATTATTTTAGTGAGGGTATAATACCGTTACAAAGTCTTTGGAACGTTAAAGGGTCACTCAGAGGTATTATTAAACATGTTGACACAGTTAACCCCTGTAGTTTGTAATCTCTCACTTTCTTCCGCGTTTTATTTTTGTACGATCTATAATTTATTCGTTTGAAGGTTTAAGCATTATTTAGGGATACTATACAGTATATTTACCCTTGTTGACATTTATAACCCTCGAATTTATATATACTTTCAAGGTTTGTCAAAATTAGTCCTTTATTTATTATAGATGCCACGTGTAATCAAATGACACGTGTTAACACATCATTGGACACAAAATTTCGAGGTGTTACATCCTCACCCCCTTAAAATAAATCTCGACCCGAGATTTACTCAAATAAATAGGGGTATTTTTCTTTCATTGTAGCTTCGACTTCCCACGTATATTCGGGACCTCTACGAGCATCCCATTTGACCTTTACAATCGGTACGTGCTTTCTGCGAAGCTTCTTCACCTGTCGATCTTCAATCGACAAGGGTTTTTCTATAAACTTTAAGCTCTCATCTATATGCACATCTGTGTGTGGAATCACCAACGACTCGTCGGCGAAGCACTTTTTGAGATTGCAGATGTGGAACACATTGTGAATTCCATTGAGCTCTTCAGGCAAGTTTAGTTTATAGGCAACTGATCCGACTCGTTCAATGACCTCAAAAGGCCCTATGTATCTCGGACTCAGCTTGCCCTTCTTGCCGAAACGCATCACCCCCTTCCAGGGTGACACCTTAAGTAATACCTTTTCACCCACTTCGAAGTGAAAATCCTTACGCTTTGGATCAGCGTAGCTCTTCTGCCTATCGCGGGCAGCCTTGAGACGTTCCCGGATCTGGACAATCTTGTCCGTCGTCTGGAAAACAATCTCTGGTCCCGATAATTGGACCTCTCCTACTTCCGCCCAACAAACAGGCGATCTGCATTTCCTACCATATAATGCCTCAAAAGGCGCAGCCTTTATGCTGGTGTGGTAGCTATTATTATAGGAGAATTCGATCAGGGGTAGATTTTTATCCCAGTTACCACCTAAATCGATCGCACATGCACGAAGCATGTCTTCTAGCGTTTGGATAGTACGCTCACTTTGACCGTCCGTCTGTGGATGGTAAGCCGTACTAAAGTTTAAACGCGTGCCCAAAGATTGCTGGAAACTCTTCCAGAAGTGAGATGTGTATCTAGTATCCCTGTCGGAAATAATAGACACAGGTATGCCGTGTAAGGCTACAATCTTATCAACATAAAGTTGGGCTAACATATCGGAGCTATACGTCTCCTTGATGGGTAGAAAATGAGCTGATTTAGTCAGCCTATCGACTATGACCCATATTGTATCATTTCCTTTCCTGGTCTTGGGTAACTTGGTTATGAAATCCATAGTTACGCATTCCCACTTCCACTCGGGAAGTTCAGGCTGTTGTAGCAAGCCAGACGGCTTTTGGTGCTCGGCTTTGACTTGAGCACAAGTCAAGCACTTTGCTACATGGGCGGCTACAGACTTTTTCAAGCCTATCCACCAATAATTTGCCTTTAAGTCTTGGTACATTTTATCAGCACCAGGATGGACTGAGTATTTGGAACTATGGGCTTCCTGGAGAACAACATCACGTAGTCCCCCATAAATCGGAACCCATATACGTCCATTCAGCCTAAGAATTCCATCCTTGCTAAGAGTCAACTGCTTTTCAGTTACTCCCAGCTTTTCATTAGGATAATTAGCTTCCAACACAGCCTCTCGCTGTGCAGCCAAAATCCTTTCTATCAAATTATTCTTAACCTCAATGCTCTTGGCATTGATTCGTATGGGTTTTACCCTTTCTTTCCTGCTCAATGCATCGGCGACTACATTCGCCTTGCCGGGATGGTACCTGATTTCACAGTCATAATCATTCAGGGTTTCCATCCAACGGCGTTGCCTCATGTTTAACTCTTTCTGGTTGAACAGGTGCTGGAGGCTTTTGTGATCAGAATAAATCACAAATTTAATGCCATAAAGGTAGTGCCTCCACAACTTAAGTGCAAATACAACGGCACCCAACTCCAAATCATGGGTGGTGTAATTCTTTTCATGCACCTTTAATTGCCTGGAAGCATAGGCAATCACCTTGCCCTTCTGCATAAGAACACACCCCATGCCTGTGTGTGATGCATCGCAGTAAACTACGAATTCATCTGTACCTTCCGGTAATGTCAACACAGGTGCATTGCTTAGCTTTTGCTTCAGTATTTCGAAGGACTCTTGCTGCTTCGGGCCCCAAATGTACTTTTCTTTCTTTTTGGTCAAGGAAGTCAAGGGCGCAGCAATCCTTGAAAAATTTTCAATAAATCTCCGGTAGTATCCTGCTAATCCCAGGAAACTACGGATTTCGGTAGGCGTCTTTGGCTCTTGCCAGTTCATGACTGCCTCTACCTTAGCGGGATCCACTTGGATACCACGCTCGCTCACAACGTGTCCTAAAAATTGAACCTCTCTTAGCCAGAATTCACATTTCGAGAATTTGGCGTAGAGTTTCTCACGCTGTAGTAATTCGAGAATGCAACGAAGGTGCTTCTCGTGGTCAGCTTGGTTCTTGGAATAGATAAGGATATCGTCAATGAAGACTATGACGAATTTGTCCAAGTACGGCTTGCAAACGCGATTCATGAGATCCATGAATGCAGCCGGTGCATTTGTGAGCCCAAAAGGCATCACTAGGAACTCGTAATGACCATAGCGAGTCCTAAATGCAGTCT
Organism: Helianthus annuus; assembly: GCF_002127325.2. NCBI lineage: Eukaryota > Viridiplantae > Streptophyta > Magnoliopsida > Asterales > Asteraceae > Helianthus > Helianthus annuus. The sequence continues at coordinate 22,002,536 of NC_035438.2, read as the reverse complement.
TGTGTATATCTTCATCTCTGACCCTTAGTTGATGATAACCCGACCTTAAGTCGATCTTGGAGAAGTAGCTTGCTCCTTGCAGCTGGTCGAACAGATCATCGATCCTTGGTAAAGGATATCTATTCTTTATGGTAACTTTATTTAATTCTCGATAGTCGATGCACAACCGCATCGATCCGTCCTTCTTCTTTACAAATAGGACAGGAGCTCCCCAGGGAGATGAACTAGGTCTAATAAAACCTTTCGCCAGCAGTTCATCCAACTGGGTCCTCAGTTCTTTCATTTCCGTTGGCGCTAGTCTGTAAGGTGCTCTGGCTATCGGAGCTGCTCCGGGAATGATGTCAATTCTGAACTCCACTTGTCTATCTGGTGGCAAACCAGGTAGTTCTTCAGGAAAAACCTCGGGGTATTCAGAAATGACAGGAAGATCCTCGATCTTCGGCTTTGGTTCTTCAATTATCACCTGAGCCATGTAAATTACACAGCCTCTGTTCAAACACCTTGAAGCTTTCAGCATAGATACGTCTTCGGGCAATCCGTAATGCGTATCCCCTCGAATGGTAAGAGATTCACCACTCGGAGTCTTTAAAACTATTTGCCTCTTGCCACAAATGATTTGGGCCTGGTTATGGGATAACCAGTCCATGCCTAGCACGATGTCAAAACCCGCAAGTTTGAAAGGAAGTAGAGATAAAGGAAAAGAATGGTTCCTAATGGACATTTCACATCCTTCTAGAACAGTAGAGACGGTTTCTATCGTTCCGTCTGCTAACTCTACTTCGTACTTCACGTCAAGGGTTTTGATTGGCATATTTAGTAGTTGGCAAAATTTCTGGTCTACAAAGGACTTATCAGCGCCAGAATCGAACAGTACTCTTGCAAATATATTATTTACGAGAAAAGTACCTGTAAGCACGTTGTCGTCCTTGACCGCTTCCTTTGCATCCAATCGAAAAACTCTCGCATTTGTCTTCTTAGTTTCTTCCGCCTTCTTGGCATACTTCGGGCAATTACTCTTTATGTGCCCCTTTTCATTACAATTAAAGCAGGTTGCATCCTTTATCTTTTTGCACTCCACTGTCTTATGCTCCTTGGACTTGCATAGCCCACAGGGTGGAGTCCTTTGTTGCGACTGCGAACCAGACGCAAACCTACACTTCCCGGAGTGAGGTTTCTTGCAGACCTTGCAGTAAGGTCTTCCA